>NC_140344.1:24795530-25395530 GCF_963514085.1 Chelon labrosus
GTGTCTTTTTACCTTCTTCCATGACGTGAATGGCTCTTTCATCATCCTGTTTCCAGACACTGGTGTTGGGTGCTGCTCTCCCTTACCGCAGCACATCCCAGGGGTGTGTGTGTGTGTGTGTGTGTGCTTTTGTTTGTGCATATACATGTGTAAGTGTGTATTTGTGTGACTGGTACTCTGTGTCTCAGCAGATCTCCTCCCAGGAGGGGGAGAGGCCTTGTATTGTAAAAAGAGACACACATGCACACACGCTATGTGAGGTAAGATGAACTGCTTTATATACCCAACACACACTCACACACACACACACACATGGAGGCAGCAGAGGGTGAGAGAGGGGTTGCTGAGAGAGGGGTGAGGGGAGTGAGTCTCCTGGGAGAGAGAGAGGGAGAGAGAGCAGGCCTGTGTTGTTGTGTCCAGCTGCACCTGTTCAGCATGTGTGTGTGTGTGTGTGTGTGTGTGTGTGTGTGTGTGTGTGTGTGTGTGTGTGTGTGTGTGTGTGTGTGTGTGTGTGTGTGTGTGTGTTGTGTGTGTGTGTGTGTGTGTGTGTGTGTGTGTGTGTGTGTGTGTGTGTGTGCACTCAATGCCAAATGTGTCCACCATTCTTTGTTCCTTCCCACTTGTCAACATTTTCAGCTCAGATAGGTAGACCACTGTGTTTACAGTTACTCTCTAACCAACAGCTTCCTCTCGCTGGAGTGTGTGAAGTGTTTCAACCACAATAGATCCATATATACCCATCAGCCGCAACATTAAAACCACTGACATGTGAAGTAAATAACACAGACCATCTTGTGACAATATAATGTTCTGCTGGGAAACTTTTGGATCTGGCGTTCATTCGTGTGGATGTTACTTAGACATGTAGCACCCACCTAGACCAGACCGGACACCTCCACCCCCAAAGCAATGACACTCCTTGATGGCAGCAGCCATCCCCAGCAGGATGCAGCCTGACACAGGCACACACACAAAGTGTCCAGTAGATTTACTTATTTACATTTGGTTGATGTACATATATTTCCCCACATCGCCTGACGTAGGTTTCTGCATGATCAAGTGGCTTCAGATAAAATCCTTTGCAGCCTTTTGTGCCTCTTCATGACGGAGCCAAGAATTCTTAGACATGAACTATACTCTTACCTCCCTACCAGTTACTCCTCTTTGTCCCGTAACTTTTGCCCCCTTTTGGACTAGCAAGGCGAATATCTACAAGCACTTGGTGCTTGTCCGGGGACCGGATGACCGGGAATTGGTACAGACTTCATGCTCCTCCGCACTGGACTCTCTAAACCCGTCATGTTAAGTCTGTCGGACTTTAATCTCATGGCTGCTTCTAGGCCCTCTTGGGTGAGGTGGTATGTAGCCAGGTGGCTGTAAATCCTGGTCCAGTGTAGAGTGAGATGTGGAGCAGAATGAAAGCCTTGTGTCAAAAATGTTGGGTTTCTAAACATTATCCTGGAAGCTCGACACACAGTTTTTGCCTCCTTTTGATGCCCTTTTAGGCATACACCGACAGAGATGTGTGTGTGTGTGTTTTATGCATGCTTGGCTGGCAGATACCTTATACATCTCTCTGAGCTGGACAGTGTGTCCCAGACAGACCACAGCACCAGCTCCTGGCTGCCAAATCTAACACTTGAATAAGTACCTTACCTTTGCAGTATGTTTTATTCCTCTTTAACTCTCCCTCTCGCTCAGGCACTCTCTTTCAGTGCACTTCTATCACCCTGGGGCAGTTCAGGAACATTTCCCAGAGTTCATTAGTTCCCTAGTTTTCTTCCCGCAGGATATATAGAGATGTACGGTGGCCGTGCTGACTGTGTGTGTTTGATTTTCGGTGTTCCAGTTTGTGTCTCGACCAGCTTATCTTGGCAAGCGCTCGCAACAGTGCCATGAAACCTGAGTCAGTCTGTAGGGTTGAGTGTATCCATACTGAGTGCACTTGGATCCATCTTTCTTTGTTCTTTAGATGACGGGAAAGGGGGAATAAAATATTTGTCTGTGCGGCGCTCTCTCTCTCCTATCCGAGCTTATTATCATTTAACCCACTAATTACCTCAATGAACTCATTTTAATGTGGTTAATGAGAGAAAACACACACAGGCGCCGTCTAACAAACACACCGATTGCTAGGAAAACACACAAACACCCACACAGAGTCTTCCGTGAGCCTAACGAGTGGTGATTAGTGGGTCTCAGCTAGGCGTGGTTGGGCTGTGTAACATCATTCTGCACTGTGGACTCTGCTAATTCACTTCTCTTTATCTAATTACCCGGGGTTGCACATGCGCCGATACACAGCACACACACACACACACCACCTGCACGTATCTTTCCTGCAGATATGCAAAGTGACCTCATTATTCCTGAGGTATCCATTTATATATATTTATATATTTATATTTTTATCTGTTAATAAACAGCCCATTGTCCTCAGGTTACAGAGGCTGGTGGGTGCAGCCAAGAATATTGCTTATTACGTTTCCTCAGGGGACACGCGGTGGAAAAATAAAAAAACATCTCGCCACATCCATACCTGCTGTTGCATCCTGTCACACAAGCAGCGCATGCATATGAAAACTGTTTTAAAAATAGCCAGCGATTCTTAATACAAGCGCTGAATTATTGTCCTTGCATGTGTAATGATTCCATTTCAGACGTTCATAGATGAGTATAGAAGGCAAGTATATGTGGTTGCATTAAATCACGGGGCTGTTGCTGCTGTGATGCTTTTGTATTCTGCTTATGAAAGCCATATATGGGGCTCGGGCGACTACAAATTATTTTCTCAATTAGTCTATTGATTGTTTCTCGTAGTTTAATCCTCTGCTTAACCACTAATAGTAATCAGAATTTCTATCTTTGAACGAAGAAAGAGGAAAACATCTAATTATATCACAAAAAATAAGATTTATGCAGTGTATGCATGCATTGTTTATTTACAAAAGGTTGCTGACATCCATCTGCATTATAGGTCTTTATGTGCAGAAACGCACTCCTTGCAACTCGCAGTTCACCAGAAAGCAGCACCGCCATGCTAGCCGTGAGCATCCCCTCTGGTCTTTGTTGAGTTCTTCAAACCATCAAACACAACTCATTGTAATAGTCCATATACTGACACTTCATTTTTTACAAAGCAGCATCTTACTGGGTCTCTATTTAAAAAAATAAAATAAAAATGATGATCTGATGATCAGGTTTGGCCTTTATTGGTCATTTTCCAGCATGCCTGGCAACATCATAATTAATTGATCCTCACTGATGTACTTGGAAATTACTTTTTTTCTTCCATTCTGTTTATATACACTCAACATACACCAATCAGGCATAACATTATGACCATATTCCTAATATTGTGTAGGTCTACCTTGTGCCTCCAAAACAGTTGTGACTCATTAGAGAATAGACATAGACTGTCTGAGGGTGTCCTGTGGTGTCTGGGAACAGGATATTGTTAGTGGGTCCTATCCTATGGGTTGAGGGGAGGGGCCTCTGTGGATCATCCCACAGATACTTGATCAGTTTGGGATCTAGTGAATTTGGAGGCCAGGTCAACACCTTGTGCTGTTCTTCGTGTTTTTTTTAGTTGTTCCTGAATCGTTTTTGTGTGTGTCCCTGTGTCAGGCTGCATTCTGCTGGGGATGGCTGCTGCCATCAAGGAGTGTCATTACTATGGGGTGGGGGTGCCTGGTCTGGTCTAGGTGGGTGCTACGTGTCTAAGTAACATCCACATGAATGAATGCCAGGTCCAAAAGTGTCCCAGCAATTGCCCATATTTACGTAATCAAAGTAATTGCTTATGTTGACGTGCTGTTGCGGCCTTAAAAGCATATTTCATTTAAATATGTAGGCGGGGGTAATAGCTATCAGTGTGTACTTTAGTGCCTCTTTTAGTTTTAACCAGACACTGACATGCTGCCGTATAAAGTTACATTTAATCACAAATTCTGGAAAACACAGCAGACAAAGAAGGGGATGTGCAAGATTTTTTAGATTTCTGCACATAGAAACCATTTTCCCTGCAGATTATAACAATGGGTTTCCATCCAGTCATCCGGTAACCAGAATGCAGCTGGTTTTCTCTCCTACCAGCTAGTTAATTGCATCTAATTCCATGCATCCCAGGTGTGAGTCGGCTCATTATATGGCTAGAATAAAAATCAGCAGGCCTCTGTTACTCAAGGACTGGTAGAAAATCACTCTTTTGACACGTCCGCTTTTAATTGGAAATTATACATTTCATGTTCATTTAGTGGGGAAATTTGTATTTTTCATATTTTCTTTAGTTAAACAGCGGGATGAACAAGATTTTGAATAATTATGTGCCTCGGTGGATGACGTAAGAATAAACCAGGGTGTCTGTGCTCGGGATTGGAAGATTTGTGTTCTGTGCTTGTGTCTCTGTGCATGTGGTGTGTGTTAGCGAGAGAGAGAGAGAGAGAGAGAGAGAGAGAGAGAGAGAGAGAGTGTGCAGTTATTCCTGGCGTAGGGACAGTCTGTGACTCAGAGATAATGGTTCTCAGTAGAGTGAGTGTGTTGGAGTGTGTGTTTGTGTGTCTGTGAGTGACTACAGCTATATCTCACTGACTTGTGTGTTTATGTGTGTGTAAGAAAGAATGCAAGTGTTATTTGCAAGGGACCACTGTCATACCATGAATCAATACCCCAACACACACACACACACACACCCCCAGACACACACACACACCCCTCTGCTGCCCAAGCACCCATGGGAGTTTGCTGCTTTCATTAAGTAGGCCTGCTTCTTCTTTCTGGTGTGGTTGGGGTGGGGGTGGTAAATCGTAGAGAGGGGGAAAAAAAGAGGTGAGGACTGTAATAAGTAGGAGAATAAATGATGAAAATAGGTAAATTAAGATTTCTGACAATACTTAGAGAAACTGTTAATGATAACAGCTGCTTTGTGCTTTGCTTCAAAATTTAATGATTACACACTGAGGCAACGACAAGTCATTTTGGACACGCTTCCTTTTTTCTTTTTTTTTTGTCAACCATGTGAGCCAGGACTCTTTGGAAATTCCGCAAAGCTCAAATTTAAAAGAAAGAAAAGCTGATTTAGAGCGGGGGACAAAGGCTAATACAGAGGAGCTGATTTACTGTCGAATTTATTTTAGTTTACTTGGTACATATGCAAATCTTGTTTATTTAATTTTTTATTTTATTTGTATTTTTTATTTTATTTCATTTTTTATTTATTTATTTATTGATTTATTCAATTTAATTAATCTATTATTATGTATTTATATTTTTTTAAGTGTCTTACGCCTATTATTCTCTTTACTTGTTGATTTAGAGCAGGGACAAAGGCTAATACAGAGGAACTGATTTACTGTCGAATTTATTTTATTTTATTTGTATTTTTTTATTGTATTTTTTATTTTACTTTATTTTATTTTATTTTCTATTTTATTTGTATTGTTTTATTTTATTTTATTTTTAATTTTTATATTTATTGATTTATTCGATTTAATTAATCTATAATTATGTATTTATATTTTTTAACTATCTTACGCCTATTATTCTTTTTACTTGTTGATTTAGAGTGGGGACAAAGGCTAATGCAGATGAACTGATTTACTGTCGAATTTATTTTATTTTATTTGTATTTTTTTACTTTATTTTATTTTATTTGTATTTTTTGTTTTATTTGTATTTTTTTTACTTTTATATTTATTTATTTATTTATTCAATTTAATGAGTCTATTATATATTTATATTTTTTTAACTATCTTACACCTATTTTTCTGTTTACTTGATGTTTTCAAGAGCGTATTTTTATTTTTATTTTTTTAAATGTGCAGTTGAGCTACTGTGACCAAGCAATTTCCTTAATGGATCAATGAAACCTATCTAAGTCTAGTTTGTAGACTTTTGGTTGTAATTTATTGAGGATTTACTGTTGCAGAACTGGCCGTTTTACTTTTAAATCTTAATTGCTCCATGGCAGGATGCTGAGAACACAACTCCAACGTGCACAAAGTGACAAACGCACTTGCACGCTGTGCCCTAACCAGGAGGTCTGTTCGGGAGTGGTAATGATGGCAACAGCTACAGAGTGTAGTAGGAGCTTACAGTGACCATACTCTTTTAAAAGGACCCCCCATCAGTGTCTCTCTGAGATCCATAAGAGGAGCACGTAATTATCCTGCCCCTGTATGCGAGAGGTGGGCGGGTAGCAGAGTATACCACACAAATCCATGTGTAAATAGCAACGCCGCCGACTGTTTTAGCTCCTCTCGTCCCTTTGTCTTCCTCTGCTCTGACTCCCGTCTCTCTTTTTAACCACTCGCTGCACTGTGACTCGAATAAAAGGACGAGCAGAGGAACAAAAAGTGCTCCGAGAGGAAAAAGGAGGAAGAGGCGAGGACAGAGGGGTGCAAGATGGAGAGCTTTCATCTGTCTCCTCCCTCTGTTGCTATGACAGCAGGTTGTGTTGGCATGCGCTGGAGTTGGCGCTGCCCTCACCTCTGGCATCAGGGCACCCTTGGGAGTGTGTGTGTTCTCTGTGTGTGATTTCTTTTTGCACTGCACTCTCAAGATTAAAAAAAAAAAAAAACATACCAGTGTTAAGAGGGCATTTAGGTTGTTTCAGTAAATAGAGGAATTAAATGCATTTGCTTGCACTAAGAGAGAGGAAACATTATTTTAACAAAATATCACTGTTTCTTTTGGCTCCATTTTATTTTTTTTTATGGGCTTTCCGTTCACTCAGGTTATTAGAGAAAGAACCAAGATCATGTCTCATGTACACACACTGACCAGCGCGTGTGTGTGCATACATGGAACATGCGTGCGTGCGTGTTGCACAGGTGTGTGCGTGTGTTTTGTCAGCCAAGGGGCTGCTTCCCCTCCCTGGCCAGACGGTGCTCTCACCACTGGACAGATGGCCAACACCCTCCCTCTCTTCGTCCCCATCCCTTCATCCATTCCTCCTTCCCTCCCTCCATCACTGTCTTCCTCCCCGCTCCCCTGCAACACCTCCAAACCCCCACCCCCCGCCCCCAAACACCACATCACCTCAGTCCCTCGTTCCCAATCTCCCAACATCCCTCCATCCCTTTTTCCCCATCACACCTCTCCCATAATAAATCAGGCTGGGATGGTGCTTCTGTGCCTCACTTGATTAGGCCTCTTTCGCTCATGATCCAACTTCCTCCCTGAGACTCGTAGACTTAGCTTTTGCTGCTCTTATGATTTAACATGAGCAGCCAGTGGAATGGTTTGTGATGCTCACATATGATTTTGCTGAGCTGTGGTTCTGACTTTCATGTAAACGAGGTGCCAAAAACTGTACGATGATAACGAACAGCCTTATTCCTGCTTACGCACATTTGACAATGTTTAAAGCTGCTAATGGACAAAACTGACTTAGGGCTTAATCCTTTTGATCCGTTCTAGCACTCACCGAAGGAAGTCTGTTTTTCATTAAAACTAATGGAGGTTATTGACTCTTTCGATTGGAAAACGCTTCAGATCTAGAATCAGAGATGAAGTCTCCTCTCCTCTCCTCTCCTCTCCTCTCCTCCCTCAAGCCAAGTGTCTTCAGTGTCAGTCCTATTGGATCCTCAGCGTTTATAATGTGATAATAAGGTGTGAAAATGGAGACACAATGGAGCAGTGAGGATTGGGCCGCCACAGCCTTCCACTGGTCCCCTCTTGCACTCTGCTGTCTGCTACCAGGACACACACATTCATTCACAATCATTACGTCACATGCTCAAGTGGCAGTCCACGCGCAGAGTAAAGCTAATCTATCTAAACTTGTAGCTGGTTACAAAAAAGAAAAAAAAAAAAAAACAACTCTTGTGTTGTGTGTTTCCTCAGAAGTCCCAGCGTCTGACAGAGACGCGGAGCCCAAAGACGGCCACGCTGAAGATGGCGATCAGGACGAGCACGAAGACCGCGACGACAGAGATCACGACGATGACCTAGATGACGAGTCCATCTTCACCTGTGACAACTGTCAGCAGGACTTTGACTGTCTGGCGGAGCTCACCGAGCACAGAACCAACCACTGCCCGGCCGGTAAGATGGGGTTGATCATTCTAACTGACCAGGCTCATGTCACTCTTTCACTGTACGCTGACGTTTTTCTTACAGACGGAGCAATTAAGACGTCCTGAATAATGATATGTCAAAGAGAATTAGTGCACTTAGTCCTACATGCCTTACTGAATGATGCACTTACATACCCGTTGCAAAGGATTAGTGGTACATAACATAACACACTTGCTAAATGTGCATTTATTATTTACTTATTTTCACCCTACAACTGGTTTATCCTATCAAATCAACATATCTGGTCCTTAATAAACATTCAAACAAAGCTCTCCTGTAAGAGTATGGTACATGTGAAGCAGTTGAGTTGCATCCTGCAGAATCACCAGGCTTATACTTTCCTGGATGACACAGGACCTCCCCTTTTTCTGAATACCTATAGCTATTGGAATCATTTATACCCATATGTTCCACGGGGAGAGACTCCTGTGTGTGTGTGTGTGTGTGTGTGTGTGTGTGTGTGTGTGTGTGTGTGTGTGTGTGTGTGTGTGTGTGTGTGTGTGTGTGCGCACTACACACATGCATATGCACACACAAAGGCCATTATTAGTACTGGTGTAATTAATGTAGTGGCTGAAAGGAACGCGACGGGGGCATCTGGTTCCTACAGATTAATCCAAACGCTCCCTTAACAAGCCAATACACACAACGCACGCTTGCTTTTTTTTTTTTTTTTTTTTGCTACTGCAAGGCAGTCTCCTCTTGGCGTGTGAGGATGTGTGTGTGTGTGTGTGTGTGTGTTTACTTTTGATAGGGGGATGAAGAAATAGGAAGGGGTAGTGGAGGGGCTTTGTTTAAACTGGTAAAGATAGTGTTTCCAGAGACTGTGTAATGTAGATGGTGAGACCTCTTATTCACCCACTGGCTTGACATCCAATCCTGCAAGACTTCCGGAAATACCAAGCAGACCAATCACAGCTCTTATGGTCTGCATCGCCACGATGTGTAGTTACATTTCTGGGGATGTGCACGTTTGCATAGGGTCTGGGCTGGTGGCGTAACCAGTATAAACCATTACAAACCATACAGCTTATACGCATAGAGGCGCAATTGTTTACCTTTATTAGATACTCTGCAGTGAAGATCAACAGAAAATATGTATAGGGATGGAGAGGAATGCCAATTGATAAGAGTTCCTGGCTTTCACAGTGTGGTCATGTACACTGGAGCACCCTCATGGCCTTTCCATCCAACAACACTTATCAATACATGGACATAATGGAATCTAATCTGCAATAAAGGGTTTGAATCCAAACTGGGGCCTTTCTGTGTGGAGTTTGCATGTTCTCCCTGTGTCTACGTGGGTTCTCTCCGGGTACTCCGGCTTCCTCCCACCGTCCAAAGACATGCTCGTTAGGTTAATTAACATCAATTAACATGACTGATGAGTCTAAATTGGCAGTAGGTGTGAATGTGAATAGACCCGATAGACCGGCGACCGGTCCAGGGTGTACCCCGCCTCTCGCCCAATGACAGCTGGGATAGGCTGCAGTCCTCCCACGGCCCTCCAGAGGACAAGCAGTTATGAATGAATGAATGAATCGATACTTTGCGTATCTGCCGATGCTCGATACCGATCCAGTACCTTCGCAACGGGGAAGAGGCTGAAGGCTGCAGGCTGCAGGCTGCAGGCCTGGCTTAAGCATTACTGTAAAAAAAAATGTACCAAATTATAGCACAGATATGTCTTGAACTTTTATTTATTAATAGGATAATAAATAATTGTACACTGGCAGCGACTTTGAACAGAATTCAAAATAAATTGTAAACATTTAGTGCAGTCTCACACCACTCAGTAGTGACCAGTTTTTGCTCAGAGTGCTCACTTAAAACAAGAATTCTCCTGCGTGTCATGAAACATACAGTGCATGTGATTAATTTCTTTTACAAAAGACTGGAACCCGTTCATGTTTTATTAGAAAAATCTTTCCGCCCCTGAATGAGTAAGTAAGTCATCCCACTCTCTTATTTAGCTGCACATGCCACGTCACCTTCAGACCCACGCACAGTACACACTGACACACCGAGTATCACACAGCCAAAAGCACAGGGCTGCTGTCAGAGCACGGGATGTGGCCTGTGATTTCAGCAGAGGAGTCTGGGGAGGGCTACATGTTGCTCAGTGAGAAAGCCGAGGGGAGGGGGGCGGAGGGTGAGAGGGAGGGCAGAAGAAAGAAATGAAATGAAATGATAAAACATGTTTTTCCCTGGAGAAAGAGTGGTTGAGATTGCAGAGTAATCCCACGACTCAGCAGGATGTGTGTGCACTTGCATGCGGGGTTTTGTGTTCTTGGGTTCATCCGTGTGTTAGTGTCATTGTGTGTAAGGTTGTACGTGTGTGTGTGTGCGCGCGCGTGTAAGTGTGGAAGAGTGTATGAAGTCAGTGGTGAGGCCACGGCTCTCTGGTTATTACTGAGGAGAAGGCTAAATAAAAACACATAAAATAAAGAAGCCTTTTAAATTCTCTGGTGGGACCCTCGGGAGTCAGGACATGGGACACACATACAAACGCGCAGCCTTTCGGGGATAAACACACGCCACTCTGGATCTGCGTGAGAGAGTTAACATGCTCATGCATTTTGTAGTGTGATGTGGTTTGATGTTTGTCCCTGAGCAGAAAGCAAACAACTCAGACATCAGCCATCTTGGTTGGGGGTGACAGATGGGGCCATCTTGCCAGAAGTAGCTATCTATGATGTAGCTGTGATGTTAGCTGTGCGCCAGCGTGTCGTAACAGTGTACAGAAGAAGTCGAGACACATCCCAGATTATACCCCATTATCAGCAAAACACTGTATGAGCAGCAGAAAACACTTGATTTTTATTCACTTGAAAAAGCTGAGCATCAGATTGAGGACTTGATGCAGTGTAGGAGGAAATAAACGGGGATTACATAATTGCTCATTGTGCCAGGCTGGGATTGGTAACATTTATTTCAGTTTGGTGCAACCTCAAGATAGATGCATGTCACACAAGAACAACAAATGCAGGTTGAGGAAGCCGAAAACAAATGCGGCGATCAGCCACGGTCCTCTAAATGTGTGTGACAGTGTAAGAGACTATAAATAAATATCTACTTTGATAAATATGTTTTACTCAGACCAAGACAGACTAAAAAGTCTCTAAATCTCTGCAACATAAAATTGCAATATTCCAGGCTTTGCTGGCAATTTAAAAAAAAAAAAAAAATCCTGCAGTCTTGTCGTCTACGTTGCCCGCGATCAATATTATAATATCTGATGCACATCAGCGAGTCCCAGGTGCAGGCTCGAGAACGGTGTTAGTTAGGACTGAGTTCTCTGCAGAAAAAGCCCTGGTATCTTTAATGCTAACTATACTGATGTAGCAAATGGGTCCCAGGTTAGCAGCTAGCTGCTGCTGTAACATTGAATGGGTCCCAGGTGCGAGAGTGAAGCACCAAGTAATTCAGTGCCACTCTAGCAGAAGGCCTATAAAGAGGCACCATTAATTTGAGTGGAAATTGGACAAACACACACATGCCCGCGTACACACACACACGCGGTGGCGCAGATCAATGACACGTAAATGCGTGCGCACCCACTCAGACACGCACATACCCACAGACCACACACATCTGGTTAATGTAATGCCACATTAATGTGCATGAGCCTGATAGCTCAGCTGGTTGTGTGTGTGTGTGTGACAGAGATTACGTGCCTCTATTACAATGCCATTGTTATTCCGTTCCACTGCAGCTTTAAGCCGGTGCGACGGCGCTGCTTTTAAGTTGCGGATAAGATATTCAGTGTGTGCAACCTGTGATTATTTGTTGTTGTATGTGGTTAGCAAACACAATTGTGATACTGTTGTTTTTATCAGCTTCATTTATGGCATTTCTTCAACAAGTGGCTCTCTGCAGCAAGACGGCGTTATTGTTTTGGATTTTTATTATACACCGCCTGATATTCTGAGCCGTTCTGCACGGTCTAGAGGCTCTGGCTGAACTTGCTTCCCGTGGCGTATACTGCATAGTGTGTAATCTTGGTATGTGCGATGTGTGTCTCCTACTTTTTTCGCGTGTGTGTGTTTTTATATCCTGCGTGCGCTCTGTATATGCAAGAGAGGGAGGGAGAGAGGGAGAGGCAGACTGAGAGTGTGAGTCGGGGGAGTGTTGATGGGTCTCAGTAGGAGTCAGAATGTGGAGCAGAGGTTCCCTGAGGAGAGGAAGAGCGGAAAAAAACCTCCTACAGATCAAATGGAGAACATTCTCTGGCCCTGCTCTGCCACATGCACACACGCGCACACACACACACACAGACACACGCATATTAGGGAAACCCAAAAGCTGTTTTACCGGCCAAAACATTTCAAGTGTTTAGAGTTAAAAAAACGGATATGAAGGCGTTTTCACACACACACACACACCCAGTCAACAGTGTCCACACACTCGTGCTAGGTGTGATTGAGAAGTGTGAGAGGTTGTTAAGGATGTCAGCAAAATCCACTTGAGGGAGAAGAGGAAGTGTTGAGAAGGTAGTCGCCGAGTAAAGGAGGGAGCTGTCAGTCAAGGGAGGGGCGGGGAGGCGGAAACTGGCGCTGTCAGTGACAAATAGCGAGTCATTAACCCAGCTAGTCGCTTCATAGTTGGTGAGATGGTGTGGGTGGAAACCGGTAAGTGTGTGTGTGTGCGCGTGCATGTACTGTACGTACGTGCAGGGAGGGGGCAGGATACAGTGCATATCCTCTGCAAAGGTATTTGTGAGGTCTCTGTTAATTGAGCACACACAGCTGCACTCTTGTCTGTTCCTTTCCCTCTCTCACCGGGGGAGAGGAGAGATTACGAGGGAGTCTGTCTAGCTTGGGGAGGAAGCGGGAGACAAAGAAGGAAGCGGGGGGTGGAGAGGGAAGAGGAGCAGGGAGGACGGAACGGAGACGGGTGAGGAAGAGCAAGAGGGGTGGAAAGCCGGGGCGAAACTTGAACATGTGCAGAGAGGAGGTGGATTAAAAAAAAAAAAAAAAAAAAAAAGGGAAGAAGGGGAACAACATGCAGCGGGGAGGAGAGCGTGTCTGTTAGTGCACGGGCCCTTGGGTGACTGGTTAGCCTCCCGCGGGACGTCTCCCCACCGCTAAGCTCTTACCGTCTGTCGCAACCCGCTGTCACAAACACACACGCAGAGAAACACCCTCTCGAGCGCAGAGAAACACACACACACAGCACAGCACACACACACACACCTCGCCGCGTCTGTCGTCAGGATAGCAGCTGAGTCCTGTGAGGCCAAGACTCTTATTAAAACCACAGATCACTTTCTACAAGAGAGGGAGAGGTAGGAGGGGTGTAATCTGAAACAAAATTACAGACAGCCTCATGCACTCTGGCCTGACACTCACTGTGCTTCTCGCTCAGTAGCTGCCGTTGATTGACAAAATAAATATCGCGCTCTTAGTTGTTTCATTCATTTTGTGTGCAGCTCTTTTTCTTCCTGCCTTCCATCCTCTCTTCAGCTCCTGTCTTTTCCTTCTCCCTCCCTCTTGCCCTCTTCATCACCGTGTGCCCCTCTTCTTCTCCCCCCCCCCCCCGCCCCGCTCCCTCCACGCTTTCCTCCCTCATCTCCACCCGCCCTCCCTTCCTCCCCTCTGTGTGTCTGTACCCGGGGGTGGCCCGAAGATTCCTGTGCTAAGCCCTTGGCATACATACAAGTGCACAGCGCACACACAGACACACAGACACAGCTGGCTGCCGCTCAGGTTTTCCAGGGAGAGAGCAGGAGCCCGGCACCAGAGGAGAGGGGGATGGAGGGAGGAGAGCAGCCTAAGAAGTAGAGGAGGGGAGGGTGGTGGTGGGGGGGGGGGGGGGGGGGTACAACATGCAGAGAGGGAGAGGGAGGGATGGCAGGGAGGGGGTGAGACAGAGAAGGGTTGTTGTGAAGTCATTTTTCATCACAGGGTTCATTTTTCACTGCAGAGTTCTCCCACTCTCTATATCGCTCTATTTCTCTTTATCTGTCCTCTCCTCCTTCCGTTCCCCTCCCTTGATCCCGCTTTGTCTCTCTTTATCTTCCCTTTTTCCTCTTTTTTTTTTTTTTCCGTGTCTCCCCCCCCCCTCACCACCACCTCTCTCCCTTTCTCTCTCCCTCTCGCCTAAACTCTCACCATCCTCTCTCTGTGTGTCTCTCTCTCTCTCTCTCTTTCAGCCTAGTTTCTCCTTTATGAAATATGGATGGGAGCAGTTTTGGGCGCGCTGAGAGGTTTGCAGTCGGAGGGAGGGATGGAACTTGGGAACTGGCGAAGGAGGGAGGGAGGGAGGGAGGGAGAGGCAGAAAGAGGGAGAGAGGGAGGGATGGAGCTCGTGTCTCAGCAGACGTGCCTTGTGCATGCACCTAAACACCTCACTGAGCAATCTGTCAACATGTCAGCAACACATGTTTGGTTAAAAAAAAAAAAGAGAGAGAGAGAGAGCAGTTGGAAGGAGAGAGGAGAGGAAAAAAAAAAATTCTCTCCCCCTCCAGTGGGAGTAATGGCTCCCACCAGGGCTCTGGAAATGCTTTGAATTCAGCAGATTTCTATTGCGGGGTCCTCCCCCGGGGGCGTCTTTTTACAATGCCTGCATCTCAGAAATTTGAGCCCGAGGACCCCTGGGGGCGTCCTTTCATAATGCCTGAAAATGTAGGGTTATATTGTGTGCTCTTCCCCATGGGGCTTTTATTAATACCTGTATTCACTGCCACTGGAAATTACACAGGCGGCGCTGCAGGGGCCCGCGCTCACTCCAGGAAGGGAGAAAGACTCTGCGGGGACGTTTTCTCTCTTCTCCTCTCTCTTTTCTTCCCTTCTTTCCCCCCCTTTTCCCCCTCCTCCTCCACCTCTTCTTCCTCCTCCTCCTCCTCCTACTTTGACTCTCTTCCCTTTTTTCTTACTTAATGCAAGAGTGAAAAAGAAGAATTTGCCAAAGGACACAAGAAAGTGTGTTGTGTGTGTGTTGGCACCAGCCAGCCCCCTTGTATTCAGCCCTACTTTGCTCAGAGGAAAAGAAACACTCGATTAAAAATGTAACTTCCTCCCTCCCCTCTTTTTTTTTCCTCCCGTTTTCTCTCATCTTTCCCTCTCTCTGCGTCCTTGTGTGACTGTGTGTAGATCTTGCGGTGAGTAAATATTTGTGTGTGCGTCTGTGTTCGAGTGTGTGTTTGTATGCGTGCGTATTAAAAGTATGGTCCAGCGTAGTGTGTGAGGCCTAGAAATTGGAGATGACTGCTTCAGTCTCCGAACATTCATTAGAATTCTTCAGCCAAAGGGTTTGCTGCTTCTCCGTGTGTGTGTGTTTATTGATCAAATATTTACACAGCAAGATTATAGAAATATACATTTACATATTTCTGAATAAATAAAATTTGTCTGATTTCCCCCAGTCAGACTGTTTAGATTTCAGATTTGGAAGCTGGGCGCCTTTTTCAGTCTTGAGTGGACATCGCGTTTCATTCACAGCAAGAAGTTTCTGTGTTTCTGAGTCCGATTCAACTCTAGACTCTGAAACAAGGTTCACTTACTGTAATGTAGGTACTCTATTATAGCTATAAACACTGCTTTGTTGAATAAGTTTGTAGGGTGTTAATGAGCAAGTGTTAAGCAGTAAATTTCTATTAACTTGCATAAAAACATATTTAAAAAAATGATAAAATACGATGGCCGTAAGCAGAGGATGAGGGAAGTTTGGTTGCAGTACCAGGTTGTGCCACTAGTTGCTCTTACCGTTCTATGTCATGTAGTTGCAACGTGTTTGCTCACCACCTGTAAAGGTTGCCGACCATGTTGATTAACAGTGCAGCATAAAGTTGACAAAAAAATACGACCTATCGAAGTTCTGAATATTTCTAAAACGCTAACTCAAGCCGGACGCTGAGAGCAGAGAGCAAGCGGGACTCTGATTCCATGCCTCCAGTTATTTAAAGTGACGTAAGCACCAGGGGTAAAGAAAAACATGGTTGACGTCGGCCAACAAAACTGTTGCTCTTTTATTATAACTGGCCGTTTTTGACTACTTTTGGTTTTACCTGTATATTTCATCTTAAAAATAGTTTACCTTGCCTTGTTTTGTGTCATTCTTTTCAGCGCAACCTCGCATGTGTGACTTTACAGTTATTTTTTCATTTTGACACACTGTATTAACACATTGGACCTAAAACTGTGCTAAAAACATAAAATCTGAGTCACTGTGAAAACCACAAACAGGTTTAACGAACCATTTTTATCACTTATATAACTTGCAAATCTAAACTGTAAATCACAAAAGCTTATGTACAAATTTAGCAAACAACAAAGTTATTTACAACTATTTACATTAAAATGCAGGAAATGCATCAGACAGTTTTGTACAACTATTTATGACCATTTGCAAAACTAGCAGGCTTCACAAATAAGTAATGTCTAAACATCACAAATCTCTCAACTCTCCATAGACTGTATATGCCGTCACTCCAACAACCTTTCCTTCTTCCTTAGCAACCATTGCCATATAATTTTCTGATTGGTTGATGTGATGCATTTTTCCACCAATAGGAGGGTGCCAGTTTTAAAAAGTGGTACATAGCTGGTTAATTATATTGTTGTCCTGAAACAGATGATCTTTGAAAATTGAAAAACCTGCACCTTCAGAACTTCTTAAATATGAGTACCTACTTTTCTTAACACCCTTTCAATTAAATACATATGATACATATGTGTCTTGTGCATACTGTAAAACTGTCAAACTGACCCGTGATGCAAACAAACCGAAATCACTTGTTGTTCATTGTTTCAGGTCATGTTCAGTAAAGCTGCTCTGGCTAATTGCAGTGCCACAAACAGAGACAGCTGACACACTGCCTTTCATTGATAAGACACCATTTGGTCTTTTTAGGCGTAACACTGTTCCGAGCCATCATATCAATGCTAGGCATTCACCGTCACTCAGATTCAAACTATTAAATAGTCTACTTCATTGATTTGAGCATCCTAATCAACAGCATGGTCAGAAGCAGCACACTGTTGCGTAATCAAGCACATGACTTTTGGGATTGCACACACAGTCTGATTTTAGTCTTTAGTTCAGCAAGACAACCGGGTTTCTTGAGTATGCCATTTGTTGTGCAGATAAATAAGAGCTCGATTCGCCTGCTGTGTCACCTTAAAACAAAGCACACGAGTGAGAGCGAGCGAGGCAGAGATCAGGTGTAGCTCCCGCGGGGAATTTGAGTGAATCCGATCATGGTTAGATGCTGAGGTTGTGGTCAGGTGTCACTTTTCCCAGGTAGCAGTTGCAAAAGAGGATGAGCAGAGAGTTTAATTGTGTAATCACTGACAGGACGGCGACACCGGCGTTTAAATCCGCTGCTTGATGTAGTTTTCCAGCTTGGTCGATGGCGATTCGTTGATGGATGTGCAGTAGGCCCATACTAAAGCCACAGTGGCGTTCAGTTGTTGCTGTGGTTGTTTCTCTAAAAACTAAAATACTCGTGAAAGTATTTGGTAAACCTTCTCGCTGTGTAAAACTGCCCTCCAAACTACACTCACTGCATTATGAAGGTGGTTGTCCATAATTCATATCACTTTTACTTTCTATTTTTTGGAACCCCAGTAAACAAAATCAAGTAATTATTATTCTTTTTGGTTTGATCCCATAATTAGAATTCTTATTCCCAAATGTTTCCCCCCAAAAATGTTTAAATGTGTGTTTATCAGTGGGTTTTTTGCGTTTGGGGAACGTTGCAGGTGCCTGAGTCTGCATGTAGAGTGTGTATCCACATCTATCTATGTATTTATTAGTGCATGTGTTTTCATGTCTTATCAGTGCATGTGTGTGTGGGGAGGGGTCAGGATAGAGTTGTCATGGGGCCATGTGGGGGCCTCCTTCATGTATGTATGTGTAGTGGGGGGGCTGGGGGTGGGGGGTGACTGGATAATGAGGAACAGACCATTCCCTTGGATTCCTGCACCCCTGCCAACAACCAGGACCCCCACAACCTCTACCCCCCCCTTTCTTTTCTTTTTTTTTTCTCCCCCCCTCCTGCTGACACCTGGGACTTTTTTCCTCTTTTCCTCCCCCCTCTCCCCTTCTTCTTTCTCTCTTCCCAAGTGGAACGTGCCACCTCCCTCCAATTGATCTCTTCCTCTCTGCCTTTATAACTCTCTTTCTCCCTCTCATCCCTCTCTCTCCTCTCCTCTGTCTTTCTCAGAGCACACAGACCACAGTGTGTCTCTCTCCTTTCCTCCCGCCCTCCCTCCCTCCCTCCCTCCTTGCCGTCCCTCCCCGCTGAGTTCTCAAACTCAGAACTGACCACATCCCTTCCTTTCACCCTCTCCCTCTCCCTTCCCCCATAGCCTCCCTCCATTCTCTCCCCATCATCTCTGTTCCCCGTGGAGCTGGCCCCAAAGCTCTGATCCCTTCCTTCATGCCCCCAACCCTCCCCACTGTGCCCTCCCAAGGCACGCACACAAACACGCACATGCACACACACATGCACCCCGTGGCGGCTGGCCCCAAAGCAGCCCCTGTTTGTCTCCCTCCCTCTGTTTTTCCACTCTTTCTTTCTCTTTTTCCCCACCTCTGTCTCCCACACCCTGTTTGATGCTTTAGATTTCTAATGCGCTTCACTTAAGCTGTTTTTCTCAAGTTGGTACTTTGAAAGCAGCAATTTATGTCCTTGTCCCGCATCGTGACTTTCACTGGTGAACGCGTCCCTCGCCGTAGCAGTTTAGACTCTTTTCCGGTTTTGCAGTACTCTCCTGCTATTTGTTTGTGTGGTGTATTTACACCATGCGTTTCCTGCGTCGCTTTGTTGATGATCTTATCTGGATAGCTGCACGTCAGAATCTACAAGTTGAGCAGCTTGAGTTAAGAGCAGAACTTTCAGATTAGGCTCCTCTGCATCGGCTCTTAAACTTGCACAAGGTCACTTTTTCAATATTGTTGCGAGATGACTGAAAATATTCTGTATTATTTTCGTTTACAGGCTGAGCCATTGCATTCACCTTCTTTACACGTATGGACACTCGAGGCTTTCGAGCAAAAGATATAATGTATTAAGTCCAGATTCCTGGACATAGTGCATCTTGTTTTTATTCTGATCTGATTTTCCCCATTCTCAGATGTTTTAAAAGTTTCTGTAACTGTGCAGTCATTGCTTTGAGACAATTTGACAATAAGTCTATGCATACTCTTCAAAGCAATCAGTCAAAAGGATGGATGGACTTCAGAGTTTTCCTTCCTGCAAAGATTTGGTCATTGCAAGTCCTGGTAGATGTATTCCCTTTTATCATATTAGTGGCTCAAGATTCGCATCAATATACATCAACTACAATGTGATTCTGTCAATCAAGGACAATGTTCCCCTATCATCCCAGTATCCTGTGTTTGGGGACAAGAACAACACAGCTAATGTTAATGCGAGCAGTAATTCCTGTGGTCTTCCTCCTTATGACGAGCCAAAATGTCTACTGTGTAAAAGGCCCATTACATTTTTACTTCTTCTCCTGCTCTGTTGTTATTATTATTATTATTAGTAATGACCCTAACCTGGCCCAGATGTCTCTTGCCTGGGTTTTGATTTCAGCATCTAGCACCGCAAAATAAATGAAAACATGCAGTACGCTATGTTTTATACAAAGGTGCACCCAGGTGTACAGCAAGCACACACACACACACACACAAGCAGCCACACACACACACACACACACACACACACACACACACACACACACACACACATGCAGAGTTTCAGTCACAGACAGTGGTGGCAAAGGTTAGTGTACCATAGGGAGAGGGCCTATAATAGTTTTAACCCAGTGCTCAGGTGTGACTCGCCTTTGTCCAGCCAAATGTCAGAGAAAAGCACAACTCCGGGGAGAGGGTTAGGGGTGGAGGGTGGAGGGTGGAGGATGGAGGGGGGGGTGGGTGAAGTAGAGTGGAGAAGTGGATGAAGGGAGAGGGAGTCAGAGAGAATGGAAATGCAGAAAAGGGAGTGAGATGCAGAGCAGATTGAATTCAGCAACAGCCTGATGTAACTGAATGACAAAGAGGATGTTTCAGGCGTTGGTTAATCATTCAGATGCACGCCACACTGTCTTTTCTGAATATCTTGGCTGGCATTCTTTATTTATATCTAAACTGACTTTTTTTTTGTTTTTTTTTTGTTTTTTTTTTAAACCAACTGACCGACTGATTGTTATGTCCAGAGAGTGAGCGGCTGTTTTTGCCAGGCTTTCAGCCCGGTCTCCTGGTTATGTGGGGGCTGGGAGCCGTGCTCGACTCTGTTCTCTCCACGCCTCAAGAGCTCCCTAGGGGGGCAAGAGGACCAACTCTGCCAGCCTCTCTCTCACACTCCCATTTACCCCCACCCCGGTGCTGAACACACACACACACACGCACACACTGACGTCAGCTGCTCTGGGCCTTCTCCCCTGGGTGCTACCAGAACCCTTTGTTTCCCTCCCTCCTGTTCCCTCCCTGCCTCCCTCCTCTCAATCTCTCCTTCCACCCCTCCTCACTCCTCTCCCTGTCCTTTGTCCCTAGAAATAGCTGTCCTGCTTACTGCCTGATTGGAATTCACTTCACTATGAGAAGTCACAGGGGAGAGCCATTGTCAAGTGTGTGTTTGTGTGCGCACACATGTGTGTAAGTGTTTTTTGTTGTTGTTAAATGATCATGGGGGCATGCATGTTTCTTATTCATGTGTGGCTTGGGCAGGTACGTATCACTGGGAGAAGAAATAAAGTACAACCTGAGAGAAAGTTTGTTGTTTGTTTTCTATAATCGCCAACATTTGGTTCATATTGCAGCAAAACATCGCTGACATGATGTTGTGTCACTGACATCTGAAAGCCATTAATCATGGCATACCTTCAGCTGTATTCAATCTGCCACCATCTTTGCCTCTGCAGTCTAAAGCCTCAGACTACAGGAGTTGTAAAAGCCTAACCAAACCTGCAAATGGGTTGCCTTGCACATTTAAGCATAAACTTCTCAGATGCACCCCTTCCTCTTCTTAAATTCAAACATCTGGGGTATTCTCGGCCTACGCAAGGTGTCTATTCTTAACTGCAGGTGATTTTTTAACTGTCAATTTTAATATCCATTAACAGTGATACAGTAGCTAACGTTAGCCTCAAGGGCCAGAGCATTTAGTGTTGCTTGACAACGCCGCCAGCTACTCTTTGTCCCCGTAGGCTTGTCACTCTAATTGGCTACGGCGATAGTACGGACATCCGCATTGTAATATCCTAAATATCAGACATGTTTGGTATTAATGTGCCAGCGGTCCTGCAGATTTATGAGTGGACCCTCGTATTACCACATAATCTGAGCTGAGGAAGGGAGGTCAGGGCTGGGTTTGTCTTCTGGTTGTAGAGATGGACGAATCAAGGTATAAATTAGTCCCTAACTCCTGTATATCCATGAATTAAAGAGGCTGGAACTATAGGCTTGTGAGACCTGTGTTCAGTTAATTACGCTTGCAAGTAATGGTTTCTTAATTGTCAGTTTTTGTTTTTATTTGATTCATTATTTCAATTTATAAAACGTCAGAGGAAAATGCTGCAATAGTGTCAAGATACGCAAAAGTAAATCGGAGAAGCTGAAACATAAGAACGCTCTGCGATTAACTTAATGAGTTACCTGATACAATTGGTTCATTATTAAATTATTTTCACTAAATGTTCTTTGAATTGACTAATTGTCACGGTACTACGCACAGTTAACTGAGTTCAGGTGAGAGAAATCAATCATTGATAGGTGTGCAGAAACCAATCCAGGCTGCATGTTGTTTCCTTTGAGATATATTTATTTTCAGTATGAATGTTTGTGTATGATCAAAACTAAGTGAACATTTTGTATGTAGGCCTTTCTTCAGTGTGCGTTCTGCGCGTTGCGTGCATGCTTGTGTGTTCATGCGTGCCTCTGCTCCCAGCGTGAATCTCAGAATTGGGGTTAAGGAACAAGAGAATTCCTCCTTCGTATTCCCTCTCTCCTCTCCTCCCATCTCCTTGCTCTCCCTCTGTCTTTGTTTTGTCTCTCTCTGCCTCACCCGGGCAAGTGGGATGTCTTTAAAATATTAACCAATCTGCTCTTCATTTCTCAAATACGATATAAAACACTCTGCTAAATAAGTCAGGAGCGAGGCCTGCAGAGGGAGCGCAGCGAGAAGGGGGCGCTGGAATAAACAACAAATCAACACAAACAACAATGAAGAGAAGGAAAGATGAAGGGGGCATGAGCGGGGGGAGGGAGGGAGGGGGGAGGGAGGGCTGGAGAAACTCTTATACTGCATTAGCCAGCGTGGCTCTATCCTCTGTTCATGCACCTACACATCAAGCACTATCTCCATATTAATTCCGCTCATTTTAGTTTTACTTTTTTTAAAGTCTCCCGAACTCTCGAAGTCTCATCTGTCTTTTTTTTATTTTTTATATATATATAAACCTTGTCCACTATTTCCCCACTCCAATGAGAGCAACTCAAGGCAACTCAAGTGGAGTATTACACGGCACTCGGTCGGCTCAGTCAGGCCTTCCTTCTTTACCTTTGCCTTGCTGTTGTCTGTAGAGAGCACTCCTTCCCCTCTTTTCTCTTTTTCCTGGGCTAGTGTTGAGGCTGTGTTTGATTTTGATGGGGGAATGGGTGGCGGTAGCGGGCATTTGGGGGTTTCGGGCGGTAGGGTGAGAGGATATTTCTCCCCCACGTCGGCTGCCAAGCCGCGCGGCCTGCGAGCGAGCAGATAAAATTGAGCGTGAGTGAAGAAGAACTGCTCGGTGCTTGTGTAGAGAGATTTGTATGCGCCCGTGTTTTGAGTGTATGTGGGTATTTGGTGTATGTGTGTGTTAGGGAGTTTGTCCTCTGAGAATAGTATGTGTGTGTGTTGGGGGGGGGGGGGTGTCGTGACAGCTGCAGTGGGGGGGCTGGGAGGCTGACTGCTTGCTGGCTGATAAGGGGGGGGGGGGGGGCTTCACATCAGAGACGTAACAAGAAGACTAATATTTCTGCAGAGCAACGCGCTCACCCACACACACACACACACACACACACACACACACACACACACACACGAGTGTACCGGAGCTCATAGGAGAGAAGCAGTGGGAGAAAAAGTTAAAGAAAGCTAGATAGGGCTGTGGGACGCTCTGTGAGTTTTAGATTTAGATTGTGTGTGTGTGTGTGTGTGTGTGCATTGTAGGAAGCGTGGATTCACACTGCTTAGAAGGAGAATCAGAAACACACAGCAGGGACGTGTGCATTTGTTATACTGTACATGTGACTTTATTATCGACAGACAAGATCTGATTCATCAATCTGGTTGCAGGGTAATAGGGGGCATAGACAGGCCACAAGAGCTGTGATTGGTCCGCTTGGTAGCAGCGTGTTTCCGCTTTAGTATTTCCGGCTTCTCCTTGTCCATCTCCGCAATTTTCTAATTATTTGTTTTGGATCAGCGAAGAAGAAAGGTTACGAGGAAAGGTTAACCGAGGAGGTTCGGCGATACAGACGTTTGTATGAGTCGAAAGTTTCAGTCGCCACTGTTGAAAGTGAAGCAGGAAGTAGAAAACGACACAGCACCGACTAGTGTTTGTTACAGAGCGAGCCAGACTGACGAGAGCACAAGTATAAATGACATCTGTGTCCCGCAGTAGCCTGAATGAGGCTTAAAGATAGACCTAACCCCTTAACCCCTTAACCCCTAGGGCTGGGTGTAAAGATTTCATGCCATGATCAGCAACACACCAGATATTTTTACTCGGCCTAGCAACATACACTATATTACCAAAAGTATTCGCTCACCCATTCAAATGATCAGAATCAGGTGTTCTAATCACTTGGCCTGGCCCCAGGTGTATAAATTCAAGCACTCAGGCATGCAGACTGTGAAACAAGACATTTGTGAAAGAATGGGCCGCTCTCAGGAGCTCAGTGAATTCCAGCGTGGAACTGTCATAGGATGCCACTTGTGCAACAAATCCAGTCGTGAAATTTCCTCGCTCCTAAATATTCCACAGTCAACTGTCAGCTCTATTATAACAAAATGGAAGCGTTTGGGAAAAACAGCAACTCAGCCACGAAGTGGTAGGCCACGTAAAGTGACGGAGAGGGGTCAGCGGATGCTGAAGCGCATAGTGCAAAGAGGTCGCCGACTTTCTGCACAGTCAATTGCTACAGAGCTACAAACTTCATGTGACCTTCAGATTAGCCCAAGTACAGTACGCAGAGAGCTTCATGGAATGGGTTTCCATGGCCGAGCAGCTGCAGCCAAGCCACACATCACCAAGTGCAATGCAAGGCGTCGGATGCAATGGTGTAAAGCACGCCGCCACTGGCCTCTAGAGCAGTGGAGACGCGTTCTCTGGAGTGATGAATCACGCTTTACCATCTGGCAATCTGATGGACGAGTCTGGGTTTGGAGGTTGCCAGGAGAACGGTACATTTCAGATTGCATTGTGCCAACTGTGAAATTTGGTGGAGGAGGAATTATGGTATGGGGTTGTTTTTCAGGAGCTGGGCTTGGCCCCTTAGTTCCAGTGAAAGGAACATTGAATGCTTCAGGATACCAAAACATTTTGGACAATTCCATGCTCCCAACCTTGTGGGAACAGTTTGGAGCGGGCCCCTTCCTCTTCCAACATGACTGTGCACCAGTGCACAAAGCAAGGTCCATAAAGACGTGGATGACAGAGTCTGGTGTGGATGAACTTGACTGGCCTGCACAGAGTCCTGACCTGAACCCGATAGAACACCTTTGGGATGAATTAGAGCGGAGACTGAGAGCCAGGCCTTCTCGACCAACATCAGTGTGTGACCTCACCAATGCGCTTTTGGAAGAATGGTCAAAAATTCCTATAAACACTCTCCTCAACCTTGTGGACAGTCTTCCCAGAAGAGTTGAAGCTGTAATAGCTGCAAAAGGTGGACCGACATCATATTGAATTCTATGAGTTAGGAATGGGATGGCACTTCAGTTCATGGAATGAGTAAAGGCAGGTGAGCGAATACTTTTGGTAATATAGTGTATGTGTATAACATCAGCGATGGCTCAATTCCACTAAACCAGCATCCACAATACTATGACCTGAGACACAAACACAATGTAAGTGTAGTCAGTGTTACTAATTATACGTTGTTAACCTGCTGTGACTCTTCTAATGTAATGTAATGTAAAAGCTAACCAAATCTTTAGTGATTTAGTGATTTAAATTTTTTTTTAAAGAGCGGGTCACATTAAATGCACCCTTTGCCAGAGGACAGTCACATACTCCTCATCTACCAACACCGGGTTTTGTTAACGTCCCTCCTGCTTACTCACCTTCACGTGCCACACTCGTCCTCTCCTAACGCTACCACACCAGCCTCCGTTAAATCTGTTCCAGTGGCATAATGTGTTTTTCTCTTCCTCTTTCCTGATGTAATAATAGCCCCCACCAGTCCTTAATTATTCATATTTTAGTAATACAATCCAAGTTAACGGTTCAAACATTAGTACATAATAAAACTCCCGAGGCTTTGCTTTTAATTTAAATCCTCCGTTTAAATTAATTTTGGGGCATGCTTGTGCTTTTAGCTTGCTCCTCCGCAGAGGGGAGGGGAGGAGGGGAGGGGGGGGGGGAGAGCTGGGAAAGAGACAGAGGAGAGAGAGAGAGATGGAGGAATCAGGGCTTGCTCGGGGAGATGAATCTGCTGCAGGTGGGAGAACAGCCACACAGGTGTGATACAGAGGAGTGGCTTGAAGATTCTTTAAAGCTCGCACTCGCATATCTGCTAAAACTGTTTTCACCTGTCATAGTAACAGAACGAACATCCGTCATTTAGCTTATCGTTTCAGAAGTCCATAATCCAGTTAGGTCTTAGGTAGCAGAGGACAACCAGGTGGACGCTGACGTATGGAGGGAGTGTGGTAACGAGGAGGTGAAGTGAGCGATGTTGGAGAAGGATGGAGAGATACAGGGGTTGAGGGAAAGAGGGACAAACATAAAGGGGAGGGGGGGGGGGTAAAGAGATTAGTGGTCGTGATGCAAGGGGGGGTCCCCTCTAAAGGCACGAAGGCACAATGAAGCCAGTCAGTCAAAGAGGCATTTCCATTCCTCTGCTCTCAGCGCTCTATTAGGCTGTTTGTGTCCTCTGTCAGTGATGTGTGGGAGACAGAAGTAGAGTTTGCCTCTGCTCATGTTCTGACTTAATGTTGTGTGTGTGTGTGTGTGTGTGTGTTCAGCTGCGTGTCTACAGCTACGTGTGTATGTGTGTGTGTGTTTGAAGTCAGTGTGGTGCTGTACAATAGTTTGTGTCCCAGAGCAATCCGCTTTTCTGCTGCGGAGACCAACCAGTCAGTGGTCTCCATTGATCTGCACCCTTTCACCACAGACACTCCCAACCCCACTGTGTGTGCGCGTGTGTGTGTGTGTGTGAATGCATGCCATTTTCTGTGTGTGCGTTCGCATGCACGAGTGTTTTCACGACACCCCGTTTTCGTGACCTTCACCTTGGTGTTAACATATATTTTTCACTTTTGCATTTTATGATAGAATGTGTGTGTGTGGGTGCACGCGTCCGCTCCTCGAGGCATCTCAGTGTTGTTTTGTGTCTTTGTGTGTGTGTGTGTGTGTGTGTGTGTGCGCGCCTCTTCCTTTTTTGTTTTTTTCCTGTTGGGCAGTCACAGTGGGGAGAAGAAGGTGATGAGGTGTGTGTGTGTGTGTGTGTACGTGAAAGAGAGCAATTTACCCTCAAAACCCTCCTTCATTCCACAGCAATGCGTGGACTACACACACACTCACACACACTCACACACACACTTTTGCACATGGCTCAGCTTGGCGGATGCAGGTTGTAATTACGGGACCCCCTGGCCTTTCTCTTTCTGTCTTTCTCCCTCGCTGCCCTGCCGACCTCTCTCCCCCTTTGATCTGTTTCATGTCACCAGCTCGAACACACACACACACACACACACACACACACACAAACACACACTTTTTTCTTATCAAATCCACCTTTGTTTCTGCCTGCGCGTCCCTCCCCGTGTGTCTGAGCGCTGCTTTTTGTTGCAGTCAGTGTGTGGTCTTTAAATCACTCAGGAGCCTCTTTTCTGGACACTTTGTTTTGAAACCTCCACTTCTCTACCATGACACTGAACTTGGGATTATTTCCTGTCGAACTGTGTGTGTGCGTGTTGGCCTAAGTATGTCTTTTTGTCTGCATGCGTTTTGATAAGCGAGTGGAGTGTGTTGTGAAAGCGCAAAAGCTTCTGCAGCTTCTGATGTTCTGCAAAACACAAACACACAGCAGTACGACTACTACTGTGCTTAAGCTCACATTTGTTTGTCTGCCTCCTGGAATTTCATGATATCTCGTGTCATTCTGTGCAAATTTTCCTTGTGCATCCATCACTGAGTCTTGCCTTTCGTATATTATAGTGTTGTAGTTTTGTCATTCTATGCCTCCCCTGCCTGCCCTCGCCGCATCTTCTTCACCTCCCTCACCTTTTTCTTCTCTTCCTCGTCCTGTCTGTCCTTGACCCTGAACTTGTAATCTTGTCCCTCTCAAGGGAGGGAAAGCTTTAACACACGAGTAAGTGCTAGACAGCACATTCATGAAAGAGATGAGGCGACCTAGCGTGCTTTACATCTGTATTTATCCATGTTTTGGTGGTGTCGTTATTAATGCACATCATTGGTCCCGTATGGTACAGACTCTCCTACTCAGCGTAATTAAAGGCTGTTCATCTACAAAACTATAAATTCAATACGTCCATGCTTCTTGTTGAGGCCTTCAGATCAAATAGGCAGAAAGGCTTTTGCCAACTTGATCTTGTTGCATTTAAAGCTTTAGTTTACTAGCCTTTTGTCTTCTCTGTATTAAATAATGATATTCTGATATTTTTTGCATTTAAGCAAAAAGCAAAAAAAATAAATACCTGAACATTCAAACTCCTGCGGTAAAATAAACTAAATAACCTGTGTTTTTGCTTCCTTATTTTGCTTTAGTTGTCATTAGTTAGCGTTCTGTTTATGCATATTACTTTCTGGTTGCAGTGTGTCAGTGTCTATCCCACTGTGCATTCTCTCTCTCCCTCCGTCTCTCTTGCCGTCTGTGCTCGTAATCCCTGAGTGTGTCAGTAATGGCAGGTCCAGGTGTTCTGCTCTGCTCTGCTCCTCCCCTGGGGACTCCTCTTCAGTGTGTATATGTGTGTGTGTGCGTATATTCCTCTCATGGGGGGTTTTGGAGCTGTGAGTAGGGGGCTGTCCAGGATCTCGTTCTCCAGAAGGGAAGGGAGGGAAGGGGAGCGTTGGGCTGGAGGTACCCGCCTCTCGCAGCTTGCTCTCGGGCTCCCCTTGGGCACAAGAACCCCCCCCCCATCCCCCACCACCACCACCACCACACCTCGTCCCTTTTCCTGTGGGACTTCCGAATCCTCGTCTCTTTCTCCCCTCATTCTCTCACCATCTCTCTCCTCAAAAAATTATCTCCTGGCAGCTTACGCTCGAGCTGTTTTCCTCGAGATGGAGATGCTTTGTAAGCGTTGTTAAAGTGCTGCTTGTGTGTGTATTTGCGCTGCACACATACATATATGATGATGTGTGTGTTTGTTTACCTGTGCATATGTGTGTGTAACAGTGTGTTTTGAGCAGCGAGCTCCAGCTGCCTACATCACTTATTTATAGGTCCCACGTACGCCTAGGTGAATGTGGGAGGACTTTTTGTGTTTGTGTGTGTGCGTTTGCGTGAGTAATATTGTTGATACATCAATCACATCCATTTATAGCAGATGCAGTTTGTTTAAAATGATGAATGCACACACAACCCTATGCGAGGCTCCCGCTAAACACTAATTAACCGTTATTATTCACAAGGTGGCACTAATAATGCTTTGAAATATAACTCGGGTGTTATTATTCATAACTTTGTGTGTTTTTACAGTTATGTGGGTACGTCTGCGCGTTTCAGTAAACATCCAAGAGCCTCTTTACGTGCACGAGTGTGTGCGTTTGCGAGCGAGTGTGCCTGAGTGCGTGAGAAGTGTGTGTGCGTGCTCATGTGTGACTCAGGTGAATGTGTTTCTAGGTTAGCGAGCGGTCTGCCAGTCCACCAAACCTCATTCTTATAAATAGATGATATAGCCGCCGGCATGCACACAATGGGATCGTACCACTGCGAGCGCGCGCGCGTTTGTGTATCTACGCATGTGCGTTCGCGCAAACCCATGTGTGCATAGGCAGCGTACTGTATGTGTGCGTTGGCATGGTGTTGTTGTTTACCTAACACTCCTGCCTGACAGCTGGTTCTCGTTTCTGAGTGAACAAACAGCGGACAAGATGGACAGAGAGGAAGACAGGGATGATGAAGGAGGAGGAGGAGGAGGGGGAGGATGCTGCACAGGGGATAGAACCACTAACCCTCGCCAGTTTGGGTGTTTCTGGAGGTGAAGGATAGATGGGGAGTGAATATTCAAAGGAATACGGGAGAGGGCGAGATAAAAGGCTCGTTGAAAAAAAAAAAAAAAAGAAAGTTAAATGTGGTTAGAGGACGCAGATGCCAGCCCTACCACATGGTGTATGTTTGTGTGTGTGGGAGAGACGGACTATGTGTGTTCATGACTCGTTCTTTCACTTCGTCTATGAGTGATTTTAACGTACTGCTCATTTAGATTTTTGATTTTTAGTGGAAACTTTTTTACTAACAGACAGCATTTCCAATCTTATTGGGTGTTTGTATATCATCAGTGATTTGATTTCCTTATAATAACATTTAATGCTTGCGTTTCGTCTCTGGCAAAATCCGAAAATTATTTTTACATATCTATTAAAAGCTTATTTAACAATTTAATCACGCCGCTGACAGGACCGTATTCCCTCGACTTGACTACTAGAAGCCCCGCTGACATTTTAAAGCGTCTCTGTATGTCGTTCACCGTTCGATGTTTGTATACACTGTATTCTGCCGCGTGGTAGGGACAAACTTGTCATCTGCCAGCCCACTGTCCACCCACCCCCATCCTTAGCCCCCTGCCCCTAACCTTCTGCCCTCGAAACACACTTGCACGCACACACAAATGCGCACTGCCCATATGGAGCAGTTGGCGCCCAAAAGGGTCCAAAGCAGCCGGACCCATTCCCAGGGCAGGAGGTGAGGGTCCCCGCAGCCTGCTCGGAGTGTGTGAATGCATGTGTCCATCCATCGTGTCCTCATGGGCCCGAGCCCCGGACAGACTGCCGCATCGTCCTTTCTGTCTGTCCTCTCTGTGTGTGCAGCATAGTGTGTGTGTGTTTGTCTGTCCCAACAGACTGCGTCCCATGTGAGCTGCAAGGACAGCAGCAGAGGACTGTGGCTCCTCCAAGCATAAGCCCTGCGCATATGCGTGCACGGCTTCACCCAGTTAACATCGAACCATATTGAGGATTCATATTGCTGTTGTGTGTGTGGGTGTGTATGCGTGTGTGTCTCCCTACAAGATCATGCCAGACACTGGTCACTCGTGAAGACTTTATCCGAGTATGAAAATGCATCCCTCGCCGCATTGTGTGCAGCAGAGTGAATTCTTGTTCTTACTTTACCCACTGCCACGTTAGATAGACTACGCAACAGGTAGTTTCAGCCAAACAATCTGAGTGGCCAAAAAAAAAAAAAACTTCCAACTGTGCAATTCTCATAATGCATGGCAACCAGTAAGCTAAGCACAGCTTACTGGTTGCCATGTCAACGCGTATGGTAATCACAGAGCCAGGTAGGGATCTTTTTTTCTTCTCTCATGTGTGGCCATCCCAGTACAGTGTGTTAGGTATTTGGGGGAAAAAAAAAACCCTTCAGGTTATTCTCAGCACAATGAACAGGTTATTATGTATGTTATGTTGCTGTCAGGTCATGCATTACACCAAAATGAACTAATTAACAGCCTTCTGATAGCCTCTCCGTAAATATTGTGGCTCTTATTTGTGCATTCCACCCTCTTAAAACGCACAAAAGACCCAAACTGTGCAATTTATTAGAGAAATGTTACTCCAGATTTTGGCCGTTCCCATCAGAACAATTACCACCGTCTATTATTTTAACCTGCAGGATGTTCTTCACAAGAAAATAAAGAGAGATTTGGAGAAATTATGAATTGCTAGCTGCATGGCATCTCTGCTTTTCATCAAACTTAACTCCGCATTGAATATTGAATTGTGCTCTAACTGTGTTTGCATGTGTGTGTGTGTGTGTGTCTGTGTGAGACGGTGCAAGCCAGAATGAGTGTGTGCTGGGCTGCCCAGAGTGAGCCAAGGGTGGAAGTTGTTTTTCTGCCCCCTGTGGTGAGTCTGGGGCTGTGTATGTGTGCACGCCTGGGGCAGCCTGGGGCCATCGGAGGGGGCCTTGGGAGCGGTGGAAGGAAGGATGAAGCGAGAGAGAGAGGGATGGAGGGATGGGAGGTCAGCAGGGGTCTCGCAGGGAAAGGTGCAGGTCTGGGCCGATGGCCAACCAGGAAGGTGGAGAGGAGAGGTGGATGGTCAGATGGGGGGGAGGAGGGGCGGTCGGAAGAAAGAAAGCAGGGAGAGGAGGAGAGAAGTAGAGAAAGGCAGGTTGATAGGGAGATAAAATTTGAGCAGGTGAACTGCTAAAGCCAGGATGAATACATTTATTCATGTTGGGACGAAGTCACATAGCAGTCATAAAATAAATATGTGGGTTTGGAATAACAGCGCTGTTAGCATCACCACTTTTTGTGTTTAAACTTATTCTAAAAGTTATAGTAAAACTCTTGGTAATCGGATAGATCTGAGAATATGACATGAACCTAAATCTGTCTTTTGTTCAAATACACATTTTTCCTCACATGACACATAATTGCAGGTTTAGTTTAACAGACGACTGTTAGCTTTTCGCGCCATTCGTTTATGGTGTAAATTCAGAACTGTCTGCGCGTAGCCGTAGGTCGGAGGAAGATTTAGCTCTTGTAGTAGCAGCTCTGGGACCCGAAACCCTTTTGCTGCTACCAGCTGAGCTCCTTTGATTCAAACATGAAAGCAATGTAAAAGGGAGAAAGCGTGACATGCGTGGATTGTATTTCCATTTTAGGCATCGGCCCTTTGAATTTAGTAATTCCCCATCACTTCATAGCCTTGTATTTAGCAGTAATGTGGATGTTCTGTGCGTTATTCCTAACGTACAGAGTCGAAATAGTTGAGTTGCTAATCATCGTGTGCGCGGCTAAAGTTTCTTTTTATAGTTTCCTTATTATAAACTGTGCAGCTTTCATATAATTTCCCTTTGTGTGACAGCTATGACAAACTTACTGAGTTTGGGTGGGGGGGGAGTCGACGGGGGTGGCAGAAACATAAAGGGAAATTGATCAGCATGTGTGTCTCTTCATTAGAGTGCTTCACCAAGGCTGTGTCCTCCACACGTTCCCTCACTGTCTGGCCTATTAGAGAGACATGCAGGGAGTGTGAGTGTGTGTTGTTTGCATGTGTGAGTTTGTGTGTGTGTGTGTCCGTCGTTGCAGGTAGTCTCAGGCGGTCCGTGTAGTTACTTTCTGGTCTTTTGCGTTTTTTACTACCGACCCCTGGATCGTCTCCCCGCCTCTCCTCTTCTCTCCTCTCCACTTTTTTTTTTTTTACATATTTTTTTGTCTCCTCTTTCATCCCGCCATCTTTTCTTTCTCCTCTGGAGTTCAGAGTCTGTCCATCTGGAACATCTCTCCCCCCTCTCCTCTCCCTCAGTCCCGTCCAGGCCGAGACACAGGGGTGAAGGCCAACACCAGTAGGGGAGAAACTGTCGGAGAGACGGAGGGACAGAGGGAGAGATGTCAGTGCTATAATGAGTAACAACATGAAAGGTGACGGAGGGAGGGAGCGAGGGAGGGAGGGAGGTAGTGGAAGAGAGATGAAGACAGAAGAGGAGAGGGACTGCTGAGGACAGAGGGAGGGATGAAGAATAGAGGGAATGGATGGGAAAGGAGAAGACTGCAGAGTGAGAGATAAAGCGGGAGCGGAGCGGCTGGGGCCCCGTGGTCCACTCTGCTCCGCTTGTTCGTTTTCATTCGCCAGAGAAGAAGAGAAAAGGGGGGAGGAGGAGGAGGAGGAGACGGGGGGAGGAACAGCGTGTGTCGGCGTCCGCCTGCTCCTGCCTGTTCTTCTCTTCTTTTTTTTTTTTTTTTTACAACACTTTCTTTTCCCTCCTCCAATCCCCCCTCCCTCAACCAGCCATCCTCCTCATCTTCTCTCCTCTCGAGGATTCTTCTCTAATTTAACTTTTCATTGAAATTTTCTTCGCTCCCCCCCTCCCCTTCCTCCATCCCTATCCTCCAGTTTCTCCCAGTTTGCCATTCGGCCTTGTCTTGCCAGGTCCCCTCGTGGCCGACTGACAAAGGCGCCGTTAAAAAGCCGTGTGATCCTCCATTTTAGCGCCAGCCACGCTAGTCAGAGGATTAGGGCTCTTTAATGACGCTAATCTCTCCTCCCCTTCTTTCTCAACATCCCTCCTTCCTCCCCCCCCTCAAAAAGTGATTTCTCCCTCTTGCTCTGACTGAATCTCTGTAGTGCAATCTCCCCCCTTCCCGTAGTCTCTCCTCAGCCCACTTTCCCACCTCAGAAACATTACCATTTAACTGACTCATACTGGTGTGCCTGTAATGATCCACATGTGTCCACACCAGCACTGTGAACAAACACTTTCATTGTTTTTTTTTTGTGTTTTTGTTTATTTACTCCCTCTTCTTTACTACATTTCTATCTTGTCTTTGAGATTTTTTTGTTCTTTTAGCTCAACAGCAACCACACACACGCACACTCACACACTCTTTATTCTTACACGACGCCTGTTTGACAAAGTCAAGAGAAAGAGACGAGGTGAGAGGGTGCAGCAGCCGAGTTTGAGACGGCTTCACTAATCTTTCTCAGGCCTGTGCCCTGTTGTGTGGGCAGCAGGGGGTGTCTGGATTGGCATTTTATAGACACACTGTATTTTAGCGCCGGCCTTTACTCCATGCAGATGGTGCATTTATTTTTTTTTATTTTTTGTAGACTGCCTTTTAATTCAGTCTTCTGCCTCATAATCGTCTATAGATTGGAGACCAGTGTTTTAGGACGAACAAACTTTTATCAGCTTGCTTTAACGGTCTCTTTATGACGGCACAGTCCAGTTTATGATGCCTAACTCATCTGCACTGGCATCGGATGTATTGTTGTGTCTCATTTAAATGATGTTGTTGCACATTTACGGTGATTTCAGACTTAAACGGCGGCCAGTTGAGACAGATTTAATAAAAATATCAAACCCGCCAAGACACATACAACAGTGCTGCATCCAAATTTGCACACAATCAAAATCAAGTAGACAGATTTTTGGAAATCTGTGGAAATAAAACACTGGTAATGGATAAATTCTGCCACTCTTGTAAGTGAAAGTGACATTTTTCAGAATAATCACAACCAGAATTCTACTTTCTGCTTTCTTTCTGTCCTCCTCAAGTCTTCTCTACTCTTAATTCATCACACATATTCTGATTTACGAGCGTGCGCTGATTTATACTGGCTGCGTGCACAGCTCTAGAGTCGCGTATGGTCCGTCACCACTTCTTCTTCATTTCCTCATCCTCCCGACTTCTCCTCCTCCACACTGAAACCTGTCCTCCCTGAATTTACATGCGTTAGGCACGGGACGACTATGTGGTTAAGAGACACCACCTCGTTCTTGCTCTACCTTCAAATGCAGAGCGACGTAGTAAGACCCCAGATTGTTTTTCCTGTAGCTCACCTAAGAAGGGAACAAGTAATCTATTTTGTGTCTTCCACTAGTCTTCTCTTCTAATTCACTAATTATTCATTCCTTTTTATCCTCTATGTTCCTCCAATACACTAATCTGTGTTTGCTCATGTACTTGGCTCTAGAACAAAATATTATTTGCTTTTCAACTTGCCACCGTATCCATGCACCTCTTCATATCCTTCTTCCTTCCCTCCATCATGCTCCTATCTGTCTCTCTCTCCCTCTCTCCTCCTTTCACTTGCCTTGCTTTTAGGCTTCACGTTGATATCTCTATTCCCCTTATTTTCTTAAACCCTTTTTTTTTTTTCATTTTTTATTATTTTCCTTCTTGCTCCCAGTCAAATTTATAATTCAATGCGTTTACAGTTTTTTTTTTTTTTTTTTTTTTTTTTTTTTTTAAACCCCGGCCCCCCTGCAGAGTTCTATTTGCTCATCGCAGTGCCTACATTTTCCCCGCGATCGATTCATCACAAGAATCTGTTTTCCACCCCCTCCCAGCAAGGTGTAATACACAGTAGACTCGACACGCACGCACGGAAGGCTGTGGTAGGAGTTGGTGGAGGTAAAACGGTGTGTGCTTTGGAGCGGTTTTTCTAAAATTATCAGGAGAAGCCTCTCTCCGCTGCACACAGTCTCTGTTTGCGTTGCAAGAGCGTTGAGCTTGCGGTGAATTTTGGCGCATGTGACGTTCCCCCTCTTCTTTCCGTCCGATCATTCTAGTTCTTAGAATGTTCTTATTTCCTCTCTTTGGTTTGTTGCTGGCCTAGCTGATTTAGCTCACGGATCAAGGCAAACAGCCTCCCCTCGCCTCTCTTCACCTCCTCTCTCCTTTACATTTTTCAGGCAAATGCTAAATAGCCTCACTGTGCTGCTTCGCAGAGCGCACAAAGAAGAACAGAACAATATCAAGCATTATTCAGCCCCCTCTTTTGTCGCCTCAAATCCATTCTGAAGTGTCTATTAAAGGAGTCGTGGCCTTTTTGTCGCCTCTGTTCCAGACTACACAGGAGGGGGAAAAAAAATGGAAAGAGAGCAAAAAAAAAAGGAAAAAGAGCAATGCATAATCTCCTATGTATGACAGATAAAGGGAGTGAATATCGCCATCTTTCCGCTCTGCTCTCCACATCTCCTAATCGCTTTTCCGACGTTTCAATCTGCCAAGGCCCTAATGAAAATATGATGAGGCGGATCTATGGTCCTTGGGGACGGATGGAGGGAGGGGAGGGGAGGGGAGGTGAGGGGAGGGATGGAACGAGAGATGGCTGCAGAGGGAGGATGAAGGGAGAGAAAATACACTCTGTCCTTATTTCTGGGCTCCGTCGGGGATACATAGTTCTTGGAGCTTTCTATTTAGATGTTGCTACTGCCGGAGAGTGTCTCTCTCTTATGTTTCGTTCTCTCTCTTTATCTCTGCCATCCTCATTTTCCTTCGGTATGTGTGTGTGTGTACAAGCAGGATAAATGTGTTTATTTTTTTGTTTATACCCTCTTTTTTTCTCATTCGAACTCCCACAGGCCGCATCTCCCCCCTTTTGCCTTCCAAGAAAGATGCAGCTTCTTCTTAATCATTGTAATACTCCCCGTTTTACCCCCACTTTCTCTGTCTGCGCTCACCTGTCTCTTCATTCTTTATTTGTTCTTCTGCAGCAGCGTGCGGAAGTTGTGTTTGTGTTGTCGTGATGCAGATAAAATGATTTTTTTTTTTTTTATGCGTTTCTCCGTCAGATGGTGAGGATGACCCAGCGGGGCTTTCCTGGGTGCCTTCCTCGCCCTCCAGTAAAGATGTGGCGTCGCCTTCGCAGATGCCCGACGGTTGCTGCGACCTTGGCATGGCCACCGGTGGCGAAGAGGAAGGGGGCGCGGGTCTGCCGTACCCCTGCCAGTTCTGTGACAAGTCCTTCAGGTACCAAATTCACATTAATGGTTCCCCAAGTTGCTGCAGGCAGGTGCCGCCTCATTGGACCCAAGTGCTCCGTGTATTGTAGACAATAACACCCATGTCATGTTTGGATGTTTAGCCGCATCCCCTCATCTCACTCATGAATATCAGTGTGTACGGGAGTAAGCTGTATTCTCAATATTACCATGGTAACACTAAGGCAAACAGTGAAGGGGATGAGGTGAATACATTTCTCACTAACCTCTCCAGGGACCAAGTCAAGACCCATTTTAAGAACAGCTGTTGCACACACACACACACACACCACAGAGTCATCATCATCATCACCTGTACCACTTGTTCTACCAAGATGTCCTCTATGTTAGTCTTTATTTTTAGATGAGGGTTAATGCTCACGTAGCAAAAAACAGCAGGATCCTTTTAATCTGTTAAATCATTTAATGACATATCAGATACACTGATCAGCCACAACATTATGACCACAGACAGGAGAAGTGAATAACATTGGCCATCTTGTGACAATTCAGTGTTCTGCTGGGAAACTTTTGGACCTGGCATTCATTCATGTGGATGTTACTTAGACATGTAGCACCCACCTAGACCAGACCAGGCACCCCCACCCCATAGCAATGACACTCCTTGATGGCAGCAGACATCCCCAGCAGGATGCAGCGTGAAAACATAAAGAACAGCACAAGGTGTTGACCTGGCCTCCAAATTCACTAGATCCCAAACTGATCAAGTATCTGTGGGATGATCCACAGAGGCCCATAGGACCCAAAGGCCCCCACTAGTAATATTTTGTTGCCAGACACCACAGGACACCCTCAGAAGTCCCATGTCCATTCTCTGACGAGTCACAACTGTTTTGGAGGCACAAGGGAGACCTACACAATATTAGGAAGGCGGTCATAATGTTATGTCTGATCAGCGTAACGATTCTTATAATGAGTCTTCATGTCCTCATCTCCTCCCGATCATCCTCAGCCGTCTGAGCTACCTGAAGCGCCATGAGCAGATCCACAGCGACAAGCTGCCTTTCAAGTGTACCTTCTGCAGCCGTCTCTTTAAACACAAGAGGAGCAGAGACCGCCATGTTAAACTCCACACAGGTATAAGGAAGCATTGTGTCTCCTGTGCATCATTGTTCTGATTTATTTTCCCTCTCAGTCTTTAAGTTTTTGTCACTGCTGTCTCCTGCTAAATGTGTTGGATGTGTACTGAAGTAGGACTAGAGGGTCTTTAAAAACTAGCAAAAAAGGAAAACATCAGATTTAGACTTGTGTTTTTTTTTTAGGATGCATCATTTTTAGAAAACGTCTATGTCTAGTAATTATCTCTGATCCAACTTTCAAATGGTGCAGGAGATAAGAAGTATAGCTGTCAGGAGTGTGAAGCTGCGTTCTCTCGCTCTGATCACCTGAAGATTCATCTCAAGACACACAGGTAACCGCTTCTGAACTTGTTATCGGGATATCTGTACAGAGAATTGGTTTTGATTTAAACCTAATTTTCCAATATGCTTTGGCTGTTTTATTTCTATTTCCATCCAGCTCCAGCAAACCGTTTAAGTGCAGTGTGTGTAAGCGTGGCTTCTCCTCCACCTCGTCACTGCAGAGCCACATGCAGGTAAATAATTTTTTACTAAAACTCGTCTTTATGCTACTGCTCCGTTGCTTCTTATTTTGACAATTACTCAATTACGTCCCAGAAATGATTTGACTTTAGGCCTCAGCTTACTGGATAAAAGTTTTAATTCCTTACTCTGTCAGGCTCACCGTAAGAACAGAGAACATCTTGCACTGAGGAGCGAGCGAGATGGTGTAAAGAAGGCGGCGGGAGGAGAGGGTGACCTGGAGCAGGACCTGTATATGTGTGATTACTGCGAGGAGACGTTCAGCCAGACCGACGAGCTGGAGAAACACGTCCTGACCAGACACCCCCAGCTGTCTGACCGAGCGGACCTGCAATGCATCCACTGTCCTGAAATATTTCTAGATGAGGCCTCGCTCCTCACGCATATTGAAACCCAGCACGCCAACCGCAAACACAAGTACTGCAGAGCTTCACTGTTAAAAGTTAATCTTCATTGAGAATTTCACAGGAGTAGAACTTCATGTTTTTTGCCTTTTCTCTGTGCCCAGATGTCCCGTCTGTTCAGAACAGTTCCCGTCTGTGGAGGATGTCTACTGCCACCTAGACAGCCATCGTCAGCCGGACTCCTCTAACCACAGCGCCGCCAGTCCCGACCCACCACTGGGCAGCGTGGCCTCGATGAGCTCAGCCACTCCTGACTCTAGTGCCAGTCTGGAGAGAGGCTCGACACCCGACTCCACGCTAAAGCACAGCCAGGGTAGTGAACGAGGTCGCAGAAGACTCCCTGATACTGTGGAGGACATGGGGATAAGCCTGAGTCATCAAGGAGGAGGTACGGTAGTCACTTACCTACAGAATGTCTTCAGTTAATAGTTCTTCTTAGTTTAAATGCCTCAGCTGCCTTTATGTATTTCTAAAGTACCATTTTAACTGTCCGTCTCAACAGGTGGGGGAGGGCACTGGGGTAAATTGACGTACTCCTGCCCTTACTGCTCAAAGAGAGACTTCCATAGTCTGGCTGTGCTGGAGATCCATTTGAAGACCATCCATGCAGATAAGCCTCAACAGAGCCACACGTGTCAGCTCTGCTTGGAGACTCTGCCGACGCTGTACAACCTCAATGAACACGTTCGCAAAGCTCACCGCGGCAGTGGCGGAACCGTCAGCGCAGCGGCGGCAGCATTTCCTTTGCTGCAGTTCACTAACGTCACAGCATTCCACTGCAACTACTGTCCAGACATGTTCGGGGACATCAACTCTCTGCAAGAACACATCAGAGTGTCCCACTGCCTGCCTGGTAGCATCATGGCAGGATCCACCACATTAGGTGTGTTTAAAATGAGACTATGGCGAATGCATTGCGTGTGTTGTATCGAGAGAAAGGTCAGATAAATGCTGAGGAATAGTCTTATTGATGTAACTTCTTAATTCCTCCGTCCTAGAGGGGAACCATGCCTTCTTCTGCAACCAGTGCTCAATGGGATTCCTGACAGAGTCTTCATTGACAGAACACATTCAACAGACACACTGCACATCTGCTACAGGCGGCGGGTCTGCATCTGGAGGAGGGGTGGCCAAACTGGAGTCTCCTGTACTGCAGGCTGCATCTCAGTCCTTCATGGAGGTGAGAATCAAGAGCAAGCATTGCTTTTTAAAAAAAAATAAAAAAATATGGTTTTAATTGGAGTTGATGAGAACTGAGCTGAGAGAACAAAATGTAAAATGCCCACATATTGCTAATCAGTTGTTGACCTGATTAGGAGCAAGTTGGCTCTTATTTAATTAATCACTCTGAGTTATGTAAGAAAATATCTTCGCTAACTTTTTTGGAGTTATTTTCCGTCTTGAGTCTGTGATTAATGAGTTTTCAGAAAGTGTGAGTAGCTGCACAAGACGTGACTCATTTCACCCCTTCACCCGCAGTCCATGCTGTGTTCAGAAAAATAATTGGATTTGGACAGGAGTTAATACTAAATGTATTTTTGTTTTCTGTTTTATCGATTCACCGGAATTGGACGACAGTTTTATTCACCAGAAAGCTCTCTTTTATTGCAACATGCTATTTTGTGTGACCGTCACTGACAAAAATTCTAGCCACAGATTCCTATATTCTTAAAACTTGACTTTGATTTAACGGCTCAAAAGTGACGTATTAAACCTCAGTTTTAAATGTGAGCTTGCAAAGATATTGGTTTATTCTTGGATGTCTCTTCTTCTTTTTTTCCAATATTTCACTCTACGTGGACTAAAAAGTAGTCTAACTCAATCATTATATGTCAATGTAGAGTCATTTTCTAAAAAAAGTAAAGAGTTATTGTCCATGTACAGGTTTACTCCTGCCCTTACTGCACCAACTCTCCTATCTTCGGCTCACTCCTCAAGCTCACCAAGCACATAAAGGAGAACCACAAGAACATCCCGCTGGCCAACAACAAACGGCAGGCGAAGGTCGCCGACCTCAGCCCCGCCTCCTCCGACGTCGAGATCTCCTCTCCGAAACGCCACAGACTGGGAGGGGACTCCACCCCGTCCATTGGGAGCAACGGGGATTATCCGTGCAACCAGTGTGACATGCGATTTGCTAGCTTCGAGGGTTTCCAGACACACCTTAAATCACACCTGGAGATGCTGCTGAGGCGCCAGTCCTGTCCCCAGTGCAACAAGGAGGACTTTGAATCCCAGGATGCGTTGCTTCAACACCTGACAGTGCACTACACCACCACGTCCACCCAGTATGTGTGTGAGAGCTGCGATAAACAGTTTTCCTCAGTGGACGACCTGCAGAAACACCTCCTGGACATGCACACATTTGTCCTGTACCACTGTACTCTCTGTCAGGAGGTCTTTGACTCAAAGGTGTCCATACAGGTAAATACCACAGCCTCCTATAATCTCTTGTAACTTACCAAAGGTTCCGTGTTATTTTTACCAAGACACAGAAGGTTCTTACACTGAATTGCTTCTTTCTTTGGCCTTCTTTCATTCAGGTGCATTTGGCAGTGAAGCACAGCAATGAGAAAAAGCTGTTTCGCTGCACAGCCTGTGCCTGGGACTTCAGGAAGGAGGCAGATCTTCAGCTTCACGTTAAACATAATCACCTGGGTCAAAGGTCAGGCCTCCCCGGGGGTCTCGGCGCAGGTATGGTACACCTCTGCTGGGATCATGGCTCATTTTCATGGGAAAAGTAAACCAGACTGTGGAAAAAAATAAATAATAATCATGGTGTAAAGCAGAAAAAGATTCTGCAGTGTTGACTTGATTAAACTTCAAGATGCATATGTAACCTTTTTTGTCTCACAGGGCTCAAGCCACGGAAGTGCATCTTCTGTGGGGAGACGTTTGGGACAGAGGTGGAGCTCCAGTGTCACATCACCACGCACAGCAAGAAGTTCACATGCCGCTTCTGTGGCAAATCTTTCCACGCCATCTCCCTGCTGGAAAGACACCTGCGAGAAAAGCACTGCATCTTCGATGGCGGCAACATCACCGGCAACGGAGGCGGCACGGGGAGCAGCGGGAGTCAGAACGGGACGCCCAACGGGCTGGCGCAGTCCTCCAAACGAGGAGGCGGAAGCGGGAACGGAGGCGCAGGAGGAGTTGAAAGAGCGACGGTTGCGGCCGCCGAACAGGCCGACCTGCAGAACATGTTGCTCAAGGGCGGGGTAGCGGGAGGAGCATCAGGCCACGGAGGAGATGCAGTCAACAGCCACGAGGCAAGCGGAGGTGAGGAGGAGCTGGACAATTCAGAGCCCATGTACGCTTGTGATATCTGCGGAGCGGCGTACACCATGGAGTCCCTCCTGCAGAACCACCGGCTGCGTGACCACAACATCCGGCCGGGAGAAGATGATGCAGGTAAGTGCTGTTTTTAAGAGAACGCTTTTTAAGAGGCTGTTTATTTCCTCATTGTTCTATTAATGATTCTACCTTATAATTACGTGTTCCAGGTACGCGAAAGAAAAAGGCAGACTTCATTAAAGGGAACCACAAGTGCAACGTGTGCTCCAGAACATTCTTCTCTGAGAGCGGGCTCCGTGAGCATGCTCAGACGCACCGGGGCCCCGCCAAACACTACATGTGTCCAATATGTGGCGAGCGGTTCCCCTCTCTGCTAACACTCACTGAGCACAAGGTACTGCTCTCCATCCTGTCTATGCATGCGCGTGTTCTTGTCTTTTGAAGTATTTATGGCTCAACATGTAATTTACAGCTTTAAAGAGAGAAAAAAAAGAAAGAAAGAGAAAATGTGCTGTAGAGGGAAAGTCCTCCCAGGTATAACAACACAGGAGTCTGTGTAGCTGCATGTGTTTGCTTTTCTCTTGTGTGACATATTTTGTTGTTTTCCGTTTGTGTACCTGTCTTTTGATCATGAAACATCTTTGGCTGCTTTGAATATAGACGTAAAAAATATTAGATTGTCCTAAGAGAAGCAATTTGTGCTGCATCAAACTTCAGGAAAAATCTTGGTGCAAAAAAAAAAGGATTGTGTAATCCTGCTTCAGCCAGTTATGACAGGAACAATGTCTTATTATGATTCTGTAGAGATCTCATAATACCTTTATATTAATGCATTAATGCATCATAATGATTCATTATTTAGTTGCTCCTCTGTGCTTTAATAAAAGATACATTCAAGCATGTGGTATTAATATTATCTCTATATCCCCTCTCTCCAGGTGACCCACAGTAAAAGTCTGGACACAGGAACCTGTCGGATCTGTAAGATGCCCCTGCAGAGTGAGGAGGAGTTTATAGAGCATTGCCAGATGCACCCTGACCTCCGCAACTCCCTCACCGGCTTCAGGTGCGTTGTTTGCATGCAGACCGTCACGTCCACCCTGGAGCTGAAGATCCACGGCACCTTCCACATGCAGAAGCTTTCCACCGGCTCCACACTCGGAGGAGCTGGAGGAGGAGGAGGAAGCGGGAACGGTGGAGCAGGTGGAGGGAACGGCTCAGCCTCTTCATCCCCTAATGGGCAGCTGCCACAGCATAAGCTGTATAAATGCGCATTCTGCCTAAAAGAGTTCAAGAACAAAGGCGAGCTGGTGAAGCTGGATGTCAATGGACTGCCTTACGGCCTTTGTGCTGGTTGCATGACGAGGTAGGTTGCCATCTCAACCCAGTAAATAACCATGTGTGTTTAAAATCAGCAATAGCGTATAGGTATGGAACTGAAGTCTGCTTCCAAGTGTTATCTTATTAAAATAACTGACTGTTCCTGCCATATTCTAAAGACAATAATACTGTCAGGAGACATTAACCACTTGAGGAATTTGGAAACTTGGATTTCACTGCTCTCTATCAGTTAGACGCGGGTCAATTCAGAAACTCTTGTCAACAAATTATCTTAAACGGATCATATGCTCAATCAAATCAGGGGCACCAACGGCCAGAGTCCCAATCAGGGAGGAGCTCTCACGCCAGGAGACACGCAGGGAGAGAAGACCTTGGTCGGGCTGAGGTGTCCGGAGTGTGGGGTGAAATTCGAAAGCCTGGAGGACTTGGAGAGCCACGTCCAGACCGATCACCCCGAGGTCAGCCCCGAAACCAGTGCAACAGGGAAGAAGGCCGAGGCTTCACCTGCACCTAAGGTGAGACACGGTAGACAAAGATGAGAGAGATGTCTTCTGTCAGTGAAAACAACTCAAGCATTTGACATTGTTACTAAGATAGGAGCGTGAATAGATATAAGAAGCATCTCTGGATATTGAGATGTCGTGCTCCTGGCATCGTGGCCGGCATTGCATTTGAAACTTGAACAACATTTAACAGATGGAGACATTTTCAGGAGTACAAGAGTCTCCTGCTGAACTGTATGTTTGCATGAGGTGTGTGCGTGTGTGTGTGTTGGTGCGTGCTGCTGCTTTTGTGTCTGTAGCTGCATACGTGTGCTTATGTGTACGTCGGTGTGTGTCAGCTGAGCCCCACTGGGTCCTGCGGCTGGGGCGTGCTGAGGCATTGTGGGAGCTGTTCGCTCTACTTGATATTGACAGTCAGGCTCCCCGGGACCTGCCGCGTGTCTGTGTGTGAGAGAGTGTGTACTTGGAGCTGAGCGTGTGCGTGCATGTGTTTGTGTGTGTGTTAGACAGTTCCCAGGGATCCTCTGTCTTACCTGCACCTTTGTTTCTGCTTAGTCTAACAGCACAAAGCAGACAAAGTAGGATTTCTGTGTGTGTTTGTGTGTGTGTGTGAGAGAGAGTGTGTGTGTATGTGTGTGTACTCATTCTAGCAGGGTGAAGCAGTAGTGAGATAGTGGAAGTGGGGCCTTTGTGTATTTTGTATGTGTTTGTGCATGAGTGATCGCTATGTGCTATGAATGGATAAGCAGAGCCTCTGCTCCTCTCTCTCTTTGTTTCTGTGTCTCTCACCCTTGTTTCTCTGGCTCTTTCTGTATCTCCTTCTCTCTCTCTCTCTCTCTCTTGTCCTTTTTTTCCTTCCCTATGTGTTCCCTCTGTTTCAGTTTCATTGCCTCTTCCCTTAATCTTTTTCCTGTTCACTCCCTCCCTTATTAATTTCTGTCTCTGGCTTTCTCTGCGGAGGTCCTACTTGTGTGTTTCTCTTCCTTTTACCGGGTCTCTGTAGATTTTGGGAGGTTCATATGTTAAGGGCTGACTGAAAAAGGGCAGGAGTACAATTTTAAAAGCAAAAATCCTATACTTCAGCATTTTATTTGTTTAATTGTATATTACCGTGGTATTATTAAGCTATAATACGACTAAAAATAGTTTTATTCTTGAGCCTTACACATTATTTTCTTTCGGTTTGCAGCTAAATTGTTTTCATTATTAAACATTAGCATTCATGCTTTTAATATATTCCACTCTTGATATGATTTTTGACATAATTATTGTTATGATAATATTTTTTGGTGTTTGTGTGTCTTTGTGTCGCAGAAAAAGACCTACCAGTGTATTAAATGCCAAATGACGTTTGAGACAGAACGGGAGATCCAGATTCACGTCGCAAATCACATGATCGGTGAGTGAAAGACATCTTTTGTTTTCTTTCTTTCTTTCTTTCCTCTGTGTTATATTTACAAGTGTGTGCGTGTCAGTCTAGCATCTGGTGTGATGCCAGTGGACGTCTCATCTCTTGGTTCTGTCTCCTGGCTCAAAGGCACTTTGGAAATACACTGCCTGGCCAAAACAAAAGTCACCACCTGGATTTAACTAAGCAAATAGGTACAAGCCTCCTATTGGATAATTACTGCATGGGTGATTATCTTTCAGCTGTCAACAAGTTATTTAACCCCAACTGATGCAATGAGTACCTTCTCATTTCTTAAACAACCATGTCTAAAGACACATCCTGTGGTCGTGGAAAAGATGTTAGTCTGTTTGAGAAGGGTCAAATCATTGGCATGCATCAAGCAGAGAAAACATCTAAGGAGATTGAAACTACTAAAATTGGGTTAAGAACTCTCCAACGCATTATTAAAAACTGGAAGGATAGTGGGGAACCATCGTCGTCAATGTGAAGGGAACTCAAGGGATTGGGACTGAACAGCTATGTAGCCTTAAGAAAACACTAATCAGTAAAGCTAACTGGAAAAAAAGGCTTCAATTTGCTAGGGAGCATAAAGATTAGACTCTGGAGCAATGGAAGAAGGTCAAGTGGTCTGATGAGTCCGGATTTACCCTGTTCCAGAGTGATGGGGGCATCAGGGTAAGAAGAGAGGCAGATGAAGTGATGCACCCATCATGCCTAGTGTCTACCGTACAAGCCTGTGGGGGCAGTGCTATGATCTGGGGTTGCTGCAGTTGCTCAGGTCTAGGTTCAGCAACATTATGTGCCCAAAGAATGAGGTCAGCTGACTACCTGAATATACTGAATGACCAGGTTATTCCATCAATGGATTTTTTCTTCCCTGATGTTCATGGGCATATTCCAAGATGACAATGCCAGGATTCATGGGGCTCAGATTGTGAAAGAGTGGTTCAGGGAGCATGAGACATCATTTTCACACATGGATTGGCCACCACAGAGTCCAGACCTTAACCCCATTGAGAATCTTTGGGATGTTCTGGAGAAGGCTTTGTGCAGTGGTCAGACTCTCCCATCATCAATACAAGATCTTGGTGAAAAATTAATGCAACACTGGATGGAAATAAATATTGTGAGGAATGTAGACGCTTATCAAGACAATGCCACAGCGAATGAGTGCTGTAATCAAAGCTAAAGACGGTCCAATGAAATATTAGAGTGTGTGTGTGGTTTTTTTGGCCAGGCAATGTATGATACAGGCAGGTGAAATGAAGGCCTCTTTTTGACGTGTGAAGGCCAGATGTTGTGCGATTTACCACTTGGCTGCAACTGTGATGGTTGGAAGCAGTCAGAACTGTTGGCCGAGGAAGCAGTCAAAATTATAGAGTAAACTTTATACGTTCAGTGTAAAATAAGAGAGATGTTTTGGGAGTCATAGTTAGAAGTTAATATAATCCGTTTAAAAAGGTCCAGTGTTCACTCTGATGCACCATGCACACGAAGATACAGTCATTCATATTTTTCTGGTCCACTGATTTTGCTTTAGAAGACAATAAGCCTTAGAGAGCCAAATCCACACTTAGTGATGTTAAGCTAATTCCCCTCATCTTCTGTTTAGTTCTGAGCTAAAGGTCATCAAAATTGTGTTTGCACCTGCACAAGGTGTTTTGTGTGTGTGTGTGTGTGTGTGTGTGTGTGTGTGTGTGTGTGTGTGTGTGTAACTAAAAACTTGTGTTTAACCAAAACCTACCTCGGTAGTTTGGATGTTCTTTTACGAGCTTCCCTTGTGACAGTTTTTTTTCCGCTTTCCTGCTAATTTGCTGCCTTAGCATCTCTGTCGTCATGGAGATTAACGAGCTGGACCCGGCGAGTTGTTCTGGGGGAACAAATGCTCTACCCCACACCCTCAGCCCCCTCGCCAGACCTGACAGGCAATCCCAGAGTCACTGATGTACTCTGAGGTGTGTGTGTGTGTGTGTGAGGAAAGGAGTAAGCGCAAGAGTGTGTGAGTGTTCTTAGCCGTCTAGTAATGTCTAGAGACGTGAAGAAGAGAGACTCGAAAAACACAAGTACAGCAGCTGGAGTAACTTTTGCTTCATTCCCTAGTTTGCGGCCCTGCCCCCCACTTTCTGCCTGATACACAAACAAAGACGCATTCTCTTTGGCACACATGCTCACGGCCAAAACATGTGCTACGACATGAAGGAAAACCTGCCTGCTGCTGTTTCTCTTTGTCCGTCTTCTGTCACCTTCTAACCTTTGCGATCTCCTTCCTTGACTTCACCGTCACTCCTCTGCCTTAAGAATCCAGCCAGTCATTCAGTCATTTAACCCGGTGTTTTCATTATGTCTCTCCCGTCTCCTCTGTCTGATAACTCATCTTTCTCCCACACACACACACACACACACACACACACACTCTCATGCAGTAGTGGCAGTTTTGGGTTAATTAACGTGCTAATTGTGTGGAAACCTTGCACGGATTAATTATGAAATTGAGGCAGATTATTTTTAAAGAGCTTGCCCAGTTCCTATTATTACATTTCCTCCAGCCCTCTCCTCCCCCCCACTCCTAAGCGAAGAGGGGAGCAAATGCTGAAGAAACAGAAAGATCTCATTTGCTGCAAAGACACTGATGAAGAGAAAATTACCAAGACCAGAAAGGTGTTAATTTGCCTCGTGTCATCTCCTGCTCTCTCTCTCGACTTAAGCTCTGTTTTTTATGACAAGCGAACAGTAAAAAAAAAATACAGCACAGTAAATAATAGCGAGATTGTTCCTGCAACTTGGACCCACGAGCATCTCATTTAACAAAATATACTCATAAACCCATGGCTTCACAGATAACCCTCGTTTTCTACAGAAAATCTCACCTCAACGTAATTGTGTGTATTGATTTTCAGCTCAAATATTTCTCTACTTCTTCACTTTATTTGCTATAAATGAACTGCAAGTGTACCTGGTTACAAGAAAGGGTCCAAACAGGGAATTGCCCCCCCTCCCTCTCTCGTTTTTCTGCCCATCAAATCAAGTGGCGGCACAGCGGAGGCACGACGCTGTAAATTACGGTCTGAATGTTTCCGTGCTACCTCATTGCTTTACTCATTTCCTGCGATCCAGTTCCTCCCATGAATCCATTTTTTTCTCTCTTTCTTTTAATCCATTATCGTCTTTTGGTGAAGTGTTGCTGCCTGTCTACCGGCCCCATCGCATGCACACTTTATCAGCAGCTCTCACATTCAGTATCTCTGCCACTGGTAGGTGTGCTTGTGTCACTTTTGATATTGTCACAAGGTTCAGTGAAACACCCTAAGGCTTTAAGCTACCTCTCGGTCTGTCTGCCTGTCAGTGTGTCGCCGAAAACACTGATACAGCCTGGTTAACAGGCCTGTTTATATTCAGTCAATGACCGCAAAGTGTTTGGTATCTTTCAGCCTCACAATCCTGTTAGCACTGTGATGACAGTTTTGACTGGTTGGAGGAGCAGGGAGGGGGGGGGGAGTTTTCTAGCTGGATAATGCAGTCCAGTAATGTGATTGTCACATTGCTCCGTGGGTAATACATGGTGCACCCCATGGTCCTGTTAATTACGCTGTCAGAAGGAGGAAGAGACACAACATACAGGGAGATAGAGGAAGAGAGGGTCAGAGTGAGAAGTCCGGAGAGGAATCTCTGTAAAGCTGAGAGAAAAAATCTTCACAAGGAAGGACTGCTCCACTTGGTCTTTAGCCAGAAGGAGTTCAGGGAACATTTTTCTCCAAGAAATGTATCAAACAATTTTCCTTTGCATAAAGGTTGCTGCACATCAAAGTTAATCTCTCTGAGTCCTTTTAGCAAAGTGCTTTCAGAAGTTTTTTGGATAAAGCAGTGAGTAATGTGGTGCGTTTTCTTCCCTCAGGCAACAAACAGCGGTGTTTTCTCGAGTACCTATCATATCTATTTAGTGGCTCTAAAAGACCATCATCAAATGATATTGAACCAGAAATTAGTAACACACTCTGCTCCGACTGCAAGGCTTAATATTTAAAGCGGGAACCCCTCAAACTGCCTCTGGTTCTCAGGCACGTGTTCAGCTTCTCTGTGATTGTATAGTCGCACCCTGTGTGTGTTCCCGCTCGCCTTGGCTCTTACACGGCACACAAGTTAATTAAAACACCATGTGGTCAATGTCCTGCTCTCGAGGCAGAGACGAAAGGAGAGGAAGACACTGAGAGAAGCGACGCAACAGGAGGGGAAGGGAAATCATGCAAGACGGCTGAAAGGCGTAAAAATAAATTAACAGTTGAATTTCTTTCCATCTTTGGTTTCTTCACACTTTTGGCAGATTTTTTTTGTACAATGTTGGTTCTGACAAGGCCGTACGAAGTCTTGTCATGTAAAATCTTTTAACTCAGATCTGTTACAGTCACCTTTACAGCAGTCCTTTGACCCTGCAGTGTTTTCATCATGTTGAACGAGAAGCGAGACGGAAGTGAAGGTCGAGGGGCACATTCTCGCTACACCGCCATCTGATCTGAACATTGAAATACGTAAATATTTTCACAGCATGAACCTCTAGGCCGGCTCTGTAAGGCAGTTTACATCTCTTAGCTACGTAGCCTCACAGATAACGGCCGGTCTTCCGGTTTCTCCTTTTGTGGTGGTGAATACAGACTACTGCCACCTGCTGGTATGGAGAGTTATTTCCTCTGTTGCAGGCACAAAATGTATGCGCCAGCTGGCTGTTGGTTCAAGTGCAACATTTTGGCTCAGACCCAGGCAATGTGAGGTGATGTCGGTTTGGTTTGTCTCTGCAGCAGCAGCAAGCCGGAGATATATATATGGTACTGAACATACTTCATGTAACAAGTGGTACTTAACAGGGAAGAATAAAGTACAGTAAAAGAGAGTGGTAATGCCCAGCCCACACTTCACACTGTTAAAAAACGCATTCATATACAGCCTCAGTCCATCTCCCACACACTGAGGAAGAGCCATAGAAAGAAATGTAGTTTTCTATTTTTTGCCTCAGGTACCAACTTGCCGTTTGAGCTCCCGTTTCATTTAAGAGACAAAAGCCTCAAGTCAAGTACAGTATATACTTGACACAAGGCTTTAGGTTTAGGTTTAATAAGTCTGCATTTGTATAGATGAGTACAAATGAGTACAAATACATTTGTTTTAACCATTATCAGTGACATTCTGCATTGTGGGTTGGGGTCGTAGCCGATCTTTGTGTGTGTGTGTGTGTGTGCGCAATCGCAGAGCAGTGTGTGTGTTGAGTGTTTCTAGCTTCTGACACGGTAAATGAGGTGGAAAGAGGAAGGAGGTTTCCGAAGACGTGGAGATGAGAAGATGAGTATTTATTTGTGTTCTGGGCTGAGCACACTTAGGAGAAGGGATTCTTTATAGGGAGAAAAATGAGGAGAGGACAGAAAAGACGGTGACTGTACATTTCAGGGTTTTGTCTATTAGCATGTGTGGCTAACCAGTCAGATCAGCTGATTCTGACAAAAAACATGTTCTCCATCGTTAAATCTTAGTTTATTTAGATATGACTCTGTTTCCACATCACCAAGACTTAGTTGCAACATCATGAAATATTACCATACAACCCTATTTATTTTCTAATATGTGGCTAAGTTGTGTAATACGACTTGATTTGTTTTGTCTTTGTATCTACTCCCCCTCCTCCTCATTGTGTATTTGTTTGTGTGCGTCTCCTCGGACTGCACCGCAGCGACTTTTGGCAGGCTTTGTTGTTTTCTGCTGCGCAGCTGCACATCATGAAGAAGTTTCCTCCCTGCGTGATATTGGGAGGTGAAGAATTGGTGTGGAGCTAAATGTGAGCGTGCGCGCCTTTACCAGTTTTTAGTCCGTAGGGAATCAAAATAGCAGCTTCCATGACGCAGGCAGGGAGACTCTGATCTCCGTTTAGTGACTTCAGAACAAACCCTGCATTACAAATGAAGGATTATTCCTTTAAAAGGTGCCCTCCAATAACACCACCGCCACACACACACACACACACAAACATACACTCACACATTGCTAAATAAGGTCCTTGACAGCGTGTTCTGAGTGTTGCATGCAGCCACTAATGCTTTGCTAATCACCTCAGTCTAGATTTCACAGCGTGAGACCTCACTTCTCAAACACATGTAGACACACACACACACACACACACTCTCTCACTTTTTTCTCTCACACACACATATGCACAATACATAACCTGCGTGTGTGCGTACAAAGAGCCACACACAGCATGTTATCTCCCCTTTTCACTGGCCCTAATCAGGGACCAGTCGCCAATTAGCATACCGACTGTAACGCTCACTTTGACATACCAATCGCACAACGCGTCCTCATTCTCTTCGTGCTGCAACCTTCGGGAAGATTTATCTCAAAGCCATTTCCATCTTTTTTCCTGTTCCTCCCTCTCCTTTTGTTTACTTCCTTCTCTGCATCGGCATATTCTCCAGCAGCTTTTAGACGTCAGTTTTATACGTCTCTGTCAAGGTGTAGCTGTAGCTGCTGAGAGCGAAGGAAGGAGTGTGTAGTTTTAGAAACACTAACCCCCGAAAAAAATTAAATAAACCGCAGTGTCGTGTCATTTAAGCAGTGGGTTTTTTAACTGCCAATGTTTATTTCACTTAAAATGGCTTTTCCAGCTGACAGCGACCTTTCTTATTTATTTTTATTTTTTTTTGTCTATAACACTGCGTTTGCCTCCTCCCCTTATACACCACAATACTTCTTACTAATCCTGCCCATTCTCTCCTCCGCTCTCCCCCCATCCCCACCTGCCTATTGGATGGCCCATAGAAGAGCCCACCTGTCGGCAAGGTTTGTCCCCTTTCTGTCTCCTTAGCTCACACTATGAGCAAGGCAGCACTGTGCTGTCTCACTGCCTGCCCATCATCATGAACATTTATCCTGCTTTTAAATACATGTGTAGGCTAGGGTTTTCAGTATTAGTCACTGTTGTTAGCAAACCATGTGCCAAAGCCACATTGCATGGTGTGGAAGGCAGATTTGAAGGCGGGGATTTAGAGCTCAACGCAGGCTAGAAGTTGTTCAGTGGAAAAGGAAAGAAATAAATCAGTCTGCATAATAAAAGTGTGCATTCAAAAAATAAAATAAAATGAATTAACGAGGGAGGACTTTAGACTCAATTAGACACACTTTCGCCGAATCCTTGCACAATTACCCCTCACCTCAACTCTTCATTCACCCCAATCCCTGCTGCTAGCTGCATGCTTCATTGTCCTTCCCACCTCGTATACACACACACACACACATGCACACACACACAAACACACGCACACACACACAGATGCCTTGGAGGTATCGAGTGGCCACTCACCTGGATCTAAGTGCTCCCCGTGGAGTGTGGTGGCTAATGATGTGTCCTCAGCATGAGCTTTACTTACCTATTTACATCAGTGCACTCTAATAATTGTGGCTAGCCTTCCTTATTCACATGCTTCACATTTTGATAATCAGCAGGGAAGGAGCATACTTCTGAACTGCTTTATCTTACACATGTCAAGCAGCCATTAAAGATTCGGATCCCGGCTCGCTCTCTTTCTTTCCTAAAAGTCAGTAAATGAAGCCGAATACTTTTCACTTAAATCCCCGGCACTTTGAACTTTTCCGTTTGATGGTGACTCAGGGTGATGACCACAAACAGTTTACAAACCCCTCTGTGTGCAACGAGGCGTAAAATAATCTCACTTTGCTTTTATTTTGTACCTGGAGGTTGCGTTTGTCTGGTAGTTCAAAACAGTGAACCTGCGTTCAGCATGTCTATTAGCCTGCAGTCAAATCTGCGATGCGCTTGACTAGTAATGTCGGTCTGCTGTCTAAGCAGCCGTCCCACGGGCTGTGGCTGAGCCGGTGTGTGTCTGCGCACACATCGTTCCACGCCTCTAAGTGCCCCCCCACCCCCCTCTTCCTCCTCCTTTTCCACCTTTTCCTTTTACGCTTGCATGCAAACACACACCTATGTATACGTATTTGTGTATGCGCTAGCGAGCAGGGTCTGGTGTGGCTACTTTGTGTCACTGAAGACTTAATGAGGCGAATAAGAAGCTTTTAGAGTCAATGGAGGTGGATAATGTGGTTGAGGGCTCACTCATGTATGTGTGTGTGTCAGAGTCTTTGCCACCGGCTAGCAACATTGCTGCTCTCTTCTGCACTGCTGCACCTGAACTAATAAGATACAGACTGCTCTGCCTCCTCTGTTGTTGGTGTGTAACCACTCGGTGCGTTTACTGTTGCTCTGAATTCACTGGTCATACTGGAAACCGATCTTATCAAGGAATTAGACGAATGATAAAGAGAGTAAGTAGGGTATTTTATATTTCCCTGATTCCAGAATAAGTGGACAGCTTGTTGAACACACACACACACACACACACACAAAAAAATAAAAATAATAACACAGAAACGGCAGTGAAATACTCTGGGAACACTGCTAATCCTGTCGCAGGCACATGCGTCCCATCTGAGACAGTTTTTAGAACAACATGTCGTCTCGGAAGAGTCCGCTTAAATCTGAACACACTGATGAGCTGGTGTTCCTGTCTGATGTAGTAAAAGCTACTTACACCCCTTTCACTCACCCAGCAACACCCCCACCCCGACAAACACATCCACTCACAGATGCTCTCCCTCCCTGTCAGCACTTAAAATTTTTTGAAAAAGGTAATGGCACTGTTTTTTTCTTGTGTTCAGCACGGAGACGATTTCAGTCTAAAATACACCTTTTTATTGATCTTATAACAAATTATATTGAGGCTTACATGCTACACACACACACATTTCATGTTGTATCACAATATTTCATCATTTTCTTCTATAACCGCTTGTCCTGTGAATGGTCACACGGGGGCTGGAGCCTATCCCAGGCGGGGTACACCCTGGACAGGTCTCCAGTCTATCACAGGGCTAACACAGAAAGAGAGACAACCATTCACACTCACACCTACGGCCAATTTAGAATCACCAGTGAACCTAACGAGCATGTCTTTGGACGGTGGGAGGAAGCCGGAGTACCTGGACAGAACCCACGCAGACACAGGGAGAACATGCAGACTCCACACAGTTTTCTCCTGCCTCATACTGTCATATTCTGAAGTAAAGATCAAATTCTGTAAATATAAAGCAATTTATTTACATATTTTTAACCAGCCAAACCCTGCAAACTCTTAATATAGCACATATTCTACACGGTAATTGAGTCACTTCATTTTTCACGTTTACTCGGGGCAACATAAATATATTTAGCGGGAAAAGTCAGAACGTAGCGTGAAAGGATGCTGGCCCGCACTGTGACGGTATGAACATAGGAACAGATGACAACAACCCCCTCCCTCCATCCATCCTTCCCTACATCCCTTCCTCCCTCCCTCCCTCACCACCTGGAGCCAGCGAGCTGTGACACCAGAGGGAGGGAGGGAGCGATGATGAAGGGACGAGGGACTGAAAAGAACGAGAGAGATACTGAAAGAGAGAGAGAGAGGACCACGGAGGGCTAGAGGGAAGGAATGTGATGCGAGATAAATCCAATTTGGGCTTAATCAAAATGATTATTTTTACCGATTTGTTTATCCTCGGAATTGAAGTGTACTTTAATGTTTATGCTCTTTAAATAGAGTCACAGTCCGGTACAGGCATGCTGATGCGTAGTTTTTGGCCACAAGCCGAAGCTGACGGGTGTTCAGGTCATTAGTATTTAAACATGTCATCAAAAAGAAAATGGGAAAATAGGTTTGTGGAATAACTAGAACATGCATTTCGCGTCTCCAGTGGCCTAAAACCTATGACGTTGCCAGCAGTCTGCGTATGATTTTGTTCATCCCATACTGTTCTTTCTTTAACATTTCCACTCCCTCTGTCATGCTGTTGTACGTACTTCCCTTACTCCTCTGACGCTGTTAAAATAAAGCGTTTGCCTATTTGTTGGTCCCCATAACCTGCCATTGTCTGCTTTATCGACTGTGCATGAATACATAGACGGAATTGTTTGTGTATTTCTGCTCGCGTCTGAGTGTGTGTGAGTGTGTTTGTGTGTGAGCGTTTTGAAGGCTGGGAGCATGGCGGTCCCCCGGAGAGCTCATTTTGTCGTCTTCTCGCTTGATTTACCTTCTTCTTCTTCTGCTGTTTATTACCAGTCATTACAAGCTGTTTGGAAACCTAATAGGACACACTGACAAATAGACTGGGAGAGACCCGACCAGGATAGGCATCGGGACACAAAGTAATAATGAGTGTGTGAGCGAGAGGGAGTGTGTGTGTGCCACGTTAAATGTTTGCCTGTGAGAGTTTCACACATGCAACATCAGCTATCTCATGTATATATACGTCTGCTCTGTAGGAGTGATGTCTTTCTTAGCTCTTTCTCTCTCTGTGTTGCATCGGTGTGTTTCTGTTGAGCCGGTGGCCAAAGATAGACTGCTATATAACATACTGTACTTGCAACCGCCCCCCCCTCTCTTTCTCAGCCCGTCCAGGTGTGGCTGCACCAGCTGCTAAAGAGAACGGGACAATTACACACACACACACACAGAGTAATATACAGTACACACCTCCTCTCTTTCTCTCTTTCTCTCTCTCTCTCTCTCTCTCTCTCTGCTGGCTAATTGTCACAAGACAAACAAGGCGCTTTGCCTTTATGCGCTTCATAAACAGGGGCCAAGCAACAATTAACTCCCTGCTTAATTCACTAACTATTCTGAATTCATTTTCTCCTGTGACAGGCACATCTGTCACAGCTGGTAGCGAATGTGTGTGTGTGTGTGTGTGTGTGTTTGTAGAAACAGAGTGTGGGCCTGTGCAATAATGCAATGAGGGTTGTGCCTTTAAAAAAGGGTACGTTGAGGCAGCGTTTGAGCAGTAAATAGTGGCCTAGGTGAACGCCTCAACGTACCCTAGGTGTTTTCTTTTATGCGAACAAAGAGAATGTCGAGGATATGTCGCCGTTTGATTTCTGCGCGTGTCCTTACAGCAGTGTGTTATGGTTTTATTTGTGCCTGCGTTTGTGTGTCGTGGAGGGCGCCAGGTTTATTCAAAGCATCGTGATGTAATCCTCCGGCTGGGTGTGTTGTGTGTTTTGTTTGAAGGAGTGAGAGGAAGAGATGGAGAGAGAGAGAGGGAGAGAGTTTCTGATTCATATCTTGCAGTGTTTGTGACAATCGGTTAGAAAAAGGCTCAGGACGACACATGAGTAGCAAAAGAAAGAAAAAAAAAAGACTGACAGCAGAGGTAACATCATCCAGCTACCCCAGTTTTCATTCATTTGTCTTCTGTAACCGCTTGTCCGCAGGGTACACCCTGGACAGGTCTCCAGTCTATCACAGGGCTAACACAGAGAGACAGACGACCATTCACACTCACATGCACACCTAAGGCCAATTTAGAATCAGCAACGAACATGTCTTTGGACGGTGGGAGGAAGCCGGAGTACCCGGAGAGAAGCCACGCAGACACAGAGAGAACATGCAAACTCCACACAGAAAGGCCCCAGTCGTACCCCAGTTTTATATATGTATAAAAAAATTCGAATTACTTAGATTTAAAGTCCATACACTTTCAGAACTGGCTCGGTTTCTGTAAATTCATGGTGTGGTATGTCTCCTGTTAACTTTGTTATCCCTGTTTGCCCTGAAAAACTTTAAACCATGAGTAAAATCAACAAAATATTAGATTTTTTATCACAGAAAAAAAAGATAGGTTTAATAAAAAATATTAAAATTAAATTTCACTAATGTAGCCTGTTCTGTTCTGTTTCTACTGTACTACCATCCTATATGTGTAACTTTTTGCAGTGTGACTTCTTTAAACACAGACCGTAAAACTGTCATCAGCTACTTGCAGCTCCAGTACTTCGCGGTTGAGCGTAGACAAGCAAATCCGACATCTGTCTTTTGAGGAGTTTCTCATCTGAGGCAAAGTCTTTCAGAACATCCATCAGCTTTTTTGCTGTTTTCCAGCCATTACTGACCCAGCTGAAGGCCAAGGTTTTCTTGGAGAGCGTGTTGCTTGTTAAATGCTCTGGCTTCCCAAGTTGGAAATTTAGCCAGCAAAACTGATTGCACGCTCAGTGAAGCAAGGTCGAGGCGGTTGAGGTAAAACTGTGAGGTTCACTTGTGAGTGCTGCTAACTTTTCTTTAACTGCTGCGGAACCGCGACGGTGCCTCGACCACCTAAGCTGCCATCATCGTTGTTACAGTTACGCTTTAATATTATTATGTATTCTAGTAAGTGTTTTGGCACCAGTAGCATTTAGATTTAAATCGCAATTAGAAGAAAAATTTAAATACCGCATATGCTGCATGAAAAGGAGGAATAAACTGAAGGAGGCACATGTCTGAAGATGAGAGAATGGATACTGGAGAGCGTAAGGGAGGGTTGGAAGGAGAGAGACGGAATGACACGACAAGTGAGAAGCAGAAATAGTGGTGATTACAGATCAATTCAGTGAGATTCATACCGATGGCAAACAGCATGACTGACGCGGAGATGGAAGCTGCAGAGGACATGGAGGGAGCAGGTGAGGGAGGAAAAGACAAGTGAATGGAGATCAATAGGGCGAAATGAAGGGAGAGTGGGGGCGTGAAGCGTGGATGGAGATGAATAAAGCGAGAGACGGAAGGAGAACATGTCAGAGGAGAGAGATAGAGAGGATGAGAGCGATTTCTGGCAGATTTTGGCTCGCGCTTGGTCCTCTTGCCGAGCAGCTGGACTTCATTAGTGGCTGGTGTTAATTACTGGGACTGTACACACGCGCGCACACACTAATAGATGCCCACACATGTGCGCACACACTCACACAGCCTGTGATTCAGGGTCACCTTGCTAGCCTTGTTTGAACCAGCAGAGAGAGGGGGAGATGGTGCCAGACAGACAGAAAAACAGAAATCGAGGCAGTGTCGGGAGTTTTATACGATATTAATGGTATAAAACAGCTGCTCGACGGACAGGTGATACTCTAGATTACTCTGTCAAGAGTTGAATGTAATTAAAAATGTGTTTACAGATTGCCGCATGTAGCTGCAAATGACCGAATACGCTATAACTATAGAGTGTTGTAGACTATCACTGCCTTTAAGTAAAACTTGTAAACTTGTGGTTGCGACATGGGAAGTTGTGTACACAAAATGCTTGGCGTTCAAGCGGTGACACGAACTGGTAATGAGAACACCGCTGCTCTGCAACTGTTGGCGTCTAGAAGCCACAGAGGCTAACGGTTTAGCGAGCCAACGACCGGCGTAATGAAAAGACGAGGCTTTTGGGGATATCGTAATTTAATTGAAGAAAATTCGACAACTAAATCACAATATATTAACTTAACGATCCTCTATCCATTTCTAAAAAACGATAGCAAAGACATCACTCATGAACCCAGGCTCTTACAGTTTTTTTTTTTTACTCATCTCCTGAGCACCGTAAACAGCCTGATTTGTAGGCCTGTCTTTCATTTCAAGAATGTACATTGTCAGTCTCGCATAGTTAGAAATATGACCTTCTGTAAGATGAACACCTTCTCTGCTGGACTCTCCACGAGGATTTATTCTGTGTATTCTGAAACCAGCTATGAAAAGTTTGACTTTTTACTTGAGGACGCAACAATCTGTGCGATGCAATTTAGATGCTGATCCGTTTATTTTCCTGGATTATTAAATAATCTTTATTTTTCGTGGCTTCTCTTTATGACGCCACTGGAAGCTCAATACTCTAGCCTTCTGTACTGCAGCCACTGCAACATTAACGTTGAAAAAAATATCATCATTGCCGTGAATCTAGTTTGAAAAGTTTTCGAGTGTCGTTATGTCTCTTCATTCCTTCGTAACGTCTTCCACACTTTCTGTGTTGAGCTCGATGCTTTTGGGCACGACCAAAACAGCGTTTATCAGAGTTTACTCAGAATCAGAATCAGAATACTTCATTAATCCGTCATGGATATAGTTTTATTGCAGTTGCACCTGTGAAGTTACAGAAAATACATTCATTCATTCATTTTCTGCAACTGCTTGTCCTCTGGATGGTCGCCGGGATGCTGGAGCCTGTCCCAGCTGTCACTGGGCGAGAAGCGGGGTACACCCTGGCAGGGCTACAGAACATACAAACAGAATAAAATAACAATATAATAATGTAAATTATTGCACCTGGATTACTGTGATACATAAAGTACTTACAATTAGCAGCGGATGGTTACGTTAAATTATAATAGAGTCTAAAATGTTAAGAGTGACCAACACTAGTGGTATGTCCATATGAGCCATGATAAGTATAACTCTAACAATGAGTCAGTGCAGAGCTGCTGTGCTGTAATCTGGCTCTTAATACAGATATCATGTGTTTGGCATACATATTGTAAACGTGGGCCTGTTGCCAAAGGTGGTCACAAATGTGAGGTAATTAATAGAGCCGCTGGTGATGTTTGCGGTGGAGAAGGCGAGACTCGCTGAAAAAACAAAGTAGTTTGCTAGTTTAGTTTAGGCAATCTTAGTAAATCCACAAGAACAAATCACGAGTAATTGTCTTGAGGGATAGTAAGCTGTGCTACTAGCTGTTGATTCAGACTCCAGAATCATGTTTCTGTCAAAACGCAGTTCCAGGAGAGAACGGGAAGACGGTTTAAAAAAACAAGCAACCGCACAGCATGAGGTGAGATGCTAAGCCATGCTGGGAGAGGTTGAAGGGTTTTCTTTGGCTCTTAATTACATGGCAGAAGACAGGAGAAGGCGGCAGTGAGCACGAGGAAGAGAGAAAGGTTGATACAACGGTGTACACCGCCGCTCTTATCTTTCGTCTCTAAACAGATGTCGGCCAGGCTGTTCTCTTTATTGCAGTACAAAGGCCTTCTGACAAAAACACACACACATGCACACACACCATCCCGGATAAATCAATGCATTCTGGTTTCAGTAATTTCCCAAGGTACTTTGCTCTCCCCCCCTCTTGGGTGAGGAAGGTGACAAAGCCAGCCGCGAAGGAGAGAATCTCTTACTTTCTAACCTCCTTTTTTAGCCCTTGTTTGCTTTCTTTCTCGTCTTTTCTTCCCATTATTGCTTTGTGTTGCAATTTAATACTGAGACTAACTCCATGTTCATGCTTTTTTACCTCTCAGTCGTCCCAAAGAGTCTCGGAGACCCCTGTGCCATTTGTAGTGAACATAGGAGTTGCAGTTTTGGCTTTTAGGAAGAGTTAACTTAATGTCTTTAACGTTATTCGATGATAATCACGTGCTAATAGCTTTATTTATATAAGTTAGCATATTATATCATTCCGAGTTACACTGAAATCATGCCTTTTCTCTGTAATATCATTCAGCAGATCTACTTGAAGATCTTGAAAAGGCTTTTTTCCCTTTATAACCATCAAAGTGAGTGTTTCCCCCTCATAACGACACACGATGCATTGTAGCTGATGCAATAATTCAACTGTAAATGCACATTTTGTGCTCCAGTTGCCCGTGGTACTAGAAGCTAGCAGTGCTTGTTCCTGTTTCTGCACAGTGTCCTGCACAGCATAAAACGTCCTACCTGCAGTGCTCCATCACATGGCTACATTTTCTGCTCTGTAAAGACTTTGTAATGCGCTCGTAAACTGATGCAGAATACATGCGTACACATTACCGCACAAATCCCTCACCCACAACATAATGATAGCTGTCAGTCATTGTCATTTGGTGTGCGGTTTACCTAAGGTGTGATGAGTACTTTTCAGAAGTTTGCCCACTTTTTTCTCTTTTACTTCTATGACCATTTGTTCTCTTGTTCTCGGATGACTCTCTCCTTCCCCCAGCAACCCGTCTCCACCTCCTCATCCTCTCTGTCCCTCTTCATCCTTGTATCTCTCCTGGATGAGAGACAGCCATTTGTGTCAGAGCCAACCTGCTAATGGTGGATGGCAAGAAACAAAACCCGCCATGCCAAATACACAAACGCGCGCACAGTATTTGTACGTACAAACAAGAACATCCGCGTGGAAATACGCACACTGAGACGTTCTCTCATGCAGCCACGTACACACACACATTCCCAGGTATATGCACACACACACACACACACACACACGGACACACATCAGTGCATAGATACACAACACGTTCACACTAATGTATTCACATAAAACTCTGTGCGCTCCCTGCTGCATTGCTCCTGGTGCTGGGCTCCCTCTCTGCTCTGCGCCGCGCCTCCTCCTCCTCCTCTCCGTCCTCCTCCCCCACCACCTCCTTCTCCTTCTCCCAGTACATCTGGCACGCTCAGCTGCCGAGGAGCGCCATAATTATCCCGCCGGAGACGCACATACTTGCACAGGCGTACACACGCTCTGCGACGAAAGCTCACACACACTTGTCTTCGGCGATCCGCGCCGCTCCCTGCTGCTCTTCGTCACTACCGGGGCTTCATTAGAGTGTGCGGAGGGTGTGTGTGTGTGAGTGTGTGTGTGTGCGAGTGTGTTGATGCATGGTGCTTTTGGATGCTATCCAGATGTTTTTTCTTTATAGTTGAGGAGTCGGGCGTGTCCTAGATGCAACTGCCCCGTTCTTGTATGTTCAGTGTTTTGAGTATTACTGCTTTTCTCACATAAAATGAAGTTTCTCTCTTCTGTCCATATCAGTGTCCGGTCTAATTTAGCCTTTTCACACAGAAAATGGGCAGTGGCGAGTCACTTTGTGTCATTCAAAGACTAGGATCTTGATGTGGTGCAGAAATGAAACATAGATACTGGGTTAATGCGTCTTATAATGTCTGTTTTATCTTGTGCCATGACAGAAAGTTTTAAAGAAAGTCCAGAAATGAGGGCACCATAAACTGAAAGGATAAAAGACTCTCATCATTACAATATAGTACATTAAAAATACAAATTCCCCAGGCGTGTTGCAGTTGAAGCTGTAGAGCTGTTTTTAGTCTGTCTGGTGCCACATTATAATTACTGGTGTGTACAGGTGAAGGAGAGTCTGAGGTCGGAGTGCTGTTATCTAGGGTGGGTGGGTGTATGAGTGTGTGACAGAGAAAGACAGGAGGTAAAAAAAAAAAAAAAGAGTGTGAATGAGTGAGTCCAGTGTGATTGGCAGTAATTGTGTGTACTGTAATTGTGTGTGCACGCACGAGTGTGTATTTATAGTATGATTGGCGTTCGGTGTGTAAGCTCGCGGGCGCGTGTTTGTGAGTGCGGCCTCGCGGTGCCTGCTGTGGCTGCTCAGAGTGGTACTGTAGGTTTGATTCCCAGTGCCACTTTGTGTCAGACTTACCGCAGAGCCAAAAGCAATTGAGCTTTGTGAAAAAGGGTCTGGAAACGCCTCCCACCATTCCACTTTTTTTTTTTTTTCTCTTTCTTCAATCCGAGCTTTTAGTGCCACAGGAAGCGGGGAATAAAGCACCTGCATCAGTCACATGGATCAGGTGACAGGTTGGCTTGGTCTGACAAGAATTACTTGAGCGTGTTGACTACACTATTTCTACAATGACTATATTCAGTACTTGTATTAAATCCCTTTTTACGGGTTAAAAAATTACTGTGCGGCACAGAAAATGTAGTTATATAGCATTATAATTAAAAATTGTTTAAGAATTCTTTTGGCAATTTTCATTCTAGTTACCTGGTATTTTCCTTCACACACTTTTAATGTTCTTGTAGTTTTAACTCTCATATTAGCCTTTCTGCATAAACCTGGGACCTACCTACCCACGGTGAATGAATGAATGACCAGCCAGGATGTTTTGCTCAGACTAAACAAATGTAAGCATGGAGCATCTTGCCACTTTTGTTCCGTGACTGTTCTGATAAAACAGAAACAAGATGGCTACGCTGAAAATAAACGCTGAGTGAAAAGACACAAGAAGGCTGCATCACTTTGTGCAATAAACGGAAAGTAAAAAGAGAAATATGGAGCTGCAGATGGCTGCAAGATGCAGACAATATGGTATTTTTGGTCTTCAGTGATATTCATTATTATATCAAAGCTGTCTCAATTCTTATTCTGAAATTAGACAAAATAATTTGGGTCTCAAATCTGGCGTCATCCATATTTACAAATTAGACATTATGTTCCAAAAAATACAGATTGGGAAAATATACGAAAAGAAGCTACAAATTTAGAAAACCATTTTATACATCTGTTCGAACACTGCTCCTCAACGAAAAAACAAGTATCTCAGATGTACAAAAAACTAAAGCTGGATATGTCAGATAATACACTAAACATCAAGCAACAATGGGAACTGGAGCTGAATGCAATAATAGATGATGACTCTTGGGGAATATATGTGTTTCAGATGTCACAAGGTTGTTGGAAGCCAACTCTGGAAAGAATTTGACTGGAAGGTCAAAATCAGGTTCTCCAGGACACCGTCAACAACTTTTGTCTCCAAAAACAATCCCAGCAACAAATACTGGAGGAACTGTGGTATGGTCGGCGACCATACTCATATATTTTGGGACTGCCCGAAAATAGGAATATTTTGGAGAAATGTCAAAGAAGAACTGGAAAAAGTTTTGGCAATAGACCTCCCCATGGACACTCTTTTATTTATATTAGATGTGTTTCCTGACCACCTGTTTACCGCAGAACAATGGTATGTTAGGTTGCTATGGTCAGTCAGTCTCATCACCACACATTTAAGGCTCATTTAAAGTACTGCAGGACATAGATGGCATAACCTTTGCACTTAGCCTACGCCGGTGCGAGCCATTTATACTTTTGCATTCTTCAGCCTGGCTTGCTCGCTAGCGGGCGCTGTGCCAGTCGGGTTAATTTTTTTTTCTTCTTCTGCTTCACTTTCAACAATGGCGACAACTCGTACAAATGTTTGTATCTCCGAACGCCCTCAGTTAACCTTTGCTGGATGCGTTCTATCTTTATCGATCCAAAAAACAATCAATTTGAAAATTGCGGAGATGGAGAAGCAGCTGGAGATTCTGACGCGGAAACGCGGTACTACCAAGTTGACCAATCACAGCTCTTGTGGTTTGTGTCACCACAGCGCATTTACATTTCTGGGGAGGTGCGTGTCAGACTTCAGCGCTAGGGTCTGCATGTGCTCTGCGCTGTCACCGTAGCTACAGAGTCAAATTCACGCAGAAGCCTAAGCCGCCTATAAGATCCACAGTACCGCTGAGGTGGTCTGTTTCTTCAACGCTAGCTGGAAGCAATCATGGATCCAGTGATGTTCCAGCACCCCTGCTCCACAAATACATTTTTACACCATCCATATTGATTTTATCATATGCAGGTTGAATTGGCAATACATCTGAGCAGAGAATATCATGGACACAGTGATGTGAAATCCCCTCTCACATAATGAGAAGCTATGGGACTAGTTGAATGACCTGGTATAGTTGGCTTCTGTTCCTCTGTCCTCTTCTTCTTTAATCCCTGCTGCTCTCTCCCGTACTCCATCATCCTTTCCCTCCCTCAACCCCGCCACCACCCCCATCAGTGCTTCCCTCTATTCATTGTCTGTCCACTTCCCCTAAGGTAACGCTTTTACCCATGAGATTCGCTGGACTCGCTCTCTCTCTCGTACAAACAGTGCTAGGGGCCTAGGTAGAAATGTAATTTCCCCAGTGTTCTCCCTAACCTGGAATATCTGACACTGTGACACCAGAAAAAAGGAGTGTGTGTGTGTGTTTGTGTGTGTGTGTGTTTGGGGAGATATGAAATTTTACAAGAGAGGAGAGGTCGTATGGTTCAAAGGGGTTTTCGGTTTGTTATTTTTTCTTTGTGAGCCCTTACAGGAACTGCCTGGTTTCCACAATGGGGCCAGGCGGCACTAGACAGGGCTTAGGGGTGAATTGCACGTAATGTGGTGTTTATTATAAGGTCAAACAGGATTAGGTTTGGTGCACCTGCCGTTTCAAGGCGCCTGCAGTAGGCGAAGACATGCCTGTTTGCGTGTGATAACTGTTATTGTGAAATAATCTCTATAATAACTTAAATTGTGGAATAAAAGTTAAAATAAAAAGTTTGGATGGAGACGGAGAGGAACGAATGGATCGGCATGATTGGTATGGTGCAGTCTCAAGTGTTTCTTTTGCCTTTAAACTGGAGAGTTTGATTTGAAACAGGCTCTAATAAAAGTTTTTAGCTGCGGAGAGAATACTTTTTTTTGGAAAGTTACTATATGTAAGTACAATTCTATAAAGTTTTTCATCTTTAGTGCAGAAGGAGAGTTCTCCTGGAGGGAAACCGAATCCCAAGCAAGAGCTGAGAGTTTGAACCTTCAGAATTAGTTTACAGTCTAAGCCGAACACACTATTTCAGATTTTGTGGCGCTGTAGAACTAGCAGTTGAGTCAGTTTTTGTTTTCCTCATGATTGCATTTTCTTATAATTATTAATCTTCCGCCATCGTAATCAGCATTCCTTTTATCAGCATGTGCAAGGCATGTGTTTCTGTCCGTCCATCTGTCCGTCCGTCACTGTAACGCCTGCAGACAGTGCCGGCTCCCCGACTAAACTTTGGGCAAATGGCTGTTGGATCGATAGCTTCCCACCAGCAATATTTGGTATCAATGCATGTCCTCCTCATTACCGCAGCAGGCTGCCCTCTCCATGGACCTGAATTATTCATACACACAAACAGGCACAAATTCACAGGCGCGCACACACAAACACAGAATGCTGCATCAGAGAAGAATCTGGCCTTTTGCTTTCTCCGTCCGTCTCCACGTCTTCCTTCATGTCTTTCATTCTCCCCGTCTCTGGTTTCGCTTTAGCCGAGGGTAGAAGAAGAGTAGACCGAGCACCAGCCCCTCCTCCCTGCTTCTGTCTCTCCTTTTTTTTTTTAACCTCTCTTTCACCCAGATGCTTACTCACGGATACTTGCCTCGTTCAGCACATTCTCGACTGTGTGCTGTGTCTTAGTTTCTAATAATACCACTTGGTACAAGCTATTATTTAAAAAAAAAAAGTGATTTAGTTTATATGTATTTTTAATGACTTTATTGTTCCCCACAGCAAAATGGCTTTGGACTTTGTTGCACTGAACTTTTTCTTCAAGTCTTGTGTCCAACATACATTAAACTCGTATGAGTATGGGAAAACAAACAAAACTGTATTAATCAGTCAGACCTCTTAATGATCTGTCAAGCAGAGGTGTGACACCACTTAGTGGAATGAAAAAAGGTCATACATGAAAGATGAGTTTTCACTTTTCAGTAGATCTGTCATGCCTTGTGTTTGTCGTCTGTTGTTCTTTCGCCGCGATAATGCAGAAATAACCTGCTCTACAGTACACTTTGCCTGCTGTCTTAAAGTGTTCAAGCAATAATCGTCTCCTATAATAATGATCATAAAGTTTAATAGCCTGGTGTTGTTGTAGTCGTTAGCCACTTAATGTTGTAACGTAATGTCTGCAAATGATTTTTAATGATGCCGCTTTTGTGGGTATGCGCGTGTCTTTGTGTGTTCGGTCCCTATAGTCCAATCATGCCTGCTCTGCAAGACGAAATAAATGTGGGATCAGAGTTAATTACAGAATGCATAAAAATCTGGTGTGCTGTAGCTCTGCTTTGCCGCGCACCTTTCCCTACACCTGTTGACACAAACTGACGTGATTCAGCTGCTTTCTTGTTCGAATGAACTGAATATTGAAGATACAATGACTAATATCGCACAGCTTTACAATGGCATATGTGCATTCTTGAAAATGAAGAACACAAATGACCACAACACAACACACACAGACTCCCAAAAACATATGCCACAAGTTTTCAGCTTTGCTCCTAAGACTTCAAACCAGATGTTATGAGTTCTGCTATAGTTAATCTGAGCCCGATGAATATGTATGTGTGTTTCATATAAAACTGTCAAAAGAAGGGAGAGAGAGAGTCAGTTCTTGGCATGGGTCCATAAATCGTTGCTATTGGTACACCGTTCATCATCGGTTGTTGCTAGGGTACCCAGTTGATTGTTGGTTATTGATATAGTAAACTCTTTGTCATCAGTTGTTGCTATGGTATGCTGTTCATCACCACTTTTTCTTGTAGTATACTGGTTTTCTTCAGGTGGTTTTTATCAGTTGTTGCTATAGTACATGGTTTACCGTCAGTTGTTGCTATGGTACCCAGTTCACCATCAGTTGGTGTCATGGTATACTGCTTAGCATCAGTTGTTGCCATGGTACACTGCTTCGCATCAGTTGTTGCCATGGTACACTGTTCAGCATCAGTTGTTGCCATGGTACGCTGCTTAACATGAGTTGTTCATCATCACTTTTCTATGGTGCGCGGTTCATCTTGAGTCTTGAGTTGTTGCCATGGTACACTGTTCACCATCGGTTGTTGCCATGGTACACAGTTCACCATCAGTTGTTGCTATGGTACACTGTTCATCTTGAGTTGTTGCCATGGTACACTGTTCACCATCAGTTGTTGCTATGGTACACTGTTCATCTTGAGTTGTTGCCATGGTGCACTGTTCCCCATCAGTTGTTGCTATAGTACACTGTTCCCCATCAGTTGTTGCTATGATACACGGTTAATCTTGAGTATTGAGTTGTTGCCATGGTACACTGTTGATGGTACACGGTTCAGTGTACCATCAATGGTGCACAGTTGCCATGGTACACTGTTCACCATCAGTTGCTGCCATGGTACACTGTTCACCATCAGTTGTTGCTATGGCACACTGTTCACCATCAGTTGTTGCCATGGTACACTGTTCACCACCAGTTGTTGCCATGGTACACTATTCACCATCAGTTGTTGCTATGGTATACTGTTCACCATCAGTTGTTGCTATAGTACACTGTTCCCCATCAGTTGTTGCTATGATACACGGTTAATCTTGAGTCTTGAGTTGTTGCCATGGTACACGGTTCAGTGTACAATGGTGCACAGTTGCCATGGTACACTGTTCACCACCAGTTGTTGCCATGGTACACTGTTCACCATCAGTTGTTGCTGTGGCACACTGTTCACCATCAGTTGTTGCTATGGTACACTTTTCAGCATCAGTTGTTGTTATGGTAAGCTATTCACGGTCCAGCAGGGAAGTGTTAGTCCTGCCTTTTTAGTATGTGAGGCAGCACTGGAGTCTTACTCTAGGGCTGAATTCAGATGAGATATCTGCATGTATGTATTTGTGTGTGTGTGTGCGCGTAGGTTCGGGGGCAGTGTGCCCTGAGGCGCTCAGTCCTTAGCGGTTGGCTAACGGGGCGCAGAGCGACCCTCATCCTTGCCCTGATCGATGTGGTGTGTGCGTGGACGTGTGTGTGTCTCGTTAGCAGGAAGCAGAGGAGAGTCCAGGGACCCCTGCATTCCCTGCCCAGGGACACACACAGGTCCCAGCACCTGGACCAAACATTCACATCTACACACACGGTACACAACCACACACCTTCACTCGCACAGATGCAGATTCACACTCCGCACACAACTTGCAATCTCTCGCTTCTGTCTCTCTCTCTCTCTCACTTTCTCTCATTTCCTCTGTCTGTCACTCTCATACACACTTTCTGCCTGACACACAGACTCACACACCATGCATACAGATTGAGTGCACACAGCAGTCCCAGTGCTCTGCAGTAGCACTAAGCTTAAAGTACAGACATGGCCTGTAACACACACTGAAGACAGTGCTTCCTAGCGTTTCCACTGTGGAAAATATAAAGAAGAGCTGCATCTAAAGTGGTGCAGAGACAGTGACCCTGTCAAACAGACAAGCTAGTGGGTAGACATGAAGGGTGTCAAATTTTGCCCAGCTGTGTGTCCGTGTGTGTGTCTATAGACGGACCCCCCCCCCAGATGGACCATGAAACTGTTGAAACTGTTGATGTGGAAAGTTATGGTGGGTGCAAGAAGTGTGTGTCTGTGTGTGTGCGTGCGAATAGGACTGCCGATGTTCAAACGACCAAGAGTGTGAAAGAGGTCTATCTCATTGTCAAGGACACCTTTAATTACAACAGCAGGGGTTCCTATGTGGGTGTGGGTGTGGGTGTGTGTATGTGTGAAGTAGCTGTTGCTGCATGAAAAATATTTACTGGTGAGGTGATGGGCTTTTGTTTGACAGTTCTGTGTTTGTGTATTTAAAGAAAAAAGTTGACAGAAACTTCCAATTTTTAGCACTGGTTCCATTCAGACAGAGCTTAATGTCCAACGGTGTCATTCACGCTCATCCTCTCTCATTTACTGCGTAATATTATCACGTATCGTTGGGTAAATTATTCTCGTCCGTTGCATGTTTTTTCTGTAACAATCAATCCATGCACAAAACCTCTTTTAAGAAAACCAACGTGTAATTGCACTTAGAGCCTCCAATAACCTACATGGCCGTGAATTCTGCAGTAGTTCCATTCCTCTTCAACCAAACGTCATCACCTACAAATTATGTTCATACAACGAAGTTTCAAAAATTATCTATTAAAGTATTGGTAAAATGTTTGCTGACGGTGTGTTTTAATAAAAGTACAGGCGGCGTTTGTACTCCGGCTTCCTCCCTCCGGCTTCCTCCCTCCATCCAAAGGCCGTCGTTAGGTTCATTGGTGATTCTAAATTGGCCGTAGGTGTAGGTGTGTCTCTCTGTGTTAGCCCTGCGATAGACTCGAGACCTGTCCAGGGTGTACCCCGACTGCAAGGATAGGCTCCTGCAACAGCCGCCTGTTGCATGCTTTGCCTGTTTAGAGGACGAGCGGTTACAGAAAATGAATGAATGAATGAAAAAAGTCCACAGTTATCAGATCTCTGGTGTCAAAGTCATGTGCTTTTTGTACACCCTCCATTTGGTTCTGGTGTTATCATACCGTGCTTCATTCACTCAAAACATCTGTCATCTGTTATCATATTTCAGGCAGCTATTACATTAGCCATAATAACATGTGAACATTATTTCTAAGAGACATGATCACTTCTCAGAAATCAGTGCCTGACTTCAGGGAACAGTAATATTTATATAATAATTACTTGATGCTCAGTTCACAGTCTTAGCGGATTATCATCGCCATTAGTAGCATGTGTGATTAAAGCTTATGAGTGTTACAAATATATATTCATTTCCAAATGTCTGTGTGATCACTTGCTTTAGATTTGGTGCTTGGCATTTATTTAATTAAGCTCAGACAGTATATTACATTTCAGTTGGCAATCAGTTTACAACAGAATTAAGTATTCTCCATTATTAGCTGCTTTGCTGTTTGAGTTTCAGTCCACTTGTCGTCATCAGGTTAGCTCGTTAGCTAACAGTAAGCTAGATTAGAAGGTCACACGGTAGCGTCTTAATGTGGAAATAATCAAATTCAGAGCTGTTACTGAACAACATAATGCTGCTCTTTATCACCGAGGAAGGAATATCAGACTGAGCTGAAAGTAAAAATAATACACAGGAAAGTAGTGATGAAAGTCCTGCACAGGAACCGAGAATAAACCAGAAAAGTCCAAAAACAGATCAGAAGATGGGGAAAGAAGCAAACACCAGAGAGAGAGACAGCGGACTCGCTTCTAATTTAGACATAATTAGAAAACTGCTGTACTGATTCCTGTGGCGCCGCAAATGATAAAACCATTCCAGCTGCATGCTCCGCCGGTTATACAAGCTCTGCTACACCTCACGCACTCTCTCTCTCTCTCTCTCTCTCTCTCTCTCTCTCTCTCTCTCTCTCTCTCTCTCTCTCTATATATATATATATATATATATATATATATATATATATATAAACATTTTAATTCTCTCTCTTTTTGTCTTCCCTTTCTCCTCATCCTCGGAGCCCCACCCCACCCACCACCGACCCTCTTCCACTCCGCTCTCCCTCTCTCTCCCCCTCCTCTCCTCTGCAGGAGGAGCTGGAGGTTGGGGGGTTTATGAGTTGGCAGTCTAACTGCTGAAAGGGGTGGACACCTATGGGGACCCTCACAGCAGCAAACTGACACACACACACACTCACACACACTCACACACACTCACTCACCCACACTGCATACCCAGACCTAGAGCCCAGGGAGTGTGTGTGTGCAGAGAGCAGCTGTAAGGCCAGTGGACTGTTACTGTAGTTCTTTGTTCAGCCCTGGCTCAGCTCCACTGCCTCTCTCTCTCTCTCTCGCTCTCTCTCTCTCTCTCTCTCTCTCTCTCCCCGTCTTTTTTCGTCACTATTCTGTTGGTCTATTTTTGTGTTGTGCCAACTATTTTAATCTCCCCTCTGGGTGTCTTGTAAACACATTGAATCATTTAAAATAATATGCAAACGCACACTTTAACGTCTATATTTCCGTCTGATTTGTGAACGGTAGGCAATAGGTAATGATGATTCAGGCTACGTAGGCAGTTTGTGAGAGTTGGTACTGTTGAAGGACTGGGGCGTCTGAAAATCCAAAGAAAAGAGTGCCACCTACAGACATGGAAACTTCTCCGCTTGATTGACACGTATTCTCTGGGAACTGCAACTGGAGCTTAATGCACGAACAAAAGTTTTAATATATCAAATGTATTAAAAATTATCTTTGAGTCCTTTAACTTTCAGCGCACACAGAAAGGTGAATTAGAAAGCGAGACAAAGAGATGCGTGTGTTTGAGTTTTACACAGACGACTTTTGGTACATCACCAAGATCAAGCTGCTTTTTGTCTGCTTGTCACTGCTGTGACTCTCCCACATACTGTGTTTCAGTGTGTGTGTGTGTGTGTGTGTGTGTGTGTGTGGGTGTGTGTTTGTGTGTGTGTGTGTGTGAGTGAGTGTGTGTGTGGGTGTGTGTTAGCCTGTCTCTCCGTGTTCTTCTATGCCAGTGTGTAATGCATCCTCCCCTGTGGGCCTGCACTTGAACATAGCAGACATATCAGTCATGTGTGTATGTTTTCCTTGTGTCAGTGTGTCTTAGTGTGTCATGCCAGTTTCTGAAGTGAGGGGATGAAAGAAAGCATCTTCTGTCGCCACGGCGATCAGGCTAATTACAGCAGCTTAAGTGCTTTACCCACGGTCATCACACACTGTCAAAATACACCACTGAGCTTGAGTCTGTGGTTGTGTGTGTGTGTGTGTGTGTTTTAATTTTTAAAGGCCATGGAAGCTTGCTTTTAACCAGCTCAGCTGTACTTCAGTGCTGCGTCTGTGACTGCAGGCAGACATTTGTAAACGCTCATCCGTGGGAGGGTGTGTAGGCTCTTAGTTATGGTCTTTTTACGCCTCTTTCCATGCTATTCTTTATTTCTTTCCCCTCTTTTCTCTTTCTTCTCTTCAAACAAGTTTAGTAGACGGTCCCTGGTTGTGTAGATTTGTCTGCTTTAATTCAGCAAGATACAGCAACTGGGACAATGACCGAATGCACCACATACAGCACAAGATGGTGTTTGTGTGCAGGTTTGTGTTTATGTACATACTCCTTTGTGAATGGATAAATTAATTACTGTGGGAGTGTGTGTGTGTGTGTGTGTGTACCTGTGTACCGAGGGTTTTTGGGTTATATGGTGCTTGTGGAGCCCTAATGGAGTGTGGAGTGTGTGTTTACGCGCTCCCAGGCTGCTGTTTATCGCTTAGCGAGCTGGAACTAATTTACTAATTGAGTTTTGAGTCGAGAAAGAACGACAGCAAAAGAGTGGAAGAGGGAGAGTGGGAGGAAGAGATCCACTTGGGGCCTGCGAAAAAGTCTTGAGAAACGCAGAGAAAGGGGACAAGAGAGAGAGAAAGAGATGCATTTTATTTATTTTCTTTTTTTTTTTACCGTTGTGTAAGTTTTGCAGTGGTGTGGCACCACTCTGGTCTTCCTCTCGCTCTCTTTCTCAGAGCCACTTGGCATCCTCTGTATGTGTGCATGTATATGTCTGTTGGGTAGATGACTGGCAGCTGTGAAAGCCTGCTGGTAGATCATAAAGCAGCCTGACATCTCCCAGAATGCATTTCAACAGCATTTGCCCATAAAGAAAGTGGAGGGAGGGGGAGAAGTCAGAACAGATACAGAAAAGAAAAAGAAAAATACTTCAGTTGTGCAATTTAAATAGCGTGGTTCTCTTTGTCCACACACACAGACACACACACACACACACACACACACATATATATATATATATATATATATATATATATGTGTGATCTGTAAACATAAGCTCCCCTTTTGTCTAATGTGATGTTGTTGTTTTTTTACTACACAGCAAAAAAAAATAAACCATATACCAGACATTAGTTCCCTCTAGTGAGCTACCTAATGATGCAGTCCTAGAAAAGAAAAGGAACCAACATTTCAAAGTTCTTTTTTAAAAAAATAAAAGAAAGTAGCGCCAGTGTTATCAAGAGAGGACACGGGGAGGAGATGGATGAGTTCACAGAGAGAAAGGGGAAAAGGAAATACAAAGGAAGGAGAACATTTTTATGAGGAAAAAGCCAGAGGACATTAGGTAAAGCTACGGCGGGAACAGCAGAAGTCGGTAGATGATGGGGAGGTCTTGGGTGGCGCCGTTAGAGGGTTCATGTCAGTACCAGCTGCCTCTCCCTCCTTATTTTCCCATTATCCCCCCGGGTACTGACAAGGGATTTATACAAAGGTCTATTTAAGTTTAGTAAAGAAAACAGACCTGATGTATAATCCTGCTGAAATGAGGTTTTAGTTTCCTCAACGCCGCGGAACGCTCGATAATGTATTGATTTACCGAGGAGCTGATTTGTATGTATTTGAATATAACGGATAAAACGGTGTGTGCAGTTTGTGTGTGTCGCACGTGCGAGTGGCGGCGCTGCGGCGGTACAGCTTGCTAACGTTTGTTTTGGAGCTTTTCGGAAAGGCCGCGCAGTACAAACACAGAGCTGCACGCGCACGCCAGATACTGGAAAGCCAGAATGAAAAGCACGTCGTCTTCTGTTGAAACGCTCTTGTTTAAAAGTGGCACAACTGAATAATGTTTCCTTGGATTGAGGACTTTATTATTCTGGGGGGAAACAACTCTTAAATTACTGGTATTTTCATTTGTTGTTATGATACCGTCGCGTGTGTGGACTAAATTTTGCATTACGTGAGCGAGAGGACCTTTCATCTGCTTTGAAAATGATGTTCCACTGCGTCTGCACATTAAACAGTCTCCTGAGCATCAGCTACTGGGTGAGCATGGTGGGGATTTTTCTCTTTTTTTTCTTCTTTTTCGGGGAATGATTTTTATGATAAATCTTCCTCTTTTTCGCTCTTGATCTGTTTTGCCTTTATTGCCAATCCTCCCTCCATAAGCCCCCCCTCCCTCTCTCTCAGTGGTCCTCCCGTTCTCCTCATCTCTCCTCCCCCGCCTCCCTCCGTCTCTCCATCCCTCCCAGGGAGAGCAAATCCCTCTTTTCCTAGGTAGGAGTGCAGGGAGGAGTGGTGCGGCTTAGATCTCGGGCCCCCCGCATCGTCCCTTCATCAGGTCCCCCTCTGGTCCTCCCACCCTTCCTTCCCCGCTCCATCCCTCCATTACTCCTCTCTCTCTCTCTCTCTCTCTCTCTCTCTCTCTCTCTCTCTCTCTCTCTCTCTCTCTCTCTCTATTCTCTTGTTAAATTATGGTTTCATGCTCCGCTCCCACCCTCCTCCTTTCCACTCAACACGGCCTCCTCTCATCTTTCTCATTACGTTCACATTTACATTTAAATGTTTTGCATTGAGCAGATGTTCTAATCTAGCATGACTCATGGTAGTTTTGAGTAGAATAATCTTTTAAACCCTGCATCACCTATCAGACACATATCTCACATATACATGAAATGGCAAACTTTGAAATCTGTAAATTAAGTAGCTTGGCAAGAGAGGTTTTTGATCCCCACTTTCTAAATGTCATATGATTGTTTTTCTTTTTCCTGCTTCTCGTTTATTGATTTCTTTATTTTGAAATACTAGCAGTCATCGTTACGTTTCATCTTTTTCTCTTTTTCTTGTCCCCCTCTCAGTGTGTGGTCTCCCCTCCTCTTTCGTCTGTACATTTTTCCTCCCCAGTTGTTGTTAAACTCAGATTAACCGTCATATCCGAGCCTCCACCTCCTCACCCATCATCGCTGCACCTCCACTTGCACCCTTTCATCCGTCCGTGCGCTTTCTTGTTTTGAGGGAACGGCGGAGGAGGAGGAGGAGGAGGAGGGGCGGAGGGGTCGGGTCTGCCGGTCATTAGGATTTCTCTCCTCTGTTCTTTTCACTCGTTCTTTTTACTCTCCTCTCCGCGCCTCGTCTCTCCGGCCCCTTTTTACCTGCCACCGATAAAGGGATGCCGCTTCCCAGGTGAAGGCCTCGTTTGAGGAAAGGGTGTCGAAATAAAAGGGAAAGACAGGAGACGGAGAAGTGGGGGGAGAAAGAGATCAGGAGAGAAAGCACGCAGAGGGAGTCCTCGGGGAGTTGTGGTGAACACGGTGTACTTGCACCATTATAAGGTAGAATGTGGCTCCCAACCTTTGCTGCGTGGTGTCTCTTTGTACACTGTTTTGATTAACTCTGTACTGGAATGCAATCAAATGGTCTTTAAACAAGCCTTCACGCATCATTTGAACCACTAAGTGCCCAGAAAGGCTATGCAACCAGGGAATTAAATGGCATCAACAGGTTATTGTGGAATACTACGAGTCTGAAAACATTTTTTTAGTGCTGTGACAGAAAGAGTTATGTTGTACTGTCATTTCATAGAGATTTATGACAACGATAATGATTATATATGTATACAGCAATCAGGCATAACATTATGACCACCTTCCTAATATTGTCTAGGTCTCCCTTGTGCCTTCAAAACAGTTGTGACTCATCAGAGAATGGACATGGACCTTCTGAGGGTGTCCTGTGGTGTTTGGCAACAGAATGTTGTTAGTGGGAGGCCTTTGAGTCCTATGGGTTGAGTGGAGGGGCCTCTGTGGATCATCCCACAGATATTTGATCAGTTTGGGATCTCGTGAATTTGGAGGCCAGGTCAACACCTTGTGCTGTTCTTCATGTTTTATTGAGTTGTTCAGGCTGCATCCTGCTGGGGATGGCTCTTGTCATCAAGGAGTGTCATTGTTATGGGGTGGGGGTGCCTGGTCTGGTCTAGGTGGGTGGTGCATGTGTAAGTAACATCCATGAATGAATGCCAGGTCCAAAAATTTCCCAGTAGAACATTGAATTGTCGCAGGATTGTCAGTGTCACTTACTTCACCTGTCAGTGGTCAAAATGTTATGCCTGATCGGTGTATCTGCTCTGCATATAGACACATCAGTTTTAATTCACCCTTGTCATTATTAGATTAGATTCAACCTCACCAGGAGTGCAAATGGCAAACAGATCAACACATCATTAGCTTGTGCTGCTAACTGATCGGTCATCTTGAATTCAGCTCTCACATCCTACTGGATCAGAATCAGTTGTTCTTATGTGGATAAACCGAGCTGCTCACTTTCCCTAATAATGTTCAGATTATTTAATGTAGAAGGACATTTGAACAGCTTGGCTATGTTATTTTCCATTTGAACAGACTGACTTGCAGCTGTTAGCGAAAAAAGTGATGAATAATTCCCCTTCTCAATATTTAACGTTACTAACAAATTAAGAGAAGGTAACTTCTAGGAGTGTGTGAGAGAGGGAAAGCGTGTTGTAAAAAATAAATTCCCCCTTTCTCTCTCCCCTCTACAATTTCGAGCATGCATCCCTCTCCCCTAACATTTATCCATCTTTCCAACCTCCTCTCTCTCGCTATATCCCACTCTCTGTGAGGTGGTGGATGGATTACCCATGTGTGGTATCAAGGCAGCTCCCCAAGCTACATGCACACACTAACGCACCAGCGCCGGTGTGTATCTGCGCCTGTGTTGTGGTTGTGTTAGCATGCTGCGCCGGTGTGTCCGGGGCTGCTGTGGATTAAACAGACTTTTCTGTCTCCTGCCTTGGAAACACACCCACACTGTTGTACTGTACATACAAAAGGCCAAAAGCCCAGTAGAAAACACACATAAGAAATAACTCAGCTCGCATGGGGCTAAGCACACACGCACACACACACAAAAAAAGAACACACACACACACGATCTGCAGCAGAGCTCACCTGCAGCCAAAAAATGGACACAAGTGCACGGCCGTCTACACTCGCAGATACACACCGTACTGTACAATATGAATGTGCAGTCTTCCTCATACTGCTGTCTCACACTCACACATTTCCCAATTTATTGGTCCAGATCTCCTGGTGTGCAAGGTGTGTGACAGAGCTGTAGAGGCAAATGCCAGACACACACACACACACAGAGAGGGAGGGGAAAGAGAGAGATGGAAGAATGCACCCCCTACTAGGTTTTGAATGGACCAGCCCACACCACTGGCCCCTAGGGGCCCCTTCATTGCTGCACCACCTCTCTGTCTCTCCCTGCCTGTTTCCCATTTTATAACTCCTTGTTTTGTTTTTGTCTCTCTTTCTCTGCTTTCACGCTTTGTCCCCCCTCCATTGTTTATCTACACATGTCCCTCATGTGTTACCTTTGCACTGTATTTTTTATTTTTTATTTTGTCACATGTTGGGACAGCTGTGGATGGAGATCAGGTTACGGGTGGCGCAGGCACTTCCTCTCAGCTGGTACACGTGCATGTGTGTGTGCGTGTTTTGGCTTTCTGGTTACCATTTAAACAGTCTCACTACAGGATGCTGAGCTCCAGGGTTGCTCCTCTACATTATACAGTATGTGCATGAGTGTAAGTGTGTTAACATCATGGCAGCTCTGCGGGGGTGGGCCATAGGGACCGTGCCCCTGCTTCGTTGGCTTGGAAACCCTGTCGGCTCAGACAGGACAATAGAGTGAGCTAGATCTCTAATCAGCCTAAAGCAGTGTTGTTAAACCAGAGCTCAGAACACATATTGAGTGTTTTCAGAAGCTTGCTGTGTTATTTAAGAAACACTCTCGCTGTTTCATTTACTGAACTAACAGTGTTGTAGGACCATAGACTCTATAAAGATGGACGGCGGAACTGCTCCACTAATGTGAAGCCAAAGCAAGTAGAGCTCCCCCGGTGGCTGGCTGCAGTATAGGTCATAAGCTCCGCCCCCTCCATGTTAGTGGATGGGACTTGAGGTGAACTAAAACACTAACACTTTCTGTCATTTTAGGCAGTTAATAATAACGTTGATGCATGTTCAAGTTTAGCTTAAGTTAGTTATTTGACGCTATAGAAACAGGATTTAAAAAAAACAAGTATAGTGTATAATCCAACATTTCCTTGTAGAGCTGAGCGTGGTATTAATTAAACAAAAACACAAGTGAGTCTGGCAGAAGTGCGGTCGGGTCACGTACTGCGCAGGCTCCAAACTCACAGGATGGCACTGCTTGTATCCCCGGGAAAATCGCATTAGTTTGGCCAATGCAAGGAAGTGGCAACATGTAGTCCATATTTATATACAGTCTATGTGTAGGACTCAGATTTTACTGTTAAGACATACAATCACATTCATCCTTGTGCTGTGATACAGAAAAAGTTACAGAAACTGTCCTGACCCAACAGACAACATTTTTATTGATGTCTATGGGGTTTCCAAAAACCGTCTTCTCTGTGGAGCAGCTGATGCTGAATTCTCCTGCTGTTGACTGTCCAAGATCTTAGGAAGTATAAATCAGTGTTTGGTCAGTGGTGTTTGTTTTCTCAGGGATCCTACAAGACACTGATGATGGCTTTGTTAGATTTATTGTCTGCCAGTGGGTTCATTGGCTAATGACTAATCATTAAGGCGAGTGTGTGTGTTGTGCGTCTAGAAACAGCAGCGGAGAAGCGGAGGTGATTAAACGATGCTACCTCAATCTTTCATCCATTTTGGACCACCCGTTCATCTCTCTTGTCTCATCCTTTGTCTCCATCTTTCCGTTTCTCCCTCTCGCTCATTATATCTCTCAGCCCTTTCTCCTCCTCTCATCCAAACACTCTCCTCCTCTACCCCCTCATCCTTCTAACTATTTCTCCCCAGCTGCACAACATTAGGAGATGAATGAATTAATAAACCGCATGCACACGCGTTGCCATAACCGCACGCACGCCACAAACGCTGACAGATAGACAGAGTGGGCGAGTGTTTTGCTGTCATTAAGGGGAAAACACCAGCTCTCCATCATCATGAAGTGTGTGTGAGCTATGGAGGGGTATCCATAGCCGTTGGCTTTGTGTGTGTGTGTGTGTTCAGGTGCCACCCGTGTTCACTAAATTGTGATGTCCCAGTATCTTCTCACCATTATCCTGTAGGGCCCCAGACGAGAAAGTGAGCAGACCATCTTTGATCAAGTAGCGCTAGTATTTATTTAAATGCAGACTGACAGGCTGACAAAAGCACACACACACTCACACCAACTTCTTGTTACTGTCTGTTATGTGTATGGTCACTGGCAGATGTGTGGATGTGTGTGTTTGGGTGTGAGGGCCCGCTGGGGGAAAAGAGGGGAAAAGGAGTGAGTGTTTGATATTTGACAGCTGATTAGGGGAAGGAGTGAGGAGCAGGGAGCTCTGACAGGAAGTCTCCATGGGCGTGATGGGAGGTACAGCCAGGAGAGGGGTGGAGGTTACAGGCTGGGGGTGGCAACGGATGGAAGAGAGCGGGGTGAGACAGACGAGGGTGTCAACTGGGGACGATGCAGTGGTTGGTTGTGCGTGAGTGTTGCTTGAGATTGGAGGGGGAGGAGGAGGAGGAGGAGGAGGACATAGCAGCGCAGAGGAGTTTGAAAAGATGTGAGGAGCCTTTCCTGCAGTTGCTTAGGAGGAGAAAGAGAGGAGTAAGCAAAGAGAGGAGTAAGCTGGTGTAAGAGGAGTGCGAAGGTGGAGCAGCAGATGAGGAGCATGAGGAGAGGAAATGGAAAACAAGGTGGTAGAGGAGAGAGGAAGGTGGCCCGGCACCCTGCTGCTTATCCTTGAACACTCTGAGGAGGTCTCTCTTTCCATCTCTTCCCTCTCTCTCCTTCACACACACACATTGACACACACACACACATATATACACACAGTGCTCGACTGGCACACGAGGGTGCTGTTGCAATTAAACCGGCGCAGCATGGAGCCCAGATTGAGAGAGAGACAGAGAGACGGAGAGAGGACTCCACGCTGCATGAACAGTACCCCTGGAAGACAGAGATGAGGAGGGAGAGAGGAAGTGGTGGGTAGAGAGAGAGGACAGAGGTAAAATGGTGCGATGATGGGGGGTAATGATAGAAAAAGCAGTGGAAAAATACAGGAGCTCTCCTGGTAATTGTTATTGCAGTTACTTACAGGTAGTTACAGTTGTGAGGAAAAAAAAACTATTTATAGTTGCAGCTGTAACAGAAACACTAGGAGTAATTACAGCAGTTGTGTTTGCTATAGTAGTACAGCCACAGATATATAATGTAAAGATACTGTAAGTCATCATAATATATCTGGTTACCCAGGAATGTAATGAAATATATCTGTAAGATGGAGGGAGTATGGTGAGAGGAAACATGTGAGATTTACCATGAAGAAAATCCTCAATGACACGCTCCATCGCTTAGGTTAAACCATAATGACAACATCTGAACCGATTCTACCAGGTCTGCCTAACATCATGAGCTCCGCTTTAGCCAAAGTGTCGCAGGGAACTATTGAATTTAATCTTTTGCCCTGTTACTGTGACGCAGCGCCATCACTTCTCCTGCTGCGATTGGTTCTTTAATTAGCTCCTAACAAGAGCCTTCAGGAAGCCAGCGTGCTGATTGGATGTCTTATCATTGTTAATTAGCTCAATTAAGTCATTAGGAGGGTCCTCAGCCTCGCTTCCTGGGGCCGCACAGGTAGCGCCTCCCTCCCTTCCCTTCCCTCCCTCCCTCCCTCCCCCGCATGCCTTGTATGAGTAAAGTGTGTGAGTAAAGATGAGATGAGAAAGCTGGAGGGAGCAGAGGGGAAGTTATGTAGAAATTAATTCATTTCCTCTGCACTGTGTGTGTGTGTGTGTGTATGTGTGTGTATATATAATAACAGACAGTGATGTTTTTATTTATTTTATTCAATCATATTAAAGCATCTTTCACAACGACACATAAAGCTCCTGCGTCAGAGCACGGTTGAGCCCAAATTTGTTGAAATTCACACATTTTGGTTGTTTATTGTTTTTTGTTGTTGTTGTGTGTGTGTGTGCGTCTCTGTGGTGTCCAGGTGTGATATAGCCTGCGGTGCTAAAAAAACACACATCTGGAGCAAAGGGAGCACACTATATCCAGATGTGCTCTAGTGAAACACACAACACACACAATGCATTCAAACCGTGGGCTTTCACAGTCCAGTTTTTTTGTTTTTTTGTTTTTTTGGTTGGAGGGGTGGAGTTTTTTTTTTTGGGGGGGGCGTCTGTGTGTCCAGACATCAGCTGTGTCTGTCAGGTGTATTTGTACAGAAGTTGACAGATGTTATTTTGATTTTGAGTGTTGAGAGTGACAAAGGACAAAGAGAGTAGACAACAAGGAAATGCTGATACAGACACACACACACACACACACACAGTCTCTGCTATGAAGTCAGCCATGAGACAATGTTTGGTCAAGCATGGTTGGGTGGAGAGGCAATTAGTAAAAGCTACATAGGCTCTGTTAGGCGACGTGTCTCCAGCTCCAGCTGTTGTGTACCGGCAAATTAGTCAATTATTTTCACTCGCGTTTGTGTGACTGTATGCGTGCGCTCCAGTTAATGCAAACAAGTGTTTATGGGAGATTCACATCGGCACATTAACACCAACGCTTTCTCCGGATGAACAAAAGACCTGAGTGTTGATTTGTCAACTAACCCCCCCCCCCCCCCCCTTTTGAGCAAGAGGTGCACAGATGTTGGCCATTACAGTTGTTCATTTAGTGTCCATAAACAATTACATTGGAAACAGAAGGATTTACGTTTTGTTGAAGAAATACTATAAATATATTAAATGACTTGATTGAAATTTTCTAAAATGGGCCACAATGAGTCACTGGTCACTGCAGACCAAGTAAAGGTGCATCAGCAAAACACGAAACATCAAACTAAAAAACTGAAATTACTGCTACTAGACTACTGCTATTGAGTAAACTTCTCTGTTCATATTTTACTTGTATCAGTATAAATCTGCTTACTTTTAGTCTAAAAACAATATTTTTGAGACACGTGGGTTATTTGAGTCTAAATATGTTTACTTGTTTTAGAAAAGTCACATTTTCCCGTTATATAGGCAGATAATTTGGCTTATTTTATGTAATATATCCATTATTCTTATTTTTTAAGAGGGGTTTTTCCATTTTCTGGTTGCTTTCATGTCAGCTTTTGTGCAGAAGAGGAAGGACATTTTCTTTCTTTTAAATACTACAGTCACATTTTAAACTGATTTAATGGGGTAAACTAATGATAAAGAAACCTTTGAAACATATATTATACCATACCAAACAAACACAATAGGACAATCTGAAAGAAACAGATGATACATTAGATACACTATAGATATTACAAGTGGAGGAGGCAAAGAAAGAGAAACACTATCCAGTTAAATGTACATTACGTCTCCGCCAAGTGGTTCCCACATAAACCTCATAATGGATTTCTTACCCATCAAAACATGCATTAGTTTCCAGTTGTTTTCATCCCCAACAAAAGCCCCAACAACAACAACAACAAGAGCTTATGGGAGCAGTGTCTATTGTGCGGCTCTGCTGAATCTGTAGAGGTGAGCATCCAGAGAGAAGGAGTGAGAGCAAGAGAAGAATAGCAGTGTGGAAGGAAGTGAGGGGCTGATGGAAAGGAAGGAGAACACCACGGAGACAATGAAACAATGCCCTCTAACCACTGCACTGACATCTCTTTGTTGCGAGTGTGTGTGCCTGTGTGAGCGCGCACGTGTGTGAGCATGTATTAATATTGATTTAGCATTCTGGCGGGGGGTCTTTGAACCTCACTTTCCCTACTCAAGCCTCCCGGGACTTGCTGTAGATACACACTCACGCACGCGTGCGTGCAAGAAGCAATGTCAGATGTAATTAATGATACAACATGATGCCTTGACAGAGAGACGGAGTGCTGGCCGCGTATTAAATGCGTGTCACTATCTGAGGGTTTTGTGAATATAAACACATCTGTGTGTTCTCGCGTGTCTGCCTTGTTTGTGAGACAGAGACCGAAGCGATGAGTGAGAGAAGAGGGCTAAACTGTGATTCCCAGTAGTGACGCTGCTCTGTATGTGAACTCTCTTAAGTAGACTGGAGGACTGTTTAGCCGAGCACTTTCTATGCATGTGCGTGGATGTGCGTTTTAGTGTGTTTGAGTCGAGCAGAATGTTTAATCCTAATGCTGCTGCTGCCGCATAGCCTCTATCAGATTATTTTTTATGCACATGAGCTGCAGAAGAGAGAGACTGGTCACTGATTTAAAGACCCAAACTGTCGTGTAAACATTTACTGTACAGTTCATCAATCCAATCATTTGCTTGTACTTAGCACATTTTTTTTATAATCCAATTCAGATTGTTTTTTTGACATACTATGTGAATGTTCGTGCAAGCTGAGGTAAATATTTAAGTTCCATTTTTGAAGTGCAGAAATTAACAGATGAATTAAATAACTAATGTGATTTAGTAGGGAGGCTGCAAATTGCAACCAATTAAATACCCCTCCCTCACCCCTCCTTTCTCCAAGCATTGATGATTGCAACTTTAAAGTAAAAATGCAAAGGACTCTCTTAAAAGACTTTTCCAAAGAGGTTTCCATTCTAGGCTACTGTAGAAAAATGGTGGACCTGTGGCCCAGACCCCTATGCAGATTGAAATGTCTCACTTTAAGCCAACTGAAACAAAATTCATTCATTCTGTAACTGATTGTCCTGTGAAGGGTCGCAGGTGGACGGGGGGGCTGGAGCCTATCCCAGCTGTCATAGGGCGAGAGGCGGGGTACACCCTGGGCAGGCCTCCAGTCTATCTCAGAGCTAACATAGAGAGACAGACAACCATTCACACTCACACCTACGGCCAATTTAGAATCACCAATGAACCTAACGAGCATGTCTTTGGACGGTGGGAGGAAGCTGGAGTACCTGGAGAGAACCCACACAGACACAGGGAGAACATGCAAACACACAGAAAGGCCCCAGTCAATAAATGGATTGAAACCCAGAACCTAACCACCACACCACTATGCCTATGTTATTGGTATTGGTATATTGGAACACACTGTATGTATTATGAATACTAAAATTTGTCCATGGATCCCCCAACATCCTAAAATGGACCTGTAATTTAATCAGCACTTAAAGGGGAACTACTGTTTTTTACAACCTGGACCTTATTTCTGGCATAACATACGATGGTTTACTCACCCATATAACTTTGGTGTAATTCGTATTTCTTCGGGAGATATTTGCGAAACTCGTTCATTTCATTAATATTTTGTTATCATACGCTAGTGCTGTTCCCCATTAAGTCCAGAGTTAGCTGTTATCACTAGTTTTTTTGCAACATGGCTGAATATTTTTCCGATTCTGAGGTTGTGGACGAACCATAGCAGTAGCAAATTACAGGTAAACAAGCCGGCCGTTGCGGGTGCGTGCGGCGCTCAGCGATGACATCATCCTGGTCAGAAGACATCATCCGGGGTCTGTAGGTCAATCTACAGCTAACTCCGGACTCCACTCCGGGAATAGCACTAGCGTATCATAACAAAATATTGGTGAAATGAACGAGTTTCGCAGCAGATAATGGGTTATTTAGAGGCTGCGTTTTGGTGCCCCAGTCACTCCCACTATATGGATATACGCAGATCTAATTATCTCCCGAAGGAATACAAATTACACAAAAGTTATAAGGGTGAGTAAACGATCGTATTTTATGCCAGAAATAAGGTCCAGGTTGTAAAAAAACAGTAATTCCCCTTTAAGTGCATCTTCAAGAAACATGGCGGATCAACATGGTGGAATTGTGGCCCCATCACCTATGAAGAATGGAAGGTTTACTCACTTTAAGCCAATTGAAATAAAAGTATTTTGGGTGTACACAAAATAATATACACTGTAATTATGAATACTTTAAGTTTTGTCTATGGATTCCCCAACATCTTACACTGAACCTTTAATCTGGTCACCGCTCATACTTTAAGTGCGTCTTCAAGAACAACAGCTTACATTAAATCTGTAGAATCTGAGATCCTGTCTGTCTTTTAAATACTATTACTGTCTCTGTTCTTGTGTCTTTAAAGGCAAACGTCCTGCTAATATTACCGAACGTGACAGTTTATCTAGCTCCAGATATGTTTTCATTTTTTTTTTTTCGGCATTGTTTTTATCTGTCCGTCTTATCTGTCAGTTGCTCTGCGGGTCTGCCTCTGTCTATCTTTGGGGAGTCTGTTAAGAAGTCTTCACACCCGCATGTACAGCTCTCTCTCTCTCACACACACACACACACACACACACACACACAGACTGACGCACAAATCTCCAGACCCATGTATATTTGATTCCTGCCTCAGAATAATTAATAACTTTGTGTTCATTTATTTATTTGTTTGTATTTGCTGCTGACAGAAGTGAGAAGTGTGTGTTTGCGCTCGTGTTGTGAGAGCATAAAGAAGCTATTATTTTATTATTCAAATGCGTTGGAAGGCTGCAGCGGCGCATACAGCGAGTATTTGTGCGTTTGAAGCAGAATTGGATTTGTCGCTGATTATCTGATCTCGCCCTCTATAGATGAGAGTCGTTCCAGACAGGAACAGCTGATTTGAGATGAATATTTTCCTAAACCCATAAATGAGATGAATTTTCACACCTCTTAGCAAACTAAGCTGATTTTCCCCGTAGGTCAAGAGATTAATAGCGATGGAAACAGTGAGGAAGAACGTGTTTTGAATCTCTCCGGCGCCTCGGCTCTCTGCCTCTTTTCTAATGGTCTTTTCCTCGGTGTGACACTGCAAAACGGCGAGTGCAGAAAGAAGCACTTACTCTTTGATTTTTAGGGACTGGCGCAGCTCCCTGACATTTACCATTTTAGACAGGTGTAATTTTTCTCCAGGTAAACTCAATTGCGACCGCGCCGTAAAGTTCTCAGTGCCATATCTCATTGTCTGCGTTTCTTCTCGTATGAATAAGATGAAGTGCACCAGCTAACGCCAGCAATTTGTGGAGACGCGATCCGAGATGATCCTTGGCAGCATCTGTAAAACTTTTCCTCAAAGTTTCCATCGTGGCGCTTTCTTGTGCTGCGCTGCCGCTGGTGCGTCACACTCTGCGTGTCGTCAATCTGAAGTCTCTGACACAAATCACCTTACACCCTTAATTATCCCTGCTGTAGCACTTGGAGAACAAATAATTAAAGAGTAATGAACGTAATCAGATTATATCGATGCTTGGCCTCGCAAAGTCCTGCAGCTCCTCGTGACTCGAGGCAGGTAATCGGTGGCTTGCTCCTTCATAGAAGTGACCATGCTGGTCCTGGTGATTCGGGGGTGATTGTGCTTCTTGTAAGGTCGATCATTACCTGGCCCGCCCTGCTGGAGACGTCTTTTCACTAAAATGTTACCTTGATTAGCTGGCCTTAGGAAAGCTTGAACACACACACATGCGCACGCCCGTACACACACGGACTCTGGTCACAGTAAGACGGGGCTTTAAATGTTATTTGTGTAGGATAAAAGCTCCAGCTAGCGTTTCTGTGATTTGAAAGGTTGGATTGAGTCGTATCTCTCCTTTATTTCTACACAATGAAACGCTCTGTGTTAAGAGTTACTGCTGAATACCAACCTCTGGGGTTTATTCAAATTTCCAAAAAAGTAAGAAATATAAGTCGTCAAAAGGAAAAAGAGGAACACGCGGGATATTGAGGAGCGTTTTTCCTTCTTCGTACTGTTAAAAAAAAGAGCCTCTTCCTCCTGCTGACTTTGTTTTCTTATTCTACTGTAGTGTTGTTGGTCTTCCTCGTCCTCCCGCAGCTCGCGTTCTGTGAAATATAGACAATCTTTCACCGTTGATACTGTATGTGCTGGAGTTTTCTGCCTCATCTGTATTTGCCCTGTTTTCTTGTAGCACTCATGTTTACAGCCAACAGGCATGCTCAATCTCTCTTGCTCAACCACCCACACACACTCACGCATCCACAGTGTGTGGCTGAGGGAGGTCTCTAGCCATGGTTGCAGGTATCTGGCAGGCTTTTCCACACATGACCTAGTAGTGATTTAGTGTCTTCATTAGCATGCTATTCCGCTCCCTGTGTTTGTGTGTGTGTGTGGGCGATGCGTTTGTGCTTTAGGGAAGGTTAGAGTTGGCTAACTGTGAGTTAAAGTTGGGTGTATTTTGGTGTGTGTGAGTTTTTGGAATCAATAAAAAAAAAATACAAAAATCCGTTTTCAGTCTCCCCCTCGCGTTTCTGTTCTTTTCTGCTCTTTACCATGGTATTCTGGTATCTTGGAGTGTGTTTGTTGTGTTGCTCCTATGACCACAGCGTGGTCCAGTTTGGCACGGCTTAGTATGGCACTGTGGTGTGTGTTTGTGTGTGTGTGTATGTGTGCAAGAGAGAGAGAGGGAGAGAGAGAAAGACAGGCAGGGTGGCTCGGTGGGGGATGAAGCTGGCCAGGGCAGGGGGCGAGGACAGACGGGCTGGACCAAGGTCACTCTTACTGTGTGTGTGTGTGTGTGTGTGTGTGTGTGTGTGTGTGTGTGTGTGTGTGTGTGTGTGTGTGTGTGTGTGTGTGTGTCCATGTCCACTTGTCCTCCCCAGTACAGCTGAGGATACAGCCAGCTCTCAATCTCTCACTCTCTTCCTTCTCTTTCTTTTTGGCTTATTTTTTTCTTTTCACTTGAGCAATTTGAGCAAAATGTTAAAATGTTTTAAATGAGCGCCCATACAAACAGAATGCTTGTTGGTCTTAACGAGAAACGTTTCGACCGCTCTGTCTCCGCCTGTATCACTTTCTCTGTCTCTGTCTCTGTCTCCATATATTCCCGTCTCTTGTCTCTCTGGGTCCAGATGGGCAGTTTGCAGGTTAACTGGAACAGCTGGAGCTGCATTATTAGCGTCCTGCTGTGAGCTCTTATTGGCTCTGCTCCTTTCCTCTACTCACCCCTTTCTTCCCTCTTCTTCCTCCGTCAGTTTTACGGGTTATGTTTTACAGCTACACAGAACGAGATGTACGCATACGTAAAATTAACCTGTTTTTCATCTGTTTTTTTTTTTTTTCATTAAGGTTTAGAAGGTAATTTCTTCCTTTTGCCCTAAATCTGTAAAGTATGAAATGCAATGCGCGAGATATTGGAAAGTGAATAACAAAAGAATATATAATCTCGTTTTAATTATATATTTTTGCTTCCATTTAACTACTTTATTAGATAGGATTGCACGCGACAAAGAGTATGTGTACAGGGGATGTGCATTTAGGGTGGAGTTTTGGTGAACATAAAATTAAGTATGTCTCTCAGGCCTTCCTACTGTTTTTTTTTTTTTTTTCTGCGTGTATCTTCTATGTGTTAGTGTGTGTTGGTGTGTGTGTGTTGTTGTTGTGGAATGGAGATAGGCTTTTTAGTGGTATTTGGATGCAGAGATGCAGTGAGGATAAGCCTGCTAGCTCCCTCCGACTCCCCTTGGGAGCACAGATTAAAGAAACACACAAACCCAAACTGGTAGAGATAGACACAGTGCGCACACACACACACACACACACACATGCGCACACACACCAGTAAACAGCAGGATAGGATTAGACGGAGGTAAGTAAACAGAGTCACACATACACACATTTTATTGTCAGATTTAGCACCAAAGAAGGAACGGCTATTGAATCGTTAATCAACACACACGTGTGCGGCCCGCCGCCTTCCTCTTCCCAGTGTCTGTCATCTCCAAACACATCCGTACTCTGCAGGTACACTCTCTTTTAAAGCGACGTCCTGTAAACTTCGACATCCGGGTCTATAGAAAACAACAGAGGTGTAAACAGCTGTTCCAAAATCAGTCGTTTAGTCATTCAGAGAAAAAGAACGACAGTCAGGGGTGACCCTCTCTCCATCACCTTGACAACTAGATCAGAGCCTTGATTATTGTTGCCGTGGTGATTAGCCCTGGATACAGGCATGCTTTCTAACCTGGATGGGTTGGTGATTGTGTGTGTGTGTTGCACCCGCACCATGGTGGGCTTGCAGATTGGATCCACCTTACAGCTAAACCTGGCTTTTAGAAGTCCTCAGTCTGCAAGTGTGTGTGTGTGTGTGTGCACATGCAACTTTTGCACCTATAAAGGCACCTGTGTGTATCCAGCCAACTTGAGTGAATATTAAGTCTCCTATAAGTCCTTTTAATTGGACTTTTACACTACCTTGTATATCCTTTGTATGGGTTATCAGTTATTAAACTTGAATTTTACATTTTTTTCTGTTCTGTTTTACAACCATACCAGTGACCGAATAAAACACACCTGTAGTAAAGTATACTAAAAATGCCAGTAATTAATTAGGACATGCCCTAACCCACCATAAACCCCTTTAAAACTCCTCGTGGATGCACGCTATAGCTTTAACCAGCATCAAAACACAAACAGATGAACGCACATACACATGGCGTTGATGTGCATCCAGGGGGCTGTAGTTGTGTTTTACATATGTAAACAGATGGGAGAATGGAGTGAGTGTGAGGAAACGGGAGGAGGAAAGGAGGAGTGGAGGTAGAGGGAGGGATGGAACAGAGCGAACGGCTCGAAAATGACAAGTACTTCAGTTTTAAATGTTATCCAAGGGAGTGGTGAGCTTGTGTGTGTGTGTCTGTCTGTCTGTCCATGCATGCGTGCGTGTGTGTGTGTTGATGGTTTATTCACACACAGTGATTAGGCTTATTCCCTCTTGGCCACTTTCAAGCTTTCAATTAAGATTCTAAACACAAATATACTCTGCATTCATTACTCTCATCCCTGCTAACGAGCTAAAAAGAGGTGTGTGTCTCGGTGCGTGTGTGTTCGTTGCCGGATTTCTGCGCGCTTATTGGAGAAAGCGGTTAATTCCCTGTTTTACAGTGAAAGTCCTGAGCAATGATTCCAAGGCCAGAGCAATGATGTGTGCGCCTCTCCTGTTTGAATATTAATTAAAGTCTCATTACGTATGATAATACAACGACTTACATGTCAGCTGCTTGTTGTTACAGTCAAGTGTTCTCCAGATGACACTGAACATCCTGTGTTGGTGTGTTTGGCTTGTGAGCAGCAGAGTGGGTCTCTGCAGTTAACAAGACATGCTTCAGCATCAGCAGGCTTTCCTACAATCCTGCAATCAGACTTGACTTGTTTTTTTGGTCAGTAACATGAGTTGTGTTATAGTTTTATTTGGGTGTGAGCAGAATCAGAGCGATCAAATTAATGCTTTTTAAATTCTATCAGAAGAAAAGCGCGTCCAAATATTGTAAGCAGGAAATCATTCAACTCAAAAATCTATTCATTATTTTGTGTATTGTCACAGAAACATTGGAGTCGCTCGCACCTGAAGCAAATAAAGTTGTGCTTGTAAATAAAAATACCATTAATAATGTAACAATATCCCTTTAATAGCCCTCAACCACAGTGAGAGACAAGGATGGTGTATGATGTGTGTGTGTCTATGCACATGTGCATGTGTGTTAGCGAGGAAGCTTTTGGCTTCAACGGGACAGAGCGCTCCAGCTTCCTACTGTTATGTAATCTGATAGGGAAAATCCAAGCTGCTATACACACACACATTACACACACAGTCTCCTTCCAAGACACACATGCACTTATGCACTACACAAATATGCTCAATTTGTGCACAAACTGGTCATCACCATATGCTGTTCTTGTCTGCCAATAGTATGTCTGTGTGTTTGTGTATTTGTGTGTGTGTGTGTGTGTGTGTGTGTGTGTGAATGTGAGCCTTTCCACTGGAAATGGTTATTCCAGTATAATTTCAGATGTCGACGAAGGAGAGAAGAGGGATGTTCAGCGCCTTGCTCTCATTTTTCTTTATGAGTCACATGTGATGGGTTGATTTGTTGCTCTCCAGTCTACTCATTCCAATTCCACTCCTAGTTTTAAGTAAGGTTTTTTTTTTTTTTTTCTGTTACGCCATGTTCCTTTTCTCGTGGAGCGAATGTTAAAAATCAAGCCTTTACCTCCACGACAGTTTGAAGCAGTTGTCGCTACGTTATGCTAAAAGAACATCGCCTCATTGTTAGTTTGCAGCTGGTAAGCCTGGTTGCACAACTCGAAGATGGGTAGCACTTCTCAGCTTTTTGTAGCTCAGGTGTAATCACCGTCGTATGTTTAAAGTCATTGCATCGAGCACAGACCGTCTTCTGTCATCGCCTCCTTTCGGATATCGGTTACTCCTGCATCTACGGGCAGTTTGCGTGGGTCATTATCGGCTGTCCGACTTTTCACAACCTTCTTCCAGAAGATATTGGTAGTGCGCAACAAAGAAAGGCCAAGAAAGTGAAACAGAAGCATCTTCTAATTGTGAGAGAGGAGTACAGAATTGTGGACTTGGCCGAGATGTCTTAAAATGAACGGGTCAGAAGCAGTTCGGTTCAGTAGTTCGCATCATATGGGATTCTTCTGTATGAAAAGGGGAATAACTCTACCTCCCATCTTCTCTTACCTAGAATTCCACAGTGTAAAATAAGGAGTAAACAAATGATGAAAATATTAACAATTACCTCACACACACACACACACACACACAGAGAGAGAGAGTGATAGAAACGGAGAGGGAAAATGGAAGATGAGAGAAGGGAGGGAGAGTGTGTGTTTGTGTGTGTGTGTGTGGGTGTTGGATACTCACGGGACCTCAGCACTGCAGCATTCTTTCCGTGTGTGTTTGTGTGTGTGAGAGAGAGAGAGAGAGACAGGGAGAGGGTGAGTAAAGGTGGGGGCACTCTTGGGACCCCTCCAGCACTGCAGCAGGTTGTGTGTGTGTGTGTGTGCATGAATGTGTGTGTATATTCTCCAGCCCCCACACTACCAATGGGTCAAGCTTGCAACACCCCCCCCCCCCCCCCCCCCACCCCACCCGCATCAGCCCCCCCTCCGCCCCTGGTTGCCATGGAAACACACCTTGAGCTAGCCCCCCAGAGAGGCATACTCCTCCTCCTCCTCCTTCCGTCCACTGCTCTCTTCTTTTGCTGCACTCTTTCATTCTTTCTTTCTTTCTCCCAGCGCCTCTGTTGCTCTCTCCCCATCCATCCTGTCATCCCTCACTCCGTACCTCTCTCCCCCACAGTCTCCCTCTCTCTCTTTCTACATCTCCTCTCCCTTGCTGTCCTGCCCATCAATCGCCTGGCTTGGTTTACGGCCTTTACACCGCAAGAGACCAAACACGCACACGCACATACACACAGTCTCATATAGTTTGGGGATGGAGGAGGAGGAGGAGGGTTGACAGGAGCAAGGAAGGGCAGTAATGGAGGGTAGACACCCAGGGGACCCCCTGCAGCTCATACAGAGACAGAGCGGGAGAAGGAGACGGGAAAGGTGGGAGTTTGGGGCATGTGGGGGTCCTGGCACCCAAAGGAGTTTCCCACCCCTTTCTTAGAAAGGGTTAAAAGTGTGTGTGTGTTTGTGCATGCATATGTGTATGTGGTATCTATTAGGGAAAGGCAAGCACCTTAGGGACCCATCCCCTACACAAACCAAGGAGCTCATTTATGTTTTGCTGCTGCATGTTGCAGGGGTCTGTGATGAGGCCAGCTTAAATGTGGTGTGTGTGTGTGTGTGTGTGACCGGTAAGATGCCACCTGGTCCTTCTCCTCTGGTCAATTAGCAGAGAGAGACAGTGAGGCGGGTAACGAGAGAGAATGAGACTGAGGGAGAGCATAAGCAGTGAGGATGTGTGTGTGTGCAACAGTATGGGCAGTGGAATTGTAATGACGAGTACGGCTGCAGCACAACTCTGACCGTCCGACATTACATTCTTTCCTCACATAGTTTCACATTCCCTTTGTATTCTAACATTGTCATTCGTTCTTTTACACTGAGGTCAATCAATCTCTTCTACAGATATGCACCAGTACTTGAGCGTCTCTCCCTCTCAGTCATATTTTAAATCTGTCTCTCTCTCTGTATCTAGTGTGTCTGTTTGCCTCTCTGTATGATATGTTGCTTGAATTATGTTACTTTTTTCTCTACTTCCTGCTGTGATGTGCTGGACCCAGACAATAATGAACACTGTGAAAGCGATTGATGTATATTTTTTCTTTTTTTTTAAAAAAAAGAAAGAAAAGAAAATCTTCAAATGCATGTTTTGACATATTATTTGTCTAATCTAATAATTTATTGACTTGCCAAAGTATGCATGCTCCTCAGGATACCCCACAAACCAGTTTTTTGAATTTAAAGCAAAAAAAAGTTCATTTTCAGTTGGGTGTTAACAAACTCAGAGTCCTAACCTTCACCCTGCCTCTATCCCCCTCTCCTCTCATCCCTCTCTCCCCTGTGTTCTGTGTCCCAGCACAGGCCTCCCAGGGTTGTGTGTGTGTGTGTGGATGTACTGGTGGATCAAATGCACTCTGTGAGACAAAGCATAGCGGCAGGATGCTCTACGACTCTGTCATCTCACTATGGGTCACACAGTGCTCGCACACGGACTGGGTCTCAGAGGGGGACAGCACACAGAGACAGCGGTCCCCGCACACACTGATCAAAACAATGTATTTGTCAGAAAAGAGAACTCTTTCATGGGACACACACATGCACACACACACACAGAGGCGTTGGAGGCCTCTCTCCATGCCCTTGTTCCGGACAGCCCAATTATCTCTCTGCACCTCACTGTTTCCCCCTCAGTTCTCTCCCTCTTTCTCTCATTCTTTTACTTTCCATCTCTCACTCTCATGTTATATTTTTTTCATCTGTGGCCACTTTTGCTCCTGCCTTATAATTTACTGACCATTAATTACCTTCTAAAAGTTACTTTTGCAAGTGTCTGTGTGCAGCGTCCCACACATATGAAAAGAAATGCAGCAATATTTCACTGATGGAGAAGGTTTAGTGCTGGTCATTAGCTCAGCTGATCTAAGTTGTCAAGTTATCAGTGATAGTGATAAAAATGAGTGATTGTTAAAGGAGGTTTTTTTCATGGAAACATTTGCTAATTGCAGCTTCAGTGCAGCCTCAGTGAGAGAGAATCTGCAGCAAATACATTTATTAATTTCAGACCGGCTTTTCATCGGTCTGATGATATTACCTTAGGCTCTGGTAAAATAGTGGTTTGAGGTAAACAAAATCAATTAAAAGTAATGGATTTGATGTAGCAGGCTCGTTGAGATGGCTTTTGTAAATGTGTTTCTATAATTGACAGCAGCGCAAAAGTAGCCCGTGGATCACATGCATTAGAAATAGAAAAGTAATTTAAAAACCAGTAAAACATATCCTGATTATTGGTGATTTGATTTTGTTTTTTTATAATTGCACCTTCGAAATTCGCAGCCATTCCGTCGCGTGCAAAAATTACCCGACTGATTTCACTTTCTAAAATCTCGGACCCTGGGTAATAGGCACATCATTGTGTACATGTAAAGGTAGCTGATGTTTGACCACTTTCTCTGATCCTGGCAGCGTGGGAGAGTGCGAGGCAACTTCTGAGGAGAGCTTTTCCCCCACTGAGGGAGCGAGCTTTAAGGTGCCTTCTGCAGAGCGCCCCGAGCCACACGCAAACATACACAGAGAGCTCGCTGAAGCGTGGGCGTTACTGACTTACGTACAGTGTTCTTCCTGCATCTGCCCGTCTCTTTTGTACATCTCTTTGTCGCGGCGGTGCAGGTGAAACAATAATTGGAACGTTGGTTAAATAAAACCGTAAGACGAGGAAATTACAATAATAAAAATATGAAACATGACAATTGATTAAACTGGCTGCGCCGTACACCCCTCCCTCCCTCTCTCTCTCTTTCTTTCCCTCTACCTCTTTCTCTCTGTGTGTCTCACTCCATGTGACTCTCTCCTGCTGTTTCAATCTCCTAGTAAATGATAATGAACCTCTATCTGTCTCAGTATGTCTCGGACACACTGGCGCCCCACACAACCTAGCAGCCTTTGAGGTTTGTGTGTGTGGAATGGGGCTGTTTGGGGACCCGGGCCACGGAGCATGCCATCTCATCCATATAAGCCCATGTGGCACCCACCATGCACACACACAAACACACACACACACTCTCTCCCACAGCTATTGAGACGGGATTAGGGCACCCTTGTGTCGGCCTTTGAGGCAAGGAGAGATAGGAATCTGTATGTGTGTGTGTGTGTATTATTCAGTATGGGTGTCATGGATGTATGATTGAAGACGTTATTAACCCTGTGGTCCCCTGCAGCGCTGCAGCTGAAGTTCTGCAGACCGCTTGAATGTGTGCGTGCGTGCGCGTTCGCACTTACAAGAGATAAGTGACAGAAAGACACAGATTGTGTTCGCCACGAATTGTCCGTGTGTAGCTCTGAGTCAGGGTGTGTGTACGCGTGCTTGTGTGTGCAGCTCCACAGGGGGTCACAGATTGGCCCACAGAAGACACCATCTGATGTCTCCGGGCATTTTCGGTCCTACGGTGCGTGTGTGTGTGGCCCCACGCGGTGTGTGTGGGCGACAGGGGCATCGGTCCTGCATGGTACAATGGTGATAAGGACAACAGGCGGGAGACCTGATCGTCGAGGGGGGGCGCGTGTGTGTTTATGACGCCCACCTTCATCTGGCCTTTCACCGTGGGTGCGGTGATGTCACTCACACCTTCTTAAAATAGACACAGATAGATATAAACACAGAGAAGCACTGGTGTAATCCCAAAGTGAGGGTGAAGCGGATTGTGGAGAGTCCGTTGTGTCATATTTGGATCTCATCTCAAGTCCTTTAGGGCTTTTTTTTTTTTTTTATTAATCTTTTATACTAAGAGGTTGTCACTGCTCATTTATATTAAAGCACCACTATGAGTTGTTATGCAATGACAAAGTGCAATGTGTCGCTGAACTCACTTTTAAACACACTCATTAAAATGTTCTCTATAAAATCTGATAGAACAAATGTGCAGACGGGCAGTAAAAACAACAACAAAAAATAAGAATATAAGTATGGTCTTGTATGACGAGACATTACACGAGGCGAGGAGCGTGATTGGGAGCCCACACATATTAATCAGAAAGTGACGGACCAAGAGGGACAAAAAAGGGGACACAGAGGGAGGAATGGACAAAGTGAGGGATGGCTGCGTTGGGGGGAGGGCAGATAACGAGGACAGGGCGAGGGAAGAGGTAGCTATAGGAGGGGTAGATCATCCACGGACCCGGTGGGGAGGACAGGCAATTACCAGTTGGGGCAGACGTGGTACTGGGCTTTTTGAGCGTTCGGTGAGCGGCAAAGAAGACGAGGGAGTGTGTGATACGGCCTGCGTGTAAATGATCTGGTGGTCATCGCGGGTTTTTAAATACACTGAAAATGTTTGGCGTGAAATTAGTTGTCTTCAGGTTGATTGCGGTTATTTTGTTTTCTTGACACCAAGAGAATGATGTCAATAAATCACCAATTGTGTCTAAAGTGATATACTTGCTCTGTATCTTTGTATAATTTCTGAGACAAGTGGTATTACTTTATAATCATCTGGAATTATTATTTCTTTTTTAATCAGGAGGAAAATGTGGATTTAAATTAAAGTTGAATAGACCTTTTTGCACATGTCACAAGAGCAACTAACAATAGAGCTATGCTACCACACAGGAAACCTCCTCCCTGAGTAAATACCAGTAAATAAATATTAGTTCTTTTGATATTCATCTCCCTGCGACGTACAAGTGTCAAATTTCTGTACGTGCATAAAAACATCTGTCGTGAGCGCTGTATTAATATTCCAAAAAGATGTCATATGTTCCTGTTTTCGTGTTGCCTAATCCAACCTACACATGCGTATCTGTCTCCTATTTGCAGAGGAGGGCATCAATCACGAGTGCAAGCTGTGTAACCAGATGTTTGATTCACCTGCCAAGCTGCTTTGCCACCTGATAGAGCACAGCTTCGAAGGCATGGGAGGTACCTTCAAGTGTCCCGTCTGCTTCACAGGTGAGAAACGCACACACACGCATAGCTGCCTTCAAGGACAGTAGCGTGGGTAACTTTGACTCACTGCTTTGTCCTGTCTGTTTTAAAGGCAAAAGGTGGCCTCACCAAATACCAGGTATTTAGTGTGGCCACCTTTTGCCTTTAAAATTGCACCACCAATTAATTACGGTGCACTATTGTACAGTTTTTAAAGGTACTTGGCTGGTAAATTGTTCTTGGAGAACTTTCCACATCCTCTGTGGTCTAAGGCATGTTGGCGTCTCCTATCCCTTCACATGATGGCTGTAGTTTGTTCGGAATTTAACTGTTTGGAGTTGAAGTCTTGCCTCAAAATGAATTTAGCACCACTTGTGTTCTGCTGTTATTTGGAATCATAACTCTATCAGAATAAAAATGCCTCATCTAACCACCTGGCCCGACTGGAAGACATTTTTAATCGTGTATCCCAATAATAATCACTTTAACTAGAGGACATTAGTGCGAAGTGGGCAGCGCTGTATCTCTGCACAGATATGCACAACCATACTATTTGTATTTTATATACTATAAAGTCCATTAACTCTTCCCAAATAATAATAATAAAAAATCTACTTTTCTTATTAAAACTGCAGGCTATGAAACAATATCTTACCCACAGTCTGTAAGCAACAATGTGGTCCTAGCTGGTCGCGGTGAAAACACAAAGACAGTTTAAAATACCTGTTGTGGCTCGGAAATGCCTCCCCCTGGATTATCTGATATCGTGATATATTCAGTAAATGCGCCGCGATGGCTGTGGGGGATTTCAGATTTCGAGTAAACAGTAAAATCACACCAGGAATATTCATCGTTTTAACATCTCTAACTGTGGGAGTAATATTGCAGCGGGGCGCCACTGCTAAAGAAGCACCGCCGGAACTCTGTGAGCGCAGTAATACCTCCACACTGATCAAACGTGAAGTACCTTAAAGCTTCGCAATCCGCTGGAGGTCCGGAAGCAAAATGCAGGATGACCAAATTAGCCCTTTGCTTTGCAGAATTTCAAACTAAATCAGCACCTTTGCATTCTCCTTCCCCCGTTCCCTGTCCGACTACCTCTCTCCCACGCTCTCCGTCTGTCACTCTATCACTCTCTTACCCTCCCTCAGTTGTTGAGTTTGTCTTGTGTTGTTTGCCTCTCCCTCCCTCCCTCCCTCCCCCCCAGGTACACAGCAACACTTTAAACTTTAACTCTATTCCTCGGTGGCTTATGAATTAGTAAGATGGGCACCGCTCCTATGGGGAGGCTTAATAATTCAACACATACACACTCACAGTGAACACCAAAAGTTTACTGAAACAAAGGGGAGAGAAAGACAGAACTGTATGAGACAACACTGGAGTGGAAGTTGAAAAAAAAGAAGAGATAATTTATTGATAAATATCACATGGTCTGCTGAGGATAGCGCTTCCTGTTTTCTCTCCTTCTGTCTCTTGCACCCTTCTTTCCAGTCAACCCTAACTTGCATTGTATGTATTATTTGTACTCTGTATTTGCCATTTGGTTCAGTCTCCACAATTACAATGCACTCTAGTTCTGATCTTGTAGTGTTGATTGCAGTTGTCCAGTTGTTGCTGTAGTTAATTCCTTATCTACAGTTTAGTGACACAAACCTACATGTACTGCAATCTCCGGTCTTTCTACCAAGCTTTAACCCTTGGTTAAATTGCAGTTACATTGCATACATCATTATTATAAACTGTGCAATAAATATTAATTTGAATTTGGCACCATACTGCTATTATTTTTGCCTAATAGCCAAATCTCAAATGGACACTTCCTTCATTTTTTTTTGCTCTGTTGAATGATTCTAACGCCTTAAATTGCAGTAAGTAAGTACCTGGTGACATCAAATAAACATTGTGTTTTGTGTTCGTTCTTCTAACAGTGTTCGTGCAGGCCAACAAGCTCCAGCAGCACATTTTTGCAGTGCATGGTCAGGAAGACAAGATCTACGACTGTTCCCAGTGTCCGCAGAAGTTCTTTTTTCAGACAGAACTACAGGTAGGACACCTTTGTTCAATCTCTGTGTTAACATTGACCGGTTATTCTTATTTGTCTGTGCGCTGTCTCAGCTGAATTGGGAACGCTGTGGTGGACTGACATGCAAACTCAGGTTGTAGTAAGTGTACTGTGTGCCAAAGGAGATCCACTGTATCTGAGTGAAGTAATATTCTGAACCAAACTTTTTTAAACCAAACTCTCTTCATCTATCAATTATTCTCCTCTTTCTACGCCTCCACTCATTCTTCAACATACAGTAACTTCATCCCGTGACCCCTCGCATCCCACACACAACCGCTTCTGTTTCACAGAATCCCTATATTTACAGCTTATCTCTGTATTCTACCCCCACCTTCTTTCATTTCTCTGTCCGTGTCTTTCCATCTCTCCTCATGAGGTCTGTGCAGGGTTCTGGCAAGCTTCATGTCATTAGGGTCCAGACACATTAGGTGTGTGTGTGCATGAAAGAGATCAGTGCCTATAAGTCACCCCAGAGTAGGTCCTGGGCCAGCTGTGGCCAGGTCTGTGATGATGTAAACCTTCCTGCCGTCTTCTGTGTCTTGTACCTGTTTGGCAGCGTACTGGCGATGTGCAAGATCTTCGGGTCAAACGTCCGACTCGTTAAAGGTGAAATCTGTGTATCATGGCATCACTTGTACGTAGATCCAATCTAAAACATGGAAAGTGCTAAAGCTATTAAAAATGATACTTGTAGACATGTGATCAGCTTTCATATATGAAACAATGTGTTGCTTCTAGTGCGGTTGGCTGTCAGATGGGACAGGTGCAGGCCTAGAAGTCACGACAAACAGATGTTGAAGTGGTAGAGTGTCTCCAGCTATGACCTTAAATATTATCTGGGGCTTCTGTGTTTTATCGTGGCTCATAAGCTTTTCCAAAAACCCAAATTAGCACACGCTGTTTTTTCCTTAAAGGCGAAAAACACATGTTGCTTTCAACACTCCTTGGGATGCTCAGTGCTTTTTGGGTAGAGTGTGTGAACAGTTTTTAGACTCAAATAAATAATGAATAGGACGAGAATTCAAGTGTCTTACTGACTCATATTACTCATCCATTTCATACCTCATGTTCCCTTCTTGACTTTGCTTCTGTGCATGCTTTATCTTCACTGGCCATCATCTGACAGTCTAAAACTTCAGATCCCCTCTTGGGATGTTATGCTTGTATCTAGTAATGCTCATGCTCAATGGGTCTGGACACTAATAGTACCAGGTGTCCACTCCGTAACAAGTGCTATATTCTGTTCATGCATAATTAGGTGAGAAGTTGGTGTGCAGGTGTAGATGTAGGCAGAGGAATTCTGTTAAAATCTAATTGTAGTGGTTTATTATTTGATTCAAAGAAAGCCTTCCTCCAGCCGCCACACACAAACACACACTCACACACAAAGTGGCAGTGATATAGGGCCAGAGGTGGTGGGCATATGGCTGGCCAGTCCATTTAACAGCAGGGCGACTGCTGGACCCTGTCGGTTAATGTCCACACACAGTCAACACTCACAGCGCACACACTCCTGCTAACCTCCACACACACACGCACACGTACGCACCCTATGATCCACACACAAACAACCTCGTCACACACACACCTCTATTCTTCTGCACACACACACCATCCCAGATGACTTCTCTCCTGCCATCTGACCGGGTCACAACATCTTCATAGAATGATGAATTGTAATAATTGGTTGTTGGGATCGAAACGACGGGAAGTGTCGGCTTTAACGTTTTCTAACGTAAACCTATTTCATCATTTCATCATTTTTTCCCCTTCATATCAAGCTTCATCAACACTGAAGCTGGCTGAAGTCTTGAAGTGAGATGATGTTTAGTGATGTACTACTAGATCTGAGTGCAGGTGGAATAAAACTAGAAAATATTTTCCTAATTTAACTTTGAAGTTGGACTACGTCCTAACACCGGAAATATACAATGAGTAACATGTTATTATTACTTTGCATGAAAACAGTTTGCTGTACGGCAGCTTAAAGACCAACCTCCTTGATGTTTAAGCAGAGTTTATACCTTTGTGGGACATAGATCTCACAACCTACGCACGTAGCCGACGCCGGTACGAGCCATTTATATCTGTGCGCTTGTCAGTCTAGCCCGCTCTGTAACAACGCCACCCAAATGGTAGTCGGCGCTGTGTCTTTTTTGCCAGTCGGGTCCATTTTTGTTTCTACTTCCTGCTTCACTTTCAACAATGGCGGCTGAAACGTGAGTCATGCAAATGTCTGTATCTCCAAACTACCTCAGTTAACCTTACAGATTATTTATTGATCCAGAACAATCAATTTGAAAATTGTGGAGTTGGAGAAGCAGTCGGAAATACTAAAGCAGACAGACACAGTGACATTTCTGGGGAGGTGAACGTCAGCTACGGCGCTAGGCTCTGCGTAGGTGTCTGCGTTGTCACTGTAACATCTGCGTCAACTTAACGCAGGAGTATAAACCGCCTATTAGTGACGTACTACAGGATCTGAGTGCATGGGGTTGCATAGCGTGACTCAACAACCAACAGCCATTCGTCTCATATATCACCTGAATTTCCATTTTGGTTCATTTTTTTTTTCTATTGGTTCCATTTCTTCTACGTTGAGCTCAGTGCAACTTTTTCTCCCCTCCAGCTCCTTGTACTTCCTCCTCTTTGGCTCCCGTGCTCTGGCTATATCCATCTTGTTACTCTTTGGTCCTGGCCCAAGTGTGTGTGTGTGTGTGTGTGTGTGTGTGCATATATGTGTGAAGACTTGCAGCCCGAGCCTGACCTGCCACCGCTCCATTGCCCCATGGGAGGGCTCTCTAAGTGGGCTAGACAGAAAGGCTGACTGGGGGAGATGGAGAGCTACAACCACGGAGGTTAATGCCACTGCTAGCTGTTATCGCGTGTGTGTGTGTGTGTGTGTGAGAGTCTGTGTATGTGTGTGTGTGGGTGCATGCATCTGCCGGAGAAAGTGGAATAGGGTAATTTGTGTGTGTGTGCGTGATTTAATGAGAAGCGGATGGATGGAGAAGGCTGGTTGGCCAGCTAGAAAAGGCTTTGGCCTCTTTCAGCCCCTCAGAGGGACCATATGATGTCCAGCTCACTCACTACTTCTCTTTTTGTTGCTCACACACAAACCCAAGGGTCATTGCAGCACACACCGCTGCATCATCCTTTCTCCCTTCTGACTTCACTCCTCCTTCAGCCCCTCTTTCTTTCTTTCTCTCTTTGTCTCTCCTTTGCATACAAAGTTTTCCCCGTCTCTCTTCCGCTTTCAATCACTTGCTTTCGAATCTTCCTATCAACATATACAACACATACCACAGTTTCCACTTTCTCCCTTCCTGTTCCTCTCCCTCTCTTCCTCTCGCACTGTCTTCCTCCCTCTCTCTCCGACTCCCCCCCGTCTGTCCCAGAAGAACCAGCCCCTATGCATATTTTAGCCCCTCTCCTCTCTTCCTCTCTTCTGTGCCTCTCCCCAGTGCCCCATAAATAGTGCAGACGTAAGCTGGTAAATAAGAGATGTTTTGGTGTGCGCCTGCATGTGTGTATGTGGGTGTGTAAATAAAAAATGCTGTGGCCCTGATCAGTGAGGTCCTCCTGGATCTCTCTCTGCCTTTACTCCCAGACTTCACACATGACTTTCTCATTCTCTCTGTTTTGGTTCCTTTCTTTCGTTCTTTCATCATCTTTTCTGTTTTTCTTGCTCAGTGTTTTTGCTCCTTTCTTTCATTAGCAATTAGCGCGACTGTAGAAACGGCCTTTTCTTTCCAGCGTTTTTTAAAACGCTAAACGTGTGAACGATGTTTTTTTCCATAGTTTCACCTTTACGAAACTATTTACTTGAATGTTTGTTCCCGCTATCCAAATATGTGCATTGCATTACAGAAGTCCCTCTTTTCTAAATAGTCATCCAGCTCCAAATGAGCTCCGACTCCCTCCCGCGTTACGTTCCCCGAGTCTCCTTGATCTTCACATTATTCTTGAGCCTCAAGGGGGTGCTGTACTGCAACTTCTGCCCTCAACGTTTCCTTCCATCCCTTACGCCATCCATCACTCCTGCACTCCTCCCCAATCATCCCCCTTTTTTTTTTTTTTCTGCCTCTGCGTCAGTTGTGCTACAACATTTCCTTTAGCTCTGGTAAATATTTAAACACTGCTAGATGGCTGAACTGCTGGTCAGATGAATAAATGGATGGATGTGGGGGATCCTTTTGTTTTTTGGGTGTGTGTGTGTGTGTTGCTGCCCCCCCCCCCCCCCCATCACCACCACCGCCACCAATCTCACTGGTGTTGAATATTTGAGCACACGCTACCACAAAGACGAGCAGGGATCTGTTTCCTTATAGACACAATTAAAATATCTTGTTATGTAGACATAGAGCGATGGATGGATGACAGGTTGAGCTCATACACTAATGATAGAAAACTGGGAAATAAAGCTATACAGTACAAGGAGACGTGGAGGATATAAAATATCAAATGACGCAAAGATTTTACTAATTTAATTTTGAACACCCGAAAATATAGAATGAGTGACACGTTATTATTACTCTGCATGAAAAATGTTTGCTGTGCAGCGGCTTAAAGACATAAGCCAACCTCCTCGACGGCTCTATGTTGCTGGAAGGTAAAAGAAATATTTAAATCCGTGCCCTCGAAGCCAGAGTAGTGGTGGTAGTTAATGCAGAGCAAAGATTAGCTTGGCAGACATGTTCACTGCCTGCTGTTGGTATCGGGGCACAGTGTGTGTGTGTGTGTGTGTGTGTGTGTGTGTGTGTGTGTGTGTGTGTGTGTGAAACGAGCTGTGGTTAGTAGTCTGTCTGTGAATAATGTTATCTTTGTCTTTGTCTGAATCTAAGAGCCTCGCAGTCTCACTCTAACTGAATTATGGAAAAGTGTGGATGTGGCTGAACTGGCAATAGGCTTTATATGTGTCTGCGTGTGTGTGTGTCGGTGTTGAGCGTTGTGTCAAGTCATAGTGTGTACTCTCTGATCCGTGTATCCCTTGGCTCTGTACGTGTGCATAGATGCATGCGTGTGTGTGTGTGTTGAGGTGGAGGGGTGGGGGGTATGAATTTGATCCGTAGATCCCTGTGGCGTTCCAGGGGAGCGTACTCAGCTGCCCCACTGCTCACTGGGAGACTCGGTGTTATTAGAATGGGGACCTGGGACACACACACACGCGCGCTTACCTCCCCGAATCCCCAGACTTGAGGGTTTTTTGTTTTTTTTCAGCAGGGAGAAAACAGACAGAAACAAAAAGAGGTTCAAAACAAAAGGCAGAGGTGGAGAGGCAGAGAGACTGCATTCCAGCCGATACCGATTACCAGGTGCTGCTGCCACAACTATAGGGCTACTGAATCTGAAAGTATACCAGTTATTTTATAGAATACTGTTTAAAACATATTCTAATTGTAGATATAAAAAAATTAATAAAAATGAACCAATCAAAGACATGTCAGAAACTGTTGCTTGTCATTGCAACTAACTGTCCTCAGACTCGGACGGACTTTTTTCCCCCCGCTCTGACCACCTAAGGAAAAATTGCATACAAATTGTGTCCGTGGCTGTTAACACTGTCGGACTTTTTTGCAGTTTTCATCATCTCACACTGTGAATGCAAAGCAGATTCTGTTAGTGTGGCATTTAAATAGAAGAAAGAGAATCTCAATGTGGGACCGGTTAATCATCTGGAAATTTTGTATTGTATGTGTGCACGCACACCTGTGTGTGTGTTTGCATTTGCACTTTGACGGAGGAGAAACGCTAAAAACCCCCCCCCAAAAAAACCAGTGGGGACCGGTGGCGAAGGGGGGGAGAGAAAAGCGCCGGTCAAAAGTAGTTACTTGTTGCTTTGACGGAAAGCGGAGGAACAAACGGGCGGATGCACCGAGACAAAGGCAGACAGTGAGACGAAGAGGAAGAAAGAGATAAACAGACTTGGGGACAGACACAAAGGAAGTACAGTATTTGAGCCAACACCTGGAGGGTTTCTAACAGCTTGGACCGTGTTCCTGTCATTTGGTTTGCGTGTGCGCGCATGTGTGTGACAGGTAAACAGAGGCAATGTGTCATAAAACAGGACAGGCTCTGCTTGGGGCGGTGTTCTATCAGCCCTGCCAAAATATGCTCGCAGATACGGGCATTGCACTCGCAAACACGCTGTTCAGCTCTAGGAACTAATTCTGACTATCGGTCGGCCCGTTTGTGTCTGCAGCCCACCTATGCATTTACATTTTCTTTCCTTCTAGCTTTTCATCACTTTCTTTCAGTCTTTGCACCATCTATAATGGATGATAAACATTCATGCTCCAGGGCTTTTTTTTATTATTATTATTTTATTCCAAATGCTTGTTTTATTTGAAGCATGTCATTAGCTCAAATAAAAACAGAACAACACAATGTAGTGGTTAATATTTCCTGACTGCTGCACACTTACAGTACATTTTTATTTTATTTTTTTGCAACAATTAAATTATTATGTTTTTCTTGGATAAAACTTTCTACAGAACACAACACTGTTTCCGAAACTTTAGTTTCTGGTTTCTCATAATGAGGATTTACTTCATGTGCTTTGTTCCAATGCCCGACACATTCACACAGTCCAGAACACAAAGACACGTTAAGCATAAAATACTTCCCAGTAAGAAGCCGGAGCCACCGATTTCTTTTCTTTTGGTCGTTTTTGATAAATCAATCACTTTTAAATTATGGATTGACGCACTGACGCGGACCAGATCCTGTGTACAAACATTACAATCAGAAGAAAACTTATTGCATGATTTCATTGGTCTTTTTTCCTGTCCCGTTGTGCATTAAATAACCCCAGTCAGGATGCCTTCTGTTGGAAATTTGTGATAAACACAGACAAAAACAATAGTTGTCATATTAAAGGAAAGCCTCTGCTTTCAGGTTTTGCTCACTCTGCATCTCAGTACTCTCTTATGAATGCGTCCCTTTTAAATAATCCATTATATAGTAGATACCTCCATTCTTTCATTCATCCATCCATTGAGCCGTCATTCCCACCATTATGTTTACTCTCAGCCCAACTATGTGTTGGATCCCATCCTCACCACATGTATATAACCAACCCGTCCTTTCCCCTTTTTCAATCCGTCATATGTTATTCTACATCCTCTCCCTGTCCCTCCTTTTGCCTTTCTGTCAGTTTAGAGTGCATCATAATAATAGTAATAATAATAAAAAATAAATAAATGCTGGCCCCTCGGGGACTCATGGGGATTGGGCTTGTGCAGTAATATGACAGTGACACGGAAAGCCAGCACGCTCTGCTGAATCGTGAGCTCGTGTGCGCGTCGGATGAATCGTGCCAGTGCATTTGTTTGTCCGTCTGCAACCTCTTTATGCACTTTTCGTTTCAGCGTGCCGTGTCATGAGTTCGGCTTTTTAATGGTGTTTGCTCTCGTGCCTCGTCTGAACGCTCTGCGGCCCTCATGTGGCGATCGGGATCGCATTCCTCAGCGCTGACAGTACCGTGTGTGTTTGTGAGAGAGAGAGAGCGAGAGAGAGAGCTCATTCACTTGAACTTTAATTATTTTTTTCTGCAATGGTGTTGTTCAAAAGTGTCATGTGGCGCTCAGGAATGATTTTGCTGGAGGTCACTTCCTATTTTATGTAACTGCTTCCTTTTGGGGAGGAGGGACGGGGGTGTAAATGGTGTAGATTTATGTGTGTGTGTGTATGTCTCTGTGTGCCCTGAATGTATTTTGGGTTTGTGTTTACTGGTCCAAACCTGGCTGGATGGGCCGGTAGCAACAGGAGAGGGGAAGTCCCCGTGGGAGAAAGAAAGGGAGGGAGCGCTCCAAACAGGACGTGGCCAGAGGGGTGACCCTGGGTGTGGTGGCAGGGGAGGGAGGAAAGTGGGGGTCATCGTGACTTGGCCGGAAAAAGAGGAGGGTGAAGGGTGGAAGGGGATAATTTGAGGCTTTTTATTTACAACAAGAGGAAGGCGTGGGGGATGATGGGGGCAAAGACAGAAACGGAGAGTTAGAAGAGTGGGAGGGGAGCAGGGAATACGTGTCGGTGGGATGCTAAGGGCAGGGGGTGCGTTTATTTTTGATCTACTCCCGAGGCAGCATCCTGTCCAGGACGGGTGGGGCTAAAGACAAACCAGGGAGTAGAGGAAGAGGGCTAAGACAGCCCATCTGCTAGTCCCAGACACACACACACGCACGCACACACACACACAGACGTGCTCATGCTGTTGGAAGAGTGTCAACTCTGAGCTATAAATACTCTGAACCCAAAGAAGACCACAAGACGACTAAGGTGATTTTTCATTTGGTGTTAAAAACGGCAATGAAGATGGGGCACACACTCACGCTGCATTTGGACTGCCTCTAGTTAGTCCCACACACACACGCGCACGCACACACACACTTGACACAAATTTACGCACCGACAGACGCTCGCTGAAACACGTAGGTATCACACACAGACACGCGGCATTGTTCCAGCAGCAGCGCTTCCTCTTCCTGGGTCCATTAGAAACTTGGCACCTGCATTTCAAGGTGTAGTTGTTACATCATCACAGAACAGCACAGTGTTTTGCGCGTGTGTGTGTTCAAGTAGCTGACAGAAAGTTATTGTGACATCCTCCTGATTCAGAGTTAGACGGTCCGGGTCGGATTATTCATTCAGATGCGTCCATGTTTCTGCTCTAGAAATGAGACAAGCACGCACATTGAAGGTGACAGTGGCACTCTGAAGCAGCAGTCGATGCACAGACGCACATTTTTTTTTTGTTTGTTTGTTTGTTTGTGTATTGCAAAGAGAAGCAGGACGAGGCAGATTAGATTTTCTCTTATCTCCTTCTCTTGGTTTCCTCTGCCGTCCCCCTCTCCCTTTCCCCTGGAGATTGTGGGTGTTTTTGTGTGTATGTTTTTTTTCTTGGCATCATGTGTCTGTACATGCATGTGCTCTTAGCTGCAACAGCAAATCTGTGCATGTATTCCTGTGTGTGTGTGTGTGTGTCAGTGTGGCAGTATGGCAGAGTTGTGCGTGGCTAATGCGACAGGGCCATATTTCCCCAGGGCCCGTGGCTCTGCAGGCTTTAGCCTCGCTCTCTCTAAGCAGTTTAGGAAAAAACAATGACAGGCCTCTGTATTGACTGGTCTGGTCCGGCCTGGCCTGCAAGACGGGCTGTTCTCACTGCGGCGCACACACCCTCGGCTATGAAACAAATACAAATAAACCCTGAACCTGGGTCCATAGTCAAAGTAATTTATTCAAAGTTAATCAGGAAACAGGAAGAATACCATTACATAAAATCTAAATTATGTCAAAAGCTTTCCACGCATGTTTTAAAGGAAGCACGTTAGCTCTCTGAAATGTGCAGCCTTCATTTTCAGTTTTCAATTTTTGTTTTCGGTTGGTACTGGTTACTATGGTTAGCACTGATGCCTCACAGCAAGAAGGTTCTGGGTTTGAATCCACCGGCCGACTGAGGCCTTTCTGTGTGGAGTTTGCATGTTCTCCCTGTGTCTGCGTGGGTTCTCTCCAGGTACTCCGGCTTCCTCCCACCGTCCAAAGACATGCTGGTTAGGTTCATTGGTGATTCTAAACTGGTCGTAGGTGTGAATGTGAATGGAGACCTGTCCAGGGTGTACCCCGCCTCTCGCCCAATGACAGCTGGGATAGGCTCCAGCCCTCCCGCTACCCTTCACAGGACAAGCAGCTACAGAAAATGAATGAATGAATTTTTTCTCTCACTACAAATGCATCCACCTGTTTTACATTAACACACATCCAGCGGTTTAGGGACCGTAGTCCTTTCATTGTGAAGGTGCAGCAGAGTTTCTTTACGGTTTTATTTCAGGTGTTTCCATCCTAAGACTCACAGTAACCACTAAATATAAAAACACTTCTTCTGTTCACCCATTTACTTTTTTTTCTGTGGAATATATCAATTACTCTGCTGTAGAGCAGATGTCACACTGTGACACACACACACACTCTCAGCACACACTGATCGATTGCAGCGCTGCGTAATCGATACCAAACCCCCAACAACTACGTAAATGAAGAGAAGTAACCGGGAAGATGTCAGAGAGAGAGAGAGAGAGACAGAGAGAGAGAGAGAGAGACAGAGAGAGTGTGTGTGTGTGTTTGTCATTTGAAGTGTGTGTAGTTCAGTGGACTGTCATCCATCCGTCCGTTATATTCCTGCCTCATCCTTTCTTCTCATGTTTATCCCTCCTTCCTCCTCTCCTCTCCTCTGGGCTATTTCCAGCAGTCCTCCGCCGCAGCGCTCTGAGCTCCTCCAGGGAGGGAGCTGCGGCCTCCATCCCTCCCTCCCTCCTCTTCCTCCGTCCTTCCTTTCCATCCCTCGCTCCGTCTGCGAATCAATACACCAGCAGTTGGACCCAAAGAACCTGAGGGAAAACACACACACACACATTTTCTTTCTCTTTCCCTTCTTCTTTTTCCTTTACTTCTCGTTCTTTCTACTTCCCTTTTGTCGTATTTGCTCTTTGGGCTCTTTTCCTCTCCTTTCCACTTTTCTAATGCGTCATACGTGACCTCGGTGTTAGAGGTCACATACCGTCTGAGGCAAGTAGGGGAAGACAAAAGCCAGACATGGATGGTGCTCCTATAGGAAAGTGGACAAACTCTCCTCTCCTCTCCTCTCCTCTCCTTTTGTCTCGGCCACCTAAAGAGGATGGAGCCTGACCTCTCCTGGCGGTTGCGGGAAGCGCAGCCACCTAGCGTCGCGACAGATAGGGCAGGCAGGGGGATGCCTCTCACTCTGAAGGCGACGGAGAGAAAAAGAGAGAGCGAGGGAGAACGAGAGAGGAGGGTTCTCTATCATAATGGGGTCAGTGGCTCCCAATGAGATCTCCCTCCTCACTAGAGAGGCCTCCGCACAAACACACACACACACACACACACACACACACACACACACACACACACACACAGAAACAGACACTTATTTTTCACTGTCCCGTTCGGTATTTTGCTCATTTGCTCACCCATTTCCCCCAAAACCCCACGTGTGAGTGTTAGAGAGAGAGAGTTAGTAGCGTCCTCTCCAGTGTGGGGCATTAATACCCTTTCCTTTCCTCTGGACGGGCTAGCTTGGGCCTCTAAAGCGAGTCACACACACACACACACACACACACCCACACACACTCACCAAAGGGCTCAACAGAACATGCTCAGCAAGATAAGGGCCACAGAATGACAAATAAGTATTTATCAACCCCAAACCACGTATAATCCTTCACATTTTTTGTCCCCATCCGCCCCTCCTCATCTCTCTCTGTTCTGTTCATCCCCCTATCCCCTCCTCTGTTTTTTTTTTTTTTTGTCAGCCTCCCGTCCGCTGTTCTTTTTTGTCCCCCCCTTTCTGTTGTGGGGCCTATCTGTCAGAGAGAGAGAGAGAGAGAGAGAGAGAGATTAATCTGAGAAAGCTGCTTTTAGTGGTGAAGAGTTGGGGGGGGTGGCGGCGTTGATTGGGATGATCTCGGTGGGAATTGTGTGTGTGTGTGTGTGTGCGTGCGTGTGTGAAGAAGCAAGAAGCAAAGATTTCAGAGGGAATTTGTCTCTTTGTGTGTGTGTGTGTGTGTGTGAGAGAGAGAGAGAGAGAGAGAGAGAGAGAGAGAGAGAGGGGAAGGTGGGGAATGTTTCAGAGGGAGAAAGCTGTACTGTCGGGGGAAAATGAGGAGGAGGAGGAGGAGGAAGAAAGCATCCTAGTGGAAATTTCTCTGATACACGCTCGCATTCCCAGAGAAATCATTCCAATCATCTCCCCTTCTAATACACACACACACACACACACAACACACACACACACACACAGAGGATCTCTCCAGCTTTAGATGTTATGCTAGCTAACTTCCAAACCAGCAAATCCAGATTATCATGTGTTCAGGTCCCCATTGTAGCTGATATGGAACAGCCACAGAGGACTGACTGTTAGACGTGTGTGTGTGTGTGTGTACTGTATGTGTGTGTGTTTGCGTGTAATCACAAGAGCATGAAGCGTATGTTTGTGCGTTGGTATGTAAAACACTCCAAACACCCAAGGAGAAGGCTGCACGTGCCAGTTTACTGGTCTTTACGCGCGTCTCTGTAGCTTCATTAAGAAAGTTTGACCTGTCGTTAGGTGTATGTTCACGTGAAGTGTCGGTTTTTGTGCACCCCCCTCCCCCTCCCCATCTTCAATCTGCATACAAATATATGCACCGATCTCATCTACTCAAGTTTTTACCTAGAGATCCCTGCATCAGTCTCCCCTTTGTGCTCTCACCGCTGCTGTGAATTTTAATTTTGAAATAATAAAAAAAAAGGTGTTTTTTTTTTTTTTGTGATTATGTATTGATGTGCAGTGCGCTGATGCCTTCGGAGAGACGTGAGTGTAGGCGTCTCGGAGGTATGGAGGCGCTTTCTGTAAAATATTAATCGCAGTATCAAAAGACAAGAGGGTTTCAGAGTTCTGAATAAACAAATCGAGGCGCCGGGTTCCCGCAGATCAGAAAGAAAACAAAAACAGAACAAATACTACATGATCTGAATGATTGGGCTCTGGACAAAGCCTGGCTCTGTGCAATTAGATGATGACGTATTTGTAGCACTGACATGAGTGCATCTAGAAGAAAATCACCTTCCAATACATGTGTATGGATCCTATTATACTGTCCCTTCTATCACGCTATGGAGTTGTTTCCTTATCTCCTCTCATATTCTCTTCCTCTCCTTTCATCACTACGTATAAAGCGAGGAGGCCTTGTCGTCTGTGCTGTGGGATGCAATTGTGTTTCTGTTCCTTTCTGTTCTATTATTGGGTGGGGGGGCAAGCGGAAAGCACTATGCTCATGTAGCCCATTATTTCTCTCATCATGTGTTCTCACTTTCTCTCCCTCTCTCCCTCTCTCCCTCCAGAACCACACACTGAGTCAGCACGCGCAGTGAGACCGAGGCCCGGCAGGATCTCTCAGCTCAGCCGGGGCCCCCGACCCGGAGCCGGCAGGGGACCCCCATCTCCACATCACAGCCAATCAAAGTGTCATTTGCTACTCACATGTAAAACTCTAACGATCGCGCCACTGGGCGCGGCTATTAGGAGCAGCAGGGGAAAGGAATATTAATGGGATATGCTATTAAATAAAGAAAGGAAAAAGTGGGTGAGGAAAACGGTAAGAGCTAGATGAAGGAAAGAGAAGGGTGAACAAAGGTATTGTACGTGCAGTATTTTTTATTGTCCCTGCCAAAAACCCCACCAGCTTCTTCCTCCACCACGTCTCCCTTCCTCTCCTCCCACCAGTCACTCCCCAGGTCATCCATTTCATTTTGTTAACAAATAGAAAAGGAAAAAAAGTGAGAAAACACCCTTTGCTTTTGGATTTTCTTTAATAGATTGTAGGGTAACGCGACATTTTCTTGTCCCCTCGGTTTCTTGTTGTATTCAACTTCATAGGTGCCAATTTCTTTGACTTTTCTTTTCTCCATATGCGCTTAATTTCTTTGTTTTCATTTTTGTACCTTTTATTTCTCGCAGTAAGTAGGTACTTGTGCTGTGTTGTGATTGTTTGCCAGTCGTAATATTCCTTAACCCCCTCCCCGAACTATCCTTTTTATGATTATTGTTATATATATTTTTCCTTTTTGTAATTACTATGAAAAAAGACATCAAAACAAAATAAAGTGCAGAAAACCATACAGATGTTTCTTTTTTTTCTTCTTTTTTTTTTTTGGATTGGGTTTTCCAGTCTCTATGGGGCCTATAATGGTTATTGTAAAAATGAATATCATCGATTTCAGTGCGTCTGGTCAATGACTGCTTTTTAAATGTGAATTAACCAGATTGCAATAATCTAGTACAGAAAAAAAAAAAATAAAACAAATAAATAAATGATAAATAAAGAACTACTGTGTGATGTGAATTCATTCAAAAGAAAGAAATGTTATTATTCACCTGTAACAATCTCTGCAGCTATGTAGGAGATTATATCGAGATCTGCACCGAGAAATAAAAAATAAATTTCGCTTACGGCTTCACAACAAAACTGCAGCCTGACGACACCTCCCAGCTAATCTGAAGATGACATGATTGAGTGTGTGAGTGTATTAAGGCGTCTTCCTTTTCTCATGTTTCACACTGCACCTTCCAGCTCACCAAAGGTGTTCTTATCAATCCTGTTTAGATTCAGTGTTCGTATCTCTGCACTTTGAAAAGCATTTTGTACATCCATTATATTAACTTAAAAGTGAGAAACACTACCACAACAAATTAGCAGCAGTTGGTCTCTTTAACCTTTTAATTTCACACCAACACACGTTTAATCAGGGAGATTGAATTTACAGAATGTGATTTGTCACATCAGGTCAGAGTGACAGGCTAATGTCTGGAATCCCTTGCATGGAACATAGAGTGCATGCAATTCAAAGCTCAGAGCCTGATTTAGCAGAGCCCGAAGACGGAAGACTTCCCCGCGTGCTGTTAAGAATTCCACAACAGGAACCGAGTTCTTTATACGACAGTGTGAATACCGAAGCATGCTGCAGTATAAAGAATACCATTCAGCTACACAAATGCAAGCTGTTGTCGGTAAACTACTTCCATCTCCATTGTCGCATAACAGAAGATTGCCTGTGTGTCGTGAGCTCGGGGACTGTGCTGTCAGCCTGTGCAGCGTCATTATACCCTGGGACATCTTTCACAAGGTAACGGTAGGACTGATCACACTTTGCCACAGTCTCCAATGAATATATCTGTTTGAGAGAGACGCACGCTGATCTTTAGTGCGAGTCTGTGTCCTCAGTTTCCCTCGTGTCAGTGTAGCGACATCAAAAAGTCACATTTACTCTCTGACGGCCAGAGACAGACAATGACAATCAATGCTGCAACTAGATTTTAGGAGGAAAAGATTGGTTTAGATTAAAAATAGGCCAAGATAGCAAAAGCACACGGATGTTTTAAACATCATTCAGCAAACATCTATGACATTCACCAAAAAACATCACACTTACGCATGCAGCTTAAACTGATTATAAACATCCCATCTATGCACCTGATGAATATTATATCTTGTGGATCTAACATAAATATTCTGATCTGGTTAATGATTAAATGAGCTATGAGACTCAACAGCACAGGCCTGCAAAGAGCAAAACAGTGTTGACGAAAAGGCTAAAAGCTGCACGGATCTGCACGGAGACCAGTGTGAATTCTCACACTAAAGGGACTTTAAGTGTCTCTTTTGTTGCTTCTCTTTTTATCCTCACTTAATACGTTGATGCTGATGATTTTGCTCCTCCGAGTATGTTCTGCAACATTTTCAGATGCCCACCGCAGCTTGTACACAGCTTGGAACTCGATACAACTTGCTCCAGAAATAAAACTCATTTGAATCAGATTAATTGCCGTGCATGCAAACACATAGAAGGACTTTCTTTTGATGTCTGGTGCAAGAGAAACAGTAAGTAAATAACAAATAATGTAAAAATGTACAAAATATAGAAAGAATATATAAAAAGGTCCAGTATGTGGATGTACAAAAAAAAGTGACAAGTGATTGACGTTTTATTTCCTCCGTTCAGGTGTAGCATATAATTTGGTTTCTTTTCAGAAGTGACTACTTGAGAGGTAAATTAGAGGATTTGGGAAAGTTATGAAGAGCACTTGAACACATCTTTTAACATATTTCTTTTAAAGATGACTCCAGCTGTTTCCTCAGAGTTGCTTATAGGTAAAGGGAATAAATGTTGACCTGTCCCAGTATACACGCTCCCATACTCGAGTCCCCAGTTCGTACTCAAGTTGGGAACATGTCAACACAAACGTACCCTTAACCTCCTTTCTTCCCAGTGTTGGTGTTGTGAGTGTAGAGTTTCTCACAATTGTGTTGCGCCATAAGAGTCCAGCTGTTGGCAGTAGCCCACCTACTCATAGAACAAACAGTCAAGAGGTTTATGTTGGGTTCAGTGTAAATCATATAGCTCCCATTCATTTCCCAAGATGACAAAGTTAAGCCAGTACCTCCGCAGGCTGATATCTCATATCCGACTGATATTACATTTTTCGAGAATATCCGGCAGAAGCTTTTTGATTTCATCGCTTTAATTGATTACTCCACTTCTGATTGTAATGTACTAATCCTGGATGGAGCTATTGACAAATACAAATCATTTGTGAAAGTAAAGGAATGTCTTTATTATGAAGCCAGTGACCTCTGGGAAACATTCACGTTTGCAGTCTTAAAATTACCGGTTGACTTCCCATCAATAATGTGTGTATTGCATGGTTTTGGAACTGATGCCCACTTTTCAGAAGAAGAAGAAGAAGTATATCTCTTAATTCACTGATCTGCTGCACCACACCACCAGTCCAGCTGTTGCCCAGATGACATGTTGGATTCACCATCAATATTATTATTTCAGTCTAATAAGACCAGTCTCTTCTTCTTGATTAGGCTGATCAATGTCAACATACACCAATCTGGCAAAACATTATGACCACCTTCTTAATACTGTGCAGGTCTCTGTTGTGCCTCCAAATTAAGTTGTGACTCATCAGAGAATGGACATGGGTCTTCTGAGGGTGTTTTGTGGTGTCTGACAACAGAATCTTGTTAGTGGGGGGGGGGGGGCTTTGGGTCCTATGGGTTGAGGGGATGGGCCTCTGTGGATCATCCCACAGATACTTGATCAGTTTGGGATCTAGTGAATTTGGAGGCCAGTTCAACACCTTGTGCTGTTCTTCATGTGTTTTTTTTTTTTATTATTTGTACCTAAAGCGTTTTTTGTGTGTGTGTCTGTGTCAGGCTGCATCCTGCTGGGGATGGCTGCTGCCATCAAGGAGTGTCATTGCTATGGGGTGGGGGTGCCTGGTTCAGGTCCAAAGTTTTCCCAGCATTGTTATTCACTTCTCCTGTCAGTGGTCATAATGTTATGCCTGATCAGTGTATCCTTACTGATTTTATAAATCCTCAATCCACAATAGGTCACATATTCAAACAGGAGTCATTTCTTAATTTGTGAGTAAATGGGTAAACCTAACTGGTAGTAGACACCTGACTGCAACTACTACTGAACTTTTGGTGTATTTTCAGCAGTGTTTACACACTTTTTTAAATATATTTATTTTTTATTAAAACAGTGAAATGCAGACGGTCCCTAAAGCTGACGCGCCAGCCCAGTTGAACTCTGAACGCGTCTCATTAAATGACAGAGAAATAAAGTTTGTTGAATAAAACCTGAGCGACAACAGCAGCGGTACAACACACGGAAGTTGTGGCTTTATGATAAAAGGAGTGACACATGTTCGTTGGAGCAGCTGCAGCCGTTAAACCCTGTGAACTAGGTCTGTGTGTCAGCGCAGCTCCGTCCGTGTATTTCCGGGTGGTGCGAGGCTGCTCCGGTGCATGCGAGCTGCTAGCATCAGCTGGTCCATCCTTCCTCCTGCATCCAGCCACAACAACAACAACAACAACAGCCAGAGGGGGTGGGTGCCGGCCGGGACACGGGCTGAAGCGACCAGTTATCGACCGAGACGCGATTGATGTCTTCCAGCTGAAAGCCGCAGCGGGAGGGGACAGCGGGCGATAGGAGATATGGCGGCGTCGCTTCTCTCCGAGACCGACATCAGGCACCGGTCCATGGCGGAGGAGGATCCGAACGGGAATGAGCACGGGGCGGCTGCACGCAGCGCGGCGCCTCGCTGGGGACCGCAGCACGCCGGAGCCCGGCAGCTGGCCAGGCTGTACTCGCCAGGTGAAAGCGTGTTTTATTGGTAGTGTTGCTGTCACTTGGTGTCGGTAACAGGGCTGAGGTGTGAGGGATGGCACCGGCAGAGGCCTAAAAGCCACAGTGCGACATCCGAGCTGATGGACTCGGATGATGATGAGGATGATTTACAAACTGCATGACATGTCATTCATGAGTAATTTCTGAAAAACTGCATGACTCTCATGGCTCTAACACAGTAGGACGTCTTAGTGCATTAAAAAGAGCGAAGGCCTTCTCTCTGCAGCTAAAGCTGAGGACACACTGCAAGATTTTGTCGGATTTTACCCCTGATTCCCAGTTGGGGCAAAGTCTGCACAAGTCTGCACTAGTTGGGGACAGTCAGCGTGGGTAGTTTGCACAAAAAAAATCTGTTAGTGTGTGAGGGAAACAGATCTGACCTAATCTCAGCTGCAGACAGTCAAACATGCTGGAATGTTTTGAGCTGAATCTGACCGCAATCGCGCAGCGTGGACTGATTACCGACCCGATGAAAAATGCCGGTTGCTCTCAAGAGTTTGCACAAGAGTTTGATTCATTCAGTTGACTTTAGTTGGTTTGACAGATCATGTAGTCTGTGATCCCTCATCAGGCGTAGTTGTTAAGCGTGTCATGCCCACGTCTTTCAGTCGTCAAACAAAAATCTTCTCAGGCAGTCTGTTAGTGTGTACCCTTAGTCTCTTCGGAATCTGTAAAGACTTTGACTGTTGTGTAGTGTGTCCCCAGCTTAAGAGGAAAACAGTCATCAGTATGCGGTCTTCAGATCCTCATATCTTCAGTTTTAAAATGGAATTATGCCACATTGTCTGATTAGAGTAAGAAAAATACAAAGCCTTAAACACCCGTTGTAATTTCCTACAAGAGATGACTTTAACTTAAAGTTAGTCGAGTCAGTTGTACCTTCTGTGAGGCCTCTTTGAGCCTGAAACACTTCATTGCATTAGTACAGCTCAGTGTTCAAAACCGGCTTCCGACTCACTGGGTCTGGGGTGTATACATGTTTTTTTACTTACTGTACAAGCTCCAAGCTCTAAATATAACCCAGCCATGTCTGGTACAGGACCTTTTTTTGTAGGCTCTTCCTTGTCTTCAAATATGGCACGCCCTTAGAATACAGAGTTCAGGAACTACTTACAGCTTTTGTTGGTAGTGCAGAACATTGATGTGGGTCTAAGCTTCCTGTGTTTTTAGTTTTTTATTTGCTGTAACTGTTTAGTCATTCAAGATTAACTGACAAATCAACAGGTGTTACTCTGCTTGTAAAACATGTTGAGCGCTCTCTTCTATGGGTTTGAAAGTGAACGTAATGTCAGTGGAGACAAAATATTTGGAGTAGGCAACAGATTCTGATCATTCTTTTTTTTTTTTTCTCTCAAAAGTCCGCAACTTTACAGAGCTATATTATTAAATGCAACGATAACTGATGGATAGTTTGTTAAACAGAATTTTCCGAGGAGTCGTCCTTAGAAACAGGCAGATCATCTTAGAGAACCGTAGAAATCTTAGAAACCATCTATCTTGGCAATCACAGGCGAATTTCAACCAGTCAGATCAACAAAATGCATAGTTGGAGACTGCTGAAGAAACACAGGAAGCCACAGGACGAGAAGTTCTGAGAGCTAGCAAGCAGTTAGTGTCGCTAGCACGTTGGTAGAAAATTCTTGAGGTCCTTGTTAAGAAAAGTTTAGGAAAAACTTGAAGGGCATTCAGCGTTGTTGGTTTGGAGCAAGAGTAGCGTCTCGTTATCATCGTAGAGTTTTGTGCGCACCTGTTTGCTGATCGGTTTAACCAAAGTACAAAAGCTGAAGAGTGACATGATGGATTCCTACATGATGTTGCAGGAATCCTTGGCTTGGCAAGGTAAATAATAAACCGAGTACTCCAAAATGTCTGACGCTTTCAAAGCTAACACAGTTTAAAGTGTTCCTAGCATCAAAACCATGCAGCCAAATATCTCAGATAAGTTTATCCCATAGGATTGATGGGTACAGTTTCTAGATGCTAGTGAAGTTGTTGCCTTCAGGTGTTTAGTCTTAGGACCAAATCAATGTGTGTGACAGAGTCTCCAGCAGTAATCCTCCAGTCTCGTCCTCGGGGTCCAGAGTGTTGCTGGTTTCCTTTTTTGCCTTGCTAGTTTAAATTCACCTGGCGTACCAGTTCAAATAAGCCTCTGATTAGCTGTCCAGAATAAAACCTGCCAGACAGGATAGAAAATAAGGCAGCAGTCTGGATCCTGTTGGTTTAAATTTCAAATACTACCGTTGTTCCTGTCCGCAGAACTGGTCATGATTTGGATCCTGTCTCTTGCGTTTGTTTAAGTCATCATCTTACATATTATCCAACATTTCTTCACTAATCAGGTTCCTTTATCTGCTGCTTAATCATCAACGCTGCCTTCAAGGTTTTCAGGATTTTAGGTTTACTATATGTACTTGTATTCCTATCAACTTTGACATTTATCGGCTTGTGAGAAGGAAGGCAACGCTTAACTCGCAACATAAATTGAGCTATTTTACCACTGTAGATACATTCATTTTGGCCCGATGGCAGACACACTGTGCTCCAGACCTTAGCAAAGAAAACCTGTGTTACCAGTTGTGCATCAAGCTGGCTTGTGCCACTTTTTGCCTGACCATCTGCCCCGCGTTTCACTTCACTGAGCACTTTAATTGCCTCTAGTCGAGCCGTGTTGGCAACTTGTTGACACTTTCTAAAACAGGAACGATGATCAGAGAAGAGAAAGGGTTTGCGCCACTATCACCACATTATTGTGAAGCCCATACAAGGGTACAACATATGTCACTGGGTTGGCTCTGAAATTTAAATCCCTTTCAGCAGAATGAGTGCATTTGTATTCTCAAACCACTGGCGCTGGCAGTGTCCGTGCATCGAACTGACTCATTGAGCCGGAAAGAATCTGACCTGACTCTTGACTTGAGATTTTTTTCAAATTTTTATTTTCATTTAACCTCTGTCAACACGCGACCCATCACAGAGCGAACCGTTCACTTCTCTGAAAGCCAGTGTCCTATTTTTAACTGCTCTGAGTAAAGGAGTCACCTTCGCCATCAACGGAATTGGAACTACACTATTACTCAGTGCAATTACATTAGAGAGATAACCATCTCCTCTTTGGCATTTAGTCGTTGCTACTGCCAGGCAGCGCAAACATTACACTTTAATGTCGGCGGATGAACTTGCATACGTGCGGGGGCACACTCACACAGGTTATTAACTTAATTAAAGCTGTTGACAGGGAAACAGGAGGTTTTGCGGAGCAGAAAATGAGTCGACGAGGAAGGTCCCATTCTCTTTCACGGGTGGGTGTGTCTAAAGCAAACTGCAAACATTCTAAGTGAAGCTCTGTCCACATATAGATCGATTTGCTTGTTGCGGAACATGTTGTTAGATGACGGTTGTCCGCGAGTGGCAACCAGTTCCAGGCACTGGTTGTCAAAGCAACCTTCTTGTATATTTCCTGCAATAAAAGAGAGGAACGCCCAGAACATAAAAATATTGCCAGCGTCATTGACACTGCTTCAGGGCTCACTCAACTCTCCAAGCCTGCTATGGACCAAAGTCCTGGTCAGTGTTTCTTGGCGTTCAGCGTTTGGTGTGTTTGCTTCATGAGTCAATCAACTTTAATTTATTATTATTATTATTATTATTATTATACACCGATCAGCCACAACATTAAAACCATTGACAGGAGAAGTAAATAACATTGACCATCTTGTGACAATACTATGATCTGCTGGGAAAGTTTTGGACCTGGATGTTACTTAGACATGTAGCACCCACCTAGACCAGACCAGGCACCCCCACCCCATAGCAATGACACTCCTTGATGACAGCAGCCATCCCCAGCAGGATGCAGCCTGACACAGGCATGAGTGTAGCACTGATTGATGGTTAAGAGGATCACACATGCATTTGGGGTCCTGACACTTTATCCCCTTTCACTCAGTGGCCACGGAGCTTAGTTAGCAGACCGACTTTGGGTAAAAATAGCCCAGACAAAGCTATAATATGTTCGCATTCTGATGTAACACAACGACTCTTCAGCTTAAGTTCACATTGGCATGTTGCACAGTAATACTCAGCAGTGACGTTTATGCTGAGTCGTTGAACCTGGAGTTCTGGTGAGGCTGCGTTTGTGACTGTTCCTTTAATGCCAGGGACAGACGGAAAATCATGTCAGACTTCAAAATGCTGTAGTTTAATGTTTGCAATGCTGCATACACACTTTTCAGAAGGACCTAAAGAAGAGGTTGAAAAAGACAAACCATGCTTGCGAGGTTTTTTTTGAAGCCTCACTAAGCACCTTGTGAGTCATATTCCCTGTAAGCAGTTATTCAAATCACACACTTCCCAGTTTTAATGTGCTAGAAACTTGTGTGTTAATGACAGAAAACGACTAGATCAGATCTGCTGAGCAGATGAATAATAAAAAAGTAAAGCTGTCATGTCCTGCAAGATAAGCCTTAGCCTTTTAATGGGTTATTCCACCCAAATTAGATGGACAAAAAGTGGTATCCATGCAGACAGGTTTTATATCAACGGGTATTTAGACATTAGTGGTAACCCAATCCAACAGTTACAACATTCCAGTCACTCTGAATAATCCATGGAGTTCCCTGAATAAACCAGGTAAAGTTTAAGATCCTTGATTGTGTAGATTTTACTGCTTTGTGGGATGGGTTCAGGTTGTAACGAGTCTTACATGTATATCTGGGAAGAATGTTCACAGAATGTAAGAGAAATTTAATTTCTTGTTTTCCACTTATAACACTTCACAACCATTCTATCGCCAAGTTGTAGTTGAGGACCTGTTCACTCTCGGGAGATTTCCTGCATAGCGCTCTGGATCTGTCATCTGCAGCGTTACGAGTCCGATTTGAGCAGCCTGACTGTTTCTGACTGAGGTGCATCTATAAAAATTCTGATTGAAATTGCATCTCAAACCACTTTCAAAAGAACAGATTTAATCCATGTGTATATTTTATTAAAAATAATATTATTTGGATAGAGTATGGACATACTGAAAGAAATATTTAGGCTGGCAGTTTGAACAACACATTGATTTCCAAATGAGACCGATAGAGGCTTTGCTTTACTTTACTTTACTTTACTTTACTTTACTTTACTTTACTTTCAGTTCTGCAAGGATCTCCTTAACGGCAGGACCAGACAAGTTTAATGCACACTGGGATTCTGACTTTATCAGTTCCAATTCCAATTCAACAGTTGGGACTCATCAGAGAATGGACATGGACCTTCTGAGGGTGTCCTGTGGTGTCTGGCAACAGAATGTTGTTAGTGGGGGGGCCTTTGGGTCCTATGGGTTGAGAGGAGGGGCCTCTGCAATGAATTTGAATTTTTCAACACTTTGTGCTGTTCTTCATGTTTTTTTTAGTTGTTCCTAAACCGTTTGTGTGTGTGTGTCTGTGTCAGGCTGCATCCTGCTGGGGATGGCTGCTGCCATCAAGGAGTGTCATTGCTATGGGGTGGGGGTGCCTGGTCTGGTCTAGGTGGGTGCTACATGTCTAAGTAACATCCGCACTAATGAATGCCAGGTCCAGAAGTTTCCCAGCAGAACATTGAATTGTCTCAAGATGGTCAATGTTATGTACTTCTAGTAGGTACAAACTCATTTTCAAGTTGTGGATAAATATTGACATGAGGATTACCATTAGGGACAAAATGATGTTGTAGTGACATGGTATATTTTAAGTATAAAGTCAATGCTTTTGGTTCATATAAACGTTTTTCATTATGTCAAGATTTAAAATGCTCATTTAAAATGTTCAGTGTTCATGGAATATTTGATCTCCAAAGTCAAAGAGACTAAAAGTAGAGACAACTTGAGTTGCAGGTATTTTTACTGTAGCAGTGAATTGTGTGAAGGGACAATAGCAGCTGTCAACCACAATCCAGCCACATGTCATGTTGGAAAAACTATAAAAAAAACAAAACAAGTATCCTGGGGGAGGAGAAGCTGTTTCTTTGGTTAAAACTAGCTACCAGTTGCTTCCGAGCTGTCGTGTGTGAGTTTGTCATTTCACCAGGTGAATCTCCAAATGACTTAGAAGCTTTGCCTCATTTTAGCCAAAGGGCACAGCAGGCTGCGAGTGGAAGATATGCTCAGCGACGCTAACAATGCTGCCGAGCCATTTTATGGAAACTTAAAAGCAAAAATGTTCCCCCACATGCTGACAAGTGTCTGTTTAAAGAAAAATAAACAGCCAAAATTCAAAATGTCATGGTGTCCATTTAAGGGAGCGCCACGCTGTTATGTGCTTAGTTGTCTGGGTTCGGTTCAGCGCTGGTAGGAGGTAAATCTAAATAGCAGTTTGGCTTGTTAGAGTTTGGAGAAGTTAGATGAGGCGTTGGCAATGCTCCACAGAGCCAAACATGGGCTCATTACAGCAGAGCTAGGATGGACAAACAGCTGGATGCATCTCGCTCTCCCTCTGTTTCTGCGTCTCTCCATTTCTCTCACCGACTCTCTATTCATCCCCTCGTCTCTCATCGGTCCTCCCATATGTCTAAAGTGTCACGGTCCACTGCCTCTTTCCTCTCCTCTTTCCTCCGCTCCTCTCCTCTCCTCCATTTCACATCGTAGTCTTGAGCAGCAAGTACAGTATGTTTGTGTCTGTTAGCATGTATGTGCATTTGTCTCTTGACCTGTGCGTTTGTAGCCAGTGTACTGTATGTCCGTCCTAACCTATGTGTATTGTATGTGCTTGTGTGTTCTCAGTTACCCTGGCGAGTCTGTTGTCAGTGCGTGTAAGTGATCTAAAGGCCGATACTGATCTTCAACCTCTTTCTTGCCGCTCATATGTCACCCTGCTCCCATTAAACCTTGCAAGGACGTTCTACGTCACAGGAGCTCTTCCTCTGGTGCAGAAATCTAATATGTGTGGTTAATAAACTGACTTGTGTAGCAAAGAGGCTGGAAGTATTTTTTTTTATTTTTTACGTTGATGAATTTTGGGTTAGCGCTACAATAGACTGGCGACCTGTCCAGGGTGTACGGCCTCTCGCCTTATGACAGCTGGGATAGGCTCCAGCCCCCCTGCGACCCTCCAGGGAACAAGCGGTTACAGAAAATACATGAATGAATAAGTTTTGGGAAAGTGCTGAAAGCGATGGTGTGCGGGAGGCAGAGGGACGGCGGTGTATTTTCCGCGCTCGTCCAGCTGCCGAGAGACGTGGACGAAGGAAATGCATTTTAGCGGTCATGGATTTTCCGCAACGTGTAGTTGGATTTCCTGGTAAGTGCGTGTCAGGCAATGGCGTTGGGCATAGTTGCCGGCGCAGAATCTATCTTAAGAACTAACAGCAGATCTTAATTAAGAAATATCACTGTGTGTATGCTCATGGGAACAAGTACAGTGACAGATATCCCTGCGGTAAAAAATAAAAAGTTCTTGACGGTCGGCCACACACCATAACTTAGGTAGTCCTCTTTTGTAGAGCCTTGTTTCAAAGGTATTTCCATTTTGTAGTAATAGTTCTGTTTAATTAAAAAATGCAAAATGTCAGCAGCCTCTATATTTCCCTGTATTCATATTGTATCACCCCTCTTCCTCCCCCATAGCTTTTATCAACTCAAAACCTGAAGACATGAGTTAAATGAGCATTGACCAGTCAATGGATTACTTTAATTAGAATGTTGAAAACTTTGTTCACAATACTTAATGGGGCTAATGTTTTACAGTGCATCATCAGAGCACTGTCGACTTTCCTCCACTCCAGCTGAGAACAGCTTAAGAGCAGATCTGACTTCTGCAGGACGACAGAACCCTCAGATCTGTCTGATTCGTCTGTGGATCCGCTCACTTCTCGTACGTGACGGCCGACACATTCGCGCACAAGCTGGCCGACTCCCTGATCTGCTGACCCCAGGGCCATGAAGTTCAGGGGGTCATAAACCATTTGAGTATGTGTGTGGTGCCCTGAGAGTCACGGGGGCTGTTCTTGGCTTTGACCTCTGTGTGTGGCTGTGTGTTCTCATGACCTCAGGGTCCGTGTGGTTAGAGTAAAGTGTTATAGTGAAGTCAGCAGAATCACAACTGCTCCAGTGTAATTGAGTGCCTAAGTTTGTCTATTATTGAGGAGACTGACATTGAGACTGAGGCTCATACCAAAATGTGTGAGCAGTTCTAAAATTCTCCAGATGGATCACAGTTTGTGTGTGTTTGTGTCTTTGCATGAGAAATAAAATTAATGCATTTAACACACAGGGTAACAGTTGTTAAATGCGATGTAGAAATCAGAAAGCAAAGTACATATGATGTACAGAGATCAGACATAACATTATGACCACCTTCCTAATATTATGTAGGTCTCCCTTGTGCCTCCAAAACAGTTGGGACTCATCAGAGAATGGACATGGGCCTTCTGAGGGTGTCCTGTGGTGTCTGGTAACAGGATGTTGTTAGTGGGGGGGGGGGCCTCTAACCCTAGCCCTAACCCTAACCCTATGGGTTGAAAGTAGGGGCCTCTGTGGATCATCCCACAGATGCTTGATCAGTTTGGGATCTAGTGATTTTGGAGGCCAGGTCAACACCTTGTGCTGTTCTTCATGTTTTTTTTTAGTTGTTCCTAAACCGTTTTTGTGTGTGTGCCTGTGTCAGGCTGCATCCTGCTGGGGATGGCTGCTTCCATCAAGGAGCGTCATTGCTATGGGGTGGGGGGTGTCTGGTCTGGTCTAGGTGGGTGCTACATGTCTAAGTAACATCCACAGGAATGAATGCCAGGTCCAAAAGTTTCCATGCAGAACATTGAATTGTCAGAAGATGGTCAATGTTATTTACTTCTCAAGTTAGTGGTTTTATTGTTGTGGCTGATCGGTGTATACACAAATTTTTAAGGGAGCGCTTTTAAGGAAGTTTCAGATGCTAATTGATAAAAATTTGTGAATGAAATTTGTGAATGAATGTCCACTGTTTCAGTCAGCAGTTGTCGCTACAGATCCTACTCATATGTTAAAGCCACTTGGGTCACACTGCTCTCAAACGTTGGTGTTGGTGCCGAGCTATTAAGAATGCTCTGAGGTCACGTCTGTTCCCAGAACACTGAGAACCACTCCAAAGAGATAAATATACGATAAATGAGATATCTCTGTGCATCATCTGGGTGACATGACCACTTTGTGGAAAGTAACAGACAAGGACATCTGCAGAGCTACAGGTATATGTGTGTGTGCAGAGAGAGACAATTCCAGAACTGAACTTCTGTGTCTTGATTCTCCTCGAACGAACTCTTCAGTACATGTTTCTGAGCCTCCTGAGATCTTTCTGCATGAGTAGAACCTGATCCCAAAAGTTTCATCACTAGTTTCATTCATGAGGTTTGTCTCCACACCTCTAACCTAGAAAAAGTCGTCCTTCCCCAAAACACAGCGCTGAGCATGCAGCAAGTCATGGATTTAACCGTCTGCTTAAACATATACAGCCAGCTTTTGCTAAGCTGCATTTAAGACTGGACTTGTGCATTAAAAACACTGGAGAACCCAGCAGATTGGTTCTGTTTTATCAGGATGTAATGCCATTGTTCAATGGATCAGGTTTTAGCATTAAAAATAGAAGTATGCTGTTACAGGCTCCCAATGTGTCTTTTTGTTTGTGGTCATTGCAGCTACTATTGACTGTTACAGTACAATTCAGTTTTCTTAATGACAAAGAAACTTCAGCATTCAAGGGATGATACCTAGAAAGTTGTAAAAAATCCATGACTGTAGAGCGGCCAAGGGCGTTGCCTTCCCAGAATCCATGACATCGTCACGGAACAATATGCATCGCCCATAAGTTCGCTCACTGCCACTAAGAAAAGTCCATGCATAATCAAAATAAAAATATTATTTGCTAATTTTAACTAAAAACAACTGAGCTTGTCCAGTTTGACACAGAGCTTATGCCTTCTTCTGCACCCAGATACTTGTATGATCTCTGTTTCTTTTATTATTTATTTATTTTTCTCTGTGGTTTGGGCTTTCCCCTGCAGCAGGCCTTCACACCCACAAGCTATCAGTTGTGTTTCTTTTTTTTTTTTTTTTTAAGTGTTTCAGATAGTGTGAAGAGAGACAGGAAGTCATGGGGTGAGAGCGAGAAGGTGGGACATACAGTAAAGGCACCTCCCTGCTGGCGTGGTTAGACGACTTGGAGATTCTCGCACGTGTCAGACACATTTGTATTCCCCTCAATTAAAAGGTATTCATCTTTTTTTTTTTTTTTCCTTTGTCGCCTACTCCAGTTAATAAGTGTTGTGTCTTTACCTAGTTTCTAATAGCGACACATGAGCTTAGCTTTCAGAGCAGAGACTGTACACTGCCAACTTAAAAGTGAATCCCCTAAATTGTAGGAAGCAAGATAGGAGTGATTAGTATCACTACCTCTTGCTTGGAACAAGGTTGATTCTTTAAGGATAAGATCGTTCACATGAATTGATAAATAGAAATATTATATTTATGCTTTTTGTGATTTAGATTTTTAATGTACGGCCTGCAGACAAATATATTAGGAACACATACACATGAATAATGTCCAGACACAAGCACACGTCGTACACACACACACACGGTGCATCTATGGCTCTAGGCGAGCCTTCGAGGCAGGATTTTTGCTATTGACCTTGACCGATGCTTGAGAGGAGCAGGGAATGCTGTGTATTTTCGGAGAGATGAGCCGCCTGTGTGTGTGTGTGTGTGTGTGTGTGTGTGTGTAATTATCCTTATGAGGGCTGCAGATGAATATGGTGGTAGCAGAGATCCCGGGAGATGAGCGGATGGCATACAACACACACACACACACACACACACACACACACACAGGAACACACACATGATGGGATCTGTCCATCCTTTTTTTTTGTCTCTCCGCTAGGGAGGGAGGCTGGAGCAGGGCCTACTTCCACTCACTCTCATGTGGGTTAAATTCATGTGTGTGTGTGTGTTATTGTGCCCGGATATAGGCATCTGTTTGTCTTCATTCGTGTGTGTGTGTGTGTGTGTGTGTGTGTGTGTGCCATTGTGTCGGTATGCCATTATTGAATCTCATTTGCCACATTCCTCTCTTTGTTGCTGTTGAATCTACAGGGTAATGGATTTATTAAGTTTGTCTGGCAGGCCGTGTGTGTGTGTGTGTGTGTGTGTGTGTGTGTGTGTGTGCACATCCACATAAAGACATACATATTGTGTTTGTGTGTGTGCATCATTTCTTCTTCTGTGGTATGTGTACTTTGCATTGATGTTAGTTTTGTGTGTGTTGTGTACTGTTATTGTGTGTGTGTGTGTGTGTGTCCCAGGTTCTGCGGTCCGCTGAGATCAGATGAAAGGAAAGAGGCCTGCGACTGATCCACTCCTTCTGAACAAGGGAATTCGACCTCCCCTCTCCCTCCCCCCCTCCTCTGTCTCTCTCTCTCCCCCTCTTTGTGTCTCCCTGCCTCTCTCTCCCACCCATGTTTCCATGTTACTGTCATCCTCCCTCAGTGTCTCTCTCCCTCATCTGTCTCCCCCCTTTTTTATTCTCTTTCTCTCCGAGCATGTGACCCACTTTTACCACCCACGTCTCGCTCACTCTCCCCGTCTCACTCTCCCAGAGTCCCATCTGAAGACAGTCTGCTGAGAGCAAACCAGGGGACACAGGCAGACAGACAGACAGACAGACAGGCAGGCAGGCAGACAGAGAATAAAAAGCCCGTACATACAGTATCAGCCTCTGTGATTTGGCGCCTAATGTGTTAGCAGTCTATACATCAGAGTGAATAAGTGTTTGTAAATGGGATGTATCTAAGAGACGGAGACGCTAGGTGATGGAAAAATGAAAGAAAAGGCGTGGCTGAGGTATTCTGGCGGCTCTGACTCCGTCTTTGAGACACTGTCAGGCCGCTGCTCAGTTTCTTTTTGTCCGAGGCTCTGTTAGAGGTTATTCAGCCCGAGTGTGGCTGCCCCTTTTTTGTGTGTGTGTGTGTGTGTGTGTGTGTGTGTGTGTGTGTGTGTGTGTGTTCTTGCCTTATTGGGGTGACGGTCATGTCCAGAGTACAAGGGCGTGAGCAGTCATGAACTATACACTGAAGGTTTCCATGCATGATGTATTCAGTAATTTACAGCGCTGACTCTTCAAGTGAACGGGTTTGACATTTTATTTCACATTAAATCATATTTGACTCCTAGAGCTCGTCTTTTAGTATTCACAAGTAACAAATAGCTTCAAATATGTTTAAAAAAATCATCTTTTATTGAGTGACAAGGACAGAATCACAGTTTTTTATTGACAACCTAATGAAGATATACGACCTTTAGCTACGCCCTGCAACAAAAAAAACATGAACAGCATAGTATTTGAAATTAAAAATTAGTATTTGAAAGTAAAAAGCAACTAAGTCCAGTTATATACATATAAAAAGGGTGAGGAAATACAAAAGTTTTGATAAGATATTTAAAATGTTTTGCATTCTAGGATCTGGACCCAAAGTGTACCCAGAAATCTGTCGTTTCTCAAAATTACATTGAACCTATAGAGGCCCATGTAGCCCTAACCCACCAAAATGTCTTGATAGCTTTAAATACTTGTGACTAAATAAGCCACAGAGTTGTCACCGTTGGGACCGGTCAGGTTTTATAGCTATGAGCCTTGCAATATAAACAAAAAAACCCCAACCTTATTACTTCAGTATGCTCTTTCTTGTAGGATCCAGTCATTAATACATTTGAGAACGTACCAGGCCTGGATTTAAAGTTAGAAATGATTTTATTGTCTCAAACCCTACCCACTAATAACAATAATTAAACCTATTTATTCCATAAAGCTTGATAAATTACATTCTGACACAGCGTCTTACTACACTGTACACGCCGAGAACCAAGCGTACAGTAAGAGTTGTCCTACATTTATCTCCCTAACCTTTCTCCTGTCCTCCATCATTTGCCCATGGAGGTCATGAGGGGATAGGGTCTCATTTGGCTTTCTGATAATGGATATGATCTGTCAACTCCCATCGAGCTCAACGCCAGTAAAACTAGCAGTCTTCTGTGGCCTATTTACCCAGTGCGACGGCCGGCGACCGTCTACGGCAGTAGTCCTACGTTCCTCTGAGGTCCTTCCACCGCTCGTCGGTGTTGACCTGTTCCCAATTTTTGTCCCGCTAACCGCTGCGCGCCCTCTGTGACCACGGGTCAGTCAAATAAAAGCGAATCAATGACTCATTGTCAAGCGAAGCTGCTGATTGGCCGATTGTCGTGCTACCTTCGCACTCGGCTTCTGTCACGAGCGTCACAAGCTTCGATCTGCGGCAAAAAAAAAACGTGGATCTCGCACGAAACATCTCGCATTGACTCTGGCGGATTCAAAAAGCCGTTGACACTGAAATGCTAACACATAAGAAAACAGTTAAATCTCTTCTTGCTCCAGTTGGTCTTGGATGAAAGGCCCGAACAGAGAGGGAGGAAGAGAATTCAAACAAATATTTTCTGAACAGGGAGAACGGAGCACTTAGACTGGCAACCTGTCCAGGGTGTACCCCGCCTATCGCCCGATGACAGCTGGGATAGGCTCCAGCCCCCACACAGGACAAGCGATTACAGAAGATGAATGAATGAATGAATGAGAACGGAGCACTGATAAGGAGAGGAGTCTGAAAAGATGTTGTAAATGTTTGACTCAAATGTTTGATTTGGTCCGTGGGGTTTTATGTTGCTTATCTTTCCTTATTTGCTATTAACAATGGTGAACATTACTCACACTCTATGTATGTCTTGGTCCTTCCCTCTGTATACTTGTTACCTGACAAACAACAGTGAGAGTTGACGGGATCCACTTTCCGAGCCTCCTCTCCATTAGTCCATTAGTATTCAGGATGTGTTGCCTCGCTGCCTGCTGCCCGCCACTCATTCCCCAGACAGCGAATCAGCCGGCGTTGATTAATTTCAGCCTATTAGCACCCCTCGTTCCCCTCCCCCGGCTCCGCCCAGGTTAAATCCCCCGTGCGCACCAGCGTGCACGCTCACAGGCTGGGAGGTGGGGGCGGAGTGGGGTTGCTGCTGGGTGAGCGATGGCGGAGAGGTTGCCAGGGAGCCAGTTGTTGTCAGAACGATATTAATGAGTGCGCCGCTCTGGCCCTAAAAGCGCGCGTGGATTGGTGTGTGCCAGCATGTGTGTGTTTACGCGTTTAATTTGGGTGTTTGTATGCCAAGTGAAGGCAGGTCAGGTGTGTGTGTGTGTGTGTGTGTGTGTTGTCGTATGAGAGGTTTTGTGCGCTTATGCTCAAACATGCTAGCGTATGTCCGTACATACATGCTTGTAGAAAGTGGTTTTGTGTGTCTTTAGCTGTGTGTGATATCCAGCAATGCCATGGCCTGAGGGACAAGGGCTTATGTGTGTGTGTTAGTGTGTGTGTGAGAGAGAGAGAGAGAGAGTGTGTGTGCGCTCTGCGGAGGCCTGTCCTAGTTTCCTTCCCCTCACCAGGGAGCCAGAGGATCCAAGGACTGACGCACATCACCTGACAGCCGCCCCACTGCTCCGCGGCCCTGCACCGTGGGTGTGTGTGTGTGTGTGTGTGTGTGTGTGTGTACGTGACGGAGATAGAGTGACTGAATTTGTGTATGAGTCAGAGGACGTGCGTGTGTAATAGAATGAAAAGTGAGAATGTGTTAGGAAATCCATCAGTTGTGGCATCGTGGTACGTCTGCGAATGTGTGTTTGTGTTGGCAGATTGTCTGTGGGTGCAGACGCAGTGAGAGTTGGAGAGGAGTGAATTTTGGACCACTCATCCCTTGAGGTGTGTGTGTGTGTGCGCCACGGGGCGGAGTGGAGAAAATTGTGTCACATAAAGCTTGAAGACAACAGAGCTAAATGTGGTCTAGTTAACCTCAGTGTGGACTCAAAACAGAATCATGTGAACACTTTAGGTGAATGCACCGGACCCCAGCTACAGTAAAGGTACTGAAGACAGGGTTGCGGTCCACTTTGTACAGTTACTCCACAGGACATTGTGCACATTTTATGCACGCTGTAGAGTTTGCAGGCAGCTTACAGAGATTCATTGCTCAGGAGCAACTTGTAGCATTTTCACCAGACAGAATCAGTGCTGTTTTTTTTAGCCTCCTGTTTTTTCAAATGGATGGAAGTATCAACATCTCACGTGAGAAAGTTTCAACCTCATTCAAACTTGAGTTTGAAGAGTCACCGGCCATTCATGGGTCATTAGAGAACCTGCTAATTCTGGAAAAAAAGCTGATACCACCCAGGTTAATCTGAACAATATCCTCAAATTCAGGTTAGTGTTGGACCTTTAACCGACCTTAGTCATGTGAGTTTCAGGTGGACACCGCCCTGAGATGTTCCTAACAAAAACCTAAACTCCCACTAGTCATTTAGAGCAGCAGAAACCACTTGGATTAGTCTTCAAGAAAACTCAAACAAGTCCAGATGCCTTTGTTTTAGGTAGATGCCAGAAAAACATTTCTTCGCCATCCGTGATGGCTCTTCTCTTGCCACACTTCCTGTGCGCTCAGTGGGTTCCTCATCAAAGTTTTAATGCATCTGCAAATAAACTTTTTTTCATTTTTGTTTGCGCAGCCCAGACTGAGCAAAGTCCTTATCTAGGAAAGTTGCCTTAAATGTCTCTGTCGTCATAGTATCTGATGGCCAGCAAATATCTGCAGCGATCAGCCACAACATTAAAACCACTGACAGGAGAAGTAAATAACACTGACCATCTTGTGACAATTTGACATGTAGCACCCACCTAGACCAGACCAGGCACCCCCACCCCATAGCAATGACACTCCTTGATGGCAGCAGCCATCCCCAGCAGGATGCAGCCTGACACAGACACACACACAAAAACACTTTAGGAACAACTAAAAAAAAAACATGAAGAACAGCACAAGGTGTTGACCTGGCCTCCAAATTCACTAGATCCCAAACTGATCCAAGTATCTGTGGGATGATCCATAGAGGCCCCTCCCCTCAAAGACCCCTACTAACAACATTCTGTTGTCAGATATCACAGGACGCCCTCAGAAGGCCCATGTCCATTCTCTGATGAGTCCCAACTGTTTTGGAGGAAGGTGGTCATAATGTTATGCCTTATCGATGTAATATTCTCTGCATAATATACAGATTGCAGCATCTTGATTAGTTATCTTTAGAGGTGCTGTTAGGTGGGTTTTGTTGTTTCTATACAGCCAGACTCGTTGTTTCCAGTCTTCGTATTAATCAAAAATACAAGTAAGTGAATTTGTCAAAATGTTGATTTATTCCTTTAAACTTAGCAGCAGCAGCAGCAGCACAAAATGCATCTCCAACAATCACACTCGACATTCAGCATATTTAACTTCAACAACTAGCAAAGTCAAACTCGCTCACGAGCCGAACTTCCGTCTGAGCCCGAACGAGCCATCTGTCTCTCCACAACTTTGATGCCGTCTATTTTTAGAAGGTGAAGGGTCACGTTTGATGATTCCTGAAATATCCATAATCACATATTCTAAATCTCACGCGGCCCATACCTTACGAGAGCCTGATAGCATATTCATCGTCGCACGGGTCTATAGGCGCGGTCGCACTCACTCACAGGCCCGTGTGCTTTATTAGAAAAAAGAAAAAAAAACTGTCATGAATATCTTATAGGCTGCTAATGCTGTGTGATACATTAGGATCTGAAGACATTAAAGTTTTAAAGGCACATTAGACTGACAAAGGATGAGGAGAACGGTGGAAAGAGGGGGTTGAAAGAAAAGACAAAAGAAGGGGAGTTAAAAACAGAAGAGTGGAAGTTTATATTTATACGGTTCTAGTTTATTTTTGTTGGTGAGATGACACCGATATCACACTTCCTGCTTCTCCTGGCAGGTCAGACAAGACGGGGCAACTGAAGGAAGGAATCAGAGAAAGACTTACAAGAATAAATGAATCAGAAAAGTGATGCTGTTAAGATATGGTCAAATTAAATCGGCTTTCGATCAGTGCTATGTATGCGTCCTCAATAATTCAGTGTCTCTGATCTGCAGTGTTTGACTCTGACCCCCTCCCCATCTACTCCTTATAATACTGCTGAATTGCAGGTTTGGATTATGAGTAGTTTTAGTTAGTCCCTCTCCCTCTGTCCTTTAGTTGATATGCTGACCTGCGAGTTTGGCCTTGTCCCTGCAGAGACCTGCCTCCCACCTGAAACACACTGTGTGTGTGTCTGTGCGGGTGCTGCATCAGCGCTGGTGTTTCACATATGAGAGGTCGTGACCCCGCAGCCTGGAGTACACTTGTCTTCATCTGACTGATTACATATTAACACCCTGGACACACACACACACACAGTTATTGTAGGTGAATGGTCCTTTGACCCTCAGTAAGGAGAGACTTGTTCTCCCAGTGGTTGCAGAGACCTCACCCAGTTCATTAATGCAGCATATCAGAGCTCCTACTCATCTCTTTATATCTTTCACTCTTTGCCCAGTGATATAAATTTGTGTTTTCATGATGCTTTGATAAATTAAAAACTTATATATTTTTTGTCATTTCCTCGTCCTCAGGTAAACGGCTCCAGGAGTGGGTGTGTGTGATTCTGTGCCTCTTCCTTTTCATCGTCAACTTCTCCTTCCTCCTCCTGCACTTCTCCACCGTTCACATCTACAAGATCGTCCTCGGCATCGGTGAGCTGGCCGTCAGAAAGGCAGCGACTGCAGAGATATGATTTAGCAGACACGAAAAGAGATCGTTATTAGTATAAAACGAAAAAACAACAATTATAAATTACTTTTCATGGGTTTCCATAATTTCGCCAAGACCAGTGTTGTGCAAGTTCATGCTAAACAAGAACTAGTTCAAAGTTCAGTTCGCACAGATAAAAGTGAACTAGAAAGTTCATAGTTCACATAGCTCACTAAGACTAAAAAGCATTTTTGGCTGAAGACTAAGACTGAATTAAATATGGCTGAATCAAATCAACATATGTTTTTTTTTTTCTATCCTCCATTTCTGTCTGTGTGTCAGTCCTAGGAATAGTGACAGCAGATTTTGCGTCGGGGATGGTACATTGGGGGGCGGACACCTGGGGATCTGTGGACATCCCCATTATTGGCAAGGTGAGCACACATGCGGACAACCAGACTATTATAAACACCTTGTAGTTGACATTTTAATCAACCGAGACGCGTTGAGTTTGCAGCTATAACGGCCGCCACGTCAGTCAGAGTTGAGACGGAATAAGTCTTCCTCTGGTTTGGAATGGGGCTCAGACACAGTGTGTGCAGGGGTGACAGAATTCACTCCACTTTCAAGGCTTTATGTAAAATGAAGCAAATTTGTATCTCTCTACCTTAGTACTTAGAAAGGAGTCAAAAGAGTAACATCTGTCTTATCTTGGCAAGAACGAAAGAGTGTATTTCCCAAAACACCAACTATTCCTGTAATAATAAAAATAACACCTGTGCGACAACTAAAAATAGTATCAGTAATTTATCCGTCCACATTTGAAGTGCTTCATACATAATACAAAACAATAACTGTATATACTACAGACTGTATCTATAGATAGATGCTGCTGTAAAGTTGAGCATTTTTACATTGAGGTACACGGGGGCTTGACTCACTTTTGAAGCCACCCTCTAGTGGCTAGTTGAGGAACTGCATCTTCAACGAAGTACACCATTCAGGCATAACATTATGACCACCTTCCTAATATTGTGTAGGTCTACCTTGTGCCTCCAAAACAACTGTGACTCATCAGAGAATGGACATGGACCTTCTGAGGGTGTCCTGTTTTTAGGCCTTTGGGTCCTATGGGTTGAGGGGAGGGGCCTCTGTGGATCATCCCACAGATACTTGATCAGTTTGGGATCCAGTGAATTTGGAGGCCAGGTCAACACCTTGTGCTGTTTTTCATGTTTTATTAAGCTGTAAATATTGAGAAATTAGTTTTAAAATTCTTTTATTGTCTTGTAATTGTCAAAAACAAACATGAAGATATATTTTTTTTTTACTTTCCTTAGAGTCTCATCAACAGTGAATGTGATCAGTTTCCTGCTTCATCACATGAGTTTGGGCCTAATCTGTAGTGATGTCTGGCAGTTTTTTGTTTTTTTTTTGCAGTTGGAGCTATTGTTAATATTCCTTAGAGTAATAGTCCTAGAGTATCGTAAACTATTTTAATGTCCTATAAAAATGATAGCGTATTGCAGCTGTGCCCCCTCCGTCTCCATCTCTCCTGAGGCTGCGTCGCTACGGCAGTGTGGTGGTTGCACCTTATTCCCTAAAGATCTAGGACTGCCACAGAGACCTGGAAACTAAATGTCACTGTAAGACACGAGGATCTCCCTGTGGACAGTAGCGTCCATGGTCTCCACTACATGCCCAGACACTTCTCCTGAAAGGCCTCAACTTAAGTCGTCGCCACATATTTCTGCATCTATCTGTGCGGGTGCGTTAAACACGGATGCACACGCGCTTAAGCCTCGGATTAAAACACATCGCCTACATTAACGCGCACACATTTCCCACAGCCAATTAGAGGAAAGGTTATCCTCATTTCATCCAATTAAAATCAGTGTTCTCAGGTGCCGCATGCAGATTGGATCATGTGAACTTTGTTTTGATTAATGGGATGTGAATTTAGTGGGTGTAAGTGTGTGTGTGTATGTTTCACCTACTGCTTCCTGCATTAATGAATTATTCATGGATAAATAATTCGTCGAAACGTTGAAGCTAATGTGTGTTTTGAAACCTGAAGCAATCCAATTAGAACAATAGTTATTATTCACGCCGAACCCATAGATCATCAGCGTGTGATTAATACTGATGCTACGTTCACAGTTTAATCAGATTTTGTGTAATTTGTCACATGAATGTCATACTGCAACACAAAAAAATGTCTCTTAGAAATACTTGTTTTAAATATGACCTGATGCAGAAGTGTTATTTGTATTTATGTGTGATATTATTATTTACAGTATATAGCCTTATTGTAAATTATCAGATGTCAGAAGTGAAAACTACATACTGATCCAGATTCACAGATTAATGTGATTAACACGATTACATTGAACTGCTTCAGTCCTAAATATTCATATATTCATTCATTAATGATACTTATATTAATTAAGAAATACTAATAGATGACCTATAGATTGTTCAAGATGGCCTGCACAAGTACACAAGATCAGGCATAACATTATGACCACCTTCCTAATATTGTGGAGGTCTCCCTTGTGTCTCCAAAAACAGTTGTGACTCATCAGAGAATGGACATGGGCCTTCTGAGGGTGTCCTGTGGTGTCTGGTAACAGAATGTTGTTAGTGGGGGCCTTTGAGGGGAGGGGCCTCTGTTGATCATCCCACAGATGCTTGATCAGTCTGGGATCTAGTGAATTTGGAGGCCAGGTCAACACCTTGTGCTGTTCTTAATGTTTTTTTGCGTTGTTCCTAAAGCTGTCAGGCTGCATCCTGCTGGGGATGGCTGCTCCCATCGAGGAGTGTCATTGCTATGGGGTGGGGGCGCCTGGTCTGGTCTAGGTGGGTGCTACATGTCTAAGTAACATCCCCACGAAAGAATGCCAGGTCCTAAAGTTTCCCAGCAGAACACTGAATTGTCACAACATGGTCAATGTTACTTACTTCTCCTGTCAGTGGTTTTAATGTTGTGGCTGATCGGTGTCAGAAAATTTAAATTGCAAAATTTCTCAAGGTTTTTGAAGTAGGAGGTCTTAACAGCCAAATTTGAATATCTTGGGTACTCTTTTGGTGTTAATAAAATGCATCACTTTGAGATTTACCTGAAAACAACTATAGAAAACAGAGACATATCATTTGCTGAAGCTGCAAAGGCACAAAAAATTAACTAGTTGCAGCTTTTCATTGATTTAGATAGTTTAACATGTCAGCCTCTAAAGTGCTAATGTTTCATGAGTTAATATCTCTACACAGGAGACTGGTGGTTTCCAGGCTGCATCACCACATCCTTTAGATAAGTCCCATTACTGCGATGCGTTCCTACACTAACTGGCTCCAGATAACGCTATATCGACAGTCTGTTGAGTGTGATGAATTCAAATGGTTGATTAATTTTTGATTTGTTATTGAGTTGCCTTTAATGTTAATCATCTTCCCGCTCTGTCGCGTTGTATTTCACCATCAGATGGTTCGAGACAATGATTTTTGGATCCCCGTGCTGCTGAAGGTATTTTGCAGTTTGATGTTTATTTATGATGTGGCATTTATTGAGGTTTGGGGTGGTTACTGGGACCAAAGGCACAGCGGCAGTCACAGATTTGCATGGTGTGCTGGACACTGTAGGAGACCTCTAATAAAGACTTTAACTGGAAGAGAAGAATGGACTTTTAGAGAGAACAGAGGGATGACAATAGACTAGTGGAAAGTGAGTGTGTGCGCTCGTGTGTTGACAGAAAGGCATACACCTCAGCTGTGTATTTGCATCTGTGTGCGGCTTTCGAGTCGGAGAATAAAGCAGGCCTGCGCTTCCAGTTAAGGTTAGTTTGAATATCAAAGACGAGCGTGATGCGGAACGCTGGAGGCTAGTCGCGGTTGTAAAGCTAGGCGTAGCATTTGAAGCCGGTGTCGTTCTTTGTTGTTGGTTTGTTCTGTCATTTGTTTGTCTTGTGCTGTTTGTGTATGAGTATGTTCTTCGCGTGCGTGTTCAGTTCCTCTTGATTTAATGCCTCTTTAAAGTGACACCGTGCAGAGGCATCGATGCATACACATGACGTCTGAACATATGTACTCCCTGATAATCTACTCCACCCACTTGCCAGTTTATTAGGTACACGAGTGAAAATAAATGGATCATTTTGGATTTTCCTGGTTGAACTGCATTAAATTAAACTTCTGTTATTTAGCCTACCCCACTGACTAAGGGGGTTGTCAAAAAATAATAGAGTCCATATTTATATACAGTCTATGTGTCAGTTGAACACATAGCCTGTATATAAATATGGACAATGCGTCCCCACTTCCTTACATTGGCCAAACTGACGCTATTTTCTCAGTGGATACGGGCGGCTTCCTCTTGTGAGTTTGGAGCCAGAGTCTGATCAGTACGGTCCAGGAGTGGAACCACGTGAAGCCGCGATATCGATGGTCACTCGTTTTAGTTTAATTAATACTACGCTCTGCTCTGCGTCCACCACTTATAAGGAAATGTTGGCTTATACACTCTACCTATTTATGAAATAATAAATTTCCAGATGCCATCGCAGTGACCACACTCAGGCCTGACTGACAGGTGGTCCTGCTGGAGTTGATTGTGCCCTAGGAAGACCGGATGGAGGAGGCTTTGAGTGGAAGTGGTCCAAGTATGAGGAGGAACGGGTGGAAGACCCGATACAGCCCTACCCTCTGGATGCAGAGGGTTCGCTGGCCAGTCGCTCTGCAGGGCTCTCAAGTTGTTGGGTGTAAGGGGACTGCACAGCTAGAAAGCCATCAAGAACATCACTGATGCCGCTGATAAGGCGTCAAGATGGCTGCGGATTAAGAGGGACCACGCAAGCTACCTAGACACAAGCCGGGGACCGATCACCCCCGGCTAGGTCACATGGGTGAAGGTGTATGATGCTGAAAGACCCGAAAACTCCAGATGAGCCCAGGTTACATCACTGATGATGTGTCTAGGTTGGCATTGCAAGGTGTGTATTTGTTTTAAAATCCAACGGGAGCGCTTTACGGAGTCACGTCCTATTTCTATAGCGTCAAATAACTAAAACGAAACTTATCCAAAAAATTGACTCTTGAACATGCATCAACTTTATATAATCTACCTAAAATGACAGAAACCAGCCAGACATGTTGGAGGTGTGAGGTGTTCCGTCGTTATGCAGTCTATGGTTCATCACTCAATAGCACTGCAAAGGACAGACTCACAGTTGAATCAACAGCTCTCTCTGTTATTTGAAACAATTCTGAATACCTTAACCTGCACGAAGCTAAGATTTAGAGCAGGACAGCTGTATTAGAATGCAATGATTTCCACTAGTGTACCTAATGAACTGGCAAGTGAGTGTATATCTGCAGTCATAGTATCATAGTACAAAATCCTAGGTTACCGGAAAAAGAAATCCCATGCAGCACGCTCCGACTGTATCTTTCCTTACTAGTAAACTGATTAACAACATGTTTCTTTTATTTGAGTCATCCAATCAGTCCCTCTCCGCAGTTACTAAAATTACAACACCGTCTTAAAAAGTGCATTACAATTTCCCCAAAGTGTTTACAGCAATTCCTCTGCGAGGCTTCGGGGAGATGCTGTTTTCTTTTGTCGTCACCATCATGTCGTTGAGCTTTAATTGACTCAACAAGGATTTTGCAGGCCTCTAATGACACCACTTTGAGGACAAAGTCACGCTCATTAGTTCCCAATGAAGCTCAATCCACACTGAAATTTGCCAGATGTGCTTACGTACAGTTTGGGATATATGTTTGAAGATCCTTGCCTCCCTATCTGTGTTACCTCTGTAGTCATCATTAAAAAGGATTAGCACTCGTCTCCTTCTGTCAGTTTTCCCCCCTTAATTGTTGCTTCATGAGCAAACAAATCTCTTTCGAGGCAGCTTTCTAGTGAGTCTGATTAGAGCTATGAAAAAGAGGAAATTGAATGACATTAAAGGCGAGAAATCAAAATGGAGTGCATACAGAGATTTGGCCAAAAAAGAGAAAGATCAACCAGAAAAAAAAAAGTGATGAAAATATACTAAAAAGGTCGGAAGGACAAAAAAAAAGAAGAAGGGCGTGTCCGTCCAAGCAGTGGGACAGCACCGGTTGCTGGGGCGATGTGCGATGTGAGCTGGTGATTAACGGACGTCGTGCGAGGCAGGCCGTTAAACGGTGAGGGATTAGGGGACACGCAGCGGCCGGTGGCCCGCCGTTAACTGGGAGCGCCGATGCCGCCCCTCTCGGCACGACCTCCGCGGCTTAGCCGGCCTTTCATCTAGCTGAGGGGCTGCAGTGAGAGGAGGGGGTGTGAAAGGAGAGGAGGAGGTTGGGGGAGAGGCAGGCAGAGAGAACAGAGATGGGCACATAATTTAGAAGATATCAACAGATAGTTTCAGTGTTTGCAGTGGCGCCTACCAACAATGTCCGCTCACGGCCGCGTGTGTTCATTTCGAACGGCTAGCCCGACAATAATGAGTTTTCACGCTGATGCTTCCGTGGCTTCGCGCGCGCGCACACAAACGCGGACGCATGCACGCTACGTGAGAATACATGCAAACCTTTCCCTTTTTGTGCCTTTTCCACAGAGGGAATTAAATTACCTTTATCCTGTGTGCGCACGTGGGTGTGTTTCTTTTTGTCCTCTTTTGTGCTTCTGAGATTCAGATTTGGTCTTTCATTTGAGACCCCCATGCTCTCACAGACAGGTGTCTGCCTCTGCACAGTGCAGGTGGGGTTTGCGAGACGGTGTGTGTTTTTGAAGCTCACATTTTTGAATTTATGTGGGGCGTCCGTGGGTCATTTATGTGTGTGAGTGAGTTGACTGCTGTTCTGTGGTTTATTAGGATGCTGGATATGAGCTTTGTGGCGGGGCTGGATGTTTGGCACTACTGAGTGTGTGTGTGTGTGTGTGTGCATTTGATCTGCATATGCTTTAAAAAAGGGTTTTGTGTTCCAATTTATAGTGAATGTAAATTAAGTAGTACTGTTTTTGTGTTTTATTGAAGTCCAGGTAATTGATTGTCTTCTGTTTGTTTGTTATTGCAATTGTGTTTCCGTTGCTTGGTAAATTTCAGTAGATATAAAAGGAGGGCCAGCCTGAAAGTCTGACTGCCTTTACACCGCATAAACTAATGACTGGTTACTGAGAGGTCCTCTTCTCCATTTAAAGCCGTGAAGAAAACCTTTGATTGCTTATGGGACATCATTCTTCAACGCTTAAAGGGTTCAGGGATACATAGAGAGGACTAGTTTATTCTTTTACAGTCTGTAATCTCCCTCTTTCCGCCTCTGTCTCTCTTTGCAGGCATTTATTCGGCCGTTCCGGGAGCACCACATTGATCCAACCGCCATCACTCGCCACGACTTCATCGAAACCAATGGGGACAACTGTATGATCCCCATCCTACCGCTGGCTCACATGGCCTACAAGTTCCTCACCTACACACCAGGTAGCTACCATTGTCTACATGCCTGCAGTTACCTTCCACAAACTAATAATGTGAATATATACCAGACAGGTATAACATTATGACCACCTTCCTAATGTTGTGTAGGTCTCCCTTGTGCCTCCAAAGCAGTTCTGAATGGACATGGGCCTTCTGACTGTCCATTAAGGAGTGTCATTGCTATGGGGTGTGGGTGCCTGGTCTGGTCTAGGTGGGTGCTACATGTCTAAGTAACATCCACACGAATGCCAGGTCCAAAAGTTTCCCAGCAGAACACTGAATTGTCACAAGATGTTACTTCTCCTGTCAGTGGTCATAATGTTATGCCTGATCAGCGTAAGGACTTCAGAAGGTCAGCTACGCAGCGTCCAACAGTCTAAAGGAGTAACTTAGTTTTTGCAAGGTGCCAAAGTGCAGTATGGGAAGTCACGGGAAGCTGTGGGAAAGTGCGGGGCGGTGACCTTACGAGTGCCGGGCGGGATGGGAGGCACTGGAGGAGGAGGAGGGTCGGCAGGAGAAACGGAGCAACCTGTTATCAGGGAGGTGACACCTCCACCTGTCATGTCTGCACTTTCAAGTTGCGCTGAAAGGTCGCTAATGGAAGGAGAGGAGGGGAGTTGAGATCAGATAGTTAGGTTAAAGGCGAGGTCACAGGCAGCGGTGGTGTGAGGTTAAGCTGTTCACAGGCATCTGGAACTGAGCATCTCTCATGGAAATGGAGCCGGGTGTTTAATGACAAACTTTACTTGTTAATAGAATTGAAGACTTAATTGCCATTTGCACAGATACAAGAAAATACAGGTACATTGGAGTGCTTGTGCAAGGTTCCCTGAGTCAGCCTTTTTATAAAAAAACTAAAAATATAATAGAAAAGATGCAGAAAGCACCCACCGCCTCATCTTCCTAACAGTGTATAAAAACTCTCTCTGCTGAGAGGGCGGTTGGCTGTAATCTGCCTTCTCTTAAGGACCTGTGCGCCTCCCGGACACTGAGGCGAGAAGGAAGGATTGCAGTTGACCCCTCTCACCCTGGACACAAACTTTTTGAGTTGCTCCCCTCTGGCAGGCGGCTGCATTCCATCTGGACCAAAACCTCACGCCACAAAAACAGTTTCTTTCCGTCTGCATCTGAACTTAGTAAATAATATATTCCGAACCAGAAACATTCATTCAGATTAGACTTTTATGTAAATAACACAATAACTCTCTTGTGTTAGCCCATACGGTAATGTCTGTATCCAGACATGTGATTGGGCGAGAGGCGGGGTACACCCTGGACAGGTCTCCAGTCTATCTCAGGGCTAACACAGAGACACAGACAACCATTTACACCTACGGCCAATTTTAGAATCACCAATGAACCTAATGAGCATGTCTTTGGATGGTATGAGGAAGCCGGAGTACCTGGAGAGAACCCACACAGACACAGGGAGAACATACAAACTCCACACAGAAAGGCCCTGGTCGGTTGGTGGGGCTGAACCTAGAACCTTCTTGCTCTGAGGCATCAGCGCTAACCACCAGACTGTGCCGCCCTCTATGAGCTTATGATGCTTATGAAAAACTGAATTTCTGTTCATGGCCCAACTCTTAAAAAAAATAAAAAAAAGATTATTCCATGTCTAGACAGAAAGCGTTCCAGGCGTGCTTTTGAATATTTGAGCATTAGGCTTCTGTGTTAATCTATGTAGTTGTCTTCCCTGCCAGAATGGCAGATGTGCTACATGCACACTATGCACAACCCAAAGTGTATTTTTAGGCTTCGAGTCTATTTTTCTCTCTGTTACGGTGGAAACCAGTCTTTGTGAATTGGCTTCCGTGCACTTCCACATCATGTGTGACCTACACTCTACGCGGTACCTGAACGCCTCCTGTGCAGACACAGACGGAGCACTGGTCTCTATTTTTAACTTTTTGTCGATCCTGCAGCTATTTCTATTTGCACACTTTTACCCATTTTTTATTTAATTTAATGTGAGAGAATTGTTGGTTTTGTGTCTCACCAGCTGCACCAGCTGCAGCAGCTGCACCTCAGCGCGTCACTACATGGTGGAGGCAGGCTTTGTCTTAAAGCTATAATATAATCAGCTCTATTTTTATAGCAGTATAGTAGCTACTCAAGCACATGAGCTAAACAGTCCTGGTTCCTCTGAATCTATTAACTGCGAAATCTGAGAAACCAGAGTTAAAATGGGAAATCTGTTCCCACGGATGTGAAATGAGTGATGATATTACAAGAAATTCTTCTATAAGTGGAAAGAATGTGACAAATCTACAGAAATAAATGGAGGAGAATAAGTGGAAATGTTCAAAGGTCAGCTGCTGTTCCACAGGAGGGATCAATGAACGAGGGCGATGAGGGAGGAAAGATTAGAGGGGAGAGAGCAGCGGTGAGGTCCACTTGTAGGTGACATCCACACCTGTCATGTCGCACACCGCCGGGAGTCAGGAGGTCACAAAACAGAGGCAGGGAGAGATGCAGTGACATCTACACCTGTCATGTCTGCGCCTTAAGAGGTCACCGCTAAGAGTTTGAGACAGAGGGTGAGAGTGCTCGGCGGAGGGAGGAAGCGAGAGAGCGCGCGGGGCGGGGGGTGGCAGAGGGTCATGTAGCGGTAAGATGACATCTAAACCTGTCATGTCAAGCTCCTCGCGGTGTCGAGCGGTCACCAGACAAAGACGGAGACGGAGGTGGACGGGGGGAAAGCTGAAAAGCGTGAGGTGACAACTCCAGCTGTCATGTCTGCTCTTGAACCGGGGTCAGGAGATTGCAGTTTTAACCAAAGAGAGGGAACGAGGGATGGAGGAAGAAAGAGAGAGGACAGCTGTAAGTCAAACCGACAGAAAGACTCAGGTGAATAACAAGAGTTAGCTCAGACAGACAGACAGGCTGCATTCAGCAGAGCACACACCAGACTTGCACTGTGAGTCCGTTTCATTAAGCGACCGTGTGCGGGTCACTTGCATCGACATCCAAACGCTGCAGGAGGTGGCAACAATAATAGTCGCATTTCCGTGTATGAATTATTCCCAGAAATGCTGCACACAGCTGCTCCTGCGTGTGAGCGCTGACGTGTTTGTCACCTGTCAGCTCGAATCAACGCTGACACGATCCACCGTTCCCAGCTATCAGTGACAAACTCAGTGCAAAATAAATATCACATCTAATTTAATACTATATGTTCACATTCCCATTGACCTCCGCTGTGCATGCTCAGCTGAGATAGTGAACATGGTAAATGTTGTTAAATATCAGCCATTTTTTTCTAGTGGAGGCTCTTACACTGATCAGCCACAACATTAAAACCACTGACAGGAGAAGTAAATAACATCAATCTTGTGACAATTCAGTGTTCTGCTGGGAAACTTCTGGACCTGGTATTCATTCATGTGGATGTTACTTAGACATGTAGCACCCACCTAGACCAGAACAGACACCCCCACCCCATAGCAGTGACACTCCTTGGTGGCAGCAGCCATCCCCAGCAGGATGCAGCCTGACAAAGACACACACACAAAAACACTTTAGGAACAACTAAAAAAAAAAACATGAAGAACAGCACAAGGTGTTGACCTGGCCTCCAGATTCACTAAATCCCAAACTGATCAAGTATCTGTGGGATGATCCACAGAGGCCCCTCCCCTCAAAGGCCCAGACACCACAGGACACCCTCAGAAGGTCCATGTCCATTCTGTGATGAGACAACTGTTTTGGAGGCACAAGGGAGACCTACACAATGTTAGGAAGGTGGTCATAATGTTATGCCTTATCGGTGTATATAAAGTCTTTGTTGCCTTTTTTGGAAAGGTCTCTCTCTCTGTCGTTCTGTCTCTCTGTCTGTCTGTCTCTCTCTCTCTCTCTCTCTCTCTCCCATGCTGTTGGTACACAATCCTTAACAGCATCATTCAAGCCTGAGCACATTTCCTCCATGCTGGCCTCCTGTCCCTGGTTTCTAATGCATATCAGGATTTTCACATTTAACTATATGCCTGAACGTCACAGAATGAACTCGTAGCTCTCTGACCTCCTACAACCACATGTCCCACTAAGGTCACTGACGTCTGCTCACCGCTTGCTCCTGGTTGTCCCAGGATCGAGAACTGAGCACATGGCTTTCAGCCCCCAAACTCTGCCTCTGCCTGTCAGGCTGGTTCAGACACTGTCTAGTTTTAAATCCTGCCTTAAAACTCATATTTCGGGATGAGAGCTTCTTTTTTTATTACTATAAATTAGTATTTATGATTTCTTCTTTGTGGTTTTGTAATTCTTTTAAACTCTAATTGTACCGACTGTCAGCTTTTGTTGTGTGTAGATGTGATTTATAAATAAATCTGAGTTGACCTGACTAAAATATCATCAGTACACATCAATATCATTTAACACAGGGTCCCAAACTGGGATTTGTATCTCTCTTTGGTTGAGGTATTGAAAAGGCCCGTAGGCTGTTTAAGAATTACTAACGTTTTGAAGCATAAATTGAGAATATAAATTTCATATTTTCAGGAATCTTTTATTTTATTTCCCGTTTAACAGCAGATCTACAACACTACTCGTACTTGAGGCACAAATTACCGTTACACTCATCGTGTGGGATCCCACCTTTAAATGACCTCTTATTGTGTAACGTTGCGTTACAGTGTGAGTCAGTAAACCACAGCCTCCTTCTGAAGCCCGACGTCACCTTCATCTGAATATGACATGAAAACACAGCGGCACAGTCCGTCCAGTCCTGGGACGCCTTTGTTGGAACGATGTGCTGGTCTTTCTTTCTTATTTATTTTATTTATTTAATTTTTTAGAGTGGGATTGGAGGAGTTGCTTAAATATTTAAAGGTGAGGGGTGATGATTCATAGTTGTGTTTGAACATCAGTAGGACTTTCATTTGCCCGATAACGAACAGACGGACCTTTTCTTGTGTGATGGCACTCAGACTTAGAGGGGAGAAGTGTCTCACCCCTGACTGATTGACTTAAATTTTCCTCTTCACGCCTGTGGTGCTGCAGTGATAGCGCTGTGATTAAAACAGGGAATGTCAGATGACTCCTCTTCTCTTAGATTGTCTGATATTTGGCAGTCTGTGATTTTTTATTTATTAATTTTTTTTGGAAGGCTTTCTGACCGTCTTTTTTGGATAAAACATGTCAAACTCTTTCTGCATCATCCTCCTTATGTGTCTCCTCTCTTTCTCTCTCCCACATCTTTCCAGCTCCTCTTCTTTCCCCCCTCATCCCTCATCCTCTCCTCTCTGTCTCCTCATCTCTCCTCGTCTCTTGCCGGCATCCTCTCTGTGGGAGCACTGCACCTTCTTGCTGGCCCTCGTCATTACACTAAACAGTTCGATCCGTTATCCCGTTAACTCTACTCTCTTCCCTCTGCTCCCTGTCTCTGCGTGAACGTCCGTCCGTCTCCTGTCACCTTGCAGAGGCCTTGGCGGCGTCCTACCCCTGGGACTGCTACGTCTTTGCCCTGGCGGTCTTCGTGACGCTGACCAATCAGATTCACAAGTGGAGCCACTCCTACTTCGGCCTCCCGCGCTGGGTCACGCTGCTCCAGGACTGGCATCTGGTGTTGCCACGGAAACACCACCGCATCCATCATGTCTCGCCGCACGAGACGTATTACTGCATTACTACAGGTATGAGGAGGCGCTGAGCGAAACAGACTTTACTTGAATTTTGTAAAACATACACCGATCAGCCACAACATTATGACCACCGACAAGAGAACATTGACCATCTTGTCGCAAACCCATGTTCTGCTGGGAAACTTCTGGACCTGGCATTCATGTGGATGTTACTTAGACATGTAGCACCCACCTAGATCAGACCAGGTACCCCCACCCCATAGCAATGACACTCCTTGATGGCAGCAGCCATCCCCAGCAGGATGCATCCTGACACAGGAATACACACAAAAAACATGAAGAAGTGCACATGGTTTTGACCTGGCCTCCAAATTCACTATATCCCAAACTGATCAAGTATCTGTGGGATGATCCACTGAGGCCCCTCCCCTCAAAGGCCCCCACTAACAACATTCTGTTGCCAGACACCACAGGACACCCTCAGAAGGCCCATGTCCATTCTCTGATGAGTCCCAACTGTTTTGGAGGCAACAAGGTACACCTCCACAACATTAGGAAGGTGGTCATAATGTTATGCCTGATCGTTGTGTGCCAGAAAAGTGTTGCTTTCCTTTAAATATCCAAATAAAATGGCACACATAAAAGAAAAAGAAGAAATCAAATGCAGGACAGTCCCGAAATAAAAACCGCAGCCTTGCTCTTTTCCAGTGTTGAGTCACATGTTCGTCGGTCGCCATTTTAGATCGCCATAATTGAAGCTGATGACTCCGGAATAATTTTACTTGCAGTTCTCAGCAGATTCAAAATGAAATGGCGGCCGTGCCTGTCTGTCTGTCTGTCTGCTGCTTATAAATAACTAAAGGAAACTGTTCTGTTTGCGTGCGTGTGGGTCTTAAGAGACACAAGGCCTCCGTAATAGAGCCACATTCAGTATTCTGCCTGCATCTGGGTGAGAGAGGAAGAGAGAGAGAGAAAAGAGGGAGGATACACAGGGGGGAATGAGCTTGTACGTCACCCTGCGCCCCTGTGGACGACAGATGTGTGTGCAAGAGTGAGTTGGTGAGGGGGGGGTGCAGACCGAAACACTGTGCACACCGTGTGTCTGCACGCGCGCGCACTTGTGTGCATCTGCATATTCGAGCATCTGTGTGTGTACTAGTCTTTTTGACCTCCTCCTCGGTTTCTAACCTGTGTGTGTGTGTGTGTGTGTGGTGGGAGGTGGGTTGGTGGCGGTCGGAAAGGGGTGGGGGGGGGGGTTGCCACAGGGGACGGCGACGGCCCCCTGCTCCCCCAGCTTGGCTGCCTGGGCCCGGCTTGGATTCCGCTGGGGCTCGCCTAGCTGCCTTTGTGTTCGCCACCGGCTGACAATCCCCATGTATATTTAATGCTAACCTGCTGTCTGTTCTAACAAATAGGACTTCACAGGCAGAGGGGGGAGTGGCGGGACGGAGGGAGGGAGGGAGGGAGGGAAGAGACATTGGGAGGGCGAGGGTAGGAAGCAGGGATTTGGAGGAATAAAAAAAAAAGGAGGAAGAGGGGAGAGACGGAGGGAGAGAAAGAGTGAAATCAAACAAAACCTCTGGCTGCTTTACTGTCTTCCAGCCGAGTGAGGGTCACCGGAGGGACACACACATCCCCGCAGCTATAGCATGCACCCTATGCAAACACATCGTGGGTGATGGTGTGCGGGGCTAGCTTAAGCACACACGGCCCATGTGGATGTTTCCGTTTGCTTCTTGCCTCCGCGTGTGTCTGCCCTTTTTTTATCACTGAATTTGACTGTGAGCTTTTAAAAAGTAAAACTACATTTGTCTATCCACATACAGACGCATGGATTCGTGTGTGTGTGTGTGCAAGTGTGAGTCTTGGTAAAATGGATTTTCATCTCAAATGTCAAGGGATTGCTTGGCTGCTTCCACAGCAGTGATGCTTGTACATGTGTGTTTAATGTGCTCGGCGCAGACGTAGGTGTGTGTGTGTGTGTGTGTGTGTGTGTTGCAGAGACTGTATAGTATGGTTATGCATGAATTCATGTGTACATGTAAATGTACTCTGGCCTGCAGCCATGCATGCATTAATGTATTTACCTCCAACACGTTTATACTTTTACTGTTACAGTTTGGAAACGGCGCAAGAATTGAGAAACCGCGTGTGTGTGTGTGTGTTTCTGTGTGTTAGCGGAGGCTGCAGAAGTCTCTGGGGAGAATCCTCACATCCCTCCGCCCCCTGTGAAATGTACATGATGATGAGAGTGAGACGGGAGGTTAGATGCAGATAGAAATGAGGATAAATGAGCAAATGTGTGCAGATGGGAATAAAAGAGGGAAAGAAAGGAGACAATAGATGTGTGAGGGATTTAAGGGCAAGAAGATACGATCAGGGTGTGTGTGGAGGCTCGGGATGGATGGTTAGAATCAGGACAGTCTGGGCCAGAGGTTTGCATTGTGGATGTAGTACAGCAGTGGGTGGGGCCAGAACCAAAAAAATATCTAAATACAGTAGCAAAGGGGTCCAAGACTATGGAGTGATTTTTCTAAAATATATCAAAAACTACTGGTTTTAATTGCCACTGTAGATTTTGGTGACCTAGTAGAACCATCATAGACCAATCACATTCCCATCATCCTCATCTGCACCTCGTGTTTATTGCTAATTAGCCAAAGCCACATGTAGTTTCTGACTTTCCTTTAGAACGTCTCCTGTGATCTCTCCCTTGTTTTCTTACTTCCCAGGTTGGTGCAACTATCCACTGGACCAGCTGGGCTTTTGGAGACGGATGGAGCGATTGATCGAACACGTGACGGGGCAGAAGCCACGATCGGATGACATGGCATGGGCAAAGAAGACTGACTCATGATCAAATACTGTACAATAACGCAAATACACAGAAGAGGCTCCGGGATGCAATAGGGGAGAAACAAAAACATGCACACATACATTTTATTCATGTCTTCGCTTTTTTTTTTTTTTTTTTTGTTAAAGAGCAAACATTCAAAGAAACAGTGTTTGCCAAAAAAATATCTAGCAATGGTCTGTGTGTTTGTAGGCCTGTTTAACCAGTGAGGTGTGGCGGTGTTGTGGTGTGTAGGTGTAGGAGGTTTCTGGAGGTTGGGCTCTCCAGGACTGACGCCACGCTGCCTGTTGTAGCTTCTTACACCACGCACACATGCGAACAACAACAAAAAAACTGGAAATCAAATGTTTAGTCACCGTCTCCTTTTTGTTTCTGAAATGTTTTAAAATTGTCTTTACTTTGAAGCTCCTGGAATCACCGCTCTTGTATAAATTCCCATGGGTGCATTTACACACGAGAAGGTGAAAATCTGATGATGGCTTTTGAACGCGATGCATACCCTTTCATGGCACTAGTATCAGCAGCCAAGTCTCAACTTGCACACTTTTAACATTTTTAATGTGCACAGATACATACATTTATTTATAAGTCATCCAGCTACGGTTAGCTGTTAACAACACTTTCTTTCCATCCAGTGTGTGGTTTATCAAGGTTTTTCTTGAGCAGACACCTCATTCTTTGGGCACATAATGTTGCTGAACCTAGACCTGACCAACTGCAGCAACCCCAGATCATAGCGCTGGCCCCACGCTGACGCGCTGGTTCCCCACTATCCTTCCAGTTTTTAATAATGCGTTGGACAGTTCTTAACCCAGTTTTAGTAGTTTCTACAGTCTCCTTAGATGTTTTCTCTGCTTGATGCATGCCAATGATTTGACCCTTCTCAAACAGACTAACATCTTTTCCACGACCACAGGATGTGTCTTTAGACATGGTTGAGAAGCTACTCATTGCATCAGTTGGGGTTAAATAACTTGTTGCCAGCTGAAAGATAATCACCCATGCAGTAATTATCCAATGGGAGGCTCATACCTATTTGCTCAGTTAAATCCAGGTGGCGACTTTTATTTTGGCCAGGCAGTGTATAATGAGAATGAAAGGAATAGCGCTGACAGGTGTCCATCTTGAACAGACATTAACAGGCCAAAGTTGAACTTTCTCTGGATGGAGGTGTTTGTAACTGAAGGTTAAGCAGGTTGAAGCAGGTATCGTGTATGTGACAAAGATGAAACCCTTTGAATGAGTCTCGACTTAAAGGAATACTTTAACATTTACGGGGGAAATATGGATTTGCTTTCTTGCAAAGAGTTATATGAGACGCCTGAAGAATTCAAACTATAGCCAGTGAGCTTGAAAAGCATCTTGTTTCTCTCTCTAGATGGAACAAACCCCAGCTCTAAACATCAATAATGAACTCGTAGTATAAGCTGAAGATCTTGTTACCTTGGGACAGATTGTGATTAGGTTTGCTCCTGATGAAGGAGTCTCAGGAGGCTCAGAAACCTGACGCAGAAGACACAGAAGTTTAATCTTGGCAGGTTGCTTTTATGCACACATCGGCAGTTCTGCAGCAACTTTCTAGACTTTGAAGACGGTCTGTTGCACATAATATTGAAAGAGAATAGCTTTATCGGCTAAGATTAGTGCTCATTGTTCTTGTGGCCTTGCTTTACAATAGCATTGAGACACACACGGTAGGGAGCACTGAATGAAACCAGTATATGGATATGGATATTGACCACATGGGACTTTTTTATTTTTTTTTTTTTTTAAATGCATGGTATCATAAAATAATTTAAAAAACAGTGAAATTGAGAATGTCTGGCATGAAGCTGGGATGACAGATTGATGTGGAGTATACCTTGGAGTTATTTTTAGCCGTTTTAAGTGGCACAAACACAAGCTGAACCCTGGTGGCTCTGGTGGTCAGTGGTCCTACTGCACATCAACTTAATATAAACAGTCCTACATATGTACATGCATCCACAGCTCTAGACAGCTCAGGGTAGGGATAGCTTAGCTAGTTATTGCGTCCTCCAAGTCCTGCTTCTCCACACATTCTGTAGCACCAGGATTTTGCACCTCCATTTTTGTTCAGTTCAGAACAGAGAGGCTTCAATATACAGTACAGCACTTCCTAATAAGTTGAGAAAGTTAATTCTGTCATTTTAATTCTCAATAGATAACAATCTAATCAGTCATAAAATGAATCAAGCATTCAAATCCTGATCAACATCTTGTTACCTTATCGTGCACAAACACAAACTCCCATGGAAAGGATAAATAGGAAATCTGTTAACTGTCCTACTGTAAATATGCACGGCACCAATTCGGACGCAGGTCTGTGTCACCTGACGTGAAATGACGGGAAAATAATCAAACTGTGACACATGCACTTTGGCTCACTGTTACTAACTCTCCACCGGAGAGTCTAGCTGCTCGACTCATCGTTTTATTTGTAGGCTGGAAATCCCTTCACTCGCAGAAGGTCAATAATAACAGCACTTTATCGTAAATACACCAAGTAAATGTCTGAAAATGTGTCCTGCAAGCACCCGTCCGCTCGACCTAACAGCGATGAAATCGCGTCTCACCTGCATGTACACACACACACACACACAATAAATCAAACACACACACATACGCTCTTTGTCATGTTGTGTTTTGCTGTTTTCTCTAGCTTTATAATTTTCTATTTTTTTATTCAATAGATCAAGCCTTGTATAGTTCAATTGCATTTTGCAGCTCTACGCTCGCTGCTCGTCTGCCTTAATGTTTTTAATCTGCTCTTTGATTTAAAATAAAGGTTTATCAACTCCAGATGTTTCTTTTTTGTGGTTGTCTTTACTCAAACCAACATGTGTTGGAGGAGATCTCATATATCTACGGTTTGTAATATGCATTTAGACAGCAGGATATAGGACACAATTTTAGATGCAGTTTCACTTAAGTTCCATTGCTGTCCTTACCCTTAAGAGGTTAGGACACTTGTTGATCCAAGAATTGTGGATACTATACTAGTCCTGAAACATGTTTGTCTGTCAAGATTATTCCTTGCAGATTCCTTGCAGACCCTGCTATAATTTAATGGAACCATCCTCTGCACATTGTAAATACTGTGCACTATTTTGTTTTTATGCATCTTCCATTTTTTATAAAAAATGTAATATTGTTGTTTTATCTCCTTGCATCTGTCACTTTGCAAGGAAACAATTTCCTTGACGGATTATTAAAGTATCCAGATTCTTATTGCCCAAATACACAAACTGAAATTAAATGCCACTGCTGAACCACCAGCACCCTCTAGCGTTCGGTTCGAGTCTCTGCTCTTGACACTTGACGGTGTGGTATAGGTACAGTGGATTGATAGATACAGACCTTCTGGAGCCCTCAGCAGAGGTCACGGGGTCAGCCCTTTCTCCTCCACGTCTCCCGTGCCATGACCTCCAAGATCGGTTCAGTGAGTCTCGTCATCCACAGCCACCTCCCCAGAAGGCTGAGCTCCTGTTGGGGTACAGCTGCTGCAGCGGCCCCTGTGGATCCTGCTGAGAGCCGCAGGCAGGATCAGCGCAGGGGACATGGGGGGGTAATTAGAAAGGAGAAGAGACAAGGACACAGAAGGCAAAAAAAGAGGGCGGGATGGTCAGGTGCTGAATGGAAATAAGAGATTGTTACACATCACTTTAATATTTATATCCAAGCCTGTTAAATAAATCTAACTGGCATTACTGCTCTCCGATAGTGGACTGAATGATACAACAGCAGGATGATGATATACACATACAATAAAAATGTAAGCATCCTTTATATATCATGTAAAAATAGTTTATCAGGTAGTAACATTTTGCAAGGTGAATACAACAGAAAAGAACCAGATATCCATATTAAACTATTAACCCAGCAATAAAAAGTTAGTAATACACTGTTAACATGAAGAAGATTTTAAATGAATCTGTGTTTATTCATTACTTTTCAATATGACTCACAATCTAGTATTGGCTATTTGAAGCTGTGCTTGGTTCCAATATTTTGGAGTCAACACATTAGCGTGTAAACGTGCTCACAGTAATAATGCTAATGAATGCTAATGTGACTTTTAGCAGGTAGAATGTTAATTAAATATCTTATTAAAAGTGCTTGTGTTTTTATTATTACTAAACAAAGCTTTACACTGTGACTTTGAGGAAAAATGAAGACATCCTCAAAGCGGGTTCTACCTGTGGGGGCAGCATAAGTCACTTCCTGTTGTCAGAGCTGCCATGCCACGCCACAAAAAGGGGGCGTGGCCGAGCGCCCCGCGTGCTAAATTGGAAACACCTGTGAGAACAGTTTCTGAAACTTTCTGCCTGGTATTTTGTACATCATACCATAGTTTCCCATACTTCTTGCCCCAAGTTTCTTCTTTTTTTTCTCCGTTATTTCTTTAAAGAGTAGGAGAGAACAGAAGATATTGTGGTTTCAGTCTGTTCACAAACACAATGGAAGTTGTAAAACCCTGGGACCTGACCAGTCAGCAGTACCTCTACAGTTGTGCCCAACACTTCATCACAGGTACGTTAATATTCAAGTGGACAGTTATAAAAGAGGGAATTGTTATTGTCTACATTACAACTTTCTTTTTAGTTGCAGGATGCTAACTAGCTTGCTAAACACCTGTTAAGCATGTTATCTGTGTGTTTTATAGTAATGTCACATACATACAACAGACCACCAAAACAACAGTACAACGAGTCTTACACTGCCTTCAAATGGAACTTGGGACAAGGGTAGTAGTGTACACAACTATAAACTTACAACGTTGTAAATAATGCAACGCAGGGCCTGTGTGGACTTTTCTTGTGAACACAGTAAACACAGCCCCAGTTGTAGGAAGCATTTGTGACTGGTGATAGGCAACAACACAGCGTAATGTCTTTCTCTGGCTGGATACGCTGTATGGGCACTTAATGGCTAAAAAGCAATGCTATGTTCTTATTTTATGCTATTCAACTGACATATTCTTCAGCATTTGAATTTGCAGCCAGTCAAATTAGAGGAGATGCTTTCTGGATACTCTCATCAGTGCAGTAAAGGAACATTCAAGGGTCCAAAGTCTTTAGCAGTGTTTCCATATACTGTCATATAATGAGTCATGTTTCATCTACTGCTGCAAATAAACTAGACCACACGTGTCAAACATACGGCCCACAGGCCATAAGCAGCCCGCCGGAGGGTTGCTTATTGTGAACTTTATCAAAAGATTTATAATTATACTAAATTAATTATGGTTTTAGATTCCAAATATTGTTTTTGACAACATTGGCGACACAACGTTCTTTGTGAATGTTATTCTATAGCAAATATATGCCCTGTTGTAAATTTGTTATATTTGTTCTCTATTAAAACAGTTCATTTGGAAAAAGTTTAGGAATACACGTTTTGACAGTTGAGCATAAAATAATGGTTTGACAATTGTTCGCCTCTTAATTTACATAACCAGTTGTGCGTTTTCTTTAAAATTAGGTTGTAGTTAATTCAGAAATAATTTTCCATTTTATAACGTAGATAATGGCTTTTATTTTAACGGTGCTGATGTTAAACACACACACACACACATACACAGATGTGCTAGAGTCCTCCTCTCACGTCTTCATATAGCTCACAGTAAGAGCTCTTTTGTCATTCCCACATTACTGCCATCACTTCCACTGTTATACCCTGCACTAACAAGGCACATATGTAGCTAGCCGTTTTCACACGCACACATACAAACACACACACACACACACACCCCCACACACACACACACACACACACACACACACACACTCTCTCCCTCTCTGCATGGTGGTGACATATTGGATCTCACTATGCTGATGTGCTTGGCTGATCAGTGTCTCATGCTGCTAGCTATTAAAGTTTCTATCAGACACACTGAGACACAGGGCTCGACGGCAACACTTGCAGCAGTGAGATGCAGTGTCATGAATATGCAGCTTTTAAAGCTGATACTTGACACGTAACCAAGACATAAAAATATTCACCTGGCAGTTCAGTCTGTTTTTGTCTCCAAATCCAGAGGAAAGATCTGACTCTTTACATTCGCAAGCATTTTGTTGCTGTTGTCGGTGTCGAATACAGCTGCCTCCACTTTCTGTTCTGTGTTAACTTTTGGTAGTTCGTTCAATAAGAAAATATTAGCCCCAAATAACCATGTTAGCAGGGCAGCATAGTGGCGTGGTGGTTAGCACTGATGCCTCACAGCAAGAAGGTTCTGGGTTCTAATCCATGGGCCAACTGAGCCTTTCTGTGTGGAGTTTGCATGTTCTCCCTGTGTCTGCGTGGGTTCTCTCTGGGTACTCCAGCTTCCTCCCACCATCCAAAGAGGTTCATTGGTGACTCTAAATTGGCCGTAGGTGTGAGTGTGAATGGTTGTCTGTCTCTCTTTGTTAGCCCTGTGATGGACTGGAGACCTGTACCTCATCTCTCGCCAAATGATAGGCTCCAGCCCCTCCGCGACCCTCCGGAGGTCAAGTGGTTACAGAAAATGAATGAACGAAGCATGTTAACACTTGATCTCATCATCACAGGATCACTGAGATACAAACTGTGCAAAGAAGTGTTTGGTCAAAGCTGTAAATGACGTGGGCACATAATTTGTCTCAGTCCATCTTGGAATTCTTTTTTTTTCTTCTTCTCGCAACCCTTTCACAAAATATCTTAAAACAATAAATAAACTAGTGCTTCAACCTCAGAGCCAGTTCGAGTTTATGAAGTTGCCAATCCTACGAAGTTTAGAAAGTCTAAACACAGGGAAAAGTGTCCTCCTGCGCAAAATAAGACCAATAATAAATCAGATGTGAGAACAGACGTGATGGTTTAATCGTAATATTTGCATTATCTCTATAAAAACATCAAAGTGCACTTCTCATTCACAAATTCTCCCTTTGCATCTGAGCACTTCAGTATTTATGAGCAGCTTCCTATAAAGCCAACCAGTGAATCAACCCATTGTTCTCATTTGTCATTGAGCTTCTAAAGTCCTGATTGGGGTCTAATTGGGATTCATCAGGGTTTGACATAAAAGAAGTGAAGTCAATGAGTGGAGGTAAGAGACAGAGCCTTGGCTCCTCTCTAATGACATCTGTAAGTGTAGCAGCAGGTGACTTTTGTCAGACTGGGTGTGAGAATCTTCTTGTTACAGATGGAGGTGTGTTCACACTCCTTGCAGTTGCTTGCTGTGTGCATGCACACCTGAATGTGTTTGTCTGTTGCAATTCTTCCATGGTGTGGATGCAAGAATTCATATGCATCTGTGTGTATGAGGGACGAGTGCGAGTAGGTGCCTGTGCCTCACCTGCAGGTGCTCGTACAAGTGAGAAAGCCAATTATGAAGCCTGACAGAGACGGAGCGAGTCATGAGAGGCCTTGTCATTCTCAACACACAACTCCAGTCGCAATGACACAATCGCTAACCGCCACACCACTGTGCCGCCCAAAAAGAATAATTATTTTCCTAAAATAGCTGATCTATGGCTTTTACCAACATTTAAATAAGTGGAAATATTGCTATAGGGACTATTGGATTAATATACATTTGGTGCTCTACTGACCAACAACAGGACAGTATGTAGATGACTTGGCAGTTGTTTTTAGTTTAGTGTTGATCTTCATTCATTCATCTTCTGTAACCACTTGTCCTGTAAAGGGTCACGGGGGGGCTGGAGCCTATCCCAACCTGGTACAACCTGGACAGGTCTCCAGTCTATCACAGGGCTAACACAGAGAGACAGACAACCATTCACACTCACACCTACGGCCAATTTAGAATCACCAATGAACCGAACAAGCATGTTTTTGGACAGTGGAGAGAACTCGCGCAGAAACAGGAAAAACATGCAAACTCCACATATAAAGGCCCCAGTCGGTCTGGTTTCGAACCCCAAACCTCCTTGCTGTGAGGCGTCAGTGCCAATCACGCCACTGTGCCGCCCCTAGTTTACTGTTGATTTAAGTATTTTTGTGGGATTTGTTGACAGTAAGAAATGTATACGTTATCACCAGACTCATCCTTTAAACTGATCCAGAGTAATCCAGAGTAATTCAAGTACTTGACCATCCCGCCCTCTTTTCAGAAATTCAGACATCATTTCTTTTTAGATAAACTTTTGCATCACAGCAAAATGTTGGTGGGTTTGATCCATTGGACATTTATTGGTGCTGACTCTCCTACATGGTAGTTCAGATTTGACAAGTTGGACTCATACCCATGGCCTGGCTCAGGAAGGCACCACCAGTATTTTAATTAAACAATACTTTATTTATTCAATAAATTAAACCAAGTTAACACGGCAAATTAAGAATCAACATATGCCCTAAGCCCAGTTACTTGGTGGGGCAAGAACACATCCAGGCCTTTGGACTGTACTTGATACAGATTCAAAGTCATACTGATAAAGGCTCATAGCCTGCATCTAAATATGGATGAAGCCTCTATGATGTCACACATAGGTTTCCTGAAAAGAGGTTTTGAAGCTCAGTGTGCTGCCATCTTGTCAGTGCCTGACTCCATCTAACAAATATCTAATCCAAAAGTGGGCAAAGAGGTGGAGCAGGTGTGGAGCTGAGGCGGGGCAGACAGCAACATGTGAGGGTACATATACCTGCCTTGATTTTATTTCATTTAATTTGTCATCATAAGTTGAACATCAAATCTCTTTTAGCTCTGATATATTACTGACCTGTAGATATGTTTGTGGATTTCATATAGAGTTGAACAACATCTATAATATATTTTAGTGAAGGCTGAGAGAATGAATGCTTTCAAACAGAAGTGAAGTCCAGTTCAGTCCTGTCAGATAATGACCTTGTGATCATATATAATGAATAACAATCATAAACTTTGCAACTTTGCAAGCAATTCATCCAAAGCCAACTGTGTTTAAATTCTATACAGTAAAAACCTTCTACACCGGATCAGATTAGCTGCTTCATACTAAGTCTTAACTTAAATACTTGTTAGATTGATCAAACTCTTGTTGTTTTCTCACATGCTAAACCAAAAACGACAAACTAAAATATGTTTTTCACACTTGCAGCTTTTAGATATGCGGTAAACACAGACTGCTTTCAGGTCAGGTGTGGGGAGGCAAGAAGAGCAGTCACGGGGAATGGTGCACAGTTTTCATCACTGACGGAGCATATCAGGGGAAGTTGTTGTGATGCCACCTGCTGGTTGCATTTAAATGTTTAATGGAGCTCCACAGTGTAGGCATACATCATAGGAAAGGGCTAGTGTTGTACTGTTGATGTGCTGTTATCAGTTATGAGTTTAGTTTCAAATTAAAGTAAAAGAAACTAAATGACAGAGAAAACAACCCTGAGAGTAGAAAGCAAGGAAGCAAATCTTCCCAAACTCGGTATAAATGTGAGTGTATCATGCATGGTGCACATATTAAAATGTCACGAATAAATTTAAAAGAATCAGCGAACCTGTCGTAGGTTACTGAATCTGAATATCTGTAAGATTTAGTAGTTTTATGTTCAGAACTTCAGAAGCTGCAAACAGGAATGAACAATTATTAATTACATTAAATTATGATTTGGTTAAGCTTCGGAAAGCTCACTCAAGTTAAATTTTAGTCAAACATAAATAGGAGAGGCCATACAAATGCAGCGGTTGTGATGGTTGTGTCAGTGTCAGTGGGCAAGACTCCAAGAACCTAGAGATATCCTGATGGCAGCCAAGCACCTTGCAGCTTCACAGCCATTATTGTGAGTGTCTGTGTGAATGGATCACTGGAGAGACACTAGGTATAAAAGTGCTACAACAATCAACCATAACATTGTGAAAACCTGCCTGATATTTCCTGCACATCCTTCAGGTCCTGCAGTTTGTGAGGTGGGACTTCCATGGATATGACTTGTTTGTCCAGCATACGCCACAGATGCTAGATTGGACTAAGATATCTGGAATTTAAAGGCCAAATCTTGAACTGGTTCCTCAAACTGTTCCTGAAGTTTTGTTTTGTTGCAGGGTGCATTATTCTGCTGAAGGAGGCCACTGCCGTGAGGGAATACTGTTTCCGGGAAAGGTTGTACATGGTCTGCAACAATGCTGAGGTAGGTGGTATACAGTATGTCAATGTAACATGAAGGCAGCAAGTCATGAGAGATCTTGTCATGATAAACACACAACTTAAGTCAGAATTACCCAGCTATTTTGTGCAAAGCCACATGAATGGCAGGAAGGCAGAAGGCCACGTCTCCCAGCTTTGCACTGCCTCCACCACTTTGCGTTCTTCACATAGTGCACCCTCGTGCCATGTGTTTCCCAGGTTAGCATCACACATGCACCTAGCCGGCCATGTGATGTAAAAAGAAACATGATTCATCAGATTAAGCTTCCTTCTTCTATTGCTCTGTGTTGCAGTCCTGATGATTCTCACAGGTCCATTGTACTATAGGCGCTTCCAGCAGAGGACAGGGATTGTATAGGGCTCCCTTTTCCGCAATTTGCTCTCCAATAGCTTGCAGATGGAAATTAACAATTTGCTAAATCTGGTACTGCAGATGAAAATTAGCAATTTGCTAAATCTGGTACAGTGTATCTTCTACCCTGTGATTAATGCATTTTGTACATGGTCCCTGTAAGAAATAAACTAAATAAACTAAAAATAAACTAAACCACACGGGCCAGCCTTTGCTCCCCACCTGCATCAATGACCCTGACACCTGTTCAGCTCTTTTAATTCCCTGGACTGCTGTCTATGGTGTAGTTGGTAGTGTAGTTTGATAGTGACCAATGCAGACTGGGAGATCTGTCGTTCTGGAGATGCTCTCAAGTCGTTCAAGTTGCTCAAATCCTTCCACTCCATTTTTATCGCTTCCAACACGTCAACTTTGTGGGCAAAACGTTGCTGCTTATTATTGTATCCCATCCACTGACAGGTGCCATGATAATGAGATAATCTGAGTTATTCACTTCCCCTCTCAGTGTTCGTAATTTTATGGCTGATGGTAGGCCTGTGAGAGTGTCAACCATGCAGCTCATTTATGTGCAAGATCCTAATGATTCTCGATTAATGTTGCCCTGCCTCTGGAATTTATTGCTGTTAGTTTTGCTCTCAGTTGAAGCTGCCAAAATATTTCCATAAATAAACAATATGACAGGTTTGAAACAATAATGCATTCATTCTGAATACCTTTTCATTGGTATTTAAACAGTTAATCTCCTGTCGTAGTGGGGGTGATGGGGCTGAGGTTGAAGGGGGAGGAGAGTCAGGGTGAGGATCATGGCGGGAGAGGGGGCGTTGCTGGTATCATGGGACCTGGTGATGAATAGCTGACATAGGACTGCAGGGACCAGAGCACTGTCAAACTGTCACACCACTCCCACTCGCACACACTGGGAATGTTAATTAGACATGTGGATTGTGTGCATGCATGTGTGATTGTACTGTCAGAGTTTAAACTGTTCCAGTTTCACTGACGACACAGGCAAGGAGAACATCAGTTCAGGGAAGTGTTTTCATCTGTAAAACCTGGAAAGAGTTTGTCCTAAAACCTAAAAAATATACGTCCCATCAGCTCAATAAGTGGGATTTGACTCCAACCCTCTCACTTGGGAACAGTTCAGGACAATTGTTCATGTCAGCACAGTGTGGAATAGTGTTAAAATGTTTTTCAGAAGCATTTTTAACTCCAAAATCTCTTTAAATTCACCCTCAAAAATTGAGGTAATTGAACTATTGCTCTCAGCTCATTACATTTTATACTTGGTTATAGTCTGTGCACCACATATACATTGTCTTGCTTTGATACCCAGCTGTGTAACATTTATTAGAGATCACAATGCCTCAAGCGGACTTCTGTATATTGTGTGGGATATAGAGTTTTTCACGTTTGTCTTAGTGGGTGGACTTCAGTCTGACACTAGTGGGAACTTGCTTCCATGATTCCATACATAGGCTACGTCTTTTAAAAACTGCAGCTGAACAAGACCCAGTGTCTTGGGTAGTAAATCTTTACAAGTATTGGTAGGTTGGATTACTAATTGTTATGTAGATGTGTGTACCATCTTAAACTAAATGTGCATTAGCTGCTTACTGAAGCCTGGTGTTTTATGTACATTAAAGTAGCACTGATTAATTTTAGTTTTTATTCTAAGATCAACACTGTTAACAACATTAAGTACATTTCAGCCTGTTCATAACCCCACTACAAGAACCCAACCAGAATCTCATTAATCAGACAAAAAGATATGACAGTCCAGATCATATGAAGGGGCAGACATAATATGCATGGTTTTCATGTTAATTAAGGCAGCTTATTCAACAGAACAACACATCTTCCATAAAATAATTAAATCTTGTTGTTTGGGAATCCTTTCTTTTACCTGCTTATGAGCATTTTTAGTCATAATTTTCAATTCAGCTGAGGAACATGTCTGACAATTCTCAGGCATCCATTCATTCATTCATTTTCTGTAACCGCTTCACTTCTTCACCCTGCTCTGGAGGGTCGCAGGGGGGCTTCAGCCTATCCCAGCTGTCATTGGGCGAGATGTGGCGTACACCCTGGACAGGTCTCCGGTCTATCACAGGGCTAACACAGCGAGACAGACAACCATTCACACTCACACCTACGGCCAATTTAGAATCACCAATGAACCTAACGAGCATGTCTTTGGACGGTGGGAGGAAGCCATGTTAATTAGTGAAATGATCTGTATTGGCTTGGTCAGGGGAAAACATTTCAGGTAAGAAAACTTTCTAGTTTTCAAGTCCTAGGAGACGAGGACAGTGCAGGCAGTGAATGACTTTCTGGTTAATGTGAATATTTTCTCAAAGGTCCAACAGATGGCAGCATTGCACCTATAATTACAGGTGGCAGATTTCAAACTGTTGACAGACAGACCACCACTCAAATACTGAAACGCAAAACAGCCTCTGATTTTGTTTGGCTTCTCTTCAGGAAAATCGTTGTCAAAGTATTTGCCTCCTCTTATATTCTCAAACTGTCATATAACATCATTAGCTATATGTTGTATTTGCATCATCATCAGATTCTACATGTACGCTTTAGTCAGATGTGTGTATCTATGACAGATGTTTATCTTGTTCCTCCTGCTGTTCTCTTCTCTCTCTTTTCTGTCTCTACCCGGCCGGCCTTAGGCAGATGGGTCCATCCATATGAGCTAGGTCAAGGTTTCTTCCTGTTAAAAGGGAGTTTTTCCTGCCACCGTTGCTCTGGAGCTTTCAGATCGGATTTTGTGAAGTGTCTTGAGACAATTTGTATTGTTATTGACGCTATATAAATAAATTGAATTGAACTGAATCCATCTGATTTCAGTATTACTTACTGTAGTTAAACTCTGGCTATCACTTACACTGTCCGTCATCCTTTACCCATCTGCTCATTCATAATATGTCCATATTTTCCTTGGCTATTCCAAAGCGTACCCCATGAAATTATATATAATTACCCAAACAAGCCTTGAAGATACTTCTTTTATTGGACAGCGACAGTATGATGGGGTGTATACATGCTTCTGTCTTGTAATACAACTTTTGTAACTGTAATATAAGAATTAAAAATAATTAAATTTATGTCTGAACATTTTATATTTGCAATTTTACATCAGCTACATCTAATCAGACTTGTTTCATTCATGCTTTTCGATACAGAAGTGTGTTGTGGCATGTTTAATTTATGCTTTCCCTATTTTTACCCACCAGTATAAAGAGGTGAACATTTTCTATTGTGACATTAATTATATCATTACTGTCAATTAATTCAGAAAAGCAAAAAAATGAAGAGGCATTGAAGGACGTGATGTGTAAGAAGGAGCAGAGGAGAAAATGAACGCAAAAGGGCGAAACGAGGAGTAATAAACAAAGAGGGAACAAAAGGAGGAGGAAGGTAGAGAGAGAGAGAAAGAGAGAGAGAGAGCTGTCTGTGGGCTGAAAAGACGTGGGCTGTTGTTTTATTTCCTCTGTGGGTACACAACAACAGCGCTGTCTGTCTGAGGTGCTGACACAGCAGAACTAGCAAGAGTTACACACTGACACCCTAATGTATACATGCACGGACCCACACGTGCACCCACACACACACACACACACACACTCTTAAATACATTATTCACACGTGCATGCCATACAGACACAATCTTGAATCTTGCATTCACGCACAAACTCTCACGACTAACTTTGTCCTTTTTTCTTTTCTTTTTTTTTTTTTGCTCAGTAGAGATTAAAGGAGTGTGTGCATCACATATTTCCTCAAAATATGCACTGTCAAATACAAGTCTCAGGCAGGGCTAGCTTGTGTTAAAACCCTGAAAACATGTAATAATGTTTGCTAAAAAAATATTTCACTGACGGGGGAGTGATCCGTGCGTGTATGTGTGTGTCCCTGGAGCCTTGCAGTGATCTGGGTTTAATTTGACCAGTCAGGCGGTCGAAGCCAGGGCTTCAGCAAATATATATGTGTGTGTATGTGTGTGTGTGAGTGTGGGCTGGCCTTAGTGTTGAGGTGAGGCAGAGATCAATGCTGAGGCAAACAGAAAGGTTGAAACGAAACTCGCTATCCTTTCTGCCTTTCACTCCTCCTCCTCCTCCTCCTCCTCCTCCTCTCTTTAGCTCTCCTCTCTCCTTTTCTTACTTCACCCTCCCCGGTCCCTTCCTTTCCCCCGAGCTGATATTAAGAGTGTGTGTGTGGACAAAGAAAATCAGTAAAGAGGAAAGCTTGATTGATCGCAAGCTAATAACCAGAGTTGAGCCGCACACAGACCGACCGGCTGAACAATAGGCCTCCAGTCTAAACAGAGGTAAGGTTAGCTGTCTGTCTCTGGCAAGTCTCTCTCTTTGGATCTGATGTACAGATGCATGCAAGATGAAAAACACACAAATACACCGATCAGGCGTAACATTATAACCACCTTCCTAATATCGTGAAGGTCTCCCTTGTACCTCCAAAACAGTTCATCAGAGAATGGACATGGGTCTTCTGAGGGTGTCCTGTGGTGTCTGGCAAAAGAATGTTGTTAGTGGGGGGCTTTGGGTCCTATGGGTTAAGGGGAGGGGCCTCTGTGGATCATCCCACAGATACTTGATCAGTTTGGGATCTAGTGAATTTGGAGGCCAGGTCAACACCTTGTGCTGTTCTTCATGTTTTTTTTTGAGTTGTTCCTAAAGTGTTTTTTGTGTGTGTGACTGCATCCTGCTGGGGATGGCTGCTGCCATCAAGGAGTGTCATTGCTATGGGGTGGGGGTGCCTGGTCTGGTCACGGTGGGTGCTACATGTCTAAGTAACATCCACATTAATGAATGCCAGGTCCAAAAGTTTCCCAGCAGAACATTGTATTGTCACAAGATGGTCAATGTTATTTACTTCTCCTGTCATTGGTGATAATGTTGTGGCTGATCGGTGGATGTCAGCCTCGAAACTAACAGGAATCAGCATTAGTGTGTGTAAAATAGTGTGTTTCAGTGTGCATTTTCACCCACCAGACAATAACTATATCCATCCAGAATGCTTTTAATTGCTGGCAGCTCATTACTAATAAGATCACTATAGATCTCTCTGCTGTCTGTATACATTTGTCTGTGTGTGTGTGTTTGTGTGCGCGCGCACGCACGCAGTGGTGATTTTTGCTCCAACACTATAGTTGTGCGTGTATAGTAAGTTTGTGTGTGTGTTTCAGTGTTGAAGCAGAATGACAGGGGCAGTGAACCGCGTGTGTCTCTGTGTGTGCGTTATTGTGTGTGTAAGTGTGTGTGTGTGCTCTACAAGGTCACGCCTCAGGGTTTCTGTGCTGAGACACACACACACCTGTGGTGCTCTCTCTGATCATGTGACTAGCTGTCATGGTAACTGTCACCAAGCACAGTGATTGATCAAAGAGTTACGTGACAGGAGGGGGGCAGAACAAACACACACACACACTGTCTCTCTGTCTCTCTCTCTCTCTCACTCACACACACACACACACACACACACACACACACACAGGTTGACGTGTGATCCAACAAAATCTGAAAATGAAAAGATTGTCATTGTGTTAGCGTTTCATTCTCGGCAGATAAACAGTTTATGTTTGTGTTTGTTCTTAACAAACGTGTTCAGGTGTGGTATTAGCAAGTGATCTTATTTAGCTACAACCATGAAACTGAGTGAGGTGTTTACATCTTTACCTTCATCTAGTAAAGATGCCCCTTTTTTCATACTCTTGAAACTTTGACTCTGATATCTCTGAATTCTCTGTCTTGCCTCCAGTGATGCCTAACCTGGTTCCAGACCTACTTGGGCTTGTTCCTGGTTAGATCTTGTGTCGTGGCCGCTGACTGTGCTAACATGGACACTAGTGTTCAAAATACAAGTCGATACAGAGTAGAAATGTCTTATGTAACCGCCTGAATCAGAACAGACCAACCGGTCAGATCAGAATGAATCTGCAATCAGACTGAGAGGGGTGGTGTAAACCTCAGATCAACTGTTCAGTAAGAAAGTACTGGCACCTAAGAACCATGTAAACACTTGATCCTTGATCTGATTGATTTGGAATCAGAATGTTTTTTTGTGATATTATGGTCTATTGTTGTGAATATTGTAGAAGTAAACATAGTCACTGATGGCTGTTGACACTAATATGCAAAGGCGGCACTGTTAAGTATTGGGACATACACCAATCAGGCATAACATTATGACCACATTCCTAATATTGTGTAGGTCTCCCTTGTGCCTCCAAAACGGTTGTGACTCATCAGAGAATGGACATGGGCCTTCTGAGGGTGTCCTGTGGTGTCTGGTAACAGAATTGTTAGTGGGGGGCCTTTGGGTCCTATGGGTTGAGGGGAGGGGCCTCAGTGGATCATCCCACAGATACTTGATCAGTTTGGGATCTAGTGAATTTGGAGGCCAGGTCAACACCTTGTGCTGTTCTTCATGTGTGTTTGTTTTTTTAGTTGTTCCTAAAGTGTTTTTGTGTGTGTGTCTGTGTCAGGCTGCATCCTGCTGGGGATGGCTGCTGCCATCAAGGAGTGTCATTGCTATGGGGTGGGGGTGCCTGGTCTGGTCTAGGTGGGTGCTACATGTCTAAGTAACATCCACTCGAACGCCACGTCCAAAAGTTTCCCAGCAGAACATTGAATTGTCACAAGATAATCAATGTTATTTACTTCTCCTGCCAGTGGTCATAATGTTTCTGCTGATCATGTTGTTGTTCCGTGTCAGAGTGAGAGGAACTACATCTCCATACCTGTAGAAGCTAAGCCAACACTTGAAGCCACTGATGTGTATTATTAATAGTATTTGTATAATATCTTCTACAAAAGTGAAATATTAGCTGAGTGGGAATGGTGAGGCACAAACCCAAAACTGGTTTCGCAGGTGCTCTCTGACTCCCCAGCACTGACTGACAACAGCCATCCAAATGACTTGTGTCACTGCACTAATAACTGCTGCATACTAGTGAGATTTATCTTGCAGGCAACAATACAGATTGGTGAGCAACATGACGGATTTGTTAATTTCCGTGGTGTAATACTCTCCATACTTGTCTCAGAGGAGGTAAAAACTTATTGTTTCACACTTTTATTCATTACTGCTTTCCTTCCAGTTTTTGACATAATAACACTGGACTTCAACACTTGTCACAGAGATACCAATTATTTTATAACATAAAAGACTGCACTCTGAACACTGTGAATAAAATGGCTGCCTCTGCATTAAAATGTTGTGTAGTGGCTTGGTTTCTATACGTTTGCACATATAATTGGGGTTGATCGAGTCACCCAGCATCTCATCTTACCTTACTCTCCCCCTTCAGTTATGTAATTCAAGACTAGATCAACACGAAGGGAGATCTCATCAGCTTTTGGTGAAGCGGACGACTCTGTAATGTCTGCTTATAAGACAGAACTACTGCAGGAAGAATCTATAGCAGCGTTGCATATCCCAGACCAGAGGGCAGGCAGGTAGACAGACATCTGTAGTAATGACCTGGGAAAGAGAAGAAATGATGAGACAAAGAAGCGTTTGGTGCAGTCAAATGGGATCTGCAGAATTTCCAGAGGTATTATGTGCACAGTAGTCAGTCTCACTATTGTCTGGCTTCAGGGTATTGTTTTAAACGGCTGAAAACTGCCCCACCATAAAAAAAAAATTGTGATTCTGTTTCAGTTGTCTATGTGGGGGAAAAGCAACTGTTTTATTATATGTAGAATCTACTGTCAAATAAATGCTGCTGATTATGATGCTATCCCAACTATTAAAAATGATTTACAGTATATGAAATGTCTGCACAGGGCGGCACAGTGGTGTGGTGGTTAGCACTGATTCCTCACAACAAGAAGGTTCTGGGTTTGAATCCATCAGCCTTTTCTGTGTGGAGTTTGCATGTTCTCCCTGTGTCTGCGTGGGTTCTCTCCAGATACTCCAGCTTCCTCCCACCGTCCAAAGACATGCTGGTTAGGTTCATTGGTGATTCTAAAACTGGCCGTAGGGGGGGGGGTGTGTGTGTGTGTGTGTGTGTGTGTGTGTGTGTGTGTGTGTGTGTGTGTGTGTGTGTGTGTGTGTGTGTGTGTGTGTGTGTGTGTGTGTGTGTGTGTGTGTGTGTGTGTGTGTGTGTGTGTGTGTGTGTGTGTGTGAATGGTTGTCTGTCTCTCTGTGTTAGCCCTGGAGACCTGTCCAGGGTGTACCCCGCCTCTCGCCCCAATGAAAGCTGGGATAGGCACCAGCCCCCCCATGACCCTTCACAGGACAAGCGGTTACAGCATACAGATGAGTGAATGAAATGTCTGCACGTAAAATGCGTTTTGTATCAGTCCGTCTTTAAATTACCGTAATAACACGGATATTGGATTTAGTGACAAGTAGCAGCACCCAGTGTAGTTCATAATGTACGATTAAATAAAGTCTAAAAAATCAAAAAAAGAGCACAAACATTGGGTTTTAAAACAATGGCGGTAACGTCAAGTTTTATTGGCGAACAACACAAATAGCTTCACATGCTACGTGAGTTTAAAGTGCCGTTTTCTTGAGTACAGAGAAGGTGAGTGACCGATGTGCGTAGAGTGTCTGGGGGGGAGGCAGTTTTGGGAAGGGGAGGGAGTTAATTAGACCCTGTCAGGCCGCCACAGAATTAACATTGTATGGAAAACACTGAAATGTGTAGTAAGACCATGATTTGCCATGTCACTCGTATGGTCATACGCTATAGATGATGATAGGAAGCGTAAAGCCACTAGTTTGACTTTAGGTTTAAAATGCACAACTGTCAAAAAGACATATAGGCATCTTGGAAGCAGAATGTCCTGATAAAGTGAACCAGTATGGAAGCAGTTCTTGATTTCCATCTCTACTCTCAATGCATTCTCCAGGAATGCATTTTCTTTTACACACTATACTCCTTGATTTGTTACAGTCGAGAAAGTTCAGGTGTAATATCAATGGATCAGTTCCATGATGTGAACCAGAATGTGCACAAGCAAGACCTCTCCTAAATAGAATCCAGCCATCATTAGGACACCTGTTACTTAAAGTTAGTGAACTAGTGAAAGATGGACACATATTACATGTTGACTGATATACTTGGTACATATTTTTAAATATCCTAGCAATTTTAGTTTAACTTCTCAATTCAAATAATTTTCTTTTCTGGTAAAATGTTTTTTTAGTTTGTTTTTTTTTTAAATCCAAAAGTTTAGATGTGCAGTCTACTGTGCTTGCATTACCACACAGAGTTGAAAGGCTACAGGAGCATAGAGTGAATTGTTGATGATGAGGGTAGAGGCGTTCACGGATTTCTTTGAAACTATTCAGACTTTAATCAAACACAACTTTTGTCATTCCTCTATTCATGGTTTTTAATTTAACCAGTGAAATATCCAAACCAATTCATCTATTCAGCCGACCTGTGACTGGAATATGAGTCGTGCATGATTTATGAATTACATTTGCTTCTGAATACACACATGGCCAGGTGTATGGGGATACACAGAGAGACACGCAAACCAAAACAAAACTCTGTCATTCAAATGGCCATGAACATTTATAAATTTGGGACATTTTTGAAGAGTAAAACTGACATGGTTTCACATGTGCTGGCTGTATTTGCGGTTTCTGCTTTCTCTATCATGTCATATTTTATGGACAATATTTCTTTCAATCTAAATTAAATCATATTGATGAGAGATTCCAATTGAACTTTTGGAAGCTGAATAATCCAATAAGACACGATATATGTGTTTAAATGCCCCCCAAAGAACTCAAATCATGCCTTTATTGAGATGCACATGCAAGTTGTTCAAGCTGCTGTGGAGCGTTGGAACCATGGGAAATATAACAGAAAAAGAAGATGTCTTTCCTAACTTTATTGAAACACTGAATTTATTCGATAGAAGATGATGACAGAGATGGACCCACATCCATTACGGCTTATTTGAACATGTGTCATAAACCCATGAAAGCAAACGAGTAAAATGTTTAAACTTTTAATGTCAGTTTCATTAATTTAAGGAGTCACTCAAAGGCTGTAGTCAGGAAACCAAATTGCATTCAGAATAACTTTAAGGTTATAATTTATGTGTCTTTTTAGTCCTCTAAATAAATTTTCTGTCAAATAACTTTTATCCGTTTCCTCTAAAGTGAGTGTTTTCTGATGTAGCTTCTCTATTAGCATTCTACTGTGCCTCTTTATGTATATGATATAATGACAGTATAGTCAAGACTTCATTCACCACTGTGACATCCTCCTCGTATAGACTTCTTTAGTCTTTATCTGCACTCTACTACTTATTTAAAAAATATTTTAATACATATTATACTAGTTAAACCATTAATATTTTATAATATTTATAATTATAACTACACATTGGAATTTCCCTGTCAGCATCAGCGCTGTCAAAAAGTCACAAAACAGAGATCTCATTCACTTTCAAACAAGAAAAGAATCAAACCTCTGCTCTTTCCTTAGAGTGTTTTGGGAGACTCATTTATTTTTTCAAATTTTACGCTGGAGGACAGTTTTTGGTCGCAGTTTAACATCTCCATACACTTCCTTAGAGGGATTCTGATGCGATAGGAAAACACAGACTCTGATCTAATCTTAAGACTCATCCTTTTAACAGCTGGAACAGGCTGCCAGTGGGAGTTGAGCTCCAGGTGGAGGGATTAAAGAATGCATCAGGAAAGAAGGTGCTTGTAATGTTAACAATTAAACACAATTAGATCCCGGTGAACATTCGAAAGTCTCTGTGTTCACAAGCGGTTAAGTGGTCTTTGCAATCTTATCAGCGGACTCCAGAATGGTCCTAACGTGTGCTGAGTTATCAGTTGTACGGGGGCTGCAGTTCTTTGGGTATCCATTCTGGAAGCGGCTGCGATGGGACCTGCACGGGAGATGAAGCGAGCCTTTGAGGTGTTGTGGCGTACTGTCTTTTGGGGGTGTGTGTTTTGTAGATCCTGAGACGGGATGGTGAAATAATTTGGATGTATTCCTCCATCCATCAGTGCTGCCTGTGTCATGTCAGCTGACTGAAAATCCCTACATCCACTAGATCTGAAATCCTCTCCTCTGCTGCATGACATGACATGAGAATATAAGAGAGCGAGAGGCTGAATGCACTTTCCCCTTTGGAACAAAGCAGTGGTTTGATGCTGCGCAGCTGAATGTCAGTTTGATGATGTTCATGTCACTTGTCTCTGTCTTCATTATCCCCTGCGGACTGAAATATTCCCCTCGGTTCTGTTCTTCCTCTCATTTTTCCTTTGCTTTCTCGTTCTCTCTATAGTAGGGTTGTACTTAAAGAGAGAGTGTGTGTGTCAGGTGCCTCCTGAGTCTTATGGATGATGAGAGGAGGGATGCAGTGTCACTTCAGTCAGGGCCTCTCATCTGTCTTTCCCCTCTTGCGGGTGCATTCATCCTTAACACACATGTGGAGACGCAGACACACACCTCGACATGCGAGACCTACAACGTTTGTCTTTTTTTAATCGTGAACTTTTCTTCTTCTATTATTTCTTTTTTTCCTTTTGCCCAACCTCTTTGGCCTTTTGTATTCCTCCTACTTTTCCTCATCAGTCCCACAACATCCGTTGCCTTCTTTCTGCATCCCTCCTCATAATTCCTTGTTGCTCATACGACCTGATTTTGTTTTCTTGTTCATATTTCCTGATTTTAGACATGTCTCCTCATTCTCTGCTCTCCTGCTTCTCTTGGGAGGCATTTGTGGGATGCGGCTCGCCTGTGTCCCTGCAACAGCATCCCTGATAGCAGAACAAATGAACCTAAATGGAAGCAGGGACACGGAGGGAGCAGCCTGCAAACATGCAGTGCTGCAGCTGTGAAACGTACCATTAGTTGTAGTCAGTGGAGTGTTTCTGAGCTTTGGGGTAGTACTCCGATGGACATGTCATTATATTACATCACTTTCAATGTGAATACTAAAAGATGACTTGTTATTTTAATTTAGTTTAGTCAGTCATACGGCAATCAGGCATAACATTATGACCACCTTCCTAATATTGTGTAGGTCTCCCTTGTGCCTCCAAAACAGTTGGGACTCATCAGAGAATGGACATAGACCTTCTGAGGGTGTCCTGTGGTGTCTGGCAACAGGATGTTGTTAGTGGGGGCCTTTGGGTCCTATGGGTTGAGGGGAGGGGCCTCTGTGGCTCATTCCACAGATACTTGATCAGTTTGGGATTTAGTGAATTTGGAGGCCAGGTCAACACCTTGTGCTGTTATTCTTGTTTTGTTTCTTGGTTGTTCCTAAAGCGTTTTTGTGTGTGTGCCTGTGTCAGGCTGCATCCTGCTGGGGGATGGCTGCTGCCATCAAGGAGTGTCATTGCTATGGGGTGGGGGTGTCTGGTCTGATCTAGGTGGGTGCTATATGTTTAAGTAACATCCACATGAATGCCAAATGTTTCCCAGCAGAACATTGTTTTGTCACAAGATGATCCATGTAATTCACTTTTCCTGTAAGTGGTTTTAATGTTTAATCGGTGTATACTGTGTCTGGTTCAAGCACTGTGTGTGTAGTTTACCGAGACACACAGTAATCACTTTATATTATGACAATGCATCACTGCTCATCAGAAAAACAACAGCAGTGATCAAAGTTTTTTTTAAATGCATTGAAATGACCGGTCTTTACGTAGCAATGTTACCGTATAGTCGTCTTCCCTTTCTGTACCGACATTCGTCAGAGTTTCTACGTGGATCAGAGAAACTAACCTCAATGAAACCACGCTAAAGATTAAAATGTCACTCTGTCTGACACGTCCCTCCATCCATCCCTTCGCCTGTCTGCTCTTTTATTTTCATCTTCAATCCATCCATTCATCATCCATCTGGCCAGCTATTTAGCAACTACCCCCACCTCCCCCCTCCCTCCGCACATCAGCCATCCATCTCCCTGATTCTTTATGTCTGTTTCTGCACACATTTCCTCCTCCTCCATGCACCCGTCTGTCTATGTGTTTTCCTCTGTGAGCTGTTGGCAGCATTGCTAAAGGGCTGTCAGCTTTGACCTTTACCTGCGCCCCACCACTCCCCCAAAACCCTTCGCTACATGCACGCACACAATCTGGAAAAGAGAGGAAAGTTGCTCTCACCTTCTCACTGTATACAATGAACTAAACAAAAGAACTAAAAAAAAAAAAAAAAAACACGGAAGCGCAGATGAGAGAAAACTAAGAGAGAAGGAGTAACAGAAGAGAGAAGTGTGAAGAAAGACATGCAAAAAGAACCAAAAGAAACACTCGGAGAGTACGTGGAAGGTTGAGCGAGGCAGACAACGGCTATTGATTTTTGTCTGTGTGAGCTCAAAACACCAATAAATGACCTTTTGTGTTATATGAGATGAAAATTCAGCTGAACACACTGTGCAGACGCAATACCCCACAATGCTGGTGTTTCTCTTTGAAAGTTTGTATCTGAACAGGGAGCTGATGCCAAAGTGACTCTGTGTCATTTTAATGGTAAGAGATACACCGATCAGGCATAACATTATGACCACCTCACTAATATTGTGTAGGTCTCCCTTGTGCCTCCAAACAGTTGGGACTCATCAGAGAATGGACATGGGCCTTCTGAGGGTGTCCTGTGGTGTCCGGTAACAGGATGTTGTCAGTGTGGGGCCTTTGGGTCCTATGGGTTGACGGGAGGGGCCACTGTGAATTTGGAGGCCAGGTCAACACCTTGTGCTGTTCTTCATGTTTTTTTTTTAGTTGTTCCTAAAGCATTTTTGTGTGTGTGCGCCTGTGTCAGGCTGCACTCTGCAGGGGATGGCTGCTGCCATCAAGGAGTGTCATTGCTATGGGGTGGGGGTGCCTGGTCTGGTCTAGGTGGGTGCCACATGTCTAAGTAACATCCACACCAATGAATGCCAGGTCCAAAGGTTTCCCAGCAGAACACTGAATTGTCACAGGATGGTCAATGTTATTCACTTCTCCTGTAAGTGGTTTTAATGTTGTGGCTGATTAGTGTATACAGTAACGTCCTTATTGTTTCCAGAGTGCTACATCTGTAGTTCGCAGGTCTGCTCCAGGTGTTACCCTGTGTTAAAGAATATGAGTGACAAGTGATTAAAATGTAGTGTATGGGACGTCTGTAAGGACTGTGGCTGTGTTACAAATGCAAGGTGGGGGATTTTAAACTGAGCGCTGCTGTTTACCTCTTGGGAATAATCGGACTTGTAATGTGACTGGACAGGTGTAAGTGTGTGCTGTTTTACACAGCTGTCAGCCTTCCTGCCGAATCACGTCGGTGATTTTTCACAGGGAAGGGAGGCTGCGACCGGGACGCCGCGGTGACTCACCCTGCTAATGGACTGCTCCTCAACCCTTTCGGTAGAAAACACAACGACCCTAATGGCAACTCAGCTGCAACATTTTGATTAAATCTTGTGACAGCAGCGTGTGACATCTCTGTTTTTACTAATTGGATGTTATTAGTGTGGAAGGTCAAACTCTGTGCTGCAGCAAAGGACTCATTTTATTTGTCACCTTTTATTTGAGTTTTGCGTTTTTAAACCAGTTTCCACTAAAAGAATGAATTTGTCAACATAAACAGAATTAAAGTCCTAACTAAACTAAACCCAAGAAACGTGTCAAAGGTGAGCTGCTTTTGATTCACGTGTGGTTTTACATCATCCAGCCTGAGCTTGTGTTCATGCTTGCAAGCTTGTTGTTGCTTTTATTTGACTTTCAGTTGGCGTGGAAGAAACAAATATATTGGTTTATACTGAGTTATTTATGCAAGTCTGCAACTTGTGCAGCTGTTCCACCCGTTGCTAATTACACAGTGTGATTTTTAATCTCGTGTCGGATCGCTCCCTCCGGCTAGGAAATGAGCTGCTGCCCCAAATGGAGGAGGAGTTTTAAGTATCTCAGGATCTTGTTTACGAGTAGAAGTACAATGGAGGGTGTACAGTAGATGGACATGCAAATTGGTGCAGCGTCAGCAGTAATGCAAACATTGCACCAGACCTTTGTTGTGAAGTAGGAGATAACCGGTAAGGCAAAGCGTCCCAACTCTGATCTACGGTAGGGGATGAACGACTGAACACACAGACGAAGCTTCGGAGGTTTTTCTGCAAGTTTATTGAAGCTGAACATGGGCTACTGTCGGCCGTAGACCACGTCAACACCATAAACTAATGTGTGCCATAACTAAGGTTACAGGTATATCTCAGGTGAAGTATTTCCACACACTTGATGAACCGCTGCTAGTTTGCTGCAACGACCCACTGGGCTCCTCACCTGTCTTCTCTGAGGCATTCATGTTGTTATTGTCATGTCATCGGCGACTAGTCGACCTCCTGCTTAAAGCGTCACGGCACAGCAGTAAAGTCGACTAAACGGTACGACCTCTATCTATGGTCACTAACTTTGTGTAGTCAAAGAGTGGCATTGCAAATACAAGACGCCGCAAAAGGAGTTTCCACCGCAGCGTGGCCTAGCTCCACCGTGGAGACAGGGTGAGGAGTACAGCTGCTACTCATTTGCGTTGAAAGGAATCAGCTGAGGATGTATCCTGGGCTCTTTCTCGGGCACATCCAGCTGGGAAGAGGACCTGGTGTAGAACCAGAATTTGCTATAGGGATTAAATATCTCATCTGGCCTAGGAGAGAGATGTCAGAATAGCATGATTAGCTTGTAACAGCTATGAACAGGCTTCAGATAAGCAGAAATGTGCCGTTGCGCTGTGTGTGTATTTTGTGTATGCGCTGGCCCAGGTACCGCCTTTCCCCCTGTCTCCACAGCAGGTGACTGAGTACACCTGTTTTCACTTTACTGTCATCTGTTGCCAGCGTACGCAGGCTGTGGAGAAGGTGCAGTTGGTGCCAACGGGCCATTTGGGCAGCGTTCAGGCTGCGTGTGTGACGTGTTGTGGTGGTGTGCTGAGCTCGGTAGTTTACTCCGTTCATTAGAGGGAAGGTGACTTTGTCTTGGAAGACTAGTTTTACTGAAGGTCTCTGGAGCTTCATATTAATGAAACCAACATTACTAATACTCACTTAGGATCCTTCAACTTTTTTTTCATGTGTATTTATTGAATTGGTCAATACCCTGATCCTCAAGCTCATATAGTGGAAGGTGATATCCAAAAATGCTGAAAGAAAGGTATGAGTTTCTCGAAGATGTTTCATCCAAGTAACTTCTTTAGATCTAGAAGACTGGTGGGGAGTTAGAGGTTTAAATAGGCACATCTGTAGGTTTTAACCATCAGAAACTTGCATGACCACTGTCCGTTACTGACTAGATACTGACCTGTCGTTGGAGAAGACAGTTTGATCAGGTCAAATTTGGATGAGTGGGAAAAACGTCTTCAAGAAACTCTACAAGTCCAGTTGTCCTTCTTTCAACATTTTGGATATATCATGACCTGGATGACTGAGAAACCTTCACAGACCATCGCACATGACATTTTATGAAAACATTAACTACATACACCGGTCGGCCACAACATTAAAACCACTGACAGGAGAAGTAAATAACATTGACCATCTTGTGACAGTACAATATTCTGCTGGGAAACGTTTGGACCTGGCATTCATTCATGTCGATGATACTTAAACATGTAGCACCCACCTAGACCAGGCCAGGCACCCCCACCCCGTAGCAATGACACTCCTTGATGGCAGCAGCCATCCCCAGCAGGATGCAGCCACAAAAACGCTTTAGGAACAACTAAAAAAAAAACAAAAACATGAACATCACAAGGTGTTGACCTGGCCTCCAGATTCACTAGATCCCAAACTGATCAAGTATCTGTGGGATGATCCATAGAGGCCCCTCCCCTCAAAGGCCCCCCACTAACAACATTTTGTTGCCAGACACCACAGGACACCCTCAGAAGGCCCATGGAGGCACAAGAGAGACCTACACAATATTAGGAAGGTGGTCATAATGTTACGTCTCATCAGTATATGACTGACTTTAAACTAAATTCAATTCTAAATTTTCCAACAAAGCGTGTTGGCCTAATAAAGCCGAGCTGCCTCCTACAGTCATTTAAGCCTCAGAATCATTGACTTTGTGATCTCATAAACATCCCCTTCCTAAATGTACCTGCGTTGGTAATTTCTCACATTTACCAGGATGAGTTTTAAACAAACACCACAGACTTGTGGCTGCGAACTTGTTGCATTCACCCATGTGTTGCATGTAGGTGGAGGGATTGTGACAGCAGTGTGAAAGGTATTCCTGTGGAGAGAATGTGAAAACTTGTGCTTGCCAGATTACATTTTTGTCCCAATGCATTCTGGTCACTGGAAGCCTCAGCCTCTTCTGAGATGGATTCCTCAACATGTGACTGTTGAACTCAACGCTTACTACAACTACTAGATGACTACAGCTTAACTTACTGTACGTCAGTGCAGCATAGCTGTGATAATAAATACCTCATGGCGTACTGCCAAATATTCACTCAGAAGAAGTGAATCATGAAGATTAAGTGCTTTTTTATTTGATGTCATCGGCAGGATAAACGGGTAATTTGTGTATGGAAGTGTGGTAATGTTATTGTGTGTACTCTAAAAGCTTTGGCACTGTTCTGTTTGTGAAATTAACATCCTGCGATAACTGTTTTGATGTCACTTCTCTCTCTGTTGTGTTCGTGTGATGGGTTAAAGATAGAAATGTCTGTGAGTTACAAGAGAAGGCTAAAGTGCTATGGATCTAAAACGGAAAGCGTCAGATTCATGATCAACTATACGATTTATAAAAAGATTCACAGATATTCATGAGCTGGTATAACAGTTGAAATATAGAGGAAGATTTCTTGATTTCCCTAATGTTTCAAGATAAGCCAAGATGATCTGTGATTGCTTTAGTCTAGATCCACCTAGGGTGAGATTCATATGATTATACACTGCCCGGCCAAAAAAAAAGTTGCCACCAACTCTAATATTTCATTGGACTGCCTTTAGCTTTGATTACAGCACGCATTTGCAGTGGCATTGTTTCGATAAATGTTGTTGAACCTAGACCTGAGCAACTGCAGCAACCCCAGATCATAGCACTGCCCCCACAGGCTTGTACAGTAGACGCTAGGCATGATGGGTGCATCACTTCATCTGCCACTCTTCTTACCCTGATGCGCTGGTACCCCACTATCCTTCCAGTTTTTAATAATGCGTTGGACAGATCTTAACCCAGTTTTAGTAGTTTCTTCAATCTCCTTAGATGTTTTCTCTGCTTGATGCATGCCAATGATTTGACCGTTTTCAAACAGACTAACAACTTTTCCACGACCACAGGATGTGTCTTAGACATGGTTGTTTAATGAAAAGCTACTCATTGTATCAGTTGGGCTTAAATAACTTGTTGCCAGCTGAAAGATAATCACCCATGCAGTAATTATCCAATAGGAGGCTCCTACCTATTTGCTTAGTTAAATCCAGGTGGGGACTTTTTTTGTTGGCCAGGCAGTGTACCTCCTTACTAATTAAATGGCACACAATCACTCTTGTGTTCACTTCTCCCCATCTTCCAAGTTATATTTTAGTTAAGTGCTTGTAATAATTATCCAATATGAGTTTTAGTTTTAAACAGTGCATTGGTAATATTTGATTGGTGTGCTAAAGTGTGCCTGTCAGCCATGCTCCTGCTTACTAGCCAAGTTAACACGTGACTGCTTGGTGTGCTTCCAGCATTATGTAACATTTATTTAGTTCACTTTCCTTTCCTTCCCTTAGTCATTTTTATTAGTTTCTATTTTTGTGAGAATTTGCTCAGCCATAGTTATATGTTATTATTTAATGGAGAATTCTGCATGTGGTCATTTTTAAGAAGGCATGTTCTGCTCCACAGCTAACCTCTTGGTGTACGTATGTTTTGTATATTGTTAAGAATGTATAACTGCTTTAAGCTCACACTGAGAACATTTTTCAGGTGGTGTTACGTCTCTCTTTTGTTTATGTGCGCGGAGATTTTTGATTGAAATGATCGCTGGCAATTAATTAGTAGTGTTTACATGTTTCACAATCTGCAGTTACTCAATCATACTGTCTGGACTGATATGCTACAGCTCAGGGGTCATTAACTACATTTGTGCAAGGGCCAGAAAGTTTCTTGGCAGACACTGTGAGGGCCAGATGCTCTTGTGAAAATAAAATAAAATAAATATTATTCATTCATTCATTTTCTGTAACCGCTCTTCCTCTGGATGGGGGCTGGAGCCTATCCAAGCAGTCATTGGGTGAGAGGTGGGGTACACCCTGGACAGGTCTCCAGTCTATCACAGGGCTAACACAGGGAGACAGACAACCATTCACACTCACATCTACGGCCAATGAACCTAACGAGCTTGTCTTTGGACGGTGGGAGGAAGCTGGAGTACCTAGAGAGAACCCATGCAGACACAGGGAGAACATGCAAACTCCACACAGAAAGGCCCCAGTCGGACGATGGATTCGAACCCAGAACCTTCTTGCTGTGACTCATTACCTGTACTGCAGCAAGCCACTAGGAGGGTGGGGGGATTGTGATATTTTAGGCTTGGGTGGCTTGTCCCCAGTAGTTTGACACCCCAAAGACATTGGCCATGTCTGTGCTCACCATGTTTGGATCAAACTACATCTGTGAAGCAGGGTTCTCAAAGATGAACTCTATAAAAACGCATGGGAGGAACCGACTGTTAAACCAGTTTTGGAGGACTGCGTGCACGTAAACCTGACTGCTGTCAAGCCTGATGTTAAAAAAAATTTGTGAAATGTAACTTCTCCCATTAACCAAACATAGTTGTTTCAGTCTTGTGATTTCCTTGGTTTTACCTTTTTGTATTTATTTGTTGGATTACAGACTAACATTTCTAATAACTGAGACCTGTTGATGGTTGTTATTGAGACGCTACAATTGTGCGCTATTGTGTGCAGGGGAAAAAAACCCAAGCAAGAACATTTGTGAAAAAACGACTATAGTCAAAATGAGGACGTGAAACAATAAAACCCCAAACAACAAGTTTATATCGTCATTTTTGATTGAAGGCAGGCCGTGGCACAAGCTAGTATTCAGAGGGCATTTGTTATATTTAATAAAAAAAAATAAAAAAAAAATAGGAACATACTTTTTCCTCCTCTCGAGGTTAATCCTGAATTCAGTAATATTCTGGAGGCCTGATGGAAAGCTCTGGCTGGCCAGATGTGGCCTGCAGGTTGCCTGTTGGCGTTCACTGTTATAGCTGATTTAAAAAGAAAAATGAAAAAAGAGAGAAAAGGCAGAGACTTCTTTGATGCATATTATTTTGCGTGTGTGCATGCGCCTTAATTTTGACTCAAATCCACTGTTTTTTAAGATATTCTTCTGGTGTAGTTTTAGGATTGAAACCTGGTTTAGGATTAAAATCTGGGTTTAATGGATTTGTGGTTATGCTTAGGCTTAAGGTGTAAAGGTTAATGTTAGTGACAAAGGAATACATGTCAATGGGTGTCCTCACAAGGACAGATGTGTCAAAATCCACAACTTTCTCAAAGATGTGAAAGATCGACAGCAAGTATTCCTACTTACCTTTAAATTTGATTAATTTGATTTGATAAAAGGATTAAATGGTCAGTTCATCCAACAGCTGTCGAGACAACTGACTCATGTTGATCTTTTTCTGGAAACTGTGCAATTTATGCCGAGCATTTGTTGACACATTTCTCAGCCTACATGAGAACTTGTGCAGCAGAAAATATCACTGCAATACGTCCAAAAGATATTTCTGTCTGGAAGCGACGGAGCGGATTGATGGACTCTGCCACCGCTAGGGGGAAGATAACCCTGAAGACGTGATCAGTGGCGCTGCATGTGACTGCTAAACTGATCTGTATGGAAAACTGATGGAGTACCCCTTTAATGAAATCACAATTACTCTGATTATGTTCATAATGCAGGCGGCATAACTTGGTTACAGAGGTCACACAACATCTTCATGTCGTCATTCAATTACTGCTTCAGTCCAAACAGAATCTCCTTATTAGAGCGAGTGTAAATGTTCTGCCTGTGTATTTATTCATCTACTCACTGGGTGGTTTCCGTCTCTGAATTTTTTTTATTATTTTTTGGGGGGAGCTATCGTTACATTCTCTCAAACCCTGACCCATTTCCTCCTCCACTCACCATCTTTCCCCTTCCTCCGCCCATCACTCCATCTTTTCCATTAACAGGATGTGACCTGGAGGTAAGTGCTAGTTGAATTGGTCCTCTTCTCTCTGCTCTGCGTTTTTAAATAGCTCTGCTTTTCGCTGGCCTCTGTCTTCTGAGCTCTTAGCCCCCCCCCCCCACATGTCGTCTCTCCCAGCATCCCTGCTCCTCCCTCCTCTCCATCAGACTATTTGTCGTAGCTATTCAGTGCAGACTAATGGCCCCATTTTATCTAAAAGATTTTTTATTTTTTTTTATTTATTTTCTGTGTGGATTTTGTATGTCTTACACGAGCTAGTGTCCTAATTGTACAGCCAGACGAGTGAGCTGGACTGGAATTGCCTGCAGATGCCAATGTGTTCGTCTGTGTCATCACTGTGATGGCTGTGTTTGACCTGTCTGGCTCGTTTCCTCTGCCTTCCACCCACTTTACACTGGGATAGATCCAGCCTGGCTGTGACCCTGGAAGAAAAAAACTAAACAAAAAGGGACAACAAACAACGATTAAAAAAAAGCGCACACAGTCGCTCTCCTTATACGCCTATCAGCCACAACATTATGACCACTGACAGGAGAAGTAAATAACATTGACCATCTTGTGACATTACAGTGTTCTGCTGGGAAGCTTTTAGACCTGGCATTCATTGGTGTGGATGTTACTTAGACAGGTAGCACCCACCTAGACCAGACCAGGCACCCCCACCCCATAGCAATGACACTCCTTGATGGCAGCAGCCATCCCCAGCAGGATGCAGCCTGACACAGACACACACACAAAAATGCTTTAGGAACAACTAAAAAAAACAAAAAAACATGAAGAACAGCACAAGGTGTTGACCTGGCCTCCAAATTCTCTAGATCCCAAACTGATCAAGTATCTGTGGGATGATCCACAGAGGCCCCCTCCCCTCAAAGGCCCCCCCACTAGCAACATTCTGTTTCCAGACACCACAGGACACCCTCAGAAGGCCCATGTCCATTCTCTGATGGGTCCCAACTGGTTTGTTCTCACTGTTCTAAGCACTGGTTCCCTATTTGTGCAATTTCATCTGTGGAAATCAGGTGTAATTATATCACTTATTGCTGTGTTGCACTAGTTCCTGGGCCAGATCCAGCCTTTGTGCAGAAAGAAGGCTATGTTTCTAGCACTGCCGTTAAAAGTTTGCAAGATTTATACAGAAGACACATCAGCTGACGAGGGAGGCAAAGAGCTGTAATATACTTTAGAGCAGAAAAAATTGGCAAAATCAGTGGATTGGTCATACTGGTGCAACAATGTGACAGCTTTACTGTTATAGCGAGTTGCAGCGGAGCTGCTTCTTTAAAGATGAAATGAATTTAGTCCATTTTCCATCTCCTTTGGCTCCTCTCTAAAGGGTCACAGTGTGTTTTTCCTCCTCTCGTCTCCCATTAATCCTCTCGCAGCTTTTTAGATTCAAACTTCTGCTTCACAAATTCAAGTTTGTAGGACTTTCCTTAAGCCCTTTGTTGGTGAAATATTGAATAATTTGATATCAACAGACCCCAAACGGCTGAAACTAAACGAGCATTGAAAGTGTTTTTTTTTTTTTTTTTTTTTTGTATATTGCGTTTTAGATTTGCAGTTTGAGTTGAGCTATGGGTCTTGCACCCCTATTAGTCCACAGAGAGCAGACCACACTGAGCCAAGTAAAAAAATAAATAAAAATGCTTCATTATCCTCCCAAAATGTTAACATTAAGATTTGTAAGTTGTTGTTTTTTTTCCAGTAAAGATACAAAACTCTGACTCCCATGCAAATAAATTGTATCGCAGCGGATGAAGACTGAGACAATGGCTAGAAACAACAAAAGTAGGTTCTTTCACACTGATGTTTAATTATGATTCAGGGACTAATTGAGACAATATTGCATTTAACCATAATAATAGTCCTGTTCAAATTTAAAGTTGTGCTTGCAAACAGTTTTGTGATTGGTCAAATTTTTGCAGGAATCTGCAGGAGCACCAGCAGCAAGTTCGGGTAGTGGCATTTAACGCCGTTCTAATGTTCCAGTTTTCTGTAAATGAACAACATGTTCAGTTTGAGCGTTTAGGCTACATGTAGAAAACAACATATTTTAATGCACAGTGTATGCTGAGAAGGGTCGGCACTGCTGCTGGCAAATTAAATACAGAATCTACTCTGGAGGCATACAACAACCTGTTCACCGGACGGTTTTTCTCACAATTGCAAACAGATCGCTGCAGGTAGAGAGCGGGCTGAGACTACCCTCTAGCTTGTCTCAGGTCAGTTGATTTGTTTCCTGGACGGAGTGCAATTGCCGTGTTCTCTCAAGCCCAAGTAAACCGACCTGGGGATGCGGTGCGATGCCCTCCCGCTTTCAGAGCAAACTAGTTATGAAAGCACCTTAAATAAAGATGTAGACTGCAATCTGAGCCCAAAAAGCTACTAAGCTTTTCTGAAACTGTGTTTAATGGTGGGTAACCACTCTTACTTTCCACTTTAACTAGCATGAAGTTGTAAGTAGCATAAAAGCCGAAAGGTGCTTGCCTCAGACTCACTGAACATCCGTGAACCAGAATATTCCTGGTTTGAGTTTGCCTCTAAACTTTGTTCCCGCTCCTTCTTTTTGCAGTGAATAAAAAAAAACAAAAGTTGTCTGCCTTGCTCTTGGTGCAGCTGTATTTTGTGTGATCTGGCATTTCCACTTTCATTATTTATTTGCACAACAGAAACCAAACTAAACTTTGCAGCCTTAGTAATACAAAATAATAAATGAATCAATTGCAGCAAGAAAGGCAAGTCTCTTTAAACCAACCAATGCTGCCTTCAAGGAGTAGGGTCACGTATTATCATAAATCAGTTATTTGTTGCAGCTGCGTGCTACCAAGTAAAACCAGATCCAAACGGTATATAGCTCCTAATAAAATGAGCTGTATGGGTTGTATGGAGTTTTTTGTTTGTTTGTTTTCTTAGAGGTGGTGCATATTCAGTAATTCTTCAGTTGTATTCAGCACCTGACATGTATCCTGAACTGCAGGTGGACTAAGTTGTTGCATATATAGGTTGCAATGACCCTTCCCAGCGCGCTCTCTCTCTCTCTCCCCCCCCCCCCCTCATCTCCCATCTCTCCGTTAATGCTTCTATGAAGAGAATGGGCCGGCCAGGCTCCCCTCTCTGCATATATTTAAAGTAATTGGGGGCGTGAGAAGCAAACTCAAGTTTTCATCTTCACAATCCAATCAGTTGCATTAAACACACAGACATACACACACACACTGCTGGGAGTGTTAATTAGTGTGCAGAGCCACTCTGCAGATATCTTTGCCTTCAAGGTAAAGATATCTGCAGTGGAATAGTTAAAGATGGAATATTATTGTACTTAATTTATGTGTGTATACTATTAGAAACATGTTGCCGTTAAGTGGAATAAATGTTTCTATGTAAAAAAAAAAAAAAAAAAAAAAAAAAAGAGATGGAAGGGTAATACATTCTCCTATTGGCAGAAGTTCATGTCACTTTTTTTTTTTTTTTTAGTTAGCCAATTAGAAAAGAGTCTAAACAAGCTGTGAATGCAACGCTGGCACATTAACATTAACAACTCAGTAAACACTAGCTAATAAAAAGATAAACACCCATCCATTCAACATACTGTTATGATGAATTTTTGTCCGATATTCACCTTCGTTTAGCTTTATTCCGGTCTCCACCAACACCTGAAATAAGTATCATTACTTTGTAAAGATAATACATAGTTATCACAGAAAATAAAGTAAAACACAGACTGTCTTAAATGCAGTGCTGGGGGGATGCCCCAAGTGGTACAATGCTGCCTTCGAGTACATCTCGTGAGCTCATGCTTACGATGTGGGAAGTCGTGTACACAAAATGCTCGGCGCTCTAGTGGTAACATCAGCTGTAAATTATTAGGACACCGGTGCTAGGCAACGGTTGACGTCTGGAAGCCACCGAGGCTTCAGCAAGCTCACGACCTTGTAAGTTATTGTTGGAAGTAAAGTGAAAAGGCTTGTTGGGAACATTAACATTTTATAAATTACACAGAAAAACTCTGACACAACTAAATTGCAATATACAGGCATAACATTATGACCACCTTCCTAATATTGTGTAGGTCTCCCTTGTGCCTCCAAAACAGTTGTGACTCATCAGAGAATAGACATAGGCCTTCTGAGGGTGTCCTGTGGTGTCTGGCAACAGGATGTTGTTAGTGGGGAGTCGCCTCTGTGGATCATCCCACAGATACCTGATCAGTTAGGGATCTAGTGAATTTGGAGGCCAGGTCAACACCTTGTGCTGTTCTTCGTGTTTTGCTGAGTTGTTCCTATAGTGTTTTTGTGTGTGTGTGTCTGTGTCAGGCTGCATCCTGCTGGGGATGGCTGCTGCCATCAAGGAGTGTCATTGCTATGGGGTGGGGGTGCCTGGTCTGGTCTAGGTGGGTGCTACATGTCTAAGTAACATCCACATGAATGAATGCCAGGTCCAAAAGTTTCCCAGCAGAACACTGAATTGTCACAAGATGTTACTTACTTCACCTGTCAGTGGTCATAATGTTATGGCTGATCAGTGTATTCACATACCATAATAGGAGGATGTTCCTATGAACCATTTTTTAATGATCACAGTAAGTGTGACTTTATTTGAAGGTAGCAACAGTAAGGAGATCACATGCATATTAATGATGAATCAGGTGCATTAATGCACATTTGCTTCCTCGACTATGACAAGTTAAAATGTCTAAAAAAGGTTTATATTCCAAAACATAAAAACCAAAGGCAAGTCTCTTGGAAAGCTACAGTCAAGCTTTTTTGTCATAGCTGCTGCATCCACAATTTTTGCTTCTCTGACTTTATTTCAAAAACCTGTTGAACAGCACTGAATAATTTACTAATGAATTCTGCGTCGCATCGCTGATAGAAAAACATCGCTCTTTAATTTGCTTTTCAGAATATGACTGCTTTTGTCCTTGATGGCTACATAATGCAGGAAGGACACACTGTGGTCAAGGGCAGAATGAAACCGCTTTCAACATAAAATGCAGGAAAATAAATCAAAGAATCACGGTGCTCTCATCTGTATGTCGACGCCGTCACATGAAAGCCTTGGTTATCATGTTTCTAAGATGTTTCCCATGTCTTCTTTTTTTTTTTCTCTCACTCTCTCTCTCCTAGACACACACACACACACATCCACACAAGTGTAGTATGCCGGTGTTATTACAGTAGAAGATTGGCCTTTTCCTTCTTCCTGAGAGATCAAGCATCGATCTCCAGAGTCAACACAACACCTCACGCTCCTCTGATATTTGCACAAAGATGCAAACAAACATTAAAACAGGGACACAGACACGCAATCAAAAAATGAAAGTAAGGAAACCCGCCGCCGTCCTCTCCACACACGCTGATATGACACCGTGACCTGGCGAGATTTTCGTTTTGGATAAACAGAGATGCAAAACAGTCTTGTGTCCCGCTCACCTTGTTAGAGATGAAGACCCTCTTTCTTTTGGGGACACGTTCACACTCGACTGAGGAAAAAAAAGAAAAGAAAATGAGCATCCACTACTCGCCGTTGGCCGCAGTGCCGTGTTTTTCTTCGGGGGGTGCGCTGCCTACCAAATGTTCTCCAACATGTCTGGCTTCCTCTGGTGAGCACAACAGTGTTTTCACTGACTGCCCACTTTACACCTCCCATTCAAATCTATTTAAATCGCTCTTTTCAGCAGCTTATGGCAAAGGAGCCGATCTATTTTTGTTCGAGCCGTTTTCTCGGCGCCAGCCCACTTCACACGCCTTCTAGGACTAGTAGAAATCTTTCATCGTTTTTAATTTTCAGAACAGTTGATCAGAATGAACAAAAGCTTTTAGTGTGTGTAAAAACCTCCGTGCTTTGCTTGTTTAGTGGACAGTCAGTCAGTCAATCAGTTAACCAGTTCACCAGTCAGTGAGTCAAAGGTCTCAATATTTTCCACAGACACAGGTAGCCATCTTCTCGCATTTGAAATCAGGAAACAATTCCTCCACCGTGATCGCTCTTTATCAAAGCCGCACCTGCCTTACAGCTATATATATCCTGGTGTTTCTCACCTCTCCCACATTTTTTTTTCTTTCAATTTACCACCCTTACTCCCCGCTCTCACTCTCGCCTCACAAGTCCCATCTCTTCTCTGCCTTCCAACTGTCATGCTAACAGACGCTATAACCCTCTCACCTTTAATCATTGTGTTTCATCCTTTACGGCGGTGTATTTTTAATGCGCCCCCCCCCCCCCAACACACACACACACGTTACTCTCCGAAAACCGGCCTTGAGCTGTGAAATGTGTGAGAAAGTGAAAAGAGGAACATACAGAGCAAAAATCTACAAGGTTCATTAATATCTAAACTACCATTTGAAAAGATATCGGTCTCAAACGGTTCAAGATTCTTAACATGATTTTGTTTCTAGATTTGCACAAACAATATGAAACGGTGGCCTCACAGCAAGAAGGTTACAGGTTCGAATCCACGGGCCTTTGACTTGTGTGTGGAGTTTGCATGTTCTCCCTGTGTCTATGTGGGTTCTCTACGAGTACTCCAGCTTCCGCCCACCATCCAAAGACATGCTTGTTAGGTTGGGTTCCAGAAGATGAATATGACTGAAGAATAATAAAACAAATTTTCTATGGAGAGGTTTTCTGTAACTGCTTGTCCTCTGGAGGGTCATGGGGGGACTGGTGCCTATCCCAGCTGTCATCGGGTGAGAGGCACGGTACAACCTGGACAGGTCTCCAGTCTATCGCAGGGCTAACGCAGAGAGACAGACAACCATTCACACTCACACCTATGCCCAATTTAGAATCATCAATGAACCTAATGAGCATGTCTTTGGACACGCTGAAGTGTAGTGTTTCATTATTGTGCTTTTAGCAAAACTATCCTCACAAGAAAAATTACTTCCTCATGGGCGCTCGTTGTTACTCTGTTGTTTCCTGCAGTCAGCACAATTGTCTTTTGGACGTAACCAGTTGTTCTTTGACCTTTACCAGGTAGTTTATCTTTTAAATAAATAAACTAAGACAACTGCATTTTTAACCAAACATGTGATTTATTACTTTTGTTTTCTTAAACCTCAAGCAGTTTCTGTGTGTAAACAGTCATCCTGTTTAAAGTTGAGTTTAAGTAGATTGTGCTCTTTTTGTTCATTTCTCATAGCTTGGTATTTTGTTCTTTAGTCTGGAGGACTTGGTTTTGGTGTGCTATATTAATCAAACCCTGAAACTTATTAGACCCACCTGGGTATAATAACGCTGTGTCCTCGTGTAACACTTTAAACTGTAATGATTTAACAGGTATTTGTATAGAAACTCTCTCTTAAAGGGTATAAAGTTGATTCTTGTGACTGTCAAAGAGCCACCAGATTTCTGTGTCTGTGTGCAGCTGTTAATGCTTATGGTGGGTTAGCTCTGCTACCATCTACTTTTCATGCTAGACCCTGCAGACATTTCTCTGTTGCTGGAAAGGTTGAGACCTGCTCGCTTGTTAATTAATTCTTCTTTGGATTTATTTATTTATCGAGTTGGTTAACAGCTTCAAGGTTCAACAGTATCAAAGGCTCCCCCTACTAATGAATAGTGAAGGTAAAAGTAATGTGAAATTATGGAGCAAAATTATAAGAGGAAACTCTAGAATGATCTGGAATACTCTGTCTGAGAGGGTGGACTTTCAGTGTGACCTTGGATGCTTTGTGTTCCCACAGCCCAGGCCGTGTTGAGTGTGCTATCAAATGTGGGCCTGCTCCGACCTGGTATAAACATGCGTCGTGAGAATAGACAGTATAAAGATGGAAGTGGAACTGCTCCTCAAAAGTGAAGCTAAAGCAAGTAGAGCTCCCCCTGGTGGCTGGCAGCAGTGTAGGTCATAAGCTCCACCCCCTCCATGTTAGTGGATGGAATTTGGGTCAAACTAAAACACAAAAATCCGCATCAAATATTTTTAATTTTTTCAAGGATGGTTTCTGTCATTTTAAGAATGAGAATAAGAAAAACCTTTATTAGTCCCGCAATGGGGAAATTGCAGAAAATGCAGAATAAAAAATAACAAGAGCATAAAAAATAACAAAAGCAGGTAGGTAGTTAATATAATCTTGATGTATGTTCAAGTGTCAGTTTTTGGCTTAGTTTCATTTTAGTTAATTATTCGACGCTACAGAAACAGGATGTGCTATAGAAACAGGACGTACTGGCAACTACCAGTCGCCATTATGTACGTTAAGGTACGTTAAAAGAAATTCTCACCTTGACTCCAGTCCCTCACTGGTAGTCGCCTACCAGTCGGCATTATGTCATGCCAACCACTCTGTAAAGTGGTCCTGTGTTGTAAACAAGTACAGTGTATAATCCAACATTTTCTTGTAAATGGCGGAGATAGAGCAGAGTGTAGTATAAATTAAACGGCAAGTCGAGTGAGTCTGGTGGAAGTTTGGTCGGGTCATCAATATCGTGGCTCCACTCTCGGACCATACTGCGCAGACTGTGGCTCCAAACTCGCAAGATGGCGCCGCCCGTATCCCCGGGAAAAGAGCGTCAGTTTGGCCAGTGCAAGGAAGCGGGGATGCATTGTCCATATTTATATACAGTCTATGCTTTACATCAGTGCTTACAGCTGACACGTATGTATGAACAGGGCAGCCATACTCACAAATGTGTCCCCTGTACACACTCAAGTCTTAACGTGTGTTTTATTTTTAGTTTTGTCATTAAAAATCTTGAAAGCACATGGAGGTAGATCACTGTTGGGTAGGGAGAACAAGTGAGCATAAAAACCAGGATGAACAGCTATGAGCTGACGAGTTTGGGGATACATGAGTGAGAGAGAGAGAGAGAGAGAGAGAGAGAAAAAGCTGCAGAGGTGAGAGGGAGGACAGCCGGGAAAAAGAGAATAAGAGAGAGAGAGAAGTGATGACAGGTTATTTTTCACCTTTCCTCTCCTGACGGCTGATGTTATTTCCCATTCTCCTCGGACACACGGCAGATCCAATCTAAGACTTCTCTGGACGGCCCTTCTGAAGCCCCATAACCAAATGAAAACCTTTATTACATACACCTTACACAGACTGCAGCCCCACACACACACGCACAAAGCAAAACATAGAGGCCATATGCTGAATAAGCCTACACTCGGAAGGAAAGCAGAAATATCACAGGCACATTGTTGCATGCACACACAATTACATACACAATCTAAGCGTCAGGCACCGTACAGCACGCGTCAGGACCCGTGCAGAATTCTCTTTCTAATTATGTACGAATGCATTTTCCCACCTCTCTGTTCTGGTCTTTGTATGTGGATGGCCTTCGCAGTGTACCAGGTCTGAATGGGCATGTATGTGCTGGTTGAGTGTATTAATTGTAAAAGCCAAGTGGGGACCACATCAGGTGAAGGTTTAATTCTTTGGCTGTTACTTTACAGAGGTTTATTACTGTTCATGGGCCTCAGCGCGTACACTGGAGACATACAACACAGTACTAGAGAGCCAGGTGCATCAGGCCGTAAAAATAAAAGCCCCACAGAAGATCTCTACTCTGAATTATTATTCTACCTTGTCTGGTTTTTATTCATTCTCTCATAGCTCTCTGTAGCCTTCATCGCCCTCTGCATCCTCTTCAACGGTGGAAACACTGCATTTGCGAAGCCAGGTTTAAACCTGATTGAGATTTAGCAAGTGGGTCTTCTTGCAGAATAAAAGACAAAAAGAGAGTGGAGCGACTCAACATAGATGGACGCTAAGAAAGAGATAAAGACAAAGAGGGTGATGACAGCTAATCAGATAGGTGTGAGGGACCGGAGTCAAGGTGAGAATTTCTCTTAACGTACCACGATCAGGTTATTTCAGTCTGTTAATGTGTCAGAAAGAGGGGTCGTACCCTGGGAACTGTGGGAAATTGAGTTTTGTTGTATGCCCTGGGCATATGAGTGTGAATGAGAGAAAAAGGTCAAAATCAGACTTCTTCAAATGACATTTCTCTGAAACTGTGATCACTGCTATCATATTCAATTCTGCATACGATCGGTGGGGAAGGAAACATTCACGCACACACATTAGTTATAGTAGCTTGGAATTACACACCATAGATCTTGTATCTTTAACTTTTATTCAGTTATCTTGATAGAAGTATTTATACCTAGCCCACGTATTATAACAGGATCTGTGTATATTTACTGGACATTTTACATGATCTGAGACCAAGATGCATTTAGTGGACCACTTAGTTCACTGCTGCAACCTTTTGGCCAAAGTCTGAAATAGAAAGTGAAACCCTGGCACTTAAAATCTGCCTGATGGTATTTGCTGTTTGTGGAAACCCAATGTTGTAAATAAAAGGCAAAACCGGTATGCACACGGCCAGAAGTGTGTTTGATATTGCATTAACTTCGGTCCTCAGCTCTGAACAGAACTAGCTCCTCAATGATTTGTCCATATCAGGTACATTTATTTATACAACGATCAGCTACAGCATTAGAACCACTGGAGAACCACAGATAACAATTACCATCTTGTGACAATTCAGTGTTCTGCTGGGAAACTTTTGGACCCACCTAGACCAGACCAGATACCCCCACCCCAGAGCAATGACACTCCTTGATGGCAGCAGCCATCCCCAACAGGATGACACAAAAACACTTTAGGAACAACTCAAAAAAACATGAAGAACAGCACAAGGTGTTGACCTGGCCTCCAAATGCACTAGATCCCAAACTGATCAAGTATCTGTGGGATGATCCACAGAGGACCCTCCCCTCAACCCACAAGACCCAAAGCCCCCCACTAACAACATCCTGTTGCCAGACACCACAGGACACCCTCAGAAGGTCCATGTCCATTCTCTGAAGAGTCCCAACTGTTTTGGAGGCAAAAGGGAGACCTACACAATATCAGGTCATAATGTTATGCCTGATCGGTGTATGTTTCTCATTAAATACTAAGATTCATCTGGAAAAATGTTTTTGAATAAAATGATGATTAGAATGGTTTAAAGTTATGCCTCCGTCAGACTCATTCAACCCCGTAGACGATGCTTATTTTCACTCTGTCTGCCACTGATGAGCCAGGTTTTACTTGGAGTGCACAGAGGAGCACCTCAACATGAGTCATGTCTGAATCAGAAAAACGTGCTGGAACGTTGTTGTCAAAGCCTCGCGAGTAATGACAGCTACACCAAGATAAACCTGTTCCAAGTAATAAAGACTGACAGACCAGTCAAAGGGTGAAAGTGAGACAAATCCAGCACAGATTTCTCAACTGTCCTGCACGTATCTCAGGGTAGATGCAGGAGTAAAGGACTCAAGCAAATGGTGTGAGGGTGTGGGAATCTACTCATTTCCTCCGTCTCCTCTTTTAAATATAAGCCCTTTTATAAGGTCATCAGATATTCCTCCTTGATCTTAACAACCTGGGTTAGACATTTACTATGTAAACACAAGACCTATGCACTCAGCGTACAGTTTCTGCCTGTTCCTGAGTGGGTTTACTTTGTCGGTGATAGTAGATGGATATCATGTAATATTGATGGCAAAGAGTCTGTTGCTTGTTTCTGCTGAGTGCTTTCTCCGTGGTGAAAAGGAGCACAGCAGAATGCCAAATAAAAGCATTTTCCAAATATCTAACATCACATTGTAACTTCTCCCTGAATGGCCAAAAACAAAATGCCCATCCTATAAAACCGTCATAAGGATTAGAAGGTCTTATCTCGAGCCCTTAGAAGGAAACCTGCCTACATCCTGGAGAACGTTCTTGAGTTACTGTTCAATTGGGGTTTATTCCAGAGTCTGAGAGAATTTATTTTCTCATGCACAAGAGTTAGGGTTGAGCTCCACAGTCTACCGCATGAGTTGCCATGTTCTGTTGGGCAGTTGTTGAGGTCTTTGGTCCTAGTTTTTGCTGCGTGTCCTGCATCGTTGACCCTAGTTGAACCCCGTTGACGACTTTTCATCCCAATGAGCATGTCGAATTTGAAGTGAAGCTTTTCTGTGATAGAGATTGCTCTGATTGGCTGTTCAGCTCAGTGCAGGAGATAAACGGAGACTTTGTGTGCAACTCACAAAATCACAAAATTTTCATCTTCATCTCATCAGAACGTTCAGATGAGCAAATATTTTCACAAAGACGTGACCATCTGTAGACCCAAGGACCTGCACGGTTCAGGAGAGGCCAGTTCTGTAGTGGTCAGTTTGTTGCTGTAGCTCCTCAGGCTTCTCCTTCTGAATGACCAATACAGACTACTGCAGATAGGTGCAACTGGATCAGTGTTGCCAGATGGGAAATGAAGAAATATCATTACGACCCAAACTATCATATATACTAAAACAACTTGAAAAATCACACGCTAGGACAGTGCATTAAAAAACAAAGCTATTCTATGTGCATGGCTCTGCGCCCACCCAGTCAGTTGCACCTCTTTGCACAACCATTGCTTCCATCCTTAACTATCAAAACAAAAGCATCGGAACTACACATTGCATACAGAACTGCCTCAACTGCCTTTTTTTTTTTCTTTTTTTTTTTAAACCATAGCCTGTGTCTATGCTTTTCTTTTAGTAGTTTTTTCCTCAGAGTATGAACTCATGTTCACTTATTTGTTTTTAGTTTGTTACGGCGCCAGTGCAGCTGCGCAAACAAACGCGAGCTGAGCGCTGCCGATGTGATTGGCAGTGAGGTGGAGCCAGTCAGGAGGGAGCTGATCAGGCATGAGCCCGGTGATGTGCGGGTCTTCAAGTAAATCAAAAATGTTTATTTCATTTATTATTTTGGGTGCACGGAAATGCCAAAACTATCGTATATTTGACCTTTTTGGAAATATTGATTATATATCGTATAGGCCCCCAAACCATCATATATATGCGCTAACTATCGTATATCTGGCAACACTGAACTGGATAACTCTTTGGTCTGGGCCTTTAGACTGTAACCAGCTGACATGTATTTTTCTTATTCACTTGTGCCTCTTTACTCCTCGTAGCGGAGTCCACGTCAATTAAAATGGCAACTCTCAACTGTCAGTCATCTTTGAGACGAGTGTGAGCTCCTCTGAGCATGAAATGAAATGCTAAACTATTTATTAAATGGCACAAAAGTGCTTAACAAACAGTAGCCAGGATTTCAGTTACATGTGAATTTGGGCACCGTTTGTTGAAAGGGCTTCGTGTTGTGTACACCTTTTTTAATACTAATGTAACCCCGCTCAAGTAAAAGCAGACTCAAATCAGATGTAACTTTAGTTGTAACTGCAGCTGTTTCATTTGTTCGTATCGTAAACCACTGTTCCAAAAAAAATGACTCAGCGCATCGAGGACTGTTTTAAATAGGACGTGACAACCTTGCCGTGCGCTAGGCTGTGACGGGCCGGCAACCGTCGCACCCACCAATATCTTGTCAACCAAATGTAATCAGGTTTAGAAAATGTGATTACAGGCCGCGCTTTACATATCTGATTTGATTATTTCATCAGAAGTGCTGGAACCGGTGACAGGCGATAATTCACTTAATGGCAGCGACACTTCCGAAAATATGCCCGTAAATAGCAGGAGCATATGTTAATTAATCTTGTGCCGCGACAACTCTTTATTAAAACACCTATTAGATTTGTGCCAACCTGCTGCATCCAAACATCACAAAGCTGATACATCAATAAGAACAGAGACGAACAATACTGAGCAGTGCTCTGCAAAGAGGTCAGCATGACAATTGGTATCAATCCAGCCAGAACAAATAACTTACTCAACTTGCAATATTACATTTTTTGCTCCTTCATTCATTCATTAATTTATTTTCTGTAACTGCTTTTTTTCTGGAGGGTCATGGGGGGGCTGGAGTCTATCCCAGCTGTCAGTAGGCGAGAGGCGGGGTACACCCTGGACAGGTCTCCAGTCTATCACAGGACTAAAGCAGAAAAAAACAGACAGCAGTTCACACCTACAGCCAATTTAGAATGAATTAACCATAACCAGCATGTCTTTGGATGGTGGGAGGAAGCTGGAGTACCCGGAGAGAACCCATGCAGACACAGGGAGAACATGCAAACTCCACACAGAAAGGCCACCCAGTTGGCCTGTGGATTCGAACGCAGAACCTTCTTGCTGTATTTTCCAGTTAAATATAGAGACTTTACCAATACTCGTGCTTATTATCTATAATTTATAAGTCAGTGTAATCATTAAAAGGGTTTTTTTGGGGGGGTATTCCTCACCAAACACTGCAAATTGGTGCATGCATGTCCACGTGTGGATCCTTATGGGTGCCTCAGATAAATGCACACCTTTAAATGTGTGTCATTTGTTGCAGGATACATGTAATGTGAAAGTTAAATAAAGCTACGCCAGCCACGTATTAATGTTTCATAGTTTCCTCCGCGGCTTGCTTTGGATTCAAATCAATCTCGGCTGTTGGGCTTTAAAAGCCTAAACATCTACTACCCTAAATATACTCCAGCTTTGCTCAGTGGTTTACAGCTTGCTCCCTGTCTGTCTCCATCCAGATAGCTTACCTGAGTTCAAGGCATGAATAATCTAGCTGCGGCGTGCTCCATTAAAAATGTAAAGATTTAAGAATATAGCGTGTTTGTGTTTTGAACCAAGCTGCCTCACAGAACTACCTAAGACTCCCCTTTGATTAAAGCAGTGCGTGCTGAGACTGAGAGTCAGTTCGGTGCCTGCGAAAAAGGAGAGTGGGCAGCTGCTTGTGGAATAATTGGGGCCAGACTCCATTTTGCCAACTGCCTCCACGCTTGCTGTGTCGATGGCTCTTAAAAGGCTGGCTGTGCAGCGTCCCAGTGGTGGACTGCATCCTCTGCCTCTTTGTTGTTCTCTTTGTGTTTAGTCAACCTGATTTCTCAGAGATGTATGACATGAACAAGCGAGCGGACGGTGAAGATCAAGCGAGCGGACGGTGAAGATCAAGCTACCAATTGAAACAAAAAAGAGGGTAGGCAGAAGAGTAGATGGTGTTCGCTTTTTACTTTTGCTATTGTTAGGGTACTGTACCACAGGGAATGGTTAAAATGCGTGAACACACCTACACACACACTGATCACTAGACAGCACATCCCATTGATTCCAGGTTAACCCTGATCCCCCTGTGTTTACCTGACTGCCTGAGTGTGTGTGTGTGAGTGAGTGGATTTTATGAAGATCTTAAATTCCACCGCCATATTTCACAAGAACTGTGCACCTGGACGTTTTTTGCTTATTTTAACTATAAAAAGGTCAGAAAATGTCCCTTGAGTGAGTGCAATTTTCCTAAATACTTAGAAAACATCCAACATCTGGCAGTTATTTACAATTTACTGCATGATATAAGAGTGCAATAAGCATCCGGGAGAGGTGCAAGTGAAATTACCGTAATAACACCATATTGGCTGTTGAGTGCAACGTCTCAGCTTTTGAAATCGTTGGAATTCATCCAACAGCACAATCTGTGACATATTCACAATAACCCAAAGTGCGCTCGTGCAAACGTGCCACCAGCGACACATTCGGTTTAAAGGGATTTGTCTTTGAAGTAGTTTAGAAACCCATACTGGTGTTTCCTTGGTGTTGAACAATACTATTTTGATGCAAAAGTTCAACCATTCAATGGGTATATTAACGGCGAGTTAACTAAACATTGTCACATTACATTGAGGACAAGGTTTTTGCTACTCAACTCGGGTACCAATACCACTAACAACCACTAGATGGCTGCCGCGACCCTTCACAGGAACAAGCGGTTACAGAAGATGAATGAATGAATGAATGGGTGTATATTATTCAAAGCAGCAAAATGATCAATTAACCATTAAATTCATGCATGTTCTTAGGGAGTTCTCTCTCCATGAAAAGTATGGCTAGTACTCACCGCAGTGTCTTGACCGCTAGCTAACGGGCTGAAAAACAAGTATGTATGGCGAAAGTACAAACCCCCCAAGATCCCATTCAGATTGCAATGCAACGTTTGCGATTTGAAATTTAAAAAAAAAAAAAAAAAACTGCCTTAATATGAGAGAACAATACAGATGATTTGCAGCCATATTGAATTTGCCACAAAGAGCACGCCAGCAGTACTTCATGGAACGCGGTTAGATGCTGATTGGATTTCATCCAGAGGCACAACAACAGTCGCTGACAGCTAGCCACACACCATCGTTGAATGTGGTGGAAATAATCCTTTTCTTTCTCGTTTAGGTGGGGGCGTCGCCTTGTCACCCTAATGGAGAAACCACCCATGGAAACCCAGTGGAGCTAGTGACCAATCTATCAAGCACATTGCTATGTACGGTAAGGGACCGTCCTGAAACCTGCAGAGAAAAACATTAACTTCTCTCTCTCACGCTATAGCCATTTAGTAACCTTTAACTGCAAACTCACAGTGGGAGGTGAGATATAATTGTATAGCCCCAGCAGGATGCAGCCTGACACAGGCACACACACAAAAACACTTTAGGAACAACGAAAAAAAAAAAAAAAAACATGAAGAACAGCACAAGGTTTTGACCTGGCCTCCAAATTCACTAGATCCCAAACTGATCAAGTATCTGTGGGATGATCCACAGAGACCCCTCCCCTCAAAAGCCCATGTTCATTCTCTGATGAATCACAGCAGTTTTGAAGGCACAAATGAGACCTACACAATATCAGGAAGGTGGTCATAATGTTATGACTGATCAGTGTATGAATACAGACAGTAGAAGTTGATTTGATTTGCTCAGATTCATCTATACATTTATACAGCCTAGACTTTGGGAACAGATTTTGACTGAAATCAGGTTATTTGTTTTTAGTGTTTAGCCTCACTTCATGTAAATATCCAAGAGAGAATCGTCTCTGGTCTTCCTCCCGGCACTGACTCCTTTCTTCAGGCTGTCAAATCTTTCCTTTTTGTTCGTTTTGGGAGTCGTGTGTCTCCAACAGCTTCACATCTGCAGTTTCATACGCCTTGCGCTGTTCGTTTTAAAGCCAGGCAGTTCCCTCTGTGCTTTATTTAAGAAGACTCCTTTTGCCTCAAGTTCTGTGCTGCTCATGGGAGATGGCACCCAGGGACATAATAAATAAATAGAATCCAACATGTGAACAAGATGCTTTTCCTGCTGATGGGTTCTTTTCCTTTACTGTTGTAATAGACAATCAAATCTAATTTGACTATTACTCCAAGGAAACAAGTGTACACACGCCTACACTCATATTACCTTTCTATAGCAATAAAAGCTGCAAACAACAGAGTCCGGACTATAGTAGAAGAGGAAATATAATACCATATCATGTATCCCTTTTCCTTTAATGTGCGGGAAGTATTGTGACTGAAATAGGTCTGCAAATAGAAAATGTGATACTTGTTCCTCTCAGCGTTCACACCTAATTAACTTCCAAACGGCACATTTTAGTCCAGTGACGACAATAGGACTGTTTCCAGACAATATGCCAACTGACTAGAGCCATATTTTTCTTCACTTTACTCTGTTGGATGTGCTTTATTCGCTTATGCTGTCCTTGTGATAGTGATTAGAGGAATGCATCTTTTCCTCACATTAGCCCGTGGTTTGATTATTTTGTCCTTCTTTACCCAAAAATAAAAAAATAAAAAAAGATGAACTTCGGTGATCTCACTTCCCAAATGTCACGGCAGCACTGCGCAGCCTCATAGTCTGAGGCTATCGAGCATCATTGGCCGGCAGACAGACAGAGAGACAGGCGAGAAAGGAGAGGCAGACGGGTAATTAGGCTGGCAGGTGGACAGACGGACAGAGAGACAGACAGGCAGTCAGGAGAGACGACAGACAGGCCTTGTAGTCCAGAGGCAATGAATATGATATCCAAGATCGCTCTTTAATCTCTGCTGAGCAAAAGCAAACACACACACACTCGCACACACACACAGACAAAGTAGGTGTGCGGTGGTAGCTTGCTCCTGTCTGTCAGTCGAGTTAAACTGCAGTCGGGCCGGTGTCACCCTGAGAAACAATGAGCTCTGGTGCTCCTGTGTGAGTGCGACAACTTAGACACACACACACACACACACACACACACACACACAATGACTGTCTTCGCAAAAGCGCTCTGCGGTCCTGGGAAAGAAGAAGGAGGAAAATGGGGATTTGAGTGCGTGGCAGCATCTATATTTGAGTGTATGACAGAAAGAGAGAGAGAGAGAGAGAGAGAGTAGCTGTGTCTCATCCCTTGCGTCCCGCATCACAGAGAAGTCCTTTTGGCCTGTCATTCACCGTCAGCTTGTATTCGAAGCTGCAGGAAACCCCTGGGAGAGAGAAACTGCAACGGATGAAGACTGCAGGAATGACAGAAAGGAGGAAGGGAAAAAACTGAGAAAGAGAGAGAGAGAGAGAGACAAAGACGGGGAGATATAAGAGGGGAAGGATGGAAAAAGATGCAAATCAAGACAAAGTAGTAAATAAAAGGAAATGTTAAAGTATCAAAGAGCACGGAGAACAAAATGGTGTGTGTTTGTCGGGGGTGGGGGGTGAGGAGAAACATGACTAATAAACTGAAAACAGACAAATCATCCACTGAAAAGGCTTCAGAGATGTCATTATGCGTTTGACGTTTAACCTTCTCTCCGTTCATTAAATCAGACGAATAGTCACAAAACTCAAAACTGAAGATGTCCATAATCTACTAAGAAGAACTGTGTGGACTTAACGTCATACGTCTTGGAGGTTTCTGATTGATTTGTGAGTTGGAAAAATGATCCAAAAACCGGCGTTGCCTCACTGCCTCAGATTAGTCAGTATTTGGTGCTTTGGTGAACTCAGTCACTAGAGTTTAGATGAAAACATACAAGCTCAAACAAATATACTACATTATATGAAGTGTAGGTATACTAGGTTTTATAAATATACATCAATAAATCCTCCAAGTAACACGAGAGCTCACAGATATCAATACTGATCCATTATTTTGCCAAGTGTTGCTCATGTGCCAGAGATACGTAATGATTTATGACATGGATTGAATAAACGCATATGCACAGTGTAACGCACGCTAGCGGAAACAAATATTGCAGCTTGAAGAAGGGTGTTCATGTACCCTGGATGTGACACCCTTACCCGTGACAGATACGTTTTTGTTCTTCTGCTGATGTGTGCATTGACTCTCAAATCGTTGTTTTGGTTGTACTGATGCTTTGGAGATCAATCCACCCACCCTGTCTGATAGTATAGTTGGTGAAGCTGAACATTTTCTGGAAGTGTGATGTATGATGTGGATTGTTTGGCCAAACACTTTGATGTGCATGTGCACAATGACGTGTGCACGATAGCAGAAGCAAATAATGCAGCATGAAGAAGGGCGTTCGTGTACCCAGAATGTTTTCTAACATGTGATAGGTTGATTTTTGCTCTTGTATTGACGCTACCGCTGGCACTCAAATCGTTATACTGCTCGTATTGATACTTTGGTGTGCAATCCACCCACCCTGCCTTATGCCATTGGTGGTAAAAGTAAGTAAGATTTTCTGGAAGTGTAACACTACAAGACTGGAATATGTAATGATTTATGACATGGATTGAACGAACATATCTCAGCCATCACCAAATATTTGGCCGAACGCTTCAACGTGCATGCTTTGTGTGCACGCTGTAGCAGAAGAGATGCAAATACTGCAGCATGACGAGTGGTGTTCATGTACCCTGGATGTGACCTTACAGATAAGTTTTTGTTCTCCTGCTGATGTGTGCGTTGACTCTCAAATCATTGTTTTGGTTGTACTGATACTTTGGAGATCAATCCACACACCCTGTCTTGTAGTATATATGGTAAAACTGAAGATTTTAAACCATTTGTAAGTTATTATTTATGACATGGATTGAACCAACATATTCCAGTCATCACCAAATATTGTGCATGCACGCTAGCAGAAGAGATGCAAACGTCGCAGCGTGAAGAAGGGCGTTCATGTACCCAGGATGCGATCTTGAGTGTGATAGGTTGATTTCTGCTCTTCTTTTGACTCCGCCATTGACGCTCACGTCATTATATTGGTCGTATCGATGCCTTGGGGAGCAATCCACCCACCCTGCCTAATAACGGTTGGTGGTAAAAGTAAGGATTTTCTAACACTATAACAACTGGAGTACTCTTTAACAAAAAAAAAAAAAAAAAAAAAACCTATCATGTCTGTGTGTGTCTCCCCAGCTGGTTTGTTTCCCAGTGGTGCTCATTTGGCACACTTTCTGCATTACTGCACCTCCCCTTGGTATGTGTTATGGCTGCCTAGGAATCAGATGTGCCTCCTTAAATGTAGGTATTGTTTTTAATCATTAGGGGAAATGAGAGAGAGAGAGAGAGAGATAGACTACTGTAAGATATGAGAGAAATAATGTGGAGATAGATGGATGGATAGATGGATGAGTCTGGGATTGAGTAAGCCACACACAGAGAGAGGGAGAGAGAGAGAGATGCTCGATAAAGTGGTGGGGCGGGGAGGAGGCGGTCGCCACGCAGTGATTGGAAAATATCGAAGACGCGCACGCGCTAATCCGATGATGAGTCTCCGTTACCGGGGGAGGGAGGGGTATGTTAAAAAAAAAAAAAAAAAGAAAAAGAAAAAGTGTGACCAGGGCGGGAGCATCTTTCGCTCGCGCGCCGCATCCCTTCCTCTCGAGCCCCTTTGTGCTTGAAACTCTCATATCTCTCATATCAATAATTCAAGTGCGCGCGAGAGAGAGAGCAGACGGAGCTCCCCCTCCCAACCCCCCCAAACCCGCGCGCTATGAGTTCTGCTGCCTCGTCACTCGTCCAGGGCCCCTCCGCACCGCGCACCACTCTCGCTTTCTGTGTTTCCAAGTGACAGGAAAAAGCTGCCGAGAAGTGAGAAAAGAGGGAAAGAACAGGTGAAAAACTGGAGACTCTGCGGGAGATACGGGGGTAATAACGAAATCATCGAGAAACGAAAAAAAAAGAAAAGAAGAAGAAGAAGGGAGACGAGACGCCTCAGAATAAACCGTCTGGTTTGAAGAGACTCTGCGAGGGAGTTTACTGTAGGCTAACTGCATCCAAGAAAACGGAGTGGCGTCTAGTTGTAAAGCGAGCCTTCTTACGGTTAATCGGGGGAACACCGGGAACTCTTTCTTGACTTTTTTTTTTTTTCTTCAAAGGGGACTAGACCCACAGTTTGAGGCGTCAACACGACCGAAGAAGTTCACCGCTCTGGTCCGGCATGTTGGCGTTTTGCCTCCTAAGTGCCGTGTGGCTCGCGGCGAGCCCGGTCCGCGCCCAGAACGAGACGGAACCAATCGTCCTGGAGGGAAAGTGCCTAGTGGTGTGCGACTCCAACCCGACCGCGGACCCCACGGGCACGGCGCTCGGGATCTCGGTGCGCTCGGGCAGCGCCAAGGTGGCGTTCTCCGCAGTCCGGAACACCAACCACGAGCCCTCCGAGATGAGCAACCGGACTATGGTCATCTACTTCGATCGGGTAAGAGGCAAAATATGTATTCGGTTATATTGCACTACAACTAAGAATAAAACAGGGGAAAGAAAATAAGTTTGTTTCTAGTAAGTCTTTATTTAGTTTTACGTCTATTATTACCAAATGGAGAAGGGGCTCATGTGAAGTTTAGGATAGTGTGTGGTTAATGTGGTGCATGCATATTGCCTGGTGTGGACGCTGTCAGATATCAGCCGTGTGGAGGAAAGACGATGTTGATTCAGACGATGTTTCAGAGGCACAGAAACAACAAAAATGTGTCAAATTCCTGCGCGTAAGACCACAACAAGACAATTTCTTTTTTGGACCCTTAAAAAATGCAAACACAGACTATGAAAAATAAAACTTAACTTATAAGTCAAGCGATGTGTTGTGTAAGACGTTTGTAGGTACGATACAACTAAGAAATCCAGGTGAAACTAAGTGATGGACAGAACATATGCCACAGTGGCTGGACGGAGGCGCAGATGAATCTGGTGCACCTCTAGTAACAAAGCTAGATAACCAAACGAGGAGCGATCTCGAGGACGGTTCATTTTTATTATTAATGTCTAAAGTGGTTGGACAGGTAAAAGCAAGCCTTCTGAATATTTCGACTTTTAGAGCTGGCGGTGTGGTGCATGGGAACTGACATATCGCCAAATAATTTAGTAACGGCAGGTCGCAAGGGCGAGGTCCCACCCGCCCGCCGTTAAAGGTTAATTCTCCCTCAAACTGCCGTTCAATTACACGCCACAGTTCGCCTCCGTCCATAAAACCAGACATTTGGCTGCGGAGATGCATAATTGAATGTTTCATTTGAAAGATTGATTAAGTTCCCTCTCATTCCCCATCAAGTTTGGAAGTTGTGGCAAGGAAGGAAAGGCAAGATAAAAGCAGGGAGGTATCCATCTACATCAGTGAGTCTGGACGGGCGGTCTGGGACCACAGGGGCCCCTTACACTATCAGTAGGCTGGTAAAGGAATAATTCCAAAAAGAAAATATACAATAGAGTAAAAACATATGGTAAATGATAGATTTGTGTAAAAAAAAAAAAAAAACGAGGATTACATTTGTTAGAATATGTTTTGTTAATAAATTTTGAGTATAATTTAAGTGAAGCTGTTATATTGGTTAAGCTATTTGAGATTTATTTTATGATGCAGACCACAGTTTGTTTTCCCATCCGTAATAATTCATTATTTATGCTCTCGTGTGAACTTGCAGTACCTGCTTCTGACTGTAAATTATTTCCTTCTTTTCAGGTCCTAGTGAACGTTGGGAAGAATTTCGACGAGGAGAGAAGTAACTTCATCGCGCCGCGCAAAGGGATTTACAGTTTTAACTTCCACGTAGTGAAAGTCTACAACCGCCAAACTATACAGGTAGCGCGTGTTCGCGAGTTTGTCCTTTATGTGTGTGTGTGCGTGCTTGCCTGTCTGTCTTATTTTATTATTTATTTTTATTATTTATTTTTAACCCCCCCCCCTTCATAAAACCTGAATATGGCAGTAATTTTGTAGATGTTTGAGATGTCTTTCCCCCGGAGACAACGTCGTAGGTGGGCGTTCACAGATGAAAGCTACCCCCCTCCCCCACCCCCTGCTGGCCCAATCATAATTAATCAATACACGCGCAGAGGACGGCGCCAAATGAAGCGCGTGGGGCCGGCAGGAGGACTGGGGGGTGGGGGGTTCTGTGGTGAGCGCGAGGAGGGGCGCGTGGCTCCAGCGGCTTTCCTTTCAGCACCGCGGACAGCGACGCACTCCTCCTCCTCTTCCTCCTCTTCCTCCTCTTCCTCTCTGGATGAAATCAGGCAGCAGGCTGGCTGAGATTTTTGATTATTCAGAAGATTAAAACTTTAAGTGCGTTTTGAACACAGCAAACAGAGATTTTTTTTTTAATTTAATTTTCTCTCTCAGACGCACAAAGCCAAATAACATTTTTTTTTTTCTCCCTTCACTTATTTGTTTCTGGCAGGCACACTTCCTGCAGTGAGCCCCGCACTCACAACTCTTCTTTCATCCTACTAACAACTCCTTTTAGCTGCAGTCTCCACATCCTTTTGATGTGTCAAGTGATAGGAAGCACTTGAGCGGTCTTAAGCCCGTTTCTAGCATTTAACATGCACGTGATGAAGCTTTACAAGCCACGGCGTTAATTGCAATGTATCTCTTGCAAATTAAACTGTTGTGTAATTATGCTGCGGTGTCCCCGGGGCTTCGGCATTATGTTTTGCTGCTTCTACTTTATTACCGGAGTCTTGAATTAATTAGCATGGCAGCAACAGCATTAACAACAATAATAACAACAACAGCGAGAGGGGCGGGCGATATTTGAGGCGGGGGGAAAAGCCACGTCGAGCTCCTGCACGCAGACAGACGGTGGCTGGCAAACACTTGACTGGTGTGATGGGCGTAATTAAGCCTGTCATTGCATGCACGGTGATAATGCCTGTCACATTAACATTAGAACTGTTATTTCTGCCTACTTGATATGAAGCGACAATATAGCTATGAGATATTGTTGGTTTTCAAAGAAGGCAAAAGAAATAATTTAAAAATCTATTTGGATTGACCCACCAGATTTAAGCTAGAGTTCAGTATAAACCCTCTAAAACACATGAATCTGTAGAAAAACGCTTTGTTCTTGTGTTTGTTTTTTTTTTGACATGAAAACACAGGTGTAGGTTTGTCCTCTCCCCTCCGAGCATCCAGCCTGTGCGCTGCTCATCCTCAACCTCTTCCACTCACTCATCCTTCCATCCATTCAGCGCATCTGCCGTGTTGAAAACTCCCACTGTTTGATTGCCTTAGAGGCAGCTACTGCGGTGCACGCAGGAGATGAGAGACAGCAGGGAAAGGAGAGCAGTTGAGAGTAAATATGAAGCACTGGGAGGGACGAGGGGAAGAGAAAGAGAAAGAGGGGAGGAGGAACGGCCAAATCGCCAATTACCAAAGAGAGGAAAAACAATAGGAGGAAAATGAACATCTGAAATAATAGTAGAGGGAATGAAACGTATGGTAGAGAAAAATAGAAAAAAATAGAAGTTTCAGGCAGGGGCAAGAAGACATGGGAAGAAAGCCAGACATCATGAGTAACTATTGATTAGCAGAGGCTGGATAAACGCACAAAAAGAAGGATAAACAGTTTGTTCCATCTCTCAGCAGCTCCTTCTTGTCAATTTTTCTGCGAGGGATGAGAGAAGTGAAGGGTCTTTTTTGCTTTTTTTTATTTGCCTAGCAATTAAACACAAGTACTGCCATTTAAATTCATCACATTCTCAGATTAAGGGGACACATCAGCCATGCCCACTTCCAGTAATGGATAGCTTATTTACAAATGTTTTTGAAAATCACTCTGAATATGCACATCAAATACTTTGCCGCCGGGTTTCGTTTCAGGTGCAGCCACTTACATTTCCAACCGGTGCCACTCTCGCCCTGCCGGGAGATAAATTAAGACGCGTAAACTCCATCTCATGAACCAAGCACATCTTGTACCTGCAGCTTGGAACAGAGAGCTCATAGATCAAAAAGGGAGGATACTCAGCTATCAAGTTATTGGGTGGCTTTTTAATCACAAGTGTCTTTTTTTTTTTTGAAGACTATACAACTATATTGAAAGTAAACAGAGGTATTAGACAAAGGTAAATGTTCTTCCAGAGACACACAAACACAACATAAGCCAACAGTCTATTATTAGCATGAAGTAGGTGGTAGAAATGTTCCAAAAATTGGTTTCAAACGTCTATTCTGAGATTGGCGCCAGATAAGAAAAGGTAGCTGAGAGCAAAAACATTTCGCCAGTGGAGCATGGAATTGAATATTATGGAAAAATACAGTGTGGTGTGAATAAGTGATATTTTACATTTGTATTTCAAGCGTCTGAGCATTCAGAAGTGGCCTCCGTGAAGGCCTCGGGGTACAGGATCAGAGCGCCGAAGAAGAAGCCTGCCCCGAAATGCCTCACGCTGTGTGTGGATTACAGGCCTTTTCGGTCACTGTGCTTTTTCCATTTAGATAAGAAAAGGAGCCACCGCTTCAAACCGCTGTTAGAAAGCTTAACTTTACCTGAATCCTTTTGATGTTTTCCCTTGTTTACGTGTTCCATTACACTTTTTACTCATTAGGATCATCTCATATTGTGATAAGATACTTTACATAATATCAAATGTTGAAAACGCTGTCCAGGTTAATTTTACTGTATGCAAGGAGACTGCTGTTGTTTCAGTGTACTACGTTCATGTAGTGCTGACATACAAGTGTGCATTTAGAGTTATTAACTTTTCTTACAGTACCATTTGTATGAAAGTCATTTAATATCGGAATTTCTACTTCCCAAGGGAAACAAATCGCCATGGCAACGTACAGATTTTCATATAATTGCAAGGCAGGATATCCACAATTGCTATTGTAGTCGGTCTTTTTTGCCTGCTAATTAACGGTTGAATTATGTGTAATAAAATACAAAGCATAGGTAAAGGTTTTGTTCAAATATAGCACATTTTAGAAATTAGAGTATAGGTATACACTGGAAATATGACCGTGCTTATCTGTTGAACGAAATATTTCATACACTCTAAAATGGATGCTCTTTATAAAAAAAAAAAAAAAAAAAAAAGTCATGTCACAAAGTGCTCGTCCCATACAGTCACCACTTCATTAAAGTGCTGGCAAATTCCCTTTTAAAACACTTTTAAAGATTGATACGTGTATGGGAGTGCTGAGATGAAACTTTACTCTGGCCACATCCCTTCTAGACGTCCTAAAATATCATCAAACAGTTTATTTAATATAGCACGATTCCCTGTGCAGATTATCACTACAGCCAACAGAAATATGAGACACGGGCCAAACAACACAAAAAACTGGCTCGCCATTTTACCTCGACTGTGCGCATACAGCACATGAATTAGTGTTAGATAAACTGCATCAGTAACATTTGTTAAATCGACATTATACAGATGAAAGACTGACTTTTAGAAGCCTTTTTGTAGTTTCCAGCTTTGAATAAAGTTTAACAGCCTGTTAACAAATTTACAAAATGTATTTAACCCAGACAACCTCCTGCCTACACATACACATTTCAGCCTTGTTAATGCACATACAATACATCGACCAGAATTCACAAAACGGCACTAACTGTTTTTTAATGTCTTTGACCGACCAGTAAAGACTCACCTCTCACTTGCATCCATTTTGTCGTTTTACAATGTTAAATTAAAGTAAATGTTACCCCGGTACTTCCTGGGACTCTTATCTTGGCTGATGACCAAAATGTTGGTTCAGAATTCATAGATTTCTTCAGCAAAGTTTCAGAAGACGAAGCAGATCAGTGGAGAAACTGCCCCTAGTAGTGTAGTAAGAGTAAAGGTGAAGATGAGCCTTGTAATCCAAATCTTTTCTAAAAACAACACACATGACTTCTATTACAGTGAAAACATTAGATTTGGACCAGACTCAGAATAATGCAACAAATACGAGGATGGTTCACTATATTTGTAGTGTACTACAGCTGTGTGTTAGAGGAGATGTGAGTGGCCAGCAGTGCACAATGTCTCAGTACAAGTACGAACAGAGTGAGCTGCATGAGTTGAGTTATTACCAAAGAAAAGAAAGAAAAGAAAAAGGAACACTCTATTCCTCTGCTACTTGTTCAACAATGTTGTTCTTATTGAGTGGTGACGCCGGGAAATGAGAATCAAGACAAAGCCACATAAATAAACATCTTATCTGTTCCCGTGTTGGCTTGACTTTGAAAGTATGACAGGAGAAAGCAGGAAGAGAAAAAGCCACTGAGACAGTATATTCTTGGAGTTGTCAGGGCCCACACACACACACACACACACAGGAACACACACAATGTATTTCAAAGGTGGGTACAGACAGTTCTGTGTGCTTAGGTATGGGTCATTTTTAGCCATGTTATTCAAGAGATGTCAGTTCGTTCTTCCACTATTTTAAATCAGACTCATATATTTTTAACAGATACCAGTTAGATTAAACTTCGTTGTCCCCAGAGGAGGAAACCTGCTGACTCTGTTAATCCCCTGCACCACTAGCAGGTCGATCAGCCACAACATTATGACCAGGAGAATTAAATAACGTTGACCATCTTGTGACAATTCAGTGTTCTGATGGGAAACTTATGGACCTGGCATTCATTGGTGTGGATGTTACTTAGACATGTAGCACCCACCTAGACCAGACCAGGCACCCCCACCCCATAGCAATGACACTCCTTGATGGCAGCAGCCATCCTCAGCAGGATGCAGCCTGACACAGGCACACACACACAAAAACGCTTTAGGAACAACTCAAACAGCATGAAGAACAGCACAAGGTGTTGACCTGGCCTCCAAATTCACTAGATCCCAAACTGATCCACAGAGGCCCCTCCCCTCAAAGGCCCCCCCACTAACAACATTCTGTTGCCAGACACTACAGACACTACAGGACATCCTCAGAAGGCCCATGTCCCTTCTCTGATGAGTCACAACTGTTTGAGGCACAAGGAAGACCTGCACAATATTAGGAAGGTGGTCATAATGTTATGCCTGATCGGTGAATGTGTTGTTTCAGTGACACGTTTACACAATTGTTAGGTGGTCTGCACATTTGGTAGACGTGTTGATGTCCCCCTCAGGATAATTTTGCTGTTGATCTTCTCATCCACTGCCACCATCATGATCTCCGTTTGTCCCGTACGCTTCTTTATGACTAAATACCTGAAGAACAATCACATTCTCACCAGCCTGAGATGTACTGCATGTGTTTCTCAAATGTTAGCATGATAACAGGCTAAATTAAGCCTTGTTTGCCTACGTACCCCTCTATTTTATTACAGTGTTTGATATTTAAATGTTTGATTGTCTCAGTAGCTGAATTGTCAAATAACTGCAGTACTCGTGGTCTGATTGTGGCCTCTGATGTGCTCCACGTGATGTGGTACACAAGCTCGTCAATTTCCCAGTTAAGTGATACTGACGGTCCAGTTACACTAATGACGATCTAGGAACATAGCATAATATGTCTGTAAAAATACTTAAAAATGTCAAATGTAAAACTCAACTTTCAGCTAATGCCATGCCATTAGTTCTTTAACCAAATGTGACATGTTAATGAATTTGTTTGGGGGTGAGATATGACGGTAATGGTGACTGAAATTATCCATTGTCAAAAGCAGATTAGAAAAATTTGTATTCTCCCAGAGTGAAGTACTGCATATTAAGTCAGTGTGTTAAAGAAATGCACCAAATATCTTTTTAAACACGTGCCTCCCATAGCTGAGAATGCCATTTATAGGTGGTCACTTTAATGTGATAGTTTCTCCATATTGTTCTTGTGCCTTTTAGATCAGACATTGAGTGCCAACTTCTCACGTGCACTTTTATCTGAACACTTGCTCAAAACCTCTTCACCTGGTTTCAGCATGGCTTTGTGTGGCGTCCATATCCGTTTGACATAAGAGCACTGCGCCTTGAAAGGAAATGCATTACTGGATTAATGGGTAACGTGATCTTAGCCAAACCCCGTGCCATTGACCAGAAACAGACCAAAACAGAACCAGCTGCTCTTCTTTCTGATAGATTTGATAAATTAAATCAAGTACTGGCTACCCAACTGGCAAGCTGCTTTGCTTAATTTTAATTATTTTTGCAATGTGATGTGATAATTGTCCTTTACCATGGGTTTAGCACAATTTACCATCAGTGTAGACAAGCACATGAATATGTTGTTGGCTAATTTCTTCCAACGTCCTGCCATTGCATGAGTTAAACTTGTTGAATATGCAAAAAGGGGAGTTTTGCAAACACATCATCACGTGATTGCAGAGGCTCCTGTAGGCGTGAATGGACTGAGGCACAAGCATCAACAAGCTTTGAGACGTTCATCTAAATTAAATCTTAAAACAAGACTTCTGGCTAGAAAGTACAGATTTATCTTATAGGCATAGGGACTTGCTTGCTTGCCCCCAAAAGGAAAAACGGATGGGTGCCTATCTCCACTTTATAAGTATTACAAGTACACACATAAACACAGAGTCTACATGCCAGATGCTCAGTGTATTTGTTACCCATTGAACCTGTGCTCAGTCTCTCGCTCTCTCTCTCTTATTTGGCAGTACATTATAGGAAGTTGTACCAATTTTGTGCTTATGTGTGAAATAATAATAATAATAATAGTACATTTTATTTATAGGCGCCTTTCAAAACACCAAAGGACACCGTACAAAGTAAGACAGGGTTTAAAATACATAACAGACATCAAAAGCATTAAAAAACTACAACTATAAGACACTGAAAGGATAAAAAGATAAATGATTTGGTTAAAAAAGGATAAAATCTGGAGAGAGTGACAGTCGGGGTGGGTAGGTTTGTAGGAACAGGTGGGATTTGAGATGGGATTTAAAAATAGTCAATGTGTCAGTGTTACGGATGTTGGATGGAAGGGAACTCCAGAGGCGGGGGGCGGAACGGCTGAAGGCTCTGGACCCCGTGGTGGTCATGCGGGCAGGAGGGATGGTGAGGCTGATGGATGATGATGATCTGAGGGTCCGGCTGGGTGTGTTGATGTGGAGAAGTTCAGTCGGGTAAGGGGGGGGGCGAGGTTGTGGAGGGCTTTGGAAGTCAGGAAGATGATTTTATAGATGGTGAAGCTGCCGGAGAACAGGGGAGATGTGACGAGAAGAAGGGGTCCTGGTGATAATCCGGGCTGCGGCACTTTGAACGAGTTGTAATTTACGGAGGGATTTGAGGGGGAGACCAGTAAGAAGTGAGTTGCAATAACCCAGACGGGAGGTGAAAGAGAGGAGGTGTTGGGGGGGGGGAAAAAAAAGTGTTCTTCGGGTATTCATTGTCTTTGAATTGAACGAGATGATTACAAATAAAAACAGTGAGTCATTTGGACTGCGGGCAGTCTAAAAAAACAACTTTGTCGCCAACAATTGTTTAGGTCTAAAGTTTAACTTATGCACTTATTTTCTCCTCAGTCTCTGACCAATAATCTGAAAGCGATTCTTCCTTCTCCTGATCATGTGTTAGCAGGGTTATGAAGCAGTTTGATTACTGTTCACTTGCAGTCAGCTGCCAAAATAAAAGCAGCACCTGAATCAAAGCATATATCTACAGCAAGAGCCACACAGAAGCCCATAACACGGGTTCAAAGGTCAGGCCGTGTTAACATCACGGAGGGCCGAGAACTGTTTGTAATTTCCAGCTGCAGCTCACTCAGAGGCCTCAACCTGATAGGTGGATGCATGTTTTGTCAGAGCATTGTCACAGACCCTTTACTTGAGGTCCAGAATGATTTCATGTAGTTATTGGATTTGGTCGTGTGTCTCATGACAGCTATCACCCGGTGTGAATGATATATGCTTATTTTTGGTAACTAATTTAATGGTGATGTATTCAATTTCCTCTCACTTGGTGTGTGTGTGTGTGTGTGTCTGTGTGTGTGTGTGTGTGTGTGTGTGTGTGTGTGTGTGTGTGTGGTTTTAAATGCTTTAAAAAAATCACAGGACCATCTGTTCTCGTTGAAGTTTTTTTTAAATGGTTTATCTTAATTACCCTTCATCATCTGGTGTTTGACGTTTGGCAGCAGATTCCGAGTTTCATGTTTTGCTTCTCACCAGAGAAAAAGAAAATATGATGGTTGAAGACTTTGGCCAGTGGTTTCGTCAGATTAATGGTGCTGCTAACTTGAGGCAGTTTTAATGAAGACTGGCTGCTGTTGTTATTAAAATCGTTTTTTGTTCCCCGGTCTCTAATTTGAATCGTTCAGTAAAGTTCAGACCTTAACTTCAGCCGCCTACATCTTTTTGAATACTTTCTGCTTTACACTGGAACAAAAGCAGAGCTTGTGTCTGTCAAATCGTATATTGCCTCAAAGCCATAACGGAGACATACACCGATCAGCCACAACATTAAAACCACTGACAGGAGAAATAAATAACATTGACCATCTTGTGACAATTCAATGATCTGCTGGGCCTTCTGGACCTGACATTCATTGGTGTGGATGTTCCTTAGACATGTAGCACCCACCTAGACCAGACCAGGCACCCTCACCCCATAGCAATGACACTCCTTGATGGCAGGATGCAGCCTGACACAGGTACACACACAAAAAACACTTTAGGAACAACTAAAAAAAAAACATGAAGAACAGCACAAGGTGTTGACCTGGCCTCTAAATTCACTAGATCCCAAACTGATCAAGTATCTGTGGGATGATCTATAGAGGCCCCTCCCCTCAAAGGCCCCACTAACAACATTGTGTTGCCAAAAACCACAGGACACCCTCAGAAGGCCCATGTCCATTCTCCGATGAGTCACAACTGTTTTGGAGGCACAAGAGAGACCTACACAATATTAGGAAGGTGGTCATAATGTTATGCCTGATCAGTGTATGTGTGATACAGTATAACAGCATGTGTCATTTCACATTCGCAAAAGTGAATTAGCTAAATCAAATCAAGTCATCATTCATTTGACTCTGTTAATTAAATCCCTGAAACTACATGATCTAGATTATTTAAGCATCAAGACGGTAGATGGTACATTTGCTCTCATCACTACGTGCCTTCTTCCGGGAGAACAATCCTGGCCACTGCATGGACGGCAATAGTGCAAAACCCCTTAAAATAAACTAGTTTAAATGTTTGCTAAAACTCTGCTCTCCGATGCCTGTTTCATCCAAACTGTTTCTCCTTTGGTCACAATACAATTATTTACCGTAGGGTAGAGAATAAGATGCCTTTGACAGAAAAGGTTTTTATACCGCTGCGGTGCTCATTTGCCGGTTTGTGTGAAACAAGTCGCTCGTGCTACTTTTGCCCTGTAACCTAGCTGAAAGGTTGCACCAAGAAAACCCATTTTACTTTCATGAATTTAATATTAACACTTGTAAAATAACGACAGTGGCGCAGATGCTTGTCAGTCGTAGCACATATTGCAGGGAACAGAACAGTGACGGGGGCCTGTGTGGCTCATCTGCTTGGCAGAATCAAGGAGGCTAATAATTGCCTTCTGCACTCTACAGTACATAAACAACAGGTTGTTATAGTGCCCAGGTTTTTGTTTTTGTAATAGTTAGTGTTCAGGGCCACACTGACAGGGCTGAAAAGTTAAATATTTCGGCAGTAATTGGTTTTGGACATCTCTGGACATTGGGTTGGGTTATTGCACTAGCTTAATGCTAAGAGACCAAAGGGACAGGGGATCAGAGTCTGCTCTATTGATGGCAAAGCAGACATTTTATTTATAAATTAATTTAACTATGGTGATCTTCTGCTGGTTTCATTTTATACTGCTACTTTATAATAAAATCTTTGGCCAGTGCTGTTTGTTTATGGTTTTAATAGTAGCTGGTAATAGATTAGTAAACTAAGGTAACAGATAATGGTGAAATAGTTAAATATATTTTTTGCTAAATACAATGGATATGTTGGATGAAAAGGAAGTTACAGAGTAGTTACAACCGAACCAAATCAACACACTTGGAGCTTGACACGTGGAGCCAATGGAGAAGTATGTCTAACTAATAAGTTTGGGAATCTGACCTACTGCATGTATTTACTATTGTTACAAATTAAGGTTAAATTTAGGCTTCCTCTTGTCCCGTTATCTAAAATCTAAGTTGGTGAGTCTTTCCTGCTTTTTTTTTTTTTTGGAAACTTTTCTTTTCAACAGGAACAATATACATATTTTTATTCTGTTCCATCTATGTACAAATTTAATCACTGACCCATCACTAGCTCAGCTGGCTAGTAATTGCTTTTCTAGATTGTATTCTACAAAGCAGCTACTGTACGTTTCCTCGACACCTGCTCTGAAGAACAGAAACAGAATCTGAAAATGAAAAAGCTAATTGAGTCCAGCAAATAAACAACACTGACCTACATTAAACACACCTAAACAGCACGCATGTTCCAGATAATAATAATAACAAGTGAGCCTGTGAAACCCCAAAAATACAAAGCATGTGACAAGACATGATGTAGCTAACTAGAAACTCTGGGTGTTAGGCAGCTACTGTAATGGGCCAATGGGCCTGTTCAGACCTTGCATTAAGATCCAGTCTGGGCTATCCAATCGCAAGTGACCAGCTTTGGGTACGTATGTTCAGACTTTGCGTCCAAATGCGTCCCCAGATCTTATCTCAGTTTCACGCTATATATGCAAAAAAACGCAGACATCTGGGGCGCAGTGGAATATTTTAACAGCTGATGTCTCTAATGGATCTCAACCACTGCTCCAGGACCAAGAACAGTGCTGTTTTATGTGTATGTGTCATAAGTTATTATTTATTAATCTCCGCCTTGACGTTAGTTAGACCTGCACTAAACTCACATTATAACTCCAGCACCTGGAAGCTTCCATATGCAATCTACGTAATCTACGGTAATAAAGGTAAATAAAGACGCTGGTAAATGAGGAAATACATAACACAGCTCCTGCATCAGTAATTAACAAAATCACACCCGTGTTCTCATTTCAGATACTTTCATTTGTAAATTCTTACTTAGATTTATTTTTTTTTTTAAGCTATAACAGCAACAAGGACGGAATATTTTAAAAGGATCTCATTACTAACGAACAAACATCACTTATGGTGTTTTTTCCTTTTCAGGTGATCATTTATAATTGCGGCTGTGTGTTGTTTTGTTTTGGGGTTTTTTTCTGAATGAATGAGGCAAAACTCTGCTGAGGCAGGAGCACCTCCTTTGAATATAGGCGGTCTTTAAAGGGGAACTACTGTTTTTTACAACCTGGACCTTATTTATGGCATAAAATACGATCGTTCACTCACCCATATAACTTTGGTGTCATTTGTAGTCGTTCCGGAGATATTTAGATCTGCGTATATCCATGTAGTGGGAGTGACTGGGGCACCGAAACGCAGCCTCTAAATAACACATTATCTGCCACGAAACTCGTTCATTTTACCAATATTTTGTTATGATGTGGTCAGTGATTGGATCTCTCAAATGTGATCTCAGAGCGTCCCCGGGGTGTTTACCCCTATCTTTTATGTGATCGGATTGCCCAGATCGGATCTTAATGCAAACTCTGAACAGGCCCAATGTCATCCACTGAGAAGTGGCAAGACTTCAGTCCCAAGTCCTGTCACTTAGAACTCACTTTTCATTAGTTGGACTTCTCTGCACAACAATAACACTCGGTTATTCAAATTTTAAACTGGTAGTTATTGTGAAACACCTCTGGGAAGTGTTAACGACGCCTACCAAGTTAGCCAAAAAGAGGTTTACAATTAAAATTGTATAATTCGACCGTCCTACAGGATAGAAATGTGTGCAACCCTAGTGAGTTTGTATTATTGTAGACGCCGTATGGAGTTCTTTATACAGCTAACACTTGCAGATCTGTTTTCCCAAGGAACACGTTTGCTCTTGTTTTGCTCCGTGTACCCATCTCCTGAATAACCCTGGATTTATTTATTCGCAACAAACTTCAGGAAACTTCCTCAATGGGGATACTTGCCGTTTTTAAAGACAGGGGTGTCACAGAGCCCAGACAGCTGCAGCCATTATGCGTTTATCGTCACCACATCTCTGAAAGAGAGAGTGGAAAGACGGGAAAGGAAAGGAAAGGAAAGGAAATGCAGAGACAAGGGGAAAGTGAGAAGATGGAAAAAGAAAAAGAGCAGAGGACGACAAAAAGGAGAAAGAAAAAATAACCAGAAGCGTATCATTCTCATGTCAAGACGGTCAGCTGGACAGGAGCTGATGACGCAATACCAGCATGTCATCGTGACGTTAAGCATTAAGTGCTGCACTGAGACGCTGGACAACTTCTATTTACATATCGAAAGCCAGACTTTCTTTCTCCCTATCTCACTCTTTAATGTTCTCCTATCCATACCATCTTTTTCTGCCTCCCCATCCTCTCTCTCTCTTTTTCTCTCTCTGTTATTCTGTCTGTTTTTCCATTACTCAGACACTTAATTGGTGCTTATGCATTAATGAATGCTGATCGATTCGGTCCCGACATGACGCGCAACCCTGTTATCATGCTTTCATAGTTACGGCTGGTAATTGTAAGGGTGTAGGTGTAGCTGACTGTGTTTATGCTTGCAGACGTGGAAGACCAACACACACAACAACAGACACATGCTTTTTATTCACACAGGTGTGTGTGTGTGTGTGTGGGTGTGTGTTTGAGTTTGGTGGCCACAACCTCATTCTTCCAACACCACTGTCACTGTTTTATTAGAGCTATACATCACTGTTAGAGAGAAAGAAAGATTTGAATTAGAAAAATATCTATCTAATACAGCTTTCACTGTAATCAGGGTTTCCTGTGCAATGATAACACTACGGCAGCCCGCCAGGGTCTAATTTACCCCGCCATGGTCTCATAACGAATCGACAATATTTTTGCATGTTTCAAACAACGGTGTGCCTGCCTTGTATTTCCTCTTGCTCAATCATCTCTCCCTCGTAGTCAGATCGTCTCCCTTCCTCCCACACCGGCCGATCACCTGCTCTGAATTTAACCAGACGGAGAAAACAGCACGTTAAAGTCACGTAGCGTGTAAAGCTATTTGTGTTGTTTACTAATATCAAACCCAATGTCTGTGCTCTTTATTTTTTAGACCACGGAGATTTACAGTTATTTAAAGAGAGTTGGTGAAAACCTGGAGGAAACAACTCCAGGCGTAGCGTGAACTAGCTTAACTTTATTAGCGTTAGCTAGCAAAGTTAGATTGAAACAACTGTTTACTATAAGTTAGACGTATTCACTGACACTTTATGTAATCTTACATACATTTGTTCATAGAATACCACATCTCAACAGCTTATGTTTAGTATTCATGTATATGAACTGATGAACTGCACAGGCTGCTGCTATTTGTCGCTAAATCCAATATCCGTCGGACTGATACAAAACACACGCTCCTATTTTATGTGCAGACATTTCATATACTGAATGAATTGATTTTAATAGTTGGGGTAGCATCAGTAACTACAGAATTAACTCCTTTTGGTATCTACATGTGAAGGGGTGGTGCTTTGGTACCTTTCTCACTAAGGAAAATGCCGTCCATGACTGAGAGCTTTGTGTGAAAGCCAAAAAGACATCATTTTAACTGATACACAAACTTGGCAACGCAGAAGATTCCAGGCACAACCAGGGAACGTGTTTAAATAATTTACTGAAAGAGAGAGAGATTGTATGTATGTGTGTTTGTGTGAAACACGTGAGTGTGGAGGTGCTCCACATGAGTGACTTGGCTGAATGGCTGTGAGTGAGACAGAGAGTAACTGAGTGATGCAGTGATGCTGGCTTTTCTGTGTCTGCCATCTCTGTCTCTGTCTGGAAGCATTTCATGCACACTGGACTGAAACAACATATCCCTCCCTCTCCCTGTTCCTCTTCACCCCCGTCTTCCTCTTCTGCCTATTTTTTCCCTACTGACTACTGTTAGCATCTATCTATCTATCTATCTATCTATCTATCTATCTATCTATCTATCTATCTATCTATCTATCTATCTATCTATCTATCTATCTATCTATCTATCTATCTATCTATCTATCTATCTATCTATCTATCTATCTATCTATCTATCTATCTATCTATCTATCTATCTATCTATCTATCTATCTATCTATCTATCTATCTATCTATCTATCTATCTATCTATCTATCTGCCCTTGAAAGGCCTCCAAAGAAAGTGCAACGGGCTGCATAGCAGGATAAGATCCAAATTTTATGTTTATAACATTAACGTTGGAAGGGATTAGCGTTCATGTTTCTTCAGTGATTGAAGACTCTCGAAAACGGTGTAATGTTTGCAATCAATCAACCGAGACACATGATTTTACTCTGAGGCCAACATTGCATTAAAAAAAACACCAAACACCGTCTTACATTAGCCGAACAGAATTGCTGGCATTTGTGGAATTATTGCTATCAAGGGAAATTATGGATTCACCACGCAGTAGTCTGTTTGGTGGAAATATTTATCTGGTCTCGTGTTCATGCAAAACAACAAACGTACAAAAAAGCGGACCTGGCAGTCCTGGTTGATTTTTTTGTCACAGAATTCAACTAAACAAGCTGTTGGGAAAAAGTTAATAAAGGCAGATCTGTCCAATAGTTCTGTTCCTATCCCTCCACAGTCAGTCTTGGCTTTATCTGCTGCTCCCTCTGCTTCATCACTCTCATTCTCTGTTTCAACGTCACTACTCTCCTCCTCGAATTATCTGTTTGTTCTCAGAACCAATCAATCCCAGAGTCACTGTTCTTTAAATCCATTGCACTTCTGTCACTCAGCCGCTCAGCCTGTCTGTCGTGCAGCCTTCCTCCTTCCCACCTCCTCCTCATCCTGGTCGTCTGGGGCTTAAGTCTGCAACAAGTGGTCTGCTCCATCAAAATGGTGCACTTTAAATTGCAGATGGACTGATGAGATGCAGCAGTTACTGTGTGTTGCTAAGTTTAGGTAATGAAGGCATCAGTAATCACACAAACAGACAATACGCCCACACTTCACTAGTGTATTTATTTAGATAAATAATTACTTGACACCATATACCGTAAATACGGTGTTAAATACTGTAAACATACACCAGTACCACACACTTCCTCTATTAAGTTCTTTGCAGCCTTAACTACTTTAACGTTTTCAGCGTTGTCAAATGTTTAATTTTTTCCATGACCTTTGCTTTTTCTATTCTGACAATTTGTAAAAATAATTAAGTGTTTTCATCAGATTCTGTTCAGAGCAACGCACACACACAAGCACTCGTTCACACACATGCAGCCTGTGTCGCCATGTTCAGTTTTGCTATCAAGAGGAGTGCCGGGCCAAGAGAGCTCTTGACTCTGACAGGCTCTCCATCTCCTGCCCACACATACACACACACACACTCCTGACCATCAGGCAGAATGAGGTGGATAAGAGCATAATTATGGGATGTTTACAACTGTGTTCCATTAGTTACTGACAGTTTTACAATTACTTGCTTCCATCCAGAGTGTACAGAAATATTTTGACATATTCAGAGCTCAGATGTGAGTTTCCCACTGAAATAAACTGCTCTAGTGTGAAACGTCTGAATTCTGGTTAAATGTTGTAAAGAAACGCGCAGTAGCGTATAGATTCGGTTTCGTCTGTGAGAGTATCGTCCCTTTAACTGTTCATTTTGCACTGCAAACAGCTTGTTGCTTTGTTAGAATACCACGCTTTTGCAGTTGTGAGCATTGCAGGCGGTGGGCTAGAATACATTTTGGGGGTTTTTACTCTTATGTGTTTGTGGATGAAAGGCTTTTTCCTCTGTTGAGACTGATAAAGTAAATGGCACAATATGTCCAAAAAGCCTTGGTGAAAATTGGTGGACACAATAGAGTTTGCAACCCTTACAGCCTGATGCAACCCATCTATCCACCCATTCCTCTTACCATTTTATATTTGGTGCCCGACGAAGCCATCAGATACAATATACACCTTTATTTAGCTTCCATTTGAAACTTTTTCCGGGGGGGCTGGAGCTCATCCCAGCTGGCATTGGGGTGAGAGGCGGGGTACACCCTGGACAGGTCTCCAGTCTATCACAGGGCTAACACAGAGAGACAGACAACCATTCACACTCACACCTACATCCAGTTTAGAATCACCAATGAACCTAACCAGCATGTCTTTGGACGGTGGGAGGAAGCTGGAGTACCCGGAGAGAACCCACGCAGACACAGGGAGAACATGCAAACTCCACACAGAAAGAAAAGCCCCAGTCGGCCGATGGATTAGAACCCAGAACCTTCTTGCTGTGAGGCATCAGTGCTAACCACCACAACTACTGTCGGATCAATTGTTTTGTTTACATAGAGTCTAGATTCCACTCATAATCAGATTAAAAGGCCAATCTGAATTAAAAGTGCCTCATGTAAACAACTCAGTCGAAAACACTGGCCCCATCTGAAGTAAGTTTTAATCAGACTGAGAGGAGGTGGTGTAAACATTTGATAATCTGTCCAGCAGGAAAATATTAGCGTCTGATAGCCATGTAAACACTTGATCCGATAGCTTCTCTCTGGCTGGAATAAATACATTGCTTCTGCATGTTCGCGCCACGAAGCGGTTAAACCTGAGCGGATGTGACTTATTTCCAGAAACCAGACTTGACGTGGGCAGTGCCGTTGGAAACTTCAGTCATGTGGTTTTATTCACGGCAGAGCTGCTTCGTGCATGCCAGAAAAGTTTGACTCTGATTGATGTTTTGGGGGCATGTGGACACATACGGTATATGTCCTCGGATAATTTTAGTTAGTGTCCATGTAAACTTGGAATCTCTGATCAGAGTTATTTCAGTCACGTTGTCAGTTTAGACGTGGATATGTTGTACGTAATTATCACATTTAAATGCGTCTTACAACATCAACATCCGTTTCAACAAAGCAGGATGACATAACTGAGAGACAGATGCTTTGCACATCCGCCGCCGTGTAGTCACAGTTGTTTCTCTCTTCTTGTCAGGGTACAGTGAGCCTGCTCACGGGAAGCTCTGTAATCTCGCAGGGTTTATGAAGTGTGATCCTGCATAAACAGACATTTCTCCTAAACTCCTTTTCGGTTTGTTTTAGCACCGCACTGGTAACAGGGGTAGCATAAAACAATGTTTTTACTTAAGCGAAGCATACGGGGAGGGAAACAAATCTGGGCTGCGCTCGTGTTTCTGCTGCCGCCGCCGCCGACGCTCAAAAGAGACGTGATGAAAGCGGCTGTCTGGTGTGTACGGCGGCTGGCCTGTGAAGGGAGGGGACACATCATTGACAGCTACAGTACTTCTCTGTGTAGGGAGGAGATGTTATTCCCCATTGAAAGATTTGTTGAGTCAGCCGCAGCGTGAGTCTTTTGTGAATGTCTCCTTTTAATCTCCTTCAATTGAAAAAAGGAAGTATGCCGTTTTTAAACCTAAATCTATAGATACCGCGCTAACTGCACAGCATAAAACCGCCAATTAAACATTCTCTTGTATGATTACAACCATGTATTTTTTAAATCTTTTACTTTCTTTCATTATCATATTAAATGTCCCTACCAACAAACCAAATATCCCCGTTGTTTGCTGCCTCTGTGAGCTCATTTCCTCTTTTCTCATTCTCTTCCGCTTCTCTTCCAGGTGAGCCTGATGCACAACGGCTGGCCGGTGATTTCTGCATTTGCCGGCGACCAGGATGTGACACGCGAGGCGGCCAGCAACGGCGTTCTGATCCAGATGGAGAAGGGGGACCGGGCCTACCTCAAACTGGAGAGAGGAAACCTAATGGGAGGATGGAAATACTCCACCTTCTCTGGCTTCCTGGTGTTCCCCATGTAGAGAGGGAGAGGAGGAGGAACGGGGGTGGAAACGAAGGTGGAGGAGCTGGTGGATGATGGGAGATGGAAAAGTGTGATGAAGATGACGAAAAAGGCAACGCGAGGAGGAAGGTGGGCGTGGGAAACGGTAAAAGGACACGGGCGAGAGGGAAAGGAGGAGAAGCGGGAATGTGACAACAGACTTCTGTTTGGAACGCTGCAGAGGGAGGCGAGATGAGGACGGATGAGAGACGTTAGAGAGATATAAGACGAGTGCACGGCCAGCTTCTCCACTTCCCTTCCTCCTTTCATCCATCCTTTTCATACACCCCTTTCCTCCCTCTGTTTTTTCTCTGTGGCTCGACTACAGCTTTGGACAGCCAAAACTTTTTTTATTCTCCGCTGAAAGACGCAATTGATCATTTATATGTTCCAGAGTGTTCTAAAGCCCGAGTGTAACCCTCCCTCCGTCCCTCCATCCCCCCCCCCCCCCCCCCCGTCATTTTGTTCATGTATCACCATCAACATAAGCTTTGAAGAATGTTTCTTGAAGAACTGGTCCACCACATTACCCGTTTCCTGTAAACCATTTTTAACATAAATTGCACTGATTTTGGATCAGCCTCTACCACAAAGCCAAACTAGAATTTTTATAGGGGAAACACTAAACTCTGATCGCAAAATCAGGGGCTGAGGACACATTCACCTTCCCTGTGAAGCTGTGTTTTATATATCCTATAACATTTCCCCCTAATGTCTGGTACTTAACGCTCGCTCATAACCTTGCACATAGTAGTATTAATGTTTTTGTTTTTGGGGGGTGGGAGGGGGGACTTTAACCAAAATGGCTCTTGGTTAAAGTTAGGAAAAGACTCTAATCTTGGTTAAATTGTGGAAAAGTGCAATTTCAAGGACAAAACAACACGTTTATGTAAGCCAAACTATTTCCTTCCATTAACCAAAGTGTCCACAGAAACAAGATTCAAAACGTGTCTTGTGTCAGATTCTCTACATTTATCGAATGCCCACCACCCACCCATTTGCTACACCTTCCCCCCCTTCGGTGTTTTTGACATCTTCCTCTGTAAACATCAGGCTCAGCCTCCATTCTTCACACGTTCATCTCCTCTCCGTCAGCCTGCTTCTGCGTCCCTTCCTCTGCAGGATCCTTTTCTCTCCTCTTCAACTGTGCTATTTCCCCACAAGTGCAGATTTCTCTCTCTTCCTTTTTGTATACCCCTGTAAAACCCCCCCACTCACCCCTCCCTTCGTTTCCTCCTTTCATCACCCCTCCATCCATCCCCCACCCCTCCCCTCCTTCTTCCACATGTCTTTATCCGCTGCTGTATTTGTTCGCCTCCCAGTACGGGTCCTTCCTTGCTTTTCTTCAATGTTGGACTGTGGACACTGAAACTACCATGAACTTTAATATATATATAGATATACATATATATATATAAAATTTACACGGTATATATATATATATATAAATATATCAAGACTTAAGCCACTGTTTCTATTCTCCTGGTATTATGATGATAATAATGGTAATACTAATACTGAAAACTGAATCTGGTTGATGACTATAATATCTGTATTTCCGTACTTCAGTGTTATTTAAAAGAAAAAAAAAATATTCTAAGAGAAACTTACTAGTGATTGTGTGGAAATCTGAGGCTGCTGCCATTCTGCTCTTCTGATTAAAAAAAACAACATGCTTCTTGTTTTTGTTTTGGGTCAAACCAAGTTGTGGCTAAAAAGCTGAGACTATATAAAAAGAATTATAGCTAAAAGGACTTTTATTATTATGATTATTATTATTATTCTTTTGACTGTAATATACATGTGAATATTTAGACGATGACAGTATCCTTTGATTTCTCAATCAATCAAATCAATTTATCTACTGTTTTCTTATTTATTTGCTCTGAAGAAATCAATAAAATTAAATGGTACTTTTATTTTTCTTAAACCTACTTTAAGTCTGGCCTGATGGTTTGTTTTGTTGAAGCTGGCAGAACTTCTGAAAGCAGCTGCAGACGTGCGGCCCCCAGCGTGTCCAAGTGTGTGTGATGGTGGGCGGTGTTCACTGTATACGTGACTTGGTGTGTGAGTGTGTGTTGGACTCCGTCTCTTTCTACTGCCAAGCTAAACTCTTTGTCCGCCGCTGCCTCTGTCCTCTTCTCTTCGCCCTTCCTTTCTCTTGACGCTCTCTCGTATTCCTCATTTTTCCATTTGTTTTATTTCCACGCTCACTCTTGGTCTTTCTCTCTCTGCTCCATTGGTTTTTAAGGTTTTGTGGTTTGTTTCTCTGCAGACTCTAATGAGCTCCAGGGGGAAAATTAGCGCTGGAATAACGAGCAAACATCAACATCATCATCCCTCCCTCCTTCCTTCCTAACTTCCTACCTTCCTTCCTCCTGCTCTTCCTGTCTTTTCTCATCTTCTTTTCCCCCTCCACATCTGACTCCATTTCTTCTCTAAATGTCTTCTCCTACCTGTCTCCTACTTTCTTTTTCCCCTCATTTTTTCTCTGACTTCCTGTCTTTATCTCGCTCTGCTCTGACAAAACTCGGTGGCACTTGCTTTCTTCTATATCCGCCTTTTGTCACAGTTATTAAAAAAAAAAAAAAAGTCTATTTCCCTTTTGATTGCCTAGTTGTGTATTAGCCAACATGTTTACTCTTAATTAGTTTGGAAAAAGTCATCTTTTGTTCCTGGAGCAGCTTTCAACACTCTTTTGTCTGTCTCTCAAGTTTTGATGAAAAAGCAGTAACAGATCCTCCACGCTCCAAACTGAACAACAAACACAAGACTGTTTGCATAAATGGCATTTATGATGGTGGCATAGAGACGGGACATCTAACGTTTTTTGTTTTGTTTTTAAATTGCACGTCATACCTTACTTATTTTAGACCTCGCAGAATACTATGAGGTCTAATATTTCAGGAAAAAGTGCCCTGGAATGCCACTTGAAGCCTGAGGTCCTACTAGTGAATTCGGGGCGAGTCAATCTACCCCGACTTCACTGAGACGCAGCAGCCTGGCGTCACAGAACAATGGCAGCACCCATGTAGATGCACACCGTGAATGTTAAAACATGATTTACTAGAATATAAAGTGCATTTATCTGTCTTTTTTTTTTTTTTTTTGGTCAAACTAGATATCATATTACACAACATGACTTTTGCATGAGGATATGTCACTATAATCTCTCTGCATAAAGTTATTAGATGAAGTGTAGCCTAACATTAACAAAGAAAAGAAAGGTCTGACAAAAAGAGAGGAGGTTTGTTGAGTGTCGGTTAGCTGTTAGCACGGAGAGAACTATATTACCTGTTGCTGGTGGAAAAACTTCAATTTCGATCATTGTCAGTAAATTCAGAAACAAATTATCTTATCGCGGTCGGCCATGTTTGTTGTTCATGTGACGCCGCATCTAGTACACTCCAAGTGGGATAAATCCGACATCCCAGCTTTCTGGAATGCAGCATTAATGCTAGACATGCTAGCCTTGCCCACGTATTTCCTCAATCTATGCAGAGCTAACTGTCCCTATATCCTTATTCGCACGGGACTAGTTTTACTTGGGGATCCTAATTTGTAATAATGTCGGAGGTCATCTGTGATCCTAATCCCGTGCGAACCGGCCATGTCCTTAATTTGTAAAGTAAAGTAGAGCGCAAATTACCTATTAATCTATACCAAATTGCCCTATTTCTCGTAACACAGAAGTCCTGTGATAATACTAATCCAGTGCGAATCGGCATCTCTGTGATTTGGGGCTGTGTTTTTACTTTTTCGAGACTTATGAAGGAGAATTATGAAGGATGTTTCTGTAAATCAAAGTTTGGACAGCTGGTCAAGATGTCACTGACCCAATCACCCATTCAGACAGTTGAAATCATTAAATCAAGTGTCTGTGAAGGTTCTCAGTCATCCAGGTCATGGTATATCCAAAAAAGGGCCGACTGGTTCCTTTCTGTGTGGAGTTTGCATGTTCTCTCTGTGTCTGCGTGGGTTCTCTCCAGGTTCTCCAGCTTCCTCCCACCGTCCAAAGACATGCTGGTTAGGTTCATTGGTGATTCTAAATTGGCCGTAGGTGTGAGTGTGAATGGTTGTCTGTCTCTCTGTGTTAGCCCTGTGATAGACTGGAGACCTGTCCAGTGAAAGCTGGGATAGGCTCCATCCCTCCCATGACCCTTCACAGGACAAGCGGTTACAGAAGATGAATGAATGACTGAATATTTTATATATATATTAAGTAACTAAAGTTGTCTAAGTGTAAAATGTCCTCTGATTTGCAGTGGAGTGAAGTGGAAAGCTACTGAGACGTCACAACCATGGGGAGTAAATTTGAGTAAAACAGAGTTTGCTTATCCCGTGCGGATGCCCCACATGAAACTCAAACGTAGGGGGGTCATTTCAGAATCACATGACCTCCCCAGGCAAAACTAATCCCGTGCTAATAGGGCTCATGATAACCAGTGTTGTCATCTCTTTGGTTTGACAGTCTGTTTACCAGCTGAGCTTTCACTGCTAGTTCTTTGTTCTGAAACTGGGAGCAGTTTCCCCCAGTTTTGGATTCATCTGGGTAATTCTGCTCTGTTCCAGAACAAACCAACTGAGCTGAGACCGGTTAGGGAAGGCGGTCTCAGCTCAGCTGCAATCGCTCCCTGTAGCGTTGTGTTTGCCTGTTTGTCTGGTATCAGCCTTAGTGTGAAGTCTTCATATACAGAACACTGGAACCACAAAACAGAAATGCATGTCAGAGCCCACATTCGCTGCTGACGCTCTAGTTTTGCAAAGATTATTTCCCAATTTCCTGAATTCCTAAATTTGTATATTACAGATGTAGTTTGGTTGGAAAATAACATTGATCCATAATGCTGACATTCTCTAAGGGTGGAAAAGTGAAATTATTTTGCAGATGATGCAAAACTGTAGCTCCACACCCTGAAAGCCTTTTATTGCCAAAAAGATGTATTCAATAAAACCACAATGTTTTATCTTCAGGTCTTTACAATTTACACGTTCGAACATCAATGTCAATCATCAATCAATGTCACTTATAATCAAAAAACATTATTTTTCTATCTGTACATGGACAGAACTAAAAAAAAAAATATTATATTCCGTCTTTTTTTGTTGGTCTGGTCTGTGGTTGTTTTCGCGAAGGGTAGATTTTTGTTAAGTACGTACAGTAAAGCACGGTGCTGTATGCTCCCTGCCTGCAGTGGGTGAAGTGGGGTCAGCTGGTCTGATGGACACTCACCTTGCCTTTCTTTTTAAAACATGTAATACAAAAATATACCCTTGGACCTCTTGAAATTCTAGTATTTGCTTGGTAGTATCTCCTGGTAATATCTCCCAAGGAGGTGGTTTAAAAAAACTAAATGAAGCTTGAAAATTGTGACAAGTTGTGAAACCACTACATTATATTATGAAAACTGTCTTGTTAGGGGAGATAATGTTGCAGAGCTCCCTCTTTCTCACACTCAGGCTGTCATTGACTGGCACTTTTCCTCTGTGGGTTTGGTCCCCTCTTCTTCCCCTTCCTTCCCCTTCCCCCTCAGACCTACAATCTACCAGCTTCACTGTAGCTCGGTGTTCTCCTTCCTCCTTCTACCTTCTAACGTCCAGATTCATGCAAATATCAGTGAGAGCTGAAATGAAATCTGCAGGGTGAGACGCTGAGGAGCTTTTTTCAGCTCTTTAGCTGTCCCTCGCTGCCTCTGTTAAATGCTGGTGTCTTAATTTAGAGCTACTAACGAACATCACAAGTTACACTGTCTACGTTTATGGAAGTAAATCCACAGCTTTGAGGCAATCAGCGACAGCAACAGTTTCAATTTGGCTGATCAGCCACAACATTATGACAGTAGAAGTGAATAACACTGACCATCTTGTGTCAATTCAGTGTTCTGCTGGGAAACTTTTGGACCTGGCATTCATTCATGTGGATGTTACTTAGACATGTAGCACCCACCTAGACCAGACCAGGCACCCCCACCCCATAGCAATGACACTCCTTGATGGCAGCAGCCATCCCCAGCAGGATGCAGCCTGACACAGACACACACACAAAAACGCTTTAGGAACAACTAAAAAAAAAAAAAACATGAAGAACAGCACAAGGTGTTGACCTGGCCTCCAAATTCACTAGATCCCAAACTGATCAAGTATCTGTGGGATGATCCACAGAGGCCCCTCCCCTCAAAGGCCCCCACTGACAACACCACGGGACACCCTCAGAAGGTCCATGTCCATTCTCTGATGGGTCACAACTGTTTTGGGGGCATCGGTGATAGATGGAGATTGAATTTCTCGTGCTTGTCCGGCTGCTGAGAGGTGTGAACAAGGAAGTGCATTTCCGGCCAATCACAGTTGGCGCAACGTGTACTTATGTGTTTTTTTTTATGTGGCTGTCCTGTAGATGCTCTTCACTGACCTACGAATAGTTTAACTTCATCTTCTGGTTATAATTATCATTTGTTCAACATCAGCTTCTCCACACTACTTTTTCCTTACCTGAAAAGAGTAAGGTTGGCTCCTCCTTCCCAGCTCACTGATGACCAGTGGTTCCAGGTTCAGGTTCTAAAACCATGATTAAATACCGTACTTAAACATCCTGCTTTAGGGGGGAACAGTGACGTTCTAACCAATAATCTGCATGCATGTCACGCAAGCTGTGATTGGTCTATAACCTGTGTACCTGGTCTCTGGATTTGTCAAAACCAAGTGAACAATTTCTGACTTTTCTGTTGAACCTATAGATATTATTTTTTCTGAGCAGGGTTTTTATTGTCTCGCCTTTTCTCTTCCATTTTCTTACATCTTTCCAATTTTTTCCCGTCTTTCCATTAATTTAACAGTCGCCTTCTAATCTCCACCTACCGTTTTCAGCGTTTCTTATTCACAAAATGTTTTTATCTGAAGACGGGCGGTGCATAAATTAGTGGGCTGCTGCCGTTTCATCGCCGACCTCTTTCAAATTTGCAAAACTTGCATTAGAATGTGTTTACCGGAATAGCAGGCTGATGTCCTTGCGTTGGTTCATGCCGATGTCCATGCAAAGCATCCAGAACAATATGCTGCAGGTGTGTGGAACTATAGGAAGTGTGTGTATTAGAGACAAAGAGAGGAGGACTGTGTGTGTTTGTGTGTGTGTTTTCATTTCCCTCTCAGCAGTGGGTCCGTCCAGAGCCCTTGTCCTCCAGCAGTAATTTGATTGTGGCTGAGTGAAGGAGACATAATTGTCTGCAGCAGGTCATTGCATGCAAAACAAAGTGTGTGTGTGTGTGGTGTTTATTCTCTCCAACGTCCTCCCCACCAGAGGATACGGTACGCTCTGCTCCTCTTTCCTCCTCTTTGTTTCAGTCCTCTCCTTTTCGCACCTCGTATATTCTCAATTTGTTGCCTCCTCTCCTCTCCTCTCCTCCTCCAATGTCAAGCGAAAGCTGACAGTTGTTCCTGATGCAGCATTATATTTTCGGCTCTATGAAAATGCGCACACACACTTCACACAATTCGCAGCTCCCCAGAACACACACTGACTGGCGCGCGCACACAGTCAGGCGTCCTGCTGTCATACACACTTTTGCCCTCGTGCCCTCTCACTCCGGACAGATGGGCATGAAGGCGGATAGACAGCCAGAAAGAAAGGCTAACGCAGAGCCAGTCAGACTGACATCTAGACGAGAAAAAAAAAACAAAAAACAAAATCAACACACCAGCAAATTTTAAATTATTTTTTTTTTTGGGTCCCAATGACAGATAACCTTTGACTTCCACCCCAACTTGAACAAGACACATCCATAGTAGCTCAGTCTCCCACCGTTTTCAGAATCATCTGACACCTGCTCCCTACGGCCTTCCCCTTTCTCTCACCCCTTGTCACTCACACACACAAAGACAGAGAGACAAAAACGAGTCAGGGTGAAAGCTTAAAAGTTTCAAAAAAAAAAATCCCTTTATGTTATAAAGTAAAAGCATGTGCAAAAGAATGCAAAACCTCAGCATGTAGTCCCATACAGTCTGCATAAATAGCATCGACACTTAAGCACGGTTTATACCTCTGCAGGAGGTAAACGGTGTAACCTATGTACGTAGCCTATGCCGTTGCAAGCCATTAATACTTGTGCGCTCAACACTCTGGCTCACTCTTTAAAAATGCCACCCAGAGTCATTAGTTAGTCGCCACCGTGTCTTTTCTTGCCAGTCGGGTTCATTTTTGTTTCTACTTCCTGCTTCACTTTCAACAATGGCGACTGAAACTTTTGCCGAACCTCCTCAGTTAACCTTTCCTCGATGTGTTTCATCTTTATGGATCCAAAACAATCAACACGAAAATTGTGGAGATGGAGAATCAGCTGGAAATACTGAAGCGGAAACACGCTACTACCAAGTGGACCGATCGCAGCTCTTGCGGTCTGCGTCGCTGGAGAGGTGTGCGTCAGGCTACGGCGTTAGGGTCCGGGGCAGTCGTCACAGCTACAGCGTCAAATTGACGCAGAAGCCTAAACTGTGCATTAGTCCCAAAAACTGCAGTTCTGCAAATGACCACTTGAGGCTGGCTTCGAAACCGAGTCAGTTCTCCTTGTGGCAACTTTACAGCAAAAACAAACATGTTTACAGTCTGGTATATAAAAAACAAAAAGTCGTCTCTGGAGCCCTATTCACACGGGACTAGTTTAACCTCGGGACCTCTATTAATTTGTAATTATTTCTTAGGTCGTCTGTGACTTGGGTGTGTTCTGCTTCTTTTCATTCAGTAATTAGGAAGGCTGTGTTATATATCAAAGTTTGGACAGCTTTGTGTTTTGGTATACTTTCTGATTTATCTAAGCCTAAGAAATCACTTTCACTAAGGTTTGCATATTTCCTCCAGCCTGTGGCGTTAACAGTAAAAAAAAAAAACATGCAATAATCTAACTTTAATCTTTCTTAATTTTGGATCAGTTCCAGTAAGTGGAACTGATCCAAAATTAAGAAAGTGCACGCTTCATGAAATAAAAAAAAGTCCAGATGGTTTTCTTTGGCCTTCACAGTTTGGAGTCAGAGTGAGAGATGGGCGTTTGGTATCAGCGACGTAGTGTGTGTTTATTCAAACATTTCGACTACGACCACGGTCCTGATCGGGCAATAACCAAACAATTGTTTCACTCATTGGGCGTTCACTTCGATGTTTGACCTTCACTCTGCGTAACGACGGTACAGGCTGTTCTCACATTCATCTGATTAAGATGGAAACATTCTCGGCTTTCTCCTTGAATTAAAGCATGCGTCTGTGCATGGTTGGTGACACCGCAGCTAGTTTGGGAGCAATTTGTTCAGCTCATAGAAGAGTGACACGGAACCTTGAAACCTCTACAACAGACCTTTCAGAAACATCGGAGCAACACTGATTGCAGGGAAATTACGTTTCTATAAAGTTAAATTGCATTCCCACTTACATTTGGATGCAGAGTGTAAGCACTGGCTGAATAAAGTCTGTCTTTTTGATTTGCAGGATGCTTCTTTATGGTTAATGTCTTGTGCGCAAAACAGGCTGACATCACTGCAGTTAACGTCCTCTAGCCACAGTTAAATAAAAGGTTTAGCAGATCATGGTCAAACCTAAAAAACATTGTAAACCGTGTAATTATTGCTTTACTGTCATCAGTACTTGAGTTGTGACAGGCGCCGTCATGACAAGACCCCTACGACGGAAATGTCTTGACGCTTTAGATCTATGTTCATGCAAAAAAAGGGACTAATAGGTTATGTGTACTGAGTGCAAACGCAGATTTGATGTAACTTTTGAGAGAGAGTCCACAGATTTGACATATTTGACCACTTTCACGACGTGGCGTCTGAGTCATAAGCAGAAGGCTGCCTGTGTTGATTCTGTGTTATGAGCTGAGGTGATTTGGGAGTGAAGGTGAGAGTCCAGAACGCAGAGCTGTAGACAGACAGACACAAGACAGAGCAAAGAATAGAATGTAATGAACACTGACGGCCTATATTCAGCTGTGATGTTCAGAGACAAGCACATACTGTGTCAAAAACCCCGAAGGGCTTCGTGTACCGGTTTGTAATGACACAAAAGCCGCCTTCCTTGCATATAAGTCACAGTGAAGTTCACGATTAATTACTTCCTGCGTTCCCCGTGCTGTCTGTCAAACACCTATCAGGCTCAGAGAATAATCTAATCTTACTGCCTCGCGTTGCATATCTGTATGTATTCTGCCAACACGCCATGTGGGCTACTCAACTGTCTACACTGTAAACAATTTTCCTGTAAAATAACAGTAAAGAGCTGGCAGCACAGACGCCAGCAGTATACCGTTATTTTAACGGTATTTAAACGTAAAATACTTTACGGTATTAGTCTGTAAACCATAAAAACAGTATATTCCTGTATTTCTATAATTTACAGTAAAGAGCTGGCAGCAAAGACGCCAGCAATATACTGTAATTTTACAGTAGTAGTCTGTAAACCAGACATACAGTATATTTCTGTATTCATACTGTTATTATACAGTCTATTACAGTAAAAAATAAATGCTGCATATTTCTGTGATTATTTGGAAATTAAAATAATATTTTGTTTAGGTTGTTACTTTGTAGACAGTGCCTGTCTACAGTAAACAAACAATTTCAACCTGACCCTAAGCCTGGATTCAAGTGTCTCTCCACTGAAAAAATAAAAAACTTGGATCAACTTAAAAAAATTGAGGTAATCGATCACACGAAATATCTGACATTAACTCAAAGCAAATAATTTTATTTCGTTTAACCTGAAAAGTTTAACTCCATGCAACCACTAATTAAAGGTTGGAGCAATCTAATTGTTTTTAGGTTGGAGCAAACTAATTATTTTAGGTTGGAGCAAACTAATTATTTTAGGTTGGAGCATAACTATTTTAGGTTGTCTCAAATAAAAAAGTAATGGTTGTCATTATTTGAAATGTATAGTAAATCAAATTTTAAAAAATTGCTTTCAATACATTTTGATCAGTGACTACTCAGAACACTTTCCTTAAGAACACATTCATATTTATTGTTCCATAAATTGACAACACTGAACATGTGTTTAAAATCTATTTAGATAAACAGTCTGCTTCAGCTGAACACCAGAAACGAGACTATTGATGTCATCAGAAGACAAATCATGGAGCTGCAATAGTAGCTCAACTCCTAAGACATCATGCCAGGACATACATTTTCTTATTCAGATGTAAGCCTTATTATCAACTAAACACAAAAGCTGTTGCAACTGAGGGCAACTCATTCAGGACCTCTTTTCCTTCGATGACAGTCTTAATGTCTTTGTGTGGATGGAGAGGATCCTCTTTCTCAGTGATAAAGATCGCCATTGTTTGCTCCAGCTCTTCAACTTCATTTTCCTGCATTAAAAAGAAAGAAGAAGAAAAAAAAAGACATGTTATTGTTTCAGAAATCTCCAGATTTCATGTTAGATCATAATATCCTTATGACATTGTAAATAGAACTTACCACAAGCAATGATCACTGGCAGGAGCTTCCAAATGCACATGGTTGCACAGCAGAAACACGACTGATTGGTGGCTGCTTCCCTTAAGTTGAAAGAGAATACATTATTTAGTTTTTAAGTTAGCCATCAAGTGTGTTAGCTACTAACATGATGCACAAATTACCCAACTTTTAACATAAACAGATATACTTTATTTTATGATTTTAGGGAAGGTACTTTTCTACCACATGTAAATTCAGTGTAGCATATTAACATTACCAGCAAGAACTAGCTGGGCCTTGTAATATTATGGCTGATAAATACTTAACACAAGATAATTAGGAGGATGAATAAAAGATCACAGATGCCCTTATGCTATTGACAGCAGAAATAACCATCAGTCAAGTTTGCAGCTTGAACCTGGGGATTAACTAACGTTACCACGTGTCAAGTGTCAAAAACGCAACAACAACAAAAAACTCTTAGCTTCCTGACAAGCTAGCATGTCATGGTTGGTACTATGTTCAATAGCTTTAACACAGAGCACTTTAAGACAGTAATGTTGGCTCTTCGCGCCACTGTTAACAATTAAAAACACTAAGCAGAACAAACGCATTTTAAGGTACGAACATAACATTAGCTGTAACATTAACTAACTTAAACGTGGTAACTACCATCAATGCCGCCACAAAATAACATTATGTTTACAAATTATTGCTTTTATTTCTTAGTTAGCTAGCAAACTGTGATAACATAACCCACCGACGACCAGAGGACGGCTAACGTAAGTTAACTTTATAGTTTGAATGAAGAATGCTAACGTTAGCGCTAGCTTAACGTTAGCATTTATAAACTATCAAGCGGGAGTGCTGAGATTACGGCCATAGTCAAGGCCAGTCAGGTGTACTTGGAACAAAACGTTAACGGTAGACAAAGTTTAATGTTTTTATCTTACCAGTATCAGTGTTGCTCGTTGTGTTCTTCTGTGTCGCAGCCTGGATCGAGGTCTGTTGGAGTGAACCGTCCGCCGTCCACTGATTGTTCAGTGACAGACGTTTTTTTTTTAACTCCTTTATTTGGACGTAAACAGGTCAGAGAGCGGGATCTCAAACTCAACAATGCGCATGTGCAAATCATGCTTAATCGAAAAATACTGTAGTGTGCTGTAATTTAAAACATCACCATACTGTTATGGGCCTCTGTCCTGTTGCTCCAAGGTAAGCAGCCCACAATGCATTGCTAACTACAGTACTAAGCTGTTTAACACGAAAACAGTATTTTAATGTTGAAAATTGGCTGTAAATTTACAGCAATTGCTTACAGTGTATTTATGTTTTCTGCGACACAAAGAACGTTAAAACTTTGCAGAAGCTTAAAGATCCCCAAATTATTGCAAAGCAGACAGGAAGCAGGACCACTGCAACAAAGAACGTGGCCCATTTTTAACTTTGTTGGCATGTCAGCGTACCACATCATCACAAAATAAGTAGGTTTTATCCTTGAAGACATATAAGGAAATAAGAGCAGCTGAGCATTTCTGTCTTTGAACTGCTGATTTAGGAGATCAGGGTTTCATTCGTAACAAACCCACGGAACCAAATCTCGTGGACATGCGGGGCTTTGAAGAAGTAGAGGCCATTTGCATTTCTTTCAAACTGGATGTTATCTTCTCAAGGTAGCTAACTCTACAGAGCTGACTGTCACGAACAAGGTTTACCTGACTTCAGCAACGCATAATAGACGTTTAATAATGCAGTCAAACTGAAGGCTCATTTCTAAGGAGAGCAAAACATTAAAGAAAAAGAGAAATTGCAAGTGGCCCTGAAGTACACCGATCAGCCACAACATGAAAACTACTGACAGGAGAAGTAAATGGCATTGACCATCTTGTGGCAATTTAATGTTCTGCTGGGAAACTTTTGGACCTGGCTTTCATTGGTGTGGATGTTACTTAGACATGTAGCACCCACCTAGACCAGACCAGACACCCCCACCCCATAGCAATGACACTCCTTGATGGCAGCAACCATCCCCAGCAGGATGCCGCCTGACACAGACACACACACACAAAAACACTTTAGGAACAACTAAAAAAAATACCTGGCCTCCAAATTCACTAGATCCCAAACTGATCAAGTATCTGTGGGATGATCCACAGAGGCCCCTCCCCGCAACCCAGAGGAACCAAAGGCCCCCCACTAACAACATCATGTTACCAGACACCACAGGACACCCTCAGAAGGCCCATGTCCATTCTCTGATGAGTCCCAACTGTTGTGGAGGCACAAGGTAGACCTACACAATATCAGGCAGGTGGTCATAATGTTATGCCTGAAAACACAGATGTTTGGTCGACATGAGCCGAAACAACCACACGACTAGATTATGGGAAATGAGGCTACATGAGACCATGTCTGCCAGTTTCAAAGCCACCTTCACACGTCATAAACCTAACAAATACCTAACAGTAATGAATAAATTGGTTTATACTGACTGAGGCTGGAGGGATTATGACCGCTCTTTGATCACAGTACAACACGTGTCAGAGACGAGCCTGAACGGAATCAAGTCCAAGTGAAAAATAACCTTAGTGTGATCAAGACCAGGCAAGACAAGTCCTGGAGGAAGCTGCCGGCGATATGATCACGACGCATCTGAGATAATGGGAAAAAAAAACATCTGGAGACCGAGACTGGACTTGAGAACAGTTGCGGAAGAAAGAGGTGGAAGGGAACGAAAAAGAGAGCGAGACAAAAAGTACAGCAGGAGAGGGTTACATGATGAGAGGAGCAGGGATGAAAAGAGAGCGGAGTAGTGGAGCGTAGAGGTCTGCAGCGAGAGGCCCTCACACCACGCTAATGTGTTTTGTGGCACCCAGCTGGTGTGCGGCTTTGGACAGGCACCCAGATCGGTAATGTGAGTTTGGAACAGTGAGAGAAAGAATTACATCTGTATGACATATTAGGTCAATAACAGCATGTCACGCTTCCTCATATCTCTTTACTTGTGATCAATTTGCGCATTATCTCGTAATAGGATCATTTTAATAATTTAGTGGTGATAGTAGTTTAATAATTTAGAAATTCTATGAAGTGGTGAAGGCGTTACCAATCACAGTAAAAGTCTGACTTTATAATCGGCAGGTGCAGTCAATAAAAACCTTGGATGAAAGTAACCCTACGCAGACCCTAACGCCGTAGCCCGACATTCACCTCCCAATAAATGTAACTACGCATCACAGCGACGCACACCGCAAGAGCTGTGATTGGTCCTCTCGGTAGCAGCGTGTTTCCACTTTAGTATTTCCATCTGCTTCTCGATCTCCACAATTTTCGAAGCGATTATTTTGGAACAGTGAAGATGGAACACACCGAAGAAAGATTGACTGAGGAGGTTAAAAGTTACAAGCATTTGTTTAAAGACACAGTGCCGACTAGTGATTTTAACGAATGAGCCAGACTGACGAGCAAACAAGTATAAATGGCTTGCACTGGCATTGGCTTCGTACGTAGGTTATGGTATCTGTCCCATAGTCCTTTAAATGAACCTTAAAGAGGAATTACCATTTTTTACAACCTGGACGTTATTTACTCACCCATATAACTTGTCATTTGGAGTCATTCGGAAGATATTTAAATCCAGAGGAGCGCCCCGTATCCATATAGTGGGAGTGACTGGGGCACCGAAACACAGCCTCTAAATAACGCATTATCTGCCACGAAACTCTTTCATTTCACCAATATTTTGTTATAATACGCTAGTGCTATTCCCGGTTGAGTCCGTAGTTACCTGTTATCATCATCCGGGGTCTGTATATTGACCTACTAACTTCTGACCTGGATGATGTCATCTATGAGCGCGTTCCGGTGCCCCAGTCACTCCCACTATAAGGATATACCCCAGCTTTATTGACAACAATGAATTTATTCAATAGAAGAAGATGAACACGATGGACTCATGTTTTCAACGGTGCTGCCCACACCGGTTCTTGCTCCCTAAAGTTTGCCTGCATTACTGCAATCTCACTCCATTGTACCATCACTCTAGACAGCATCCCTAGATACACGAACTCCCTCGCTTGGGGCCGGAAGTCGCCCCCCACGCAGAGGGAACAATCCAACGTTTTCCTGCAGTGCACCATGGCCTAGGACTTGGAGTTGCTAACCCTCATCCCAACCGCGTTTCAAATTTGAGCAACCATCGAAGTGTTCATCAATCATCTACTCTTCAAAGGTGGCAAACAAAAATGGCTTGTACAGATTGAGGAAAACATAAATAGATTACATTGGCTCAAGTGTTTACATGGTGATTAGTAGGTTATCTATATGTTAATGCTACCCCCCAAATCCAAATTCAGCTTCCCTCTGATTGGAGGAGGAGTGGATCAGGCCTGTCGGTTCTCATTGAGTATTAATGTAAACGCAGCAAGTGCTTGGTATTAGTTTGATACTTCAGTTCCATTGCATTGTATTCCAGTGGTATTGATCCCAACAAACAACGATTACAGAGCCCTGAGACAGGTGAGAAAGAGAAAATGAGAAGCAGAGGCATGGGAGCAGGAAGAGGGGGAGGGGGAAAGAGGGAACGATGCCGTGCCCACTGGCAAAGCTCTCGCTCGTGCACGGATCTGGCCCCGGAATATCGGCGGCGGGATGGAGAGAGCTGGGAAACGTGTCAGCCCTCATATGTGCATCTGTGCGTCCGGGCAGTGGAGGGGAAAGAAAAAAAGGGCAACAAAGGGGCCGAGACAGAGCAACCTGGTGAACGAGGGAGGCAGAGACGAGAAAAGAGTGGGCAAAGAGGTGAGAAATTTAACAGAACAGAGGAACAGAGTGAGAAAAGAGAGGCAGAGACGCCATATGGCATCGCTTCAGGAGAGAAGAGCTGAGATGATTGATGGAGGAAGAGGTGACTTAGTGCACATTCGGTCCAGTGGGTGACTGTTAACGCGCCGAGCATCTACTCAGGATTGGATGGAGGTGTTTCATATCCAAAATAAATAAGCACATTTTCCTTTAATCCGGACACTGACACTGAGGAGGAGGGATCATTATTCTAGCCAACCCACCATGGCTTTTTGTTGTTTTATCCCGTTAGACTTGTGTCTTTGTTGAATTCACTCCTCATCATGTTTTTTTCTTAAATTGTAGCATCAGCTCTCTCATTTCCTTGCCCGTGATTTTCCTCGTCTGATTGGCCAGTGAGCTCTTCAGTCAGTTTACTATTTACTGAAGTGAAGAGGAAAAACCTTTTCTCGCTTTTTGCTGTATTCCTGGACACAAAGATAAGAATCTATCAACTGTTTTCTTGCTGCAACATATTGAGTTGTTGAGCCAAAAAAAAGAAGCCAAAATGAGACTGATGCACTCAAACATTTCTTTGGCTCTTGTCTGGTTGAATAAAGGATTATTTTTAATGAGTGCATGCTGACCACCAGACACGAGTTTTACTTTTAGGAAGCTTCACATGTGAATTTAGTCCTTTCAGAACAGTTATGCTGTTATTTTGATCTGTTGCCCCGACCAGCTGGAGAACAACATTTCTCTGCACCTTCCAAAACTGTTAAGGTCAGGTTGTGATGGCCGGGTCTACACGCTGGCAAGGGTGGGCTAGATGTAGATTCAGTCACCCACCCACGTTTGCAGTGCAGCCTAAAAATGCTCTCGCTTTGCACACTGCAGCTTTTCCACATGGAGCAGCCGACCACAAATTTTTTTAAATTAGCTCTTCCTCTTCTTGTTGCTGTCAGGATGTCACCATCAGGTTTCTATTCTACATGTGTGGAACATGTACACATAACACCAGTTGTGGTATAGGCACATGCATGTCTGCTGTTCTAAGTTCATTTCTTGTCTTTGTGGTTAAACAGTTGAGGTTTTTGGTGCTTGCCTTTGTATCCAAGACAAAGAAAGCCATGTGGTTAAAACTTGGTTATGCATGGTGAGTTTCCATAGCTCACCACCAGGTTCAGGTCCCAACACAGTAGTTCAGGCTGGTTTGGACACTTGGTCACAGAGACATTGTCGTTTGGGTTGTAATGACTTTACATTACATGGCTTTGTTAAGGTTATTTATTGTCATGATTGCAATGACAAACTACAAGGTCAAAATTAGGGTACAACCTTGGTCAACTTGTGAACAGGAAACCAGCAATAGAGTCCCATGTTAAGTGTTTTATTGACCCATCCATCGGACCCAAGTACCATATTTTTTTATTGCTCCATAACCTTTAAGATAAAGACATAACACATAGGTTGGTCTGGAGAGTGGTTCTGAAGCTCAGTGTGGTTGCTTAGGCTGTCGCCATCTTGGTTTGTCAAAAAAAGAGCCAAAGAGGAAGAGGGTTATTTTATGCCTCCTTGAACAGTATGTCCAGCACTGGCAAGAAAATGTCAGCATCAGGTGTACCGTAAGTTTGGAGGTACAGTAGTGAATTTCTGTTTTTTATTTTTACTACGAAAAAGTACACTTCCCAAAGCTTTAGATCACAGAATAATGTAGTCTGTAATCAGAAGACCAATAGCAACCTTTATTGGACAGAGAATGACCTTTAATAATTCATTAGCTTTTTCCAAGCAGAAGAAAGGCTCTTCATTAGGTTTCCGTATCGATAACATGATCGTAAAGTCTAATGAAACTGACAAAAGATTTGTAGGATGGCAAAGAACGGCTTTGAAGGTCAGAAACCATGGATGTATGTATAAGGGGGACCGTATCCAAAGATGGCACACCATTCATTACTGTGAAAGAGGAACTAAAACATACACATGGCTGAGGTATTGTTGTATGGTTTCTACCGTGTCTTCGGTGCATACAGGCCGATGCGTAGTAGTAATGTTCTGAAAGATTAAATTCATATACATTTTCCGTATGAGAAAAAGCCCCGATCTGTTTGAGCTCATTTGTTTAAAACCTTAATCCCCGGGAACGAGTGAAACTGACGCACAATGAGGACAACTGTGTCAACACATAATGCAGTGACAGACAGCATCCTGCACTTAAAGATCAGCTTCATACACTGAGCATTTCAAATCACTGTGGCTTTTTTTTTTTTTTTTTGTGTGTGTGTGTGTGTGTGTGTGTGTGTGTGTGTGTGTGAAACCAGTTGGTATTTCGAAATTTCCTCCCATAACTGCTGATCCATGAATAGCCCAGCTAGCTGCTTCACCACATGTCCTGTCATTGAGTGCCTAATTGGCAAAAAACATACACACTGTTGCTGTAAACACACACACACACACACACACATGCAGATGAATAAGTTCGCCTTTGCACGTGCACACACACACACACGCACACAAAGATCTGCACATATTTTTTTAAAGCAATTTCGCTGCACACACACATAAAATCCGAAACAAATAAACGCACACACGCGTGCAATCCAAAGCAAAGGGAGAAGAAAACACAATTAGAGGAGAAAAATGTCAGGTCTGCTTCACAGTGTGTAGACTTCTCAGGCGGACCCCCCCAACCCTCGCTGTGCTGGGAATGGGAATTAACAGGGCCGGTAAATAAGGGATATGTTCCTGGAGGAGCTGCCCTCAGAGTCACCACGCTTCCAAATGAAGATGCTTTTAATCTGAAATATTCTTGACACTTGCGGGAAAATGCAGGAGCTGCTGTTCTGTTAAAGTCACAAACGAAGAGGCTCGACCGCTCTGTTTGATGTAACCCGTTTGATCGCGTTGCATTCGCGACCTTTTGTACCGAATGGAAGCGCAGCGACAGATGAATTATAAGCCTTTTTCTTTATTATTATTATTATTATTTTTCTTCTTCAAATTGCATCTTGATTCATTATTTTCTGAAACGGCCGCATTTTATCTCCTCCAATTAGTGTGATAAATGGAAGTAGTGGAGAGAAATTGCTCGTAAACAAATGTACAAGCAAGATGATTATGTGCTCAATGTTCCCTGATCCATCTCGTGTGATTTGTTAGCTTTCGCAACGCACCGATAAAGTCTGTTTCACTTTTAAACCGGTTAAGATAACTCGGTGATAATGAGGCTCATCTGTGCAAACCCCATCCTCCAACAGGCTGCACAGTACTGTAAGGAAGTCATTGTATCTCAAAATAAAAAAAAAAAAACACCCATTTTACGCTGAGCTAGTTCTTCTCTCTCTTTCTCCCTCTCTCTCTCTCTGAGTGACTATCATAGCCAATTTTACAGTAAATTACTCCCTAAACAAGCTCAATAGAGACAAGCCCAGCAGTCTGGCACCCGGCGCTCGCGTGTAAACATGATTATATCGAGGAAGTGGCTTCACATTTTCGAGCACACAGTGACAGCCAATTAGGGCCTACGTTAGTGCGGCTAATTCTTCAAATGCAGCACGGTGAGCCGCGACGGACTGGGACGGAGGGAAGGTAGAGGAGAGAGGAGGGGAAGAAGAGGACGAAGCGGTTGATAGAGAGAGCGAAGAGCAATTAAAAAGAAAAGAAAAAATGGCCAAAACGCCACAAGATTGGGTTGTAATTACTGTGTGCGAGACTCCATATTAGTGGTGTTTGCTTTGACTAACAGCTGAGAGGGCTCTTCCTGTATGAGTGTGTGCGTGGAGGCTGAAAATTCAATTAGACCTGCTATTAGATTCTATTGGTTGTCTATGGAGGAAAAGAGAAGAGAAATATAGCAAAGTGATTTCATTTTCCGAGGATTCGGCATCACTCTGTCCACGTTTCGCGAAGCTGAGTGCGTCTGCCACAAACAATTACGTAAAGCCCCGTCCATGAGGCCTGATCCAAGTTGGAAACACGCCTATGATTACTGACAGGTACGATCTCTGCGCGGCGCTCGCTCGCCACGTAGCGGGTCGCGAGGCTATCGGGGTAATAATTGGGGGAACTCAATTAGTTTGTCCTCCCGCTCCTCCTCCCCCCCCTTTCCCTTGGTCTCCATAAACAAAAAGCACATTACACATCGATCCCCGGGAGTTGCTGGGGTAACAAAGCGGTGACGGGTCTTTAATGAACTGCCTTGTGCCAGCAGCTTGAAAAGGCTCCTCTTCTGACTCTGATAATTAAGTTAGTCCAAATCAGATCGAGGGGAGTGAGGTTTTTACAGCCATTTTCACCAGCCATTTCATTTAGCTGCTCCCTGTTGAGCTCGGGGCTGAAGGCGAGTCCGGAGGGGACATGGCTTATTCCTCTCAGGGTGATGTTACCACGGATTCTCCCTCTCACTGATGCCTATTCTGGCCCTCCAGGCTTTTACTGGGTGATTTTCTCCAGGCAGGGTTTCATGATAGGTTAAGGGGTAGGTAATTTCCAGCTTCTTCTACGTTTATTGACGACATTGTACAAAGTGCAAGTCACAGATTGGGGCTTCTTCAAATTGGCAAATAGATTTTTCGGCCTTTAAGTGTGCATAACACCAAAACAGTTCAGCTTGTTTCCTTTTAATGCAGTCTCCGGCATGCCCGCAGTGTTTAGCAGGTGGCAGCAGGAGGCCAGTAAAGGGAGTTAGTATATCTAGTTAGTATAACATATATGTTCCCCCCACAGCTGACTTGAGGCAAACTGTTCAGAAAATATATAAATTTAACAGCCAGCAGTCATCGGCTGTCATTCAGGGCGACAGTTATGAAATGTTCCCCACATAGGATGCTGCGCAAAACACTTCCGCATGTAATTCTTCTAATTCCCATGTTAAACAGAACATAATCACACCAGCACTAAAAGGCAATTCTGTCCGACTTCAGAAAATGAAAGGAAAGGGTGAAAAAAAAAAAATAATAATTGACCCCGTGCAGGTTATTGCTTTCAGTTGAGCGTGCGTCAACAACTCTTGAATTTAATGCATTCCCGCAGCGGTGCGCAGCTCACTGCCCCTCAGGGGAAATAACAGCGCGCAGCCATTAGGGGATTATCGGGCAAGTAAAGGAAGAAAAAGGTGTGAGACGTACAGTATCCACCCGTAGCACTGCGTGAGGCGAGGATGGGACGCGCAGAATCCGCTCTTCGTTTATCAAGCTTTAACATGACAGCACCAATCAACATTTCACTGGAAACTAAAATGTGAATGTTCTTAAATGTTCTTTTACCGGAGGGGAATTTATTTTTTACAACACTGTACGTCTCTTTCAAAATATCGTGTTGTTGTTAACACGGAAATTGTGAATGGACACATTTTTTCTTCAGTCACTCAAAGATCTGTCATAGCCTAGATTATTAGATTAAGATGCCTTTCATGGTTATTGTATTTTGGGATTATGTCAAATAATTCTCCCTGTTGGTAAGCAGATAGCAATACTTGCATTATTTTTACTTTGAATAAATATAGACCTAATATTCTCGGATGTTCTTTGATGTTCTAATATTGTGTAGGTCTTCCTTTTGCTTCCAAAACAGTTGGGACTCATCAGAGAATGGACATGGGAATTCTGAGGGTGTCCTGTGGTGTCTGGGAACAGAATGTTGTTAGTGGGGGGGCTTTGAAGGGAGGGGCCTCTGTGGATCATCCCACAGATACTTAAAAAGTTTGGGATCTAGTGAATTTGGAGGCCAGGTCAACACCTTGTGCTGTTCTTCATGCTGCATCCTGCTGGGGATGGCTGCTGCCATCAAGGAGTGTCATTGCTACGGGGTGGGGGTGCCTGGTCTGGTCTAGGTGGGTGCTACATGTCTAAGTAACATCCACATGAATGAAGGCCAGGTCCAAAAATTACCCAGCAAAACACTGAAATGTCACAAGATGGTCAATGTTATGTACTTCTCCTGTCAGTGGTTTTAATGTTGTGGCTGATCGGTGTATTTTGTCCCCGTAGCTGTTAACTAACTAAAAAAAAATTAGAGAATTAGTAAATCGAGTTACTGAATATGAATAGGCTGTGTGCAATTCATTAAAAACATATTGATTAATTAGCAGTGTGTTCATGCTGATGTATGCTAAGCAGCCCCATGGAGTCAAATTGCTGTATTTCCTCAAAAATGACTGGTGTCTTTAGTTGCTTTTATTACTCGTGATTTGTTGTTAACTGCTGCAAACAGCTCAGCGGTAACATATCATCCTGCGTACGGAAGCTTCCAGGGTTTCTGTATGCATCCTATGAATCCACTTACTGTGTTACTGAACACCTGTGATATCAACACAGACACATCAGGAGTCCTTTCAGTACATAAACCATCCAGCATGTGTGTGTCTGCACCTAGATTTGTTTTTGATGCCAAAGCACTTCTGTAATTGGCGGAGATAAGCAATACTTAACATCTCCTAAATATTCACTCATGCACGCATACACTCACACCATTACAACAACGGGCAGCATTAGAATATTGGGTTTACAGCCCAGTCGTTTGTCAAGGGGCTCTTTAGAGGCTGTAAAACTGTCTGAGTGTGGGGATTTGTCATCGCCACAAAGGCCCGCTTCTTCTATTAGTCATAAAATATATAGAGAGGCAAATACAGGCTGTGATGAAAACGCAGCATCGAGGCGGTGGCGATAAAAAAGTGTGCGTGCGGCTATTGGATAAGCTGCAGTCAGCTGCGCCGAAGCTAAGTTGCTCACTGAAGTTTTGTGGTTTCTTTACACAACATGACGAACAGAGAGAGACAGGGGAGAAAAGGGGAAGACAACTAAGAGTATGAAGCATGTACTGTGCATTCTCAGCTCTATTTCAAGTCTCTCTCTGTGCATGCATGAATGTGTGTATGCATGTGTGTGTGTGTCCGCCCTTTGTTGCAAGCAGTAATTTCCCATTTTCAATATCCTGTTCTATTTCATTCTGTTCAATTGTATTCCCTTCGACTTCCCCGCACACACACAAACACACACGTGCTGGGAGATAGACAGTGTTTCTATGAAGAAAGATGACGCCATTGAAGATGATGACAACTCCCATCTGACATTTACTAACCTTTTGAGCAGAGAGATGGGGATGGTAGAGGGAAAGCAAAAAGGATGAGAGGGGATGGACAGATGAGAGGGAAGGACGCAGTCAGGGGGGAGGAAAAGGGGGGGATGTATGCATGGCATTCCTGTTTTCTATCCCTTTCACCATCATATTGGGCTCAGCTCCCTGCAAAAAGCTTTTGTTACTGTGTGCACCTCTTTCAAGTTTACAGCATACAGATTTTTTTATACTTACAAAGCCCTACATATATATATATATATATATATATATATATATATATATATATATATTTTTTTTTTTTTTACCGTTGACATTCTTTTGTGTGTGATAGAGAGAAAGAAAGAAAGAACGAGAGAGTTTAGTCACAACTGATGAGTTATAGATGAAAATACCTTAGCAATTGGTTAAAAGGATTGTCTGTCTTTGGCTCATAATCACATTGACTACCATGAAATAATAATAAAGCAGGTGAAAGAACGTGAAAAAGGGAAAACAGTGTAGTTGAGGTAATGAGAGAAGTTGAGTAATATTGAAAAAGAAAAGATGAGGGTCAAACAAGCGGCAGCCTCTGCTTAAAACTGCAGTTCCTTGACTGACCACTTGGGGCTGGCTCCAAAAGGGAGTCAATCCTCACTGGCTTCCAAGTTTAAATGTCCAACATTGCTGAAATAAACATGTTTACAGACACTATAGCTCATTTCCCAGCTCATACCAAAGGAATTAGGTTGATGTTTTATATAACTCATCTGTTTAAATTATATCGAGCCTTAATGCTATGCATAAATAAGGGTGGCGTCACTGGGTAACAAGTGGGTGATAGCCGTCTGCCAAGGTGTCGCTCGCCCACCTCAACTCCACTTCTTTGCCTATTTTTGGATTAGGCAGGAGTTAGGCAGAGTCTGCCAAAATTATGACAGATGGAGCTTCACACAGAGCATCAAATCATTCTTTAGTAAAACTATTAGTGACATCATGGAGGGTTCATCCATCTTCATATGAAGAATCAGTCCAAGAGCCAACAGTCTAGATATGATGAATGTCATCATCATTAGAAACCATACATTAGCAGTTGGGGTGAGGAGGGTGTTTAGATATCAGAACGTCAGAATTGCATCCCTGATTTTTGCAGTTGATGTGGTTCTGTTGGCTTCATCAGACCGAGACCTCTAGATGAGTGCGAAGCAGTTGGAATGAGGGTCAGCACCTCCAAGTCCGAGGCCATGGTGCTCTACTGGAAAGTGTTGGGACAGTTCCCTCCAGGATGTGGGCAAGCTCCTGTCCCAAGCGAGACCCAAGCCAAGTATCTTGGGGTGCCGTTCATGAGTGATGGTACACTGGTAGCATGATATTGCAAGATGCTTGGGTTTGGTGGCAGCAGTAGCTTCCATTTTACCAGTCGATGGGATCGTGGTTACAAGTGGCTGACATGAGGTTTCTCTGAAGTGTGTCTGTGCCCACCCTTCGCAGTGAAAGGCCCCAGCTAAGGTGGTTCAAGTATCTGGTTCAGATGCCTCCTGGGCGTTTCCCTTTGGAGGTTTACTGGGCACGGCCAGGTGGGAGGAGACCCCCAGATAGGCCAAGAACTTGCTGGAGGGATTATATATCCTGTCTGGTCTGGGAATTTCTCAGGATCCCCCAGGAAGAAATGTGTTGCTGGGTTTACTTACCAAATGGATGGACGTATGGGTGGACAGTTTAAATCTCCACAACAAACAGGTGGTAGGTCCTCATCAGCAAACATGATCGGCTGATGAAGACCTTGTAATATGGTCCTCAGTTAAATATTTTCACTGTCTTGGGCCATGCTTAACTAGAGAAGTGGTAGATCAGCTGATAATGAGTTGTTTCATACGTCTGTACTGACATGTTGTTTGTGCCAGTTACTGCTGTGTATGACCTGAATTACGAGACTGAGGGTGTACAGACACTCTGTATTTACTGGCTGTGTGCTGCTCTTCTTAGTCACGGAGGTGATTTACTAAGATTTTTGTTTAAGACTGAGTACAGCTGATTAGTAACATTAAAGAAACCATTCAAAGTGTCAGGGTTGGTGTAAATGTCTGTACATTTCATGGGAATCTATTCAGTAGTTGTCCAGATAATTTAATGTGTAACTGAGGGGAGGACGTAACATAGAGCAATGCTATTAGTATGTCCAAACATGTGATATGTAATCCAAATATTTCTGAATATGTCACTGAAGTGAAGGCTAATTATAACTTCTATTCCCAGTCCATTTGGAGGCCACACACCTCATCCAGTAGATGCAGTCCTAAACACTGCATCTGCCATTTGTATGCCTGTGCCGGAAACATAACAGCAAATACCATAAGCTTCTTATCAATTCATCGTGTGTTGTAAGAGGTTGTTGAAGTTAACAACCATCAGTGGGGATTCAGACATGAGCAAAGGGTCAATTGGAATAGAGAGAATATAAGAGGAGGAACAGAACGAGTAGATGATGATGAGTACAGGACAGGAGAAGGGTGGGCTTATGTACACAAGAGGGAAGATGATTAATATGATTTGGTGATGAATAATGATATGAGCTGATATCTTGGGTTGTTAATAGATGAGTGGTGCATGCCGGGGATCACGCGGCACATGCTAATCATTGGCTAGTATTGATAGTGAACAGTAAGAGATTCAAGTAATGTACTCTGTTTCAACTAAAATATTTACTTTTAATTGAATCTGCATCCATTGGAAACAAACTTTCTCACATAAAGATGCTGTTGAAATTAAATACCAGCTACACATCCAGCAGATACACTGATCAGCAACAACATTAAAACCACCGACAGGAGAATTAAATAACACTGACCAGGTCAACACCTCTGTTGTTGTTCCTAAACCATTTTTGTCATTGCTATGGGGTGGGGGTGCCTGGTCTGGTCTAGGTGGGTGCTACATATCTGATTAACATCCACACGAATGGCAGGTCCAAAAGTTTCCCAGCAGAACATTGAATTGTCCCAAGATGGTCAATGTTACTTTACACTCCAGTCCAGTAGGTGGCAGTATTGTACGATCTGCGGGCGGTTCAGGAGGGTTAAGAGCAGACATATTAACCTACACATTACCAGATGACCTGGGCCGAACCTCGATCCAGAGAAAGCTCTGGACTAAACGAATCTGCCGTAAACTTGCAGTTTAAGCCCAGCAGAATACAGCGTCCCAGTAATGCTGCTGGGATACTTGCTTCAGTGTCCTCCTGCTCTGTTTTGTGAACATAATTCTTTCACGTATTCCCAGCTCAATCTGCTCAACTCATTTTCCTACATTTAACCATGAGGCAGTAGGGGTGTCTGCCTGAAGTGCCTTGCTTGAGTGCACTTTGACAGCACTTGTTGGACCACAGGACAGCGTTGCTCAGTCAGGCGTGAGCGCGTCGAGACGTGTGTGATTCTGCACTGAAACAATCGTGCAGCGGGATAAATGTTTAATTTATGAAAATCAGCTGTAGGTTTTAAACCGCATGCACTCCGCCAGGCTAATGCTTCAGCAGCTTTCTGTTTATAGTAACAACAGATGCACACACACATGCACATTCAAACACATTTGGGATGCTGTGGCTACGCCTGAATGCAGCTCTTCAGTGTTACTGCTTTAATAATCAGTTTTAATGAGCATCACTAGCTGTTATTCCCTTCAGCATGATTCTCTCTCTCTCTGCATCTGTCTGTCTGTTTTCTTACTCACGTTCTCTCTCTCTCTCTCTCTCTCTCTCTCTCTCTCTCTCTCTGTATTGCACACACACACACACACTATGTTTCCATCCCCTATCCCCTATCCCCCTCCCCCTTGCTCCCTCTATTCCCTTTAGTTTGAAGCTCAATTAATGCCCTGTTCCATATCTGCTGTACTCAAATACCCTCTGGGTCTCCACCCCTCCCCACCACACACACACACACACACACACACACACACACACACAAAACCTCAAACTGGGACCACAAACTGAGATTTCGTGTCACATTTTGTAGGTTCAAATTAATTTCTGGGACTGTTTGGTGTGCATCCATGTGTACATGCGTTTTGTGCGTGTGCGCACATTCTGACTTTTGCTCACATGTCATGTGGAAGTGGTGAAAAAAAATGATCTTAACCTTTTCATGTGCAGCTTTTGAGGTTTCTGTTTTTTTTAACGGCGTCCTCAGCGTGAGTCTCCGACGTGCGTGTTAGTCTTGTTCTCGTCACAGCTGGAAACACCCTCATCATGTTGTCACATGCTCCGTTACTGTCACCGCTTGACAAACTGTACCCGTGCATTACCCAGTGGACGCACACAAAGTAATATGTCTTTTCTGTGACCCTTGACTTTCACGAACAAACCTCCAGTGGTGTTGTGAAGCATGTTTCGGCTGATCTGATTAAACGGAATCTGTGAGGCGTTTGTTCACAAATACTCCACGTAGGTGGCGATATATTGGGAAATATATGTGCGCTTTGTAGACAAATTGAAGTCAAATACGGCTTTTGTAGTCTTCTAAACACATAACACAAAGCTTTATATTTGATTTAAGCTTTCAGTGTATCTGAGTGACACTGTAATGCTGCTTCTTTTTAGGTAATATGTCATGTTTCTATGCAAATGTCTGAGGCTGCCCAGCTGATTGCTTGGGTATTGGGCCAGAGGCGGGGTACACCCTGGACAGGCCTCCAGTCTATCGCAGGGCTAACACAGAGAGACAGACAACCATTCACACTCACACCTACGGCCAATTTAGAATCACCAATGAACCTAATGAGCATGTCTTTGGATGGTGGGAGGAAGCTGGAGTACCTGGAGAGAACCCATGACACCAGGGAGAACATGCAAACTCCACCCAGGAAGGCCTCAGTTGGCCTGGATTCAAACCCAGAACCTTCTTGCTGTGAGGCATCAGTGCTAACCACCACACCGCTGTGCTTCCCTGATAGTGGATTCATGAACATTGACATTAGCCAATGTGAGAGAGGCCTTCAGCTGCTTTGAAGTTACCCTGGGTTCTCTTGTGACCTCTCAGACTATTCTTGGGTCTTGCTTTTGGAGTGATCTTTGTTGGTGGACCACTCCTGTGGAGGGTTACAGTCGTCTTAAATCTCCTCCATTTGTTTACAATCGATCTGGCTGTGGACCTGTGGATTCCAAACTCTTTAGAGATGGTTTCATAACCATGTAAGATCCTCAGAAGGTTCCTTTGTCCGTGCCATCATACAGTTCCATAAACATGTGTTGTGAAGATCAGACTGTGATAAATTCCTGATTGTTTTACACAAAACTAGGCACTGAACAACTCCGGAGTCCCATTAGACTCATTGATTGACAGATGGACTCTAATTTGGCCTTGAAATTTACATTTTCCTGAACACCAAAGCATAATATTTCTGTTTGATTCGTTTGATTGGGTTCTCGTGGTCAACTGTCAGGACTTTCTGAGTGGCACTGTCACTATTTTTCCAACGCAATGACCAAATTGAATCCCGTGCACTGAATGAAAAGTTTCAGACGAGTATGTGTTATTTATTAGTGAGTGTTGGGTCAGAGGTTTACAGATGGTGCAAACCTCTGGGAAATACCGTTTTTAAAATTATGCAGCTTTATCAAATTTCTAATTGTTTGTCTTCGTACAGGTAACGTGGCTGACCTTTTTAAGTTGCTAGTGATTTATGTTCTCCGCTGCAGATAATTAGTGGAAGGATGTAGTGAATAATTCATTTATTTCTGATGCCAGAACAGTGTAACAGAGGAGTAAATAAATTCATCTCTATTTGAGCAGGTCTTAATCACTGTTACAGTCTGACGGAGCTCCACATTCCTCACATCATGAACTTAGACCCTGCAGTGTCACCGGGGAAATCTCATTTGCAACCTTAAACTAATTCTGAATTTAATGAATGCATTTAAATTGAGCATGTGTACCTCTGCCACTTTGTTAGAGGCTCAAATTGAGCGTAAGGGAGGAGACGTGGTGGAAGGTTAGCTTGGTTATGATGAGACTGAAAGAGGTCAGGGTTTGTCTGACATTAATAATATGAAATTATGTTAATATTACCTTTTGTGATGTTAGCTATTCTCCTCGTTTTCGATCTATATCAGGTCGGTTTTGGGCTCATCTGTCTTTGAACTCCTTGGGGGCCTTTTCCATTTATAACAACATGACTTACATCAGTCTATCTATAGACAAATGCAGAAGCATTTATCACTTAAATATGCACTGAGGGAAATTATTGTTCCAAGTAACTGTGATAGTCTTTTACAAACTAAATAGCATGGATTTTTTATTTTTATTTTTTTTTCAGGAATCTTCTTGCAAATTATTTAAAAAAACTGGGATGTGGAATACAATGCCTTTTCACTTTTATTTGACATTGTTGGATATGTAAAATGCAAATTATCTGCACATACAAACCTAGACATATACAGTTTGTACATAAGAACAGATGTTTTAAAGTAAATAATAAAGTCAGATTATATTAAAAATTAGTTTTTTTTTTTTTATTATATGGGATTGCAAAACGTTTTTTTTTATTTTTTTGTAGTGACATGCGCATGCAATGTCAGATCCAGGTGATGAAATAAGTTGGAGACAGAAACCCGGAGTCTAAACTCTGTTGGTGGAGAAGTTGATAAATGTGGAGATGGAGGTGAGAAGGTGTGGTGCGATAGATGGTCTGAAAGTAGAGTGACAGATTTACAATGAATGTAACGAGGACCGATTGGCTCAGAGAATGGGGGCAAGTAGATCAGTGGACAAGACTGGTGACGTTGACATTGGAGATGGTTTTGACAAAAATAGTGCAGCAGGAATAGCTAATAGTCACCTTAGCCTAACTCTTGCTTAATCTTTATTTCAAAACCTTATTTAGTATTTAGTTTATTCTAAATTTGAATAAACACTAAACTAAATTAGAACTTAAAATGCCTCCAAATAATTGCAAACAACTAATTTTAAATATCTAAACGTTTTCCCTTATCTATCACTTTGGGTCCATTGGTGGACCTCTTCTGTGAGCACATCTCTTCAAGGTTCAGCTCAGTTCTCCCACACGTCTCAGTTCTTCTGTGGATTTAGTTTGTCTCAGCATCTTCTGTGTTTTCATGTGATCCCAGACATCCATGCAACATTGATGATGTTGAGATCAGGACTCTGGGGGCGCCAGACCATCTGCTGTAGGACTCCTTCGTCCTTCTTGTGGCTGAACATTGTTCTATATGACCTGTACATATGAATGGCTTGATGACCCATGCCTCCCTGTTATGATTTACACTGGGCATACATAATACATTTAAACAATGCACAATTTATAAACTTTAGATTTTTATAGGTCCCTAAATTCAGAACTTCTGGCATCGTCTTAGAAAGCAGCGTAAAATCCCTTCTGAGATGCACAATTACTTCTTGCCTCATCGTTCATTCAATCCATGGATGTAACACACTCTGAGTTCGTTCACAGCAGGACAAAGCTGCTTCATCTCCTTTTTTTCCCCCCTTTTTGTTTCGCAGCAGTCTGTGCACACCTGGGAGGCACCTGTGGGTAGAGATTGACAGCTACCTATAGTTTTGTGCGAGAACGTGTGTATGTGTGCACACATGTGTGAATCACACGATTTCCTTTTTCTTCTGCACTGCAGCAAACAGCACGACTATAAGGTGTGTACAGTACAATATTAAAGCGGAGGGGAGGACGGAGAGAGCAGCAGATCTTCTCATTCTTTTCATTTCTCTTTTGACAATTTTAATAACATTTGATAAACACAGAGAGTCTGGCAGGAGACAGGATTTCTACAGAAAGATGAAACAGCACAGGCTTACTAAATGTTTTAAAGGTATTATCTTACAGCTAATGTCGCACAATAGAGAACAAAGATGAGCATCAGCACAGAATCTGAGAATACATTTGCCTCCAAAACAACTGTTTTGGAGGCAAATGTTTATCATCCCACAGATGCTTGATCAGTTTGGTATCTAGTGAATTTGGAGGCCAGGTCAACAGCTTGTGCTGTTCTTCATGTTTTTTTCTTTTAGTTGTTCCTAATGCGTTTTTGTGTGTGTGCCTGTGTCAGGCTGCATCCTGCTGAGTGGGGTGGGGGTGTCTGGTCTGGTCTAGGTGGGTGCTACATGTCTAAGTAATATCCACACCAATGAATGCCAGGTCCAAAAGTTTTCCAGCAGAACATTGAATTGTCACAAGAAGGTCAATGATATTCACTTCACCTGTCAGTAGTTTTAATGTTGTGGCTGATCGGTGTGTTTTAATCATTAATTTAGTGTGCTAATCACACCTCTAGCTCTCCACCACCATTTTGCTACACTTGCGTACTTGTAGTCGGAACTTGAACTTCTGAAGTATCTGAACTCCAGAGGACGACAGGGTGCAGGTCGGTCCTTCTGGAATTGGAACAGCTACATGCTTGAAATGCATTCTGGGATATCTGGCTGTATGTATTTAAGTCCACACAAGTTACCTGCCGATGAATTCTGGATAAAACGGGCAGGGCAAGAACACATCCGGCTCCTTGGACTGTTTTTGGTCAGATGCGTACAGTTGAATTGGGAAAGTTCTTGGGCAGTGAGTCATGACGTTTCACAAATCCACAAGAACTCGAGTACGGACAAGAACACATACTGATAAAGAGCCATTGTCTGTGCTGCTTTGAGCCTTAGCTTTCCAACCTTTTGTTTCTCATCTCCTGCGTTGTTTTTTCATCTTTTTATCACAGCCTTGTATCAGCCTGCTTCCTGGCTTTATTAACCTGTGTGGGTGTTGAATCTGTAGTAAAGCTCTCCCTTTTCTTTTTACACATTCAAGTCCTCCCTGAACTGAACTCTGCCCCTTTACAAATTCATCTCCTGTGAAAAGGAGTCTGCATGCCAAACTCTCCATGTTGTCCCAAATGTAAAAGAAGAATAAACAGCGGGGCTACTGCTTCTAACAGCAGGTCAGTATTTTTGGAAACGCCGGATCCTACATTCATCACGGAACGACATATACAGGATAATTATGGCCGAAGTGGGATTTAACTCATCACAAGAGGTAAGGTTAAAGATTATTTTAATTTGGTGAAACAGTTTGGATCCTCATCTTCCCATGTGGATTCATAAAGCATCAGTCGGTATTATTAGTTTGTCCTGTTGACCTCTCTGCTCCACTTTGCAGCTGTATTGGCAGCAAGGCTAGGTGATAAAAACAACAGTTTATATTCTCTTTGTTGTCACTCTCAGAAGTATTTTGGTCAGGATGAAAAAAAAAAAAAAAAAACAACTCTGGACAATATATTCTGAAGTAAAAAGATTTTGCGATCACCACCACATCTCTGATCAAAGCCAGAGTATGTCTCCATCAGAGGCCTCACCATCCTCACATCCTGAGACACGAGTCTGTCTGTGCTCAAATTTAAATCACTCTCACTGGATTTGGGATGTGTCCTGTTTTATTGCAGCGATTTGTTGGGTCCGTGTGTCACGCTGTCAAAAAACAGATTTTTTTCATCTGCACTGATCATGAGGAGCAGTCATTCATGGGCACCGGATGCCTTTTCTGTGGAGCACCGCTGGAAAAAAATGACCCTACAATTGAAGGAATGACATAAAAGTGCACAAATCGGTTCAGAACTACTTCTCAGAGAAACTGGCAGGATGGTTATTTCAGGTAAATTAAGCTCAAGAGACATTTGTAGGTGTCGGAGGCCTTGTCACGTAATATCCTGCTTTTAATTGTTTGGGGCAGGAAATGTCACCACATCCCTGCTAGCAAGCAATGAGAGGAAGATGGTGCAGTGCATAAGGAGGCTGTGTCTGACTACTCATCCAGACAAGTGGTGAGTATCTGAACTCCCTCAAAACTCTACGCATTCCAGTACTGACAGTGATGCAAGTCTTGCAGGAGTCTACTTCCAGCACACAGGCCTTCTGCTTCATGATCCACGGCCTCCATCCTCACAAAACTGAGCCAGTGAGGTGAGTCTAGCATAATACAGACACATGTTATGATATAAATATCCTGCTTTAGTTGCAGGAGGATGTCGGTCTATGTGCTAAAGGAATATTTCTCAGAAGATAGAATACTGTGTGCTGAAAATGAAAAAAATAAATAAATAAATAAAGCAGGAGATGGAAGTAGCTGAGCTAACAAACAAGAGTGCAGTTAAAAATGAATCTGCAGCTTAAGAAACACAGAAACACACACAAATATGCACACCATATAATTGTAAGGTGAACAAGTGTTTCTGTTTCACCCCAGGCTGAGAAGTGGTCAGTCTGTTTTCCATTTTGAAATTAAAAAGGAAAAAAGTATTTTATTCTATCTCTGGCAGCTCTGTCACCAGGTTGGTTAAGAAGCTCCTGCCCTAGGTCATCAGGCTGCACTGCCATCCCTTGTCCTGGCTCCTTGTCCTGTGGATTGGGCAATGCAGTCATTAAAAACTGTCTGCAGCCGAGCTGGGACCAAGTTATTGACTTGCAAGTCAAGTTCTTCGTAAAGTCCAAGTTAACATGTACAAGTCCAAGTCCTAGGACTCATTCCTAGTCCAGGACTTTGAGTTTTGAGGACCGACTAAGTCATAATGCCATTAGTTGGGCTTTTACGCTCTTTTTTCTTGTCAGAACCTTTTCACAACCAGGATCCCATCATATGGAATAAACAGTCATTTAAACTATCAGTAAATCATTGTGGTGCACAGTTTGGACTCTCCTTGAATCAGGGAATGATCCTGCCTGTACGTACGTGCGATATCCATCACTGCATGTTGGATTAATTATTAGTAACTGAATTTGTCAGCTATGCAGTACATTCATTAGGTCGATATATAGATATAATAGCTGTCATTGGGCGAGAGGCGGGGTACACCCTGGACAGGTCGCTAGTCTGTCACAGGGCTAAGACAGAGAGACAAACAACCACACCTAAGGTCATTTAGAACGAGCCGGAGGAACCCAGGGAGGGTCCATGGGAAGCATGCAGGCTCCAGCCAGTTCGAACTGTTGAACCCAGAACCTTCTTGCTGTGAGGCATCAGTGCTAACCACTATACCACTGTGCTGCCCCATGCAGTATATACTATGCTTTAACAGTCCTAATAGCCACAGAAGACATTTACAGACATTATCTGCTCAGAAAGCTCTTCTGTTTATGTAGCCCCCATCACTGGGACCTGACGGGGCTTTGATATGCACATGGGTGTAGCGCAATGTTCACATTTGGCTGTCCTTACAATATGAAAATGCATTCTACGGTAGTTGTTCAGAAAAGCAGGTGGCAAAGGACACCATTTAAACCAAAACAGAGGTACTTTTTTTTGCATAGATACCTTACAGTATAAATAAGCCAGAAATGCTGCCAAAAGCCTTCAAAAGCCTTTATTTTGTTTCTCTTTTTGCCATTTTTACATAAAACAATTATAGCAATGCAATAAAACTGTACACATTCCCTATACACAGATGTGTAGGATAGTAAAACGGAAGTACATAGATAGGTGTACAAAACTTCAATGGTAAAACAGTCTGATTTGATGTTACAAGAAGGTGAGAGGATGTTTTCTACACTCCTGTACAAAGCCATTCATACCTTGTCTTTCACTGTCGTCTAGTGTAGGTGATTTGTTATCACGGTTCAGGACCTCTATCCTTCCAAACCCATCCTTCCTCAGTGTCCTGTCATGTGGGTGATCATGAAGAATGTTAAACTGTCCAGCAGGGTAAAGGTCACCTCAGAAAAACAACCCTTTGTTTCCATCTAAAGGGCAATTAGTATTGATTAAAATGCATCATGCTGTGGAGTGAGGCTTATTAAAACATCATTACACACTTTTGACAACTGAAGACCTGTAACAGAAAAATTACCATGCATCTTAAATTATGCATATGTATCTGAGTTTGCAGAAGATTTAGTCTCACTCGCGGAATGGAAGGGAACGGGGTGATGCCTTCACACACAAGGCTGCATATGTTGGACCTCTTAGTCATGACGAGATGTAAGAAGCATGAATAGACATCGAGGTGTGGTGTTTATTTACACTTTTGACAGGGGTGTTTCAACATTTAGTATGTGCACCGATCAAGCATAACATCATGACCACCTTCCTGATATTGTGCAGGTCTCCCTTGTGCCTCCAAAACAGTTGGGACTCATCAGAGAGTGGACATGGGCCTTCTGAGGGTGTCCTGTGGTGTCTGGCAACAGAATGTGGGGGCCTTTGGGTCCTATGATTTGGGGGGCCTCTGTGGATCATCCTACAGATACTTGATCAGTTGGGATCTAGTGAATTTGGAGGCCACACATCCACACAAATGCCAGGTCTAAAAGTTTCCCAGCAGAACATTGAATTGTCCCAAGATGGTCGATGTTACTTCACACTCCAGTCCAGTAGGTGGCAGTAGTGTACGATCCGCAGGCGGTTCAGGAGGTTTAAGAGCAGACATGTTAACTTACACATTACCGGATGAGCTGGGCCGAACCTCGATCCAGAGAAAGCTCCGGACTAAATGAATCTTGCAGTTTAAGCCCAGCAGGATACAGCGTCCCAGTAATGTTGCTGGAATACTTGCTTCAGTGTCCTCCTGCTCTGTTTTGTGAACATAATTCTTTCACGTATTTCAGTTGTATTGTCTCAAGATGGTCAATGTTATTCACTTCCACTGTCAGTGGTCATAATGTTACGCCTGATTGGAGTAATCTTTCCAATCGATCACCCCAAATAACAGGCAGATCAATTCTCTTAATTGTCTAGCTTTTAAAATATGAAAAGGACAAGACATTAGCAGGGTGAACAGAGGCTGCCAGATTGATAATTGCGATGAACTTAACAGAAACCTTGTACATGCAGCCTTTCTGTGATCCTGTATTGAGCTTTGATCATTCAGCTGTACTCCTGATCACACAGCCGGGCTCCGTCTGATGTAATTTAATGTAGCATCCTCCCGATGACAGGTACAGTGACAGCTAGACATGACCTACAGCGACGACATGGGGGCATGTCAGGTCCTTTGGCTGAGAGTCAAGTAAACGCCTGAACTATAGGAAAATGAATAGATCTGCTTTATGTTTTGTTTCTGAGACGCAACAAATCAGTGCTTGGTTGAACGTGATCACACAGTAGTTTGTGTTATTCTGTTCATTCCTCGATTTTCACACTATTCTTAACCCCCTAACAAGAACAATGACTTAGAAACATAATGTGCCTTGGACTCTTAAGGTGAAAACATTCATAGTGTGTCTTTAAACAAAGCAGAAAAGGTGAGAAAGCGTTGTCGTGTATGCGCTGGTATTACAAATTAAGGAAGTATTGTTGCCGTGGTGTTGATATCCCTGATTATCTGGTTTGCACGGCTTGAATAATGAGCCTTTCATGCAACATATAATTTGGTTTAGAATTAACCACACTGCCTTTGAAAAGCTGCAGAAATGTCTCACGACTCGTGTTTGTGGTGGAGTGTTGTGGGGGTGTGTGTGTGTGGGGTGGGGTCATTTCATGTGATCCACGTGATGTATATTTTCCTGGCTAATCACTTGGCAGGCAGCTCTTTCACTATAATTTAGCTTTGCCTCCTTCTCCCCGTGTTTCCTCTGGTTCTCCTCTTTCATTTTTCCTGGGCAGCAGGCCGACTGACGGCGCATGGCAACGGGAACACTTGACCTTGAGAATATGAAACATCTTCCGTCTATTGCTCTCTCCTCCTGTGGACTTTTCCATCTATTCTGCCTAATTTTTTTTGTCACGTCTCTTTCGTTCGGCCCTCCTCAGTTTATCTTTTCCTCTCTCATTTTGCCTACCTCGTCTTTATCTTTGCACCTCGCCACGCTCACTCCCTTTCGCTCCGATTTCTTTAATTTTCACCACCTTTGTTCTTATGACGGTGTCTCCTCCCCTCTCAGTCTTCTCTCACACCTCCTTCACTCCTTCTTCTTCGCCGTCATCTCGAAGTGATTGAGGTGTGTTTTCATAGGAAGTGACAGAGTAAAGAGCGGCATAAAGGTTACAGTGGCTTTCTCTATGACACTACCATATTACTTATCACACTCGTGCTCCCTCTTACACACACACTCCCCCCATATTTTATCCCTGGCTTCATTGCTGCACCGTGGACGTCTAATAGGACTGAGGCATCTTGTCTGTTCCTCTGTTGCTTCATTCACACACAAAGACGCTATTTACAAAGAAATACACGACACACATGAAGCTACATCTGCAGTAAAAGCTCCTCAGTGACACTATGGTTCATATTTTCTTCTAATATTAACCAACAGTAACAAACAAATATAAGTTAAGAAAAAGCAAATACTTTTTGCAGTTTAAATTACTTTAGAAAATGTAACAATGACTTACACAGATACCAAGTTTTATGCTTGTAGCCTCACATTTGGTGTGGTATCAATCTTCTCAACAAACTCGTTGGTAGTTAGCACTGATACCTCACAGCAAGACGGTTCCGGGTTCGAATCCATCGAATCCTTTCTGTGTGGCGTTTGCATGTTCTCCCTGTGTCTGCGTGTTTTTTTTTTCTGGGTACTCCGGCTTCCTCTCACCAACCAAAGACAGAAAAGACTTGCAGTATTCCTTGGACAAATTCCCAGTCTGCAACTCTTAAAAAAGGGACATTATTGTTAGCAAGCAAACAGCTTAAAAGGAATATTGTGTTTTGTGGAAAAAGGACCAAAACCTGAATATTTTTTGAACATGAGCATAGTCACGATGGCAGTAAAAACGAAGTACAGTAATGCCAGTGAGCTTAAGTGTCGAACACTTTGCAGTCAGTTTAGTCCTTCTGGGGCTCAGGCTGCACTATTATTTAAAATCTGCTTCTAGCTTTGAAACTGGTGATCACTGGAACTGAGGCCAAATTACTGTGTAGTCAGTCGAGTGAGATAAGGGGTGGGATGAGTAGCCAGAACTGAGTTTATAAGTACAGGTAGTCGTCAAAATAATTACTTGTACAAAAAGTATTTACTGTAAAGTTTGCGTACTAGGTAATGAAAAAATGTTGAATGTAGCAAAATGGTGGAGGAGAGCTATAGGTCTGATTAGCAGACTAAATGAATGACTTAAATACACCAATCAGCCACAACATTAAAACCACTGACAGGTGAAGTGAACACCATTGATCATCCTGTGACGATTCAGTGTTCTGCTGGGAAACTTTTGGACCTGGCATTCATTGGTGTGGATGTTCCTTAGACATGTAGCACCAACCTAGACCACACCAGGCACCCCAACCCCATATCAATGAGACTCCTTGATGGCAGCAGCCATCCCAAGCAGGATGCAGCCTGACACAGGCACACAACAACTCAAAAACACATGAAGAACAACATAAGGTGTTGACCTGGCCTCACAATTCACTAGATCCCAAACTGATCAAGTATCTGTGGGATGAGCCACAGAGGCCCCTCCGCTCAAAGGCCCCCATTAACAACATTCTGTTGCCAGGACACCCTCAGAAGGCCCATGTTCATTCTCTGATGAGTCACAACTGTTTTGGAGGCACGATATTAGGAAGGTGGTCATAATGTTATGCCTGACCAATGTATAGCTGTGAGTTATACAACAGATACACAAGATGCTCTGTTTCCATCCAGGATCAGTGCTGTTCCCTGATGTACTGACCCTTAAAACCAGTGTTAACATCTAAGCTCGACGTATAGAGCGGTATAGGGTTCGCTGCTGCTGAGCTTCAGTGTAACCCGAAAAGTATCCAGTTGGACGAGGTCCACGCTGAGATTTCAGCTGCTGACATTGACTGATTCTGACTGAACTGCTGCCACGGGGGCCTCGAAGCAGCTGTCTTTTTGTCACAAACACTTTTCCTGTTGTTAAAGAAACTACAGGAACGAACACCGGTCGGGTCAGAAATACACCAACACACACACACATACAGATATTGGAGCCCTCCAGGTTCTCTGCTTCGAGGCAGTTTTGACTGACGGAATACTATCAGATCATTCAGCCTTCATCCGCACACACTTGCAACGTGATTGACAGCAGCGTCATAGTAAAGCCTTCCTTAAAACGACAGGCCGCCAAATCCTTCCACCACGCCGCAAGCTACGGATGGCGTGTTTTTGTTGTGTGTTTGTTTACAACATGCACTTAAGCAAGTTGCATGCTCCTCATCTGTCATCTTGCCTCATTGTCTAATTTCTTATAAATTCTGTATTTCCAATCTGTGCATGGTTTCCTTTCCTGTGTCTTTGTACACCTGTATTTCTGGAATCTTTCTCTCTCTCTTTGTGTCTCTATTCTCCACCAGTCTTCCTATCAGTCAGGCTCAGAGGAAGTGATGCTTGTTTGTCAGCTATCTCAAACACACACACAGAAAAATTGCGAAAAGGTCTGCTCTGGATCAGCTTTAGGACAGAATCTTCCTCTCCGACACACATCTGACAGAAACACGCACCCACATACAGTACATTACGAAACCCGCGCATGCATCCGTATAATACTCAAAGATGCACACGCTTCTCACACCCAAACAGCTTTATGCCGCTCGCCTCCGTGTACCTTCTCCGTGACGGCTTGTCGAGCAGCGCTAATGGAAGAAACCCCACAGAAAGACAGAGATATTCTATTCCATTCAGTCTGTCAGCTATGTTTAATCCAAAGCCGCCGTCTTCGAGGGCGCCGATACTTTCAGCATTTAGGGGTCCGCCGAGAATTGGATGCATGCCTCTGAACTCACAAGTGGGTTCTTCAGCAAATTGGGTTTTATAAGATGACTAGGCCGAAGGTATTTTGTTTATAATTTTCTCAGTTTCGAAGTCAATCTTTATTCGTATCAAATGTGAAAAGTGCGCTTGTCTCCCCCTCCCCCCGTGTATTACGAGAGATTGGATTATTTCTGAATATCGGTTCACATAAAGTAAAACAGCTTCTGCTTTTCTATTTGTACATTGTTTTGCCTCTTTTGTTGCTTCTGTCTTACTTTTACTTCCTTCCAGATCTCTCTCTCTCTCTCTCTCTCTCTCTCTCTTTCTACTGTCATCCTTTCTTCTTTCTCTTTCACAGTAGTAAGGGGCAATAATGGATATAGAGCTTTGCAGCTTGTGTGTGTGAGAGAGACTTTGTTCATGTGAGTGATCACACACAGGTATTTCTGTCATTGTGTGTTATGGGAAACAGAGTCTAATGTGTTTATAATTGACTCCAGCTCCAGCAGACTGGCTCAGTGGGCAACAGATGCCACAGTCGCTGCTGCCACAGGCACACACACACAGCACCCCTCCTCTCGTGCAAATGTGTGTGTTTGATGGCGATATACACTCCAACATAAAATGCGCTGCTATGCACATTTGTGTGTAATTACATTCACACGCGTGTTGAGTTGTGTACGTGTTGGTTGCCATTTCTCACCTGCGTGTGAAGCACGATCGTCTATATTCACTTCCTCCTTTTGTTGCCATTAATCTAATGTGTTTCCTCGGAGCAGATTGCACACCTGAACGTCTACAGAAGAACAGAAGTGCGATGCAGTCTGTGTGGGACTGAGAACTGGGATTATGTTCAGGATTCACAAGCCAACTCTGAATGTTGGCAGTCTGAAAAGCAGCAGCAGAAGCACCTGTTCGAAAACATGATTTTTAATATCTAGTTGTACAGAGAGATATTCTCTGGGACCAAGGTAAAGTCATAGTGACCTCCACTTGTGTGTGTTCGGTTCACCGTGGAAGGTTGCCGGAGAGAAAGAAAAACTGTTGCTGTGTTGAGTTTTCTGCAGCCGTAGCAGTAATTTAATTTCTTTGGTCCCACATTACAACACAACCCACGGGTGTCACATTTTTTCAGTGGAAGGTGTTTTGCTATGCTAGAGACATAACTTTAAGCAGACTTAAATTTGTCAAGCAACTACTGCATGGATTTTCTCATAATTTAGAACAGACAATCATGATCCACTTGTAAGATGAATCGTAATGAATCGTAAGGTTAATTGGTCCTGGTAATCCATATGAAAGGTCTCTCAGTGCATGGAAGCTATACAGACTAAATAAAGTTGCACAATCTAAAGTAACTTCATCACTTCATATACACCGATCAGCCACAACATTAAAACCACTGACAGGAGAAGTAAATAACATTGACCATCTTGTGACAATTCAATGTTCTGCTGGGAAAACGTTTGGATCTGGCATTCTTGTGCATGTTACTTAGACATGTAGCACCCACCTAGACCAGACCAGGCACCCCCACCTCATAGCAATGACACTTCTTGACGGCAGCAGCAATCCCTAGCATGTTTAGGAACAACTCAAAAAAACAAGCACAAGGTGTTGACCTGGCCTCCAAATTCAACAGATCCCAAACTGATCAAGTATCTGTGGGATGATCTACAGAGGCCCCTCCCCTCAACCCATAGGACCCAAAGCCCCCCACTAACAACATTCTGCTGCCAGACACCACAGGACACCCTCAGAAGGCCCATATCCATTCTCTGATGATGCACAGCTGTTTTGGAGGCACAAGGAAGACCTACACAATATTGGGAAGGTGGTCATAATGTTATGCCTGATCAGTGTATTATGGCTGCTCAATATAGCCATAGATAACTGATAGATAATTACTTTGGGAAGTTATTTTGGCTCTTGGCAGCCATCGTAGCTTCTTCTACATGCTTGGAAAAAGACAAGTATTCATTGCAATCTGCAAGAGATGCCACCAAATCCTACACACTGGACCCTTTAATATAAATCCTGTACTCACCTCCAAGAAGATAAAATGTGTGTATATAAGGTACAAACATTTGATGTTGTCTGATTAGTCCATTACCTCACTAAAGATTACATTTCTACTTGGTTTGTCTGGAGACTACAGATGTAGAATAGACCCCTGGGGTTTATTAAAGTGCACTGTCCCTAGGTAAAATAGGTAAAATAAAAAAAGAGAGTTGCACTGCTATTTATCGACAAAAGTGCATAAATGTGACAGAATTTTTACATGGGTACTATGATGTCAAGATTAACAGATTCTAAATGAAGCAGACACTGGCACTGGACATCCACCATTAGGAATGGGTGTTGATTTGGCTGAAACCTGCAAACTCACCAACAGATGGCACTAAATTCAACACACTGGACCTTTAAGTTATTCCTCTACTTAACTCCAGTAAGACAAAATATATATTTTTGAACACATACTTTTTATGTTTTTCACATGGATCCATTACGTCAACAAAAATTAATTCTAGACTGGAAAGTTTACCTTCACACATAACAGGTGCTTGTACTATAACAACATTTTAGAATAAGTATATGCTGCTATAGTGGGACTGGAAATATTGACTGTGACTGTAATGCTTCTTTTAATCTAACAAAGCAGCTGCTTGACTTTCACGCTTATGTCTGTTCCTTTTCAAATAAGCCATAATAGCCTGGAGGAAAGCGAGGGGAGGTTTATTACAGCTGATGGGAACAACAGTGATCCAGTGTTTTAATTACTGATATGTGGTTAGTCAGTATGGTCCTGCATTTGTTAAGCTGCCACTTCATTATAGCACACTACACTTTCTCAACTTCTTTCCAACCATGTATCTTCCTGTAACTTGTACAATATTTTTTAAACGGCATCAGTTACTCTTTTCGCTCCTTTCACTTTGCCTTCGCTCTCATTCTAAATTCTCTCTTTCTCTCTGGCATTCTCTTCTTGTCTACAAGCTGGATTTTAATAGAAATATATTGTTTATGAACTGGAGGTCATAATCAGATTCCATCCCCTGCTTCTGACCTCATTAGTATTGACCTGTCCTTCAGTGGTGATGTCAGAGGCGGCTGCTGTACGCTGGCCAATAATCTGTGGTTAAAATTGGGTTGCGTTCAAACAATATAGGTCTTTTCTGTTATCGGCACACACACATACGGTTCCAACTGTGAATTAGAAAACTATTTCTATTCAGTTTTTCCCACCTCTCTTTCTCTTCTGATATAAATCTTTTCTGTCACTTAGTTTGTTTATAGGATTTAAATTCGTGTTTACACAGAGACATATCCATTATTCTTTTTTTAATTCTTTAATACCGAACAATACTTATGAGTCACATTGTAAATCAATATTTAGAAGTGTGTCATGTTGAAATCTAATACCAGAAGTCAGCATTGGGCGTTGTGTAACATCTTATTATGACCATGAGCACAGCTGACTAAATATAATGAGTATAATGACATGATATTAGCTATGAGCTTTCTAGAAATGGGTATATTGACTGTGTGTATCCTCCGGCTGATCTCAGATCTCAGAACCATTGAGTCATTCTTTTTTTCATCACGCATTTGTGTTTAAATTAAAAAAGTAGATCTGTAAAACCATAGTACTCGTACAAATGTGTGCATTCACTTGTTTTTATTATTTTATTATATCAGATTAGATTATCAATATAATCTGCCACTTTCTTACTGTGAACAAACAGTAGTTATGCACACATTTTGTTGGAATAATCAATGATATAAGTATATATAAAAAAAAAAGGATTGCAAATCACGTACAGATCACAAGGCAGCAGTGGACATAAAAGTAAAAACAACTTTTGATTCCTACTGCATCTTGTCCTAATACCATAATTCCATTTAAACCAGGCAGCTTGGATTTCTCACTGTGGCGTCCGGTTCTTCTCAGATATTGACTGAAATCTTGAGAAGCTAGAAGCGCTAATGAGCTGAACTTGTATGTCAGATGTCAAGTGTGTATTCTGTATCTTTCGTCTTACCAGCTCTTTGGTATGCGCTCCCTGGCGCCCATTAATATCTAAGTGTTTGCCTGTGTGTCTCGATGACACTTTGTCACATTCCTTTGAACAGTTTGCATTCTTACACCAGTAGAAATTCTATAAATCAAGGTCTGTGTGGCGTGTACTTGAATATTTCTCATGACTGTACAAGTATGTGTTTCTTTGTTCATCATGTGTACATGCTGTGTGCATTTGGCACTATTGTTTTCTGAGACCTGCCAAACTGAATACCATTCACCTTTACCATACCTTTGTGCTACATATATTTTTGTCTTTCATACATGTATTGCATATTGTCTCATTGGTGCTCAACTCAATAAAGACGTACAGTACCATGTGTACTGCTATGAGTTTATAGCAGGGGTGTCAAACATACAGCTCTCAGGCCTAAACCGGCCTGCCAGAGGACCTAATCTGGCCCACGGGATGCAAAGTGCGAAAATGTTCATGAAGTATCCAGAATGTCCTACATTCAACATGGTTCCTGAACGCACCGTGTTCTTGTGACGTAAATGGTGCGGGCAGGTGCCAGTCTGTTTGATTAGCCAAGAATTAGTGATGTTCAAATTAATCTACTGGGTTTCCAGGTGGGTGGGACCGAGAGGAGAGCGATGGAGCGTGAAAGAGAGTCACCACTAAAACTTTGTTCAGTGCTTTTTACGTCACTGTGATTTAGTTACGTGCCTACCTGCACGGTTTAGTGTATTTGTTTGTTGGAGAGACCGGACGTTCAGAACAGCCTGTTTCCATCGGGAATTCTTCTTAATTGATGCTAAACCGTCCGTGACCCCATGGTGACTGTTGCTATCTCCCTCGTGCTAGCAGTATGAGAGACTTTGCGTGGGAAACACCAAGTTGCTGAGAGCCTACTGGATGTTTCTGAACGTGGACTGAGTCTGGGGACGTATTTCTTCACCACAGTGACGGGACACTGCTGAAGGAGGGTTTACCAAGATACATCTGACAGCATTCAGCATCCCAGGAACTGTGAGTACAGTTCATTTGTTTCAAATGAGCTCCAGCATGCACACCTAATGGTTTGGTACCATAGAGTGATAGTCAAAATATTTATATTTAGTTAATTCTTAAATTCAAAGGTGGGGACTGGTCACAAATAAATGTGATGTGTGTTTCTAGAAGTACCTTTGTTATGTATTTTCTTCCCTGTCTTAACTGGTAGTGAGTAGGGAACCATGGGCCTGCAGGCTGAGCTCACATGAATCAGAATGCCTTTATTGTCATTGCACGTCCACATACAACCGGCAGCATAGATGTACAGTATATTAAACTGACCGGGTCTCTCTGCACACTGGAAACAGGCATATATTCTAACAGCTGGTATGCACACATCCCAAATTTGTTTCTTGGCATGTTCATCTCCCATGCAAGGAGTTATTGTTCAGAACTGTTTTGAGGCAGGTTATTTACCCCCCTTGCAAAGTAAAAACGGAGTGAGTGGGCATTAAAAGTTACTGCCTAGTCTTAATTTTCCCACTGTTTTAATAAGAGTAGTGGACATAACACAACACCCAGGACCAAACAACAGACGGCTGAAACCTTTTTATTAAGAAATGATAGGATAGTTCATTAAATGTAGACATTTTCATAATATACTTGTACTTCTTTGCACTAAAACAAAGGGAAACCGCCGGAGATGTCTTTTATATATAGGCATTTTGTAGGTATTTTTATTTATTTATTTGCTATTATGTTTATTACTGGTCCACCCCCCTAGAAATAACATTGGGTTGTCTATAGCTTTACATGTGATTGCTGAAACAGATGCTGAAGATTCCTCCACAAAGCATTCAATAAACTCCTGCTGCCTGAAATGGCTTTTCTAGTACTTCTAGTACAGCTATTTTGCCAGACTTTTTTGTGACAACGCTGTTGTACATCTCCCTCCAAAATACAACAAGCTCTTTGAGTTGCCTCCAAAAGGCCACGTAGCTTCTTTTCTGCAGTAACACCGTGCATCTGCAACTAGGAATCCATGGAGCAATATATTACCGCATTCAGTTATACTGTATATTATATCACATGTTCCATCCCACGACCGTATCTGCAGCTATTTCCATTTTTATGCACATGCACGATCAAATGGGCAAACGGGTGTATCGTTATGTGTGCGACTTGGTGCATTTGTTTGCAAAGTCTAACTTCTGTTGTAGCGGTGATGAATGTATGCAATATGTGTGCATGCCAGAGGGCTTCCATCAGCAGTGTATGAAAGCAAGCTTCAACATGATTCATTAGAGAGAGAGAGAGGTGGAGAGGAAGAAAGAAATCACGAGATAAGCGGAGGGGGATGAAGACAGGTGCAGCATAGAATGAAAAAGAGATATATATGTATAGAGATAATGGTAAAAAGAATATACAGATGAGAGGAATAACTTCTAAAAGTGTAAAAAGTAAAGAGAAGAAATAAAATAAAAAGATCTCAAAAAAAATTCCTCAAGGGAAAAAGAAAGGCAGAAAGCCTAGCTTTAATCACAAATATAACCACAATGACAAAGTAAATGCACATTATTTGGTTCCATCAACCTGCAGTGACTGTGACGGCTGTAGATGGAAGGTCAGGCATTCGATAATTAAATGTGCGAAGTGTAGCAGAATCCTGTCTGGTGTGGTGTATTGGATAAATATAATTAAGCAGATGCCATTAAAAATACATCTTTACAAATTTGTTGTTGCAACACTTGAGATCAAAAGGCATCATTAACAAACTCAAAACAACTGCTCCGTGGTCATTAATAGCCGAGAAGTAGTCATAAATAATGTGTGACAGTGAGCGGTGTGGTCGAATAGTTTGTAAAACGTGTACATAAAGACAAAAGTATATATACTTTAAGCATTATAGGGAGCTTGAAGGCTGTAGAACCAGCTGCAGTCATCATTTTTGTTCATCATTAAGCCAGTGTTGCTGATGTGTGATTTAAATATAAACTCTGCTCTACTCTGGCCTTCCTTTACTTTACTGGCACCAGCTTGTCTCTAACGTTGCTCCTTGGAGTGGATGTTACTTAGACATGTACCACCCACCTAGACCAGAGCAGGCACCCACACCACATAGCAATGACACTCCTTTATGGCAGTAGCTATCCCCAGCACAGGCACACACACATAAACGCTTTAGGAACAACTAAAAAACAAACATGAAGAACAGCACAAGGTGTTGACCTGGCCTCCAAATTCACTAGATCCCAAACTGATCAAGTACCTGTGGGATGATCCACAGAGGCCCCTCCCCTCAAGCCATAGGACCCAAAGCTCCCCACTAACATTCTGTTACCAGACACCACAGGACACCCTCAGAAGGCCCATGTCTATTCTCTGATGAGTCCCAATTGTTTTGGAGGCACGGTATTAGGCAGGAAGTCATAATGTTATGCCTGATCCTTGTATATCTGTACTTTGAAAAACTTTTTTAAATGAAAAATTTTGCTTTTTGTAAGAGATTTTAAAAAAAAAAAAAAAAAGGAAAGTGGCTCTCAAACTTTTTTTTTTCCTCTCACCACTAATGGAAAGATTTCAAGGTGAACGGAGTATAACTTTTTGTGTGTGTGTGGAATAACTGATAGTGTTGATGGAGCCAGACATGTGGTGTTTTTGTTTGAGGCAGATTTAGATTTGGCGCTTCAAAGCCTCTTCTCCACAGGCTTTTTTTTTTTTTTTTTTCTGGTGCATTGGTACATTTCTTTGCATATTATCACCACTATTTGCTAATTGAATACTGTGAAAGTGCCAGGAATATGAATCGCATTGCAGAGTACCTTTACCTTAAATGTTATCTATCTTTTCTTGTGAGTATGAACTTGCTTGTCTGAGGGCCTGTTCGGACCCCGCATTAAGATCCGATCTGGGCTATCGGATTTAGGTACGTGTGTTCAGACTTGACATTAACATTCGTCTCCAAATGCATCTCTGATCTGATCTCAGTTTCGTGCACTGTATGCAAATAACCATACGCTCTTCAAATATTCTACTGCGTCTGGAACACCTGTAGTTGTTTCCTTCGGTATTGACCAGCTCTCTTTCAATAACTGTAAATCTCCATGGTCTAAGAAATCAATAGCACAAACATCGGGATTTAAAAAGTCGCGGTAACGTAACATTTTATTAGTGTACATCACAAATAGCTTCACATACTACGTGAGTTGTGCATGCCGTTTTCTCAATCAGGTTAAATTACAGAGCAGGTTGCAGGTGAGCTGTTGGTGTTTGTGGGGGGTTTGGGGGGAGGGGAGGGAGAGATGCTTTCAGAGGCAATAGAAAAAACGATGCAAGCACAATGTCGTTTGAAATGTGCAAAAATATTCCCGATTTGTTATGTAACCATAGCGGAATAAGGTAGACCCTGGCGTTGACGTTAGTTAGACCTGCACAAAACTCAGATTATAACTCCAACCCTGGAAGTTTACATACGCACCGTAATCTCCGGTAATAAAGACACATAAAGACACCGGTGATTGGGGAAAGCGTTGGGTGCACTACAGCTGTTGAGTCATTAACTTTATACGAACACATTACTACAATTTATAGATGGACTCTTTCTATGAATAAGCACTTGCAGAGTTTGCAGCAGGCACTATTTGTGTTTGAGGACATCACTGAGACAAAAGGAAGATTGTCTGACATTGCAGCTTGTAGTAGTAGCAAAGTGTGTGTGTGTGTGTGTGTTTGTAAGTAGTCGGACTTCTCTGTGCTACACTGCCATTGTGATCAGATGGAACACGATGTGTGTATTCCCCAGAGGCAGATAGGGTGGCATGGTCCACAGTGAGTCCCATTACCACCCTGTCATACAAACTCACATCCACCAGTGGACACAGACACACACATACACACACACCCACACAGAGATGAATCCTCTAACACACAGAAACAGTAATGTGTCCCTTGAAACGCACAAAAGTCACAGATTTTACACAATTTTCAGAGAATAGAGTGTTTGTCGCTTTATATCACTGTATGCTGTGCCTTATTTCTGTTGAGTAAATGTGACGACTTTTGACTATGTGACTGTGCGCAGAGCTCGGATTTGTTTGTGCGGATTAGACAGAGCGCACACACACACACACACACACACACACACACTTAGAGTGCAGCAATCGGTTAGACTCCCTGAGGTTCAGTTTGAGCAGGCTCATTCTTTCAGAGGTCATTAACCAGCCTTTGCACACAGACACAGAGACACACACCTAGCACGGATTGAAACCTGCAAAAATACACACACACGCACACTCTCGTGCTTCCACCCAGTGTTAGGCACTTGAATCTGTTAAAGGAGGTGTCAGCTGTTAATGCAAGAAATGAATTCCAGACAACATTCGCCGTCACTTACCTGTGACACTGTGAACCCTTGTGTCTGAACGAGTGCGCGAGAGGCAGAGAAGAAACAAGGGAGGCGAGACAAAGAGATGAAAGTAGAAATTCACATTTCACTTTAAATAGTCCAGTGGCATATCTCGAACATTCTCAGCCTGAGGGAGCACAATTTAAAGATTCAGGATACAAATGTATAACACAGACTTTTTCAAACGGTGTAACAATTCTTACGAAAGCACCACACCGTTGTGAAAGTCTCTGCAGAAGAGCTGACATTTGGAGACTAGAAGATTGGGCTAAATTGCAGCCTTAACACTGTATTTTGCTGTGGGATTTCTCATGTTTGCTGTCTTTTGTGTGATCTGAATTACAGTTAAGTTAATAAGAAAAAGCATTATCAAAGAGCAGAGGAACTAACAAAACAGACGAGCACATTTTAAAGCGCTTCAAAAATTTGCCTCAGCTACGAAAAATTATTTGACAAAACCTTCAACTTATACTTAGAAAAACTAGAATGTGATTGTACACTGACTCTACGATTGAAAACACAATGCTGCCCCACCACATGGCGGAATAATGTCACTGTTGCCATGGAAAACTCACACTCGAAAGAAGTGGCACCCTCCGCTAAGAGCTCAAACAAAGCGTGGATGCACTACAAAAAGGAATGGTGCTATGAAGTGGTAGTGGTTGTCTGGGTATAATAAGCAGTACTCTAAATCTACCACATCTACTCATCAGGATTCTGGTGCTCTCTTGAGACCAAATGACAATTGACATGACCCTGTTATGAGGTTTCCCGTACGGGAGTAGAGGTTTCCATCACATACTGTTATTTATATGGCAAGTGCAAATATATGGCATTTAGTGCACATTCAGTTTTTTAGGGGAAACATTGCTGTAATTAGCTCTAGTATTACTCTATATAGTGTTTTGTGGGTCTGTTGTTATAGAATTTGACATTCAAACTTTTGCATAAACTCATCTTTAAAATGTACATATAAGAAAATGACCATTCGCATGGGACTAGTTTTACTTGGGGACCTCTGATAATTTGTAATAATTATTTATATAGCATCAGTAGCGATACACATTGTCTGAAGACGCTTTACAAAACCTGTAATTTGCTGCTGCTAGTTTTTTGCAACATGGCTGAATATTTTTCCGATTCTGAGGTTGTGGACGAACCATAGCAACTCCGGAGTCAACGGGGAATAGCACTAGCGTACGATAACAAAATATTGGTGAAATGAGCAGCAGATAATGCGTTATTTAGAGGCTGCGTTTCGGTGCCCCAGTCTCTCCCACTATATGGATGTACGCTGATTATCTAATTAATTAATTATCTCTCGAAACCAATACAAATTACACAAAAGTTATATGGGTGAGTAAACGATCCTATTTTATGCCAGAAATAATGTCCAGGTTGTAAAAAAACAGTAGTTCCAGCAGTTTGGAGCAGTCACGTGTCCAGTGTTCACATGATTGTTAGATGCTGATATTTTCCCTTCGAACAGATTATCAAAGGTTTCAATCACCCCTCTCAATCTGTATATAAATGTCTTCTCTTCATGCCAATCTGTTCTGATTGAAGTTGAGACATGAGGCGTTTTTTATTCTGATTGGACTATTAATCTGACCTTTAGTGGAATAGTAGTGTAAAAGGCAATTCACTGCTGGCCTCAGATGAAAAAGTGGGATTTACCTGAGGAAGAGGGAGTAACATACCATATGTGCCCCTGACAAATGCCACCACCGATGAACAGATGAATGATGAGAAACCACTCTGGGACAGCCTCTATGTCATTTGACAAATTCAAATCGCCAGTAACCACCTCTTAGCTTTTGGAATCCCTCCTGTAGGAGATGAAACAAATATTGGCAACCAACACTAAGCGCACAGTGCACTAAACCTGAATTAGAGATATTAAAATCGACAGTCAAAAGGTTTTGCTTCCATAGTCTACTCAGGAATGCACAAAGCAATATTGTTTGTGGCAAAAGGCAAACAGTGGAATTAGTCTGTTGCAAAATGACAAATGTAATCTCACCAAAGCAAGTTCATGCACTCCTACGTACACTCTAGAGCAACACTGTATTTTAACCATGACTCAGATTAATAATCAAGTGCATGACCAGTTATTATACACACAAGAGAAAAGACAAATGCTTCTCATGCACAAAATGTGTTTTAGGATCTTGTAACACGTTTACCTCTGCGCTGAGAAGAGAGTTCAGGTTACTCTGATGGACTGTGGAGCCACATACAGTATGACTTCAAAGTGATAGAGGAAGAGGGTTCGAGAAAGAGAAGGAAGTGAAGGAAGAAGACGTAGAGACAAAGGCATTATCTCCCATTTTCCTCTGCAGATGACAAGGGTAAAATAATTATTATCACACAAACAATAATCTGTCTTTCCTGTGCCGTCTCCCCTAAGTCGCATCCGTAGCTCCAGGCACATAATATACTGGACTGCCTGAGATGCATTTGAATATTTCTTTGGCAGGAAATCACATTACTGGCTATTAAAAAGTAATTATTTGTACATAAATTCCCTGCAAGTTTGAGCCTAGTCTTGGCAGATGTCTGTGTGTGTGTGTGTTGGTGTGTGTGTGTGTGTGTGTGTGTGTGTGTGTGTGTGTGTGTGTGAGAGTTCGATGGTAAGGCAGTTAGCGTGTGGGGCATTGCAGTGTTGTGTTTATTAAAAACGCAGACAGCCTCTCCATCATCAACTCCACACATACATTCATAAACACACGCACACACACACTCGGTGTCACTGGAACTATATTTCATAGGGTAGCGCATGATAATGTAATTACCAATACTTAGCATAGACAGTGAGAAGGGGGAGAGCGCAAAGATAAAGAGAGAACAGATAGAAGATCAACAGAGAGAAAAGTTAAAAATGAGATGGGCCAATAAAGAAAAATGAGACGCAGAAATGAAAAACATCAAAGTTAAACCATAAAAGAAGACTGATAAAGTAAATGGTGACATGTACAGCAGAAAGAAGAAGAGCAGGGCGTAGGAGCCAGCTATGTGCTGTTTAAACTCAAAACGAACCGTACATTCTTCTAAAGACCAATTTAATTGTATCGATTGTTAGAAAAGATCAGTTGAATCATGTATTTCGTACATCTGAAACAAAGGCAGCTGGACGTGTTGTCTTGAAGACTTTTCACCTCTCATCTTGGTACCTTCTTCAGTTCTAAGTGAATGGTGGTGGGGAGTTTAGGTTTTTATTTAAAAAAATAATTCCTGAAACCTCTTCAAAAGAGTCTGTGAAGGTCCTCAGTCATGCAGGTCACGGTATATCCAAAAACATTACTTGCAGAGTTTCTTAAAGAGGTTTTGCTACTCATCCAAGTAGCTTCTTCAGTTCTAAGGGACAGGTGGGGATTTAAATTGTGAGCGTAAACTATCACTCACAACTTTCTTGTCTAACGTCCGTTAACGACCAGATGCTGGAACAACTGGTGTCTGTTAATGGCTAGGTGCTTACCTGTCATTGGAGGAGACTCTTTGTCCCTGTCCTCTTTCTCCAATGAATGGTGTCTAACGACCCATTGACAGTCAAGGCTGTTACATACTCCACGAGAAATTTGTTCTCGCTTCTCGGCCACGTTTGGGAGTCCTCGCAGCTTCTACTCGACACATCATCTTTTTCCGCGTGTGGTCTCTGACGGCTATTCTGTGATTGGTCAGAAATTGGAAGTGGGTGTGGTTAATGCAGAAAATCAGAAATGCTAGCGGCTGCTCTGTGAGTTCCCAGATGCTAATATTCGCAGTGTGAGATCGGCATGCTGTGTATGGGTGCATGCTAAATGAACGGTGCGATCCGATGGACACAGTTGTCAATACTACCGTCTCACATCCGAAAGTAATAAGAAAAGTGCTTCTTGTCGTCCATCTCCTGCATCTCCCACAATGCTTAGCGTGTGTGACGTACGCTGCAGTGGGAGGACCCTATGAGGACTTCCCTGGAGTTTAGCACTTGAGTTTCTCATGACGTATAAGGAACTATAAATGACAAACCTTGTTCTTGTTCTCGTTTCTCGTGGAGTATGTAACGAGCTTCAGAGGGTCGAGTCTCATTCTCTAGTCTCACCCCGGTATTGTAAATTCATGGCAGATTATATCTCAGTCCACATCTCCTGTTCAGACAAGGATTTTCATCCTGTATATCAATACCTGACTTCCTTTACTCCTCTTTCAAATCGTCTGTCTTCTCTGGCTGAAATTTGGACCTTGTTGTCGTCAAAGGAGTGTCCTTTGTCCTTCAGGTGTATGTAGACCGTGTTGAGCCATGCATTGTGGATGAGTTGTTTTGTTTTCCCAGTGAACAAATCTGTGCTTTCCCCACTGCACAGCATAAACTGTGTTGCTCTGTTTTTGTGTTTTGTCTTTGGTGTGAAGAAGTTTCTGCCTCAGTGTGTTCCCTGGTTTGAAATGAGCAGGAATGCAGTGTTTTCTTAAAATTCTCTCTTTGTTTCGTTGATGCCCCAGCCAAGTAGGGGATGACAGTGTCCCTCCTCTTGTTGCTCTCCTCCTCTCTGTCCATTCTAGGATTTCTTTTTGAGCTTTAGACAAAGGTCAAGTTGGGATAGCCACATGTGTTGAGTGTACAGTCGCCTTTCTTTAACATTTTTGGATATCTTCATTACCTTTGTTTTGATAACTTGATAATATGGATTCTTTTTTATTTGCTTACCCCATTAACCTTAATTTGGGTTTAGGATTTGGGTTTGTTTGACTAAATATGCAGTGGGTTGTTTCACATTTGACAAAATGTCAAGCAATCTTAACCTCGACTGCACTTTCAGCCATGCAAAGCACAAATCCAGTTCCACACGTCGCAGTTTCCATTATTAAGAGACTTGTTAAGGGAGGTTGGGGACTGATGTTTTTCAGTAGGTTGTCAGAGAGCTGTACAGCTGGTACCAGTTTAAGTTACATCGGCACTTTGTGATTCTCCAGGAGGTCTCTCATTTGCACTGACAGATCTCCTGTTGGGCTTAATAATATTGGGCCAGAAAAGTAAGGAGCTATGGTACAGAAATGGTTGGTTCATGAGTGCACTTCATGAGTGCTTGCTATTTATATCTGACAGTGGTCTGTGTGCTTGGGCTTTTAATGTGTAAAATAACTATGTATACATCTTAAAAAACAAATAAATTATACTGAAACTGAACACATTTAAATTATACGTACTGTAAATAACTGTATTTTTAAGTTGACGGATGTAAAGGGTTCACTTTCCCCCCAAAAAAAGGGCCCAGTTGGTTTGTAGGAATTGTGCGTGCACAGCTACAAGGTTAAACACGAATAACAAGCTGTGTTGACGCTGCAGAGGGCAGAAAGCAGACTGCGATGTTGAACGGCTGCTGAGCCAGAGGCCTCGACATGAAGTGACAGAAGTCTTGTCACAGCAGTGCTGTATCACCGACGCTTAGTTGGATATTCCGTTTCACATTATCAGTACAATTACCTGTTTATTTTCTCACCCTTTTTTATTTAACTAAATTTCTCTTTCATTGTGTGGCATTTAAAGAGGTAAGTGGGAGACAGGACGCCGGGTCTGTAATTTGCCTCTCTCTTCCTGTTGTGCCTTTTAACAAAGAACGCTGCAGCAAAGAGCAAGAGATTAGAACAACTCTCCACTGAGAGTTAAACAACAGGTCAAATGTGTGTGTTTTGGTTCAGGCGATCAATGTTACTGATCCGTGTTAATAATTTCCTCCTGCACTTTTACTTGTGCCATTCCTATAGATAATCTCTGCAGTCCTTTCTTTGTAAACACCAGTGCACACGCTCAGAGGTGTATATCCAGTCCTGGAGGTGCAGTTGTAGCTATCTGATGGGAATTTAATACAGGCAGGCTGTACACAGCTTTTTCTTGAGTCATTGTCATTAGGTGTTTTTTCCTTCCAGATCTTCCTCATTAATGCCCTTCATTAATGTTTAATGGATGGATTACTGGCACTCTGGCTTCATTTCAGCTAAGCTTTGGCTTAAAATGACACTGGATTACAGTTTTTGAGTGTGGTGAACTCTGGTGCCCTTAGATGTCCTTAAAGCTTGTTGTTCCTTTGAAATAGTTCAGCACTCATGCTTTAAATGCTGTGCTATTTTTGTCAACCCTTCTCCGTCATATCTTTGTGTGTCCGGTTGTGTAAGTGAGGGGATAATCGTACTTGGAGAATACAGGTTAACAAAGGCCACCTGGCAATAGCATGCACACACACCTTCAGTGGCGACATGGATGGCATCCCAAACAGAGAGGCAGCAAATAATGAAAGTGGGACAGAGGGAAAAAAAATATGAAAGACAGAGGCAGACAGAGAGAGGAAGCTGGCAGTGTGTATTATCTGGGGTCCTGTTGGATATCATTCAGTTTGGAGGCATAAGGCTGAGCTGGCATTGCTTTGGATACGCTCTCAAACAGCCCCGGCTGAGGGTCTGGTGCTGCATGAAAGCTGAACATTTATGGTAATAACACAGCAGTGTTGTTCAAGTAACTGATAAAGTATTATCGGTTATACGTGGCAGTCAAAAAATACGAAATTATGGTTTAACAATAAAGTCTCAGACCATCAACAGCTGGAGATGCGCAATTCCAGAAGTTGTCTCGCTAAAGGCAGACTCCACACTCCTTTCAACACCTCAGCAAAACCAGGTAACAAACCAGCCTGTCCACTGAATACATTGAGGAACAAGTTCTCCAAATTAAATGACAAAATGCACTCATGCACTCATGCTCATGCCCTCCCTTGAAGGACACATGGAGAATTTTTCTGCCCTGACACCCCTTTCTGCAGAGACGCATTATTTGTGTGTGGTGTAGGCCCTCAAACAACTTGGTTAGAAGGGAAAATCATGGTACAGGTTAAAGTTAGGTATTAATTGAGGTTGCAAAAAGCCACGCTGGTCTTCAGAGCTACCAAATTAACTCCCAAGAAACCAGCTAACCAGAAGTACTAATGGGATCAGTAACCGAAGTGTACTTTTAAAATTACACCCCCTACTCATTGCTGAAGTGATCGTATTACTGTAATTTATCCATCAACGTTAAAGAAAGGCAACTGGACTTATAGAGTTTCTTTAAGATGTTTTGCCACTCGGAATAGGAATAACTTCTTCACTTCTAAATGAATGGTAGGGTGTTGGGTGTTTTAACCCAACTCTCCACTAGTCAGTTAGAACTGAAAAAGGTATTTGGATGAAATGTTTGCCTTTCTTTAACGTCTTTGGATATACCATGACCTGGATGACTGAGAACCTTCACAGATATTACTGTTTGAAATTCATAAAACAAACATCTAAGAATTACTTGAGATTGATAATTCTTGTTGTAATGGTTTACTGTTCCTACGGTCGATCAGTGACCTGCTGCGCGAACACCAGCATGTTCACTCGCGTCACCAAACGTCAGGAAACATGTGGAGTGGAGAATAGTTCATGGCCGACACTAACAATGTACAGTTTCTTTTTTTACAGTATTTAGAAATAACCTGGTACCCCAATTATAGCTAGGCATCTGGCACCTGGTGCCTCGACTGTCTCTGACTGGGTCAGATGAGCTGATTGGACGCAGGGGATGTAGGGTTAGCGAGGCACATGAACAGGGACAGATAGAGAGATGGACAGATGGATAAATGGATGTGGACAGATGTACTGAGACCTCTGCAAAGTCTCGGAGGAGAAGCAGGAGTACATTGAGACTGGCGGTGTTTTGTAGACTGGCCAGCTAGGTCTTTAGGTCACTGGGTGGGTGGCGGATTGTCTGTCTACATGTGGTGTAAACTTCATTATTTATGAGCCAGCACTTGAGCAAACAAAAGCTTCTTTGTAAATGTATTAAAGTGTCTGTTCTTTTCTTAAATTGTTAATGTGGGAATCTGTTTTTCAGTTATCTTTGTGAGCTTTTGTGCCTTTATTGGATAGATCAGTAGAGAGAAACAGGAATTTATGGGTGAGTTACGGGAGACGGAGGATGACTTAAAACCTAAATCAACTAGATTGAGTCCTCTGTTTGTGGAGTGCCTGCTCAACCAGGTAAAATAATCTTAACCAGGACAATATCTTGGTGTAAAATGGATGTATAGCTAAGGATAGATCAACTATAATCCCAACATGCAGAATCCTACTAGGGTTATTTCTAGAGTGCAGCAGTTTGTTCTGGAACTTGAAACATGTCTGTCTTCTCGTTCCCACCCAACGGAAACTGGGACAATGCCTGCTAAGGCTACTGGGATTTCAATAATTTAGGCCAGTTTATGGTTTCTGCATCTCAGAGTGCAGGTCTTTATGGACATCCCATGTGGTTCCATTCATACTACAAATTGTGTACAATGGTCTGCTATTTAGATGAGTTATTTATTGTCATTCCCCATCACATCCAGTACAGAAATACACACAGGTCTCCCATGGATGTTTCAGAAAGACTGGATGTGACTTTGCACTTTAGCTACATATTTTCCCCAAAGTACAGCAGCTGTGTTCCAGTTTGGTTTGTAGCACTGTGTCACATATGACTCTTGAGGTGTGCCAGGTGCTTGGAAAAGCCCGCCTCTGGGGGTTGTTGCCTTACCGTCCCAAGCACAGAGGGCAGTTAAAACACATGTACAAGGTGAGAAACTTTTCATACAGCTTTTCCTGAAAACAAACTGCTGTACGTGTGCAGGTGCTATGTCTTAAAAATACAGAATCACAAATTCTGGGCTGAAGAGGTGTCCACGGATCTGACAATATTTGCGTCACAAGGACTCTTGCGGATACAAGATATCAAAAACACGGATTGACCTTAATGCTTCTCTCTCCCAGAAGGCTTCATAGAAGTAGGCGTAGTCTACAAAGATCCACATCTTTAAATGAACAAGATGCATTGATTGTTTTGCAGTTTGGCTTCATCCATCCACTGGCACTACTGTCATTAAAACGGACCTGAAAGATACTCGCTGTGTCTCTGGTGCTGAGGCAAATATAATCTGTGTATTGTGCCTTTTAGGGAAATGTCTAACAGGGATTCATTCAACCACATTGTGACACTTCAAAGGTACTACAAGCTTGCTATCTGAGAGTGTGTTTTCCAGTAAATGATTCATTTTTATGGTGTTACATTAGGGATCAAGATCAGTTGAAACAAAGCCTTGCTTCATTCATGTAAACTCACGCTTGCTGTCCAGCCTGAACTTCAAGCACATGTCTAGGCACATGGCAGGCAAACTCCTCATTCTGACATGAAATGCTAGCTGCTGTCCTTGGCAGCATGGTCCAACACTGGCAAGAATGCTGTTTATTGTAATAACCCTTCAGAAACAGTCTCAACTTCACTGTGAAGGAGGAGAAATTGCATTTTCTCAGCCAATATTAAGTGCATTTCGAAGATGTTGGCTTCCACAAACACAGTTAACATTGAAGTTTGTTGGCTGCATATCAAGAATAAAGTGTATGAGAGAGTTCTGCTGGAAGCATTTTAATGCTGTTGGTTTTTCAGACAGTGCCCAGGTTTAGAGTTTTAAACTTGACCTCCTTACATAGTGTTTTGTCATCTATAGAGAAGGAGTGTGTGTGTGTTAACATGTCCTATTGGCAGACTATCAGTCATTTATTTTTTTGTCAGGTAGAATTTGCCAGGGTATCTTGCAGTCTTTTTATTCTGTTGGATTACATGAGAGCTTGTGTCATCTTGTGACTGCACAGATTTACCTTTTTTAAAAGTCTATTTAGCAACATTTACCTATTGAATGCTTTGTTGGTCAACTCACCAAAACCACATTCGGCAGCACGTGGACATTTTGTCTATACTGCAAAATGGTATGTTCCAATCAGTGTCTTTGTCTTTGTGTCAGATTACTGCGGAGACCTGAATGCCGTTCCAGACTGTGTCTTTCAAACCCCACTCAGCAGTGAGTGTTAAATATATGCACTGTCACTAGGTTCTTGTGCCAACACGATGCAGGTTAGCCGGAAGACGTTAATTCTTACGTTTCATGCAACTTTGCAGCAGTATTCAGCAGTAAGTGTAATTATTTAAATTCCTCGTCGGCCCTTATATACCGTCAACTGAGCTGACATGTCTTGTTATCGGTGCTGCGGGTTCTGTGTCAAATTACAGCGTAATCCAGGTTGACTTTATCCATTTATCTTTAAACCCACACTCAGCAGATTGTGCATCTGCACTGTCATTCAATCTGAATAAGTCCACACAGCAGTACCCACGTGTGCATTCAGCGTTTGGTCCAAGGTGGGTGCTGAAATGTTTATATATCCGATTACCCCTAACCCTGTGTCACTTTAAAGATGTGACAGAGAGTTCAGCAGCTTGTCCTGTATTGATTGACTATACTGAATAGCGTACAGTATGTGATGTGCAAGTTATAGTGTTTGCTTAATGCCGTGCTGCAGTATATAACATATAAATTAAGTGGTTATAGTAGTGAGATTTAGATTTTATTGTTGATTGTTTTTGATAGAGGGAAGAATTATTTTAAAGCGATGGTTTAACCCTTTATATGCATCTACGTACAGAGAATAATACAATAACAGTGCTGCTCTGTGCATGGACTGTGGAGTTAGGCCCAAGTGACCGCAGGTGTTGGCTCAACACCATGTAGCATTACGCTGCCTGTCATTTGAAGGAAGTGTTTGTGTCTTCACAGTGATTCATTCATTCATTTTCTATACCCGCTTAGTCCTGTTAAGGGGGTCGCGGGGGTCTGCTGGAGCCTATCGGGCGTGAGGCAGGGGTACACCCAAGACAGGTCGCCAGTCCATCGCAGGGCCAACACAGAGACAGACAACCATTCGCACTCACATTCACACCTACGGCTAATTTAGAATCAACAATTAACCTAATCTTTGTTGCTGTGAGGCATCAGTGTTAACCACCTCGCCACGAGCTTCCAGGAAATCAGTGATCACTTAATGTTTCTTCTTAACGAGTCTGTTTTGGTCATTTGACGAGTCCATGCTAGCAATTCCCTTCTTGATTTCAGGTTTTATGCTAAGCTAGGCTACCCGCCTGCTTAAAATAGCATTCAATAGCAAGTTAATCACCAATATAAGAGCAATGTCTGCCAAGTGGCCTGTGCCAGTGTGGACGTGAGAATCGTGTGTCACATCTTCCTCCAAGGGAAGTTTTATGAATCTATACACGCCCACTGTGTTTGCACGTCTCATCCTGGTCTATTACTTCCTTCATTCATCACCTCTTACTGTCTGATCCATCTTTTCATCCAGCCGTCATATAGCTGTTGAATGAACAGACAATTAAAAGCTATCACCAGTTCAGTCTTTTCCTAGAACGGGATCTGTTTGACCTCACATCTCCAGCATTATTGTTATGATTCCCAGGTGTTGTGTGTGTGTGTGTGTGTTTGTGTATGTTTCAGGAAGACCATGGTGGATGAATTAGACCCTGGCGGGCCGCCATAGTATTAGCATCGTATAGGAAACACTGACATTACACAGATACCAACACATAATTGCCAGCAATAAGCGTAATGCTAACTAGTATAAGGTAAGATTGACAAAATGGCTGTTCACCCCTTGACGCTGAGTGTTGCAAATTCACAACACACCGCTTCCACTCACATTACATACTTACCTAGGAACCTTTTGCAAGCACTAGTTTCTTGTAGGACCGGTCGGAGTGGGAACTACATCTGGTTAATGGAAGCTAACGAATAGGACGTCCATTTGTAAATTAACGTTTAGAAGTCCTAAATAAAAAGCTTGAGCTTGGTTTCAAATTGGATTATATTAGTGGGCGTTATAGTGTTTAGTGTGTAATTTGTAATGTATTTGTACATGTCGATTTTGTAATTTCAATAAATGTTTTGCCATTTTTACCACTATGCCTGTTGGTACTAATTTGCATCATACCTAAAATTATCTATACTATGTACTATAGACAAATTAACAGTCTCCACTTAATTTGGCATCAGCTTGAAAGCAAAAACACAAATAATTAATTTTTTTTATTATTGTATTAATTGTAAATCAATTCAGGCGTCAAGGGGTTAAACTCTGAGAGTGCCTGGTTTGCTTTGTATTGCACAAATACTCACACACACACTTCGCAGCCACCTGAGGGTTTTCTGTTCATAATATATGGCTGCTACGAGGATAAGCTGGGCTTTACTCTTTATTCATGGGAGAAATAATGTGCTGTTACTGCCGTGTGAGTGTGTGTGTTTGTTTGTGTAAACTGCTAGCATAGCATTCAAAGAACAGTTAATGACCCACAATCAAATATATCCCCTTTCTTCTCTGCCTTCTTACTTCTCGTTTGTTTTCCGTTTCTCTTTGCTCTCTCTCTCTTTTATATTTTTCTGTCTGTCGCTGTCCTGCTGTCCCTTCTCCTACGTGAGTCTTTTTTATGTCTCTGTGCCGACAACAGCCATAGCAGGAAGCATTGTTTTCAGGTCGTCCATCTGTCCCATTAAAAAATTACAATACTCCGCTTCACGTATTCTGGAGCTGCCATGACTGTTCTGTTTCAATGAATGACTCGTTTCACTCTAAACTTTCCATCAATGTGTACATCTGTCTACTCCCACCTGTCAGCCACAACATTATGACCACTGAAAGTAGAAGTAAATAACATTGACCATCTTGTGACACTTCAAAGTTCTGCTGAGAAACTTTTGGACCTGGCATTCATTGGTGTGGATGTTACTTAGGCATGTAGCACCCACCTAGACCAGACCAGGCACCCCCACCCCATAGCAATGACAGTCCTTGATGGCAGCAGCCATCCCCAGCAGGATGTAACCTGACACAGGCACACACACAAAAACACTTTAGGAACAACTCAAAAAGCATGAAGAACAGCACAAGGTGTTGACCTGGCCTCCAAATTCACTAGATCCCAAACTGATCAAGTATCTGTGGGATGATCTACAGAGGCCCCTCCCCTCAAAGGCCCCCCACTGACAACATTCTGTTACCAGACACCACAGGACACCCTCAGAAGGCCCGTGTCCATTCTCTGATGAGTCACAACTGTTTTGGAGGCACAAGGTAGACCTACACAATATTAGGAAGGTGGTCATAATGTTATGCCTGATTGGTATAAATGTAAAGTTTGTTGGGTGCAGTGCAACTATACCAACATATAGTTTTCATCAGTGTATTTACCCCCTAGCACGTGTGTGTGTGTGTGTGTTTTCATAAAGCGTTTGTTTGTGAGGCTCCTCTTGCCAGGCCTCAGAGGAGGTTTAGTCTTGATTATAGGCGGCTCTTGCTGCTCCACCAGCGGTTGCACAGCTCTGCTTCCTGTACACATAGAAGCCGAGGGTGAGTGAGGTAGACAAAGAGAATAAGAGAAGACGGATAATAGGTTGGGGAGGGGGGAGGAATGGGACGGAGAAAATATCAGGGCTTACCTGTACCCCCGGTCCAATATGAAAACACACCGTCAGTAAAAATCTCATCATGGGCCCAGTAAATCCAACTTAATTGACTGCAAATCTGAGTGCAGCACTCCTCCGACTTACACCAGTTTACCTCGCTCCCATCAGTGCTAAATAATCTGTCTTTCCTTTTTTCTCTGGATGCAATGCTTCTCATTACTTTTGTCATCTCCATACGTTTGCTCTATTTATTTCATATCTACATCACATAATCATATATACTTGACCCTTTTCTTGCCCTCCCTGTTTTTTCTTTGTGCTGTTCTGTTTTTCTGTCCATAGTTTGCTTCATTTCTGCAGAGAGGGTCTGATGTTTTATTTATCTCATTTGTCTTGATTGGGTTATTGTTATTTTTTGGTCTCCACACCTGATCCCTACATTACTAAATGTAGGGAGAGACTCAGTGAAGCCCTAAAAAGATGTCTGTCTGTCCATGTATTGTCTGTCTGTTGGTCTGCACACATGAATTTAGGTGTGTGTGTGTTCTTGCACGCTGGCCTGTGTGTAAATGAGTACCGGTTGTGTTTTGACGGCGTGAGCGGTTCATTAATATTCATGAAGAGAGGAAAACATCAACTGAACACTTGACTCTGCCCTCACAGGAGAGCCTGGCATCGGTGTGTGTGTGTGTGTGTGGGTGTGTGCACGCCACAGACAGAGGAAGACAGAATTGATCTGCTTATCTACGTAGTTCTCAGTTTCTTGCTGTTGAGATACAACTGTTAGACATAAAATATCCCCTTAACACAGCGGAAGCTATGGCAAAGACCTAATGATCTCATATCAAGGACAATTTGTGTCTAAAGTCTACAAAACAAAATGACACTTCACATCTTTGCCCCGAGGCATATGGACATACCTCTGAATGGCTTTGACTGTGACACATCTCTGGCCGAGGTTGCTGATGTTTTATTGGTCGCCCATCTGTCCAACGCTTTTGACCTGAGCCTCGCGCAACAGCTAAATTTCTTTGACATTCGACAGCCCTCGACAGTGACTCATCATTCCCAGGCCTGCGCCTTTGCTGTTTTCATTCAGTCTCATAATGTTGTTTACTAGTACATGTTTTTGATAAAATGCTCTAAAAATCGAACTGATCTCGAGCAAGTAATGCGCGGTTTATACCTCAGTGTCAATTAGAGGCTGTAGCTACGGCATCAGCCCAGACATTACACCGACCATTGGTCCGCTTGGTTGTAGCGTGTTTCCGCATTAGTATTTCTGACTGCATCTCCATCTCTGAAAAATTTTAATTGATTATTTTTGATCAAAAAAGATGGCGCACATCGAGGAATGGAAATAATAACTTTTATTTTTATGACTTGTTTTCGGCGTTATCTTTGGTTTCAGTCGCCATTGTTGAAAGTGAAGCAGGAAGTAGAAACAAAAATGAGTCCAACTGGCAGAAAAGACACAGCGGTGACTAGCATTGGGGTGGTGTTTTTAAAAAACACAATCCCAAACAAACACTACCTGATAGATGTTTTAATAGTCAACTGTATAAAACTCGAAGATCCAGTTTTTGAATTCACAAAATACAAGTGATGTGTTGTTTGTCCCTTCTGCTCAGAAAGTCCTCCTAGATTCATTAAAGCTAGACGTCCGGGTTCGATGTTTGCTCTTTTTTAACTCGGGTACTCTTTTTCTCAACTGTCGCCTTCTCTTCCATCAGCTGTGTGTGTGTGTGTGTGTGTGTGTGTGTGTGTGTGTGTGTGTGTGTGTGTGTGTGTGTGTGTGTATGTGTGAGCGTAGGACATATAGAGGAGAGCCGGTGCACACCTGCACAGTGTGAACTGTCCACGGGGAAGGAACGGAAGATCAGCAGTGCACAGCTGTCCGCACAAAAGCCCGCAAGAGGAAGACGGATGAAGAATGTGAAGACGGATAAGTGGAGAATAGATGGAGAAAAAATGCATATTTATGCATATTGGGCAAATTATACAAGTGTATGTGTGTGTTTACGTCACGTTGTGGGGACATCAGTTGGGTTACACAAACATATTTTGTGATTAAAAAGCAAAATCTCATCATTGAAGTCGGCTTATGTAGATTGTTGTCAGAATTAGTGGTTGGATGAGTCTCTAAGAAATAAATGTAAGTCAGTGTAATGTCCTCTGTAGTGATAGAAAGCTGATTCTGTGTTCTGTGTGTGTATGTGTGTGTGTATTGGTGTGCAAGTACATTCATTAGTCATGCAGGCAGTATGGGGCAGCTGTCAGTGAGTTCTGACACCCCACTGTCAAAGACCAGTGATGGAAAAACACACACACACACACACACACACACATTACTGAGTGCTGCAGTACAAGCATGTTGAGAGATCAGGTGGTTGGTGTATTTCTCTCAGTGGTTAAGACAAGAAAAGTCTCGGCACGGTAAAGGACACCTCCTGCAAAACATGTCACAACGTCCGTGTGCTCAGACAGATTTGGTTACTGAGCAGGTCGCCGAGTTTGTCACATGTAAGCAGCAAACTGATATGGGTCATTGTTTGTGTGATTCTCTTACTTCTTTTCTCCTTTTTATTATATTTTTTGGTAACAGCGAGTATAAAACCCAAAGCCAAAATGGGCGTCTGCATCACAGCATCAACGGTAACATAACTTGACCAGCTTCATGAACGTAACATCATCACACGCTGTCGTACTGATTCGTGCTTTAATAAATTAAGCGTGCCGAATGTGACGTCGGTGCGGCGGAAAAACCTACCCGCTCGTGTCGATTACAATGCTAAACGTCTTCACAATCGATTTTATTTTAAGATGCGAGAAGTTGACAAAAGTGGGAAGCAGAGAGGACTCAGTGGGTGCAGCTGGCTTGGATGTTCCTCCCGTTGCCAAATCACACATTTCTCTCCTCCTCCTCCTCCGTCGTCCTCTGTTCCTTTTAATCCATCCCTCCCTCCGTCTCTCCCTCCTGCTCCGTCTCCACATCGCCGTCCTCCGCCTTCCCATTGAATCTGTCTTTCCTGGTGTCACCGCTTCCATAATCCTTTCATTCTGTCCTCCTCCCCTCATGTTCTCCTCTCAGAAAATTCATCCACGCTGACCTGAAGCTCTTGTTCTGTTTTTTTTTTTTCTTCAAGGTACTTCTTCTTTCACCAATAGCCATTTCTTTCATTTCATCTCCTTTCACTTCTCATAGCCTTGTCCATCATTTGTTCGCACACAAACATGTTTTGCCATCATGTAGAAAAATCTGTATTCGTGAAACTGATGACACACACACACACACAAGGGAAGTCAAAGTGCAAGGTTAAGGCATGCATATGTAATTGGTCCTCAGTCGACAAGTGTATGCAGGTATTTGAACATGTGTGCACAATAGGTGTTTCTGAGTATGTGTGAGAGCGAGGCAGAGTCACAAGGGGGGTAAGGTGAGATGTTACTTGTGTGACCCTTGATAATTAGCTTTGCAGGTGTCTCTATTTTCGTATCCTCTCTGCAGAAAGAAAGTTAGAGAGAGACTGCAGCAGAAAGAAAATACAAGGATTAATTGGTACCAAAGCTTTTACCTATGTGTACCCTAAAGGTTTAGGAGTTCCAAAACAGAAATAGGGTAACGGTGAATGCACGCATGCACTCAAGTATCGTGAAATTTGTGTGTATGCCTGTGCATGTTGCTGTCTAGGAGCCACAGATGCTAATCAAGCTGACCAGCTGTTGGTATCATCCACATAAACCGTTAAACAGTTCATCAGAGAATGGACATGGGCCTTCTGAGGGTGTCCTGTGGTGTCTGGCAACTGACTGTTGTTAGTGGGGGCCCTTGGGTCCTATGGGTTGAGGGGATCATCCCACAGATGCTTGATCAGTTTGGGATCTAGTGAATTTGGAGGCCAGGTCAACACCTTGTGCTGTTCTTCATGTTTTTTGAGTTGTTCCACTTAAGTTATACCACTATGTCTGAAAACAGCAACTCATGAACTTGGAAATTTTTGGATATTTGAACTTCAAAGTGGGAAGATGAGGACGTTCGCGTAGACTCTTCTTGCGGACACACAAACCACGACCCCCTTTGGAGGAACCAATACATTACTTATGCTTGTCTACAAGTTTATGTTTAACTTTTCACTTTTCTTCAGTGATGATAAAACATGTGTGCTCTAGGATGACTCCTATCCAAAAACGTCCAAGAAAGGCAACTGTAGAGTTTATTGAAGACATTTTGACACTCATCCAAGTGTCTTCAATTCTAAGGGACTAGTGAGGAGTAGAGTTTTAAGTAGTGGAGTAGAGTGGGTATAGCCCATCAGAAACTAGCTTCAGCTACATACCATGCAGCCACGAGCGTAGTCTCTCATTTAATTCCGTAAGAAACAGACTGAGCGTATTGTCCAAAATATCTCATCAGTTGATGTCAAGAGAAAATCTAAAGATGGGGTTAGTATTGGACTCTATGAACATCTTTCGCCCCAGGAAGTCTTCTTGAAAGGATTCTATTACAGCGCTCAGGGAGAAACTCATGCAGACTAATATACTCTGCTGATAACAACTAGAATAGCATGGTCAGATATGCAGAAATGAGTTTCCTTCTTCAGAAATATTCAGTTTTTACTTGGAACACATCATATCATCAACAATAGATGGCACGCAGGCTTTTTTGTCTTGGAGACCCTGGCTCTGCTGATTGCTTTCTATTTTTCGATCGTCGGCGTGCTTTTTGGGCTCGATCGCCTGCTTGAGTTGTGTCAGAAATGTTCCTGGAGGATTAGCCACTCTCTGCCGTTGTTTGTCATTTACAGTGTGAGTGCTCCATGTTACTTTCCGGCGTTGCCTTTTTTTCTTGGGGGAACATCTTGAAACTGGTTGGTATAATTAGTTTTCAGGAGTTAATCAGAAGGCTTTTCCCCTGCACAGTAAATAAGGTGGTATATTATGATGTAATGGCTGCAGTTTCAAATCAAAGCAGCGAATAAGAATAGATTCAAAAGCTTGAGGTCTATATTTTTAGTAAATTAGACATTCTTGTGTGCAATTGCAGGTTGTAGAGTCAAACTTGTTTTGTTGTTGTTGCTGTGGTCCATGTGTAACGTTTCTTTAAAGGGAGAAAGAAGAATAATCAATACATGTTAGACATGTTAGATTCTAGCAGGTCAACTTCGTCATAAACTTTTATGTTATCTTTCTTTGGGCACTTTCTGGGTCTGCAGATTTTTGGCCATCAGAGGCGAAACTGCCAAAATGAAATAGCAGACTAAAATTAAGATAGCAAGGACTTTTTTGGGTGGATTCAAATACTTTTCAGAGTGAAAAAAATGCTAAATCCGAATGTCTAAATGCTGGGGAAGTAGAACAATCAGGCATAACATGTTCTGCTGGAAAACCTTTGGACCTTGCATTCATGTGGATGTTACTTAGACATGTAGCACCCACCTACACCAGACCAGGCACCCCCACCCCATAGCAATGACACTCCTTGAAGGCAGCATCCTTGAAGGCCCCTCCCCTCAAAGACTCCCCCCACTAACAACATTGTGTTGCCAGACACCACAGGATACCCTCAGAAGGCCCATGTCCATTCTCTGATGAGTCCCAACTGTTTTGGAGGCACAAGGGAGACCTGCACAATATTAGGAAAGTGGATTTTGGTGGTTTTGTTTTGTGCAAATTCACACTTCACAGAATAAAGTAGTTCATATTTACAGTTCACAATTTTAAATGAGCTGCTCCGAATTACTTTTTTTTTTTTCATTAGAACTCCCTCCCACCCATCTGTCCCCAACTCCCAATTATTGTCACTTTCCAAACTGGGAAAAAGTACACTTGACAAACAGACATTACTCGTACAAGCCAAGGCTGTTGGCCAGTGGACTTAATTTTTATTATGGATTTTTTTGTTATCATCAATCACTTGCAGATATTTCCCAAGACTGATGGGAGTTTTGTCTTTTCTTTTAAACTGACTGGATGCACAATACCTCTGTCCCGTCCAAATGTCTTAAGTTAGCATGGGTCAGCACATACACACAGACACACAGAGAGACACACACACACACACACACACACACACACACACACACACACACAGTAAGTCCAGCTCAGCTCAGTTCAAGGTTGAAGGGTTGAAAGGGAAAGTTAATGTCAGCCCATTATACAGATACCACCTCCCCCTGCATTATTTTACACATCTCTCGTCCTCCGAAGACAGGTTGACACGTGGACATGTGCACGCACACACTCTAGCATGTGGACACGCTGAAATAAAAACACACGGGGGAGCAAGGGCACCAAAAAGCGGGCACACATACATTCACATACCCTTCCACCCTGCACACCACGCCTCCCTGTCAGGTCAACCTTTAATGATGCTAAAGAGAGAGGGAGAGCGCGAGGCAGAAAGGCAGAAGGGTAAATATTGCTTCCGCAAATAAAGTTGAGGTCATCCATTTATAGGCATGGATGGGTGGATGGAAGGAAGGAAGAGGAGAGGGGAGGAAGGAGGGATGCTGCATGTTTTTAAAGGAAGAAATCTGCATAATTTCTGGCAGATGATTGGCAGGACAGGGTGTGGAGGGAAAGGAGAACAGGGGGAGAAGGGAGGCAAACATGAAGAAAGCAAGAATGAGCGAGGCTTGGATTTTGTAAACACCTCAATATTTCATTGGTAGTTTCTGTAGGACGCTAAACGGGAAAATTCAGAATCCTTAAATGTCAGTTGGTTAAATACGTATAAGAAATAATGAGAAGGTGTTGTTATTTTCTACTCAGTTCAGGTTAGTTGTACTGAAATACACGAGGTTAAGGCTTAAAATCTATACAGTGTTGTGGGCTGTCATATTCAATGTTAAAAGTTAAATGAATATGCCAAAGCAATTTTGTGACTTCCATTGTGGTTTGCAATTTGCATGCAAAAAGCTTCTCAGCAGATTTTGACTTTATGTTCTTTTTACTTTTTTACTTTTACTGATCTTCTTATTCTTTGTTCTCGGATATCATTGTTTTATCTAAGAGTCTACGGCCAAGCTAACACATCTGTGAGGTGAAAACACAATGAAAAGTCAGAAAATATATTGTTGGTGAGCCAGAAATGTTTGCACCAAATATTCTGTGAGGTTGCACTTACACACAGCTGTACTTTGAGCTAAATGTTTGCATGTTTGCACGGTCATGTTAACCGTTTAATGTTTGCCATGATTTCTGTCACAGTTTAATCTATTTGAATGTTGAAACTGACTAATACGATGAAGGTGGTGCTGGCAAAATTAAGGCGTTTCTTCATCACGTTTCAGTGCCAGTAGAAAAGTCAAATAATCACCACAGAGCCATTAGGATTTACACTGATCGGCCACAACATTAAAACCACTTACAGGAGAAGTGAATAACATTAACCATCTTGCGACAATACAATGTTCTGCTGGGAGACTTCTGGACCTGGCATTCATTCGCGTAGATGTTACTTAGACATGTAGCACCCACCTAGACCAGACCAGACACCCCCACCCCATAGCAATGACACTCCTTGATGGCAGCAGCCATCCCCAGCAGGATGCAGCCTGACACAGGCACACACACAAACGGTTTAGGAACAACAACAACAAAAAAAAAAACATGAAGAACAGCAAAAGGTGTTGACCTGGCCTCCAAATTCACTAGATCCCAACCCACAGGATGCAAAGGCCCCCCCCATCAACAACATTCTGTTGCCAGACACCACGGGACACCCTCAGAAGGCCCATGTCCATTCTCTGATGAGTTTTTGGAGGCACAAGGTAGACCTACACAATATTAGGAAGGTGGTCATAATGTTATGCCTGATCGGTGTATTGACTTGCACTGTGACTGGCTGTGCATAAATTCAGAGAAACTAACCAGATAATGGTTGAAATACTTCAGTTTAGACCAAAATATTGGACCAGTTAATGTTGGACCCCTAACACCCCAGCATTTTTCTAACGTCCACGACTCTAGCTCCCTGTAATACAGTTTCACATTTGCTCATTGTGTGGAAGAGTTCAGTAAATTACGGAGCCAAGTGCACTATGTGATAACAGACACCGTAGTGAAAGCAATTTGTGTCCACAGCGGGAGGATGTTCATATATTTTGTTCCTTCATCAGTTATTTGCCAGCTGAGTGAATACTGTGCACCATGCTGTGGTGAGAGGTGTGCACCTAATGTCACGATGTATCAATAAGCTGATACGTCAGCAAGTTATTTCTTATTTCCTAAGCATGCATAGTTAACAGCACACAGCTGTTGTACAGTATGTCTCAATTTTAAAATCTTTTAAAATCCGCCAAAAACATTTAATAGTACTTCACAGCGTGTTGTAAGAAAAAAAAACAGCAGTATGTCTTCGAAGCCATTTCCGTGTATTGCAGCTAAAGGTCTGATAACTTTAGACAATGCAATTCACTAACAAATTGTTGATGTGCAGCCTCCTTCTCTCTGTCTCTCTGTCTGGACGTTTGGTGTAGTTGTTAATTGACTACCGTCCAGAGGATTTGAACCTATAGTGGATGCCTTTTCAGATGAGTGTGCATTGCAGTATTTTTTTTGTTGTATTTCAGGACTGACTGACATATTCTGCATGTCACAGTAGAATGGGTTTCATCTTTAGTGAAGTGTTTCCACACAATTGATGAACCACTGCCATTTTGCTGCAATGACTGACTGGGCTGCGTCCATGTTGTTATTGTCACGTGATCTGTGACTAGTCGACTTCCTGTTTAAAGCGTCATGACACAGTGGTAAAGTCGACTAGTTGACTAATCAATACAATCCCTAATATAATTATATCTTAAATTTTACGTGTGTGCTCTGTGTATTTAAAAGGGAATACCTTCAGCAAATTAAAGGGGACCTACTGTTTCTTACATCCTGGATCTTATTTCTAGCATAAAATATGATCGTTTACTCACCCATATAACTTTTGTGACATTTGCACTCGTTCAGGAGATATATAGATCTGCGTATATCCATATAGTGGGAGTGACTGGGGCACCGAGACGCAGCCTCTAAATAACACATTATCTGCCGCGAAACTCGTTCATTTCGCCAATATTTTGTTATGATACGCTAATGCTATTCCCCATTGAGTCCGGAGTTAGCTGTTATCATGCGGGGTCTGTAGTTTGACCTACTGACCCCGGATGATGTCTTCTGACCTGGATGATGTCATCTCTGAGCGCTGCGTGCACCCGTGACGGTCGGCTTGTTTACCTGTAATTTGCTACTGCTAGTTTTTTGCAACATGGCTGAATATTTTTCCGATTCTGAGGTTGTGGACGAATCATAGCAGTAGCAAATTACAGGTAAACAAGTCGACTGTTACGGGTGCGCGGTTGCATGACCGTTATTGCTGTCCCTGCTCACCTCTGCAAAGTGAGGAGTGCCTGAACAAATCCTATCCAGAGTCATCTAGATAGGTGATAGTTTCTCAAGATGGAAAAAGTAAAATACAATTTATTCATCCACGATATATGCACGTGAGAATGTATAAATAACTCAAAGCGAAAAGAGGTCAAGTCCATCAACACACCGGTAGCCTCTGATGTGGACTGCATAGTAACACATGCATATGCAAATCTCCCTCATTGTTGGACAACAGTTGCTATGTGATGGCAGCAGTGTTTGACAGGGATGCTCCTCTCGATGGACAGCTGCTAGGTGACGACGGTTATCCATTGCAACTATGGCCGGTCATTCCCTACATTCTGCCCACAGCATTAGCAGGTAGATAAATAAATACGTAAAAAGCCAGTGACATTTTATTGTACAGCTGTTTGTTCTCACATAGCAAGCCTCCCCATCTAAACTGGAATACAGTAGATGTGGTGGTGGTAGTAGTCAAGGCATAGGCGGCAAACTGGTCAGGAGTCTCAGACAAGGGCAAGCTCTGTACTCTGTGGCCTCCACTAACCTTCTCCATTTTCTCTTGGGGCAACTCACCTTCTCTGAATCACATTGCTGGATATTAATGAAAGGCTAATGTCCATCACTACCCTGTTAACATTCTCACATCTCACAAGATTATTTGCTGACTCTTCACCGGGAACATTGTTGGCATCAGATCCCGACAAACCAAGTGTGTGACATGTCACCACTGCTGAAAGATAGTCAAACATTTTGACACAAAGTCTACCGAATTTAAAAATTAATATAAAAACACACACAGCAGACTATGAAAGGGGCTATTTTGGCTTTTAGCGTCTAAATATAAATATTTCACTTGAAAGCAATCTCGCAAGCAAACTGCAGATTTTTCAGGATAGCAAAAGGTCATTACATTTTATTAAAGTGTAAGCTCTAAGTTTAATATGAGCATTGTAAATATACAATGCCTTTGGATTCAGTTAGGGCTGCCTCCTTTTTATTAGCAGTGGTGGAAGAAATATTCAGATCGAGTACCGATACCGCTCTAAAAATACTTTTGTTATAAAGTTCCTGCACAAGTACACAAGTCTTAACATTTCCACATCCAAAGCAGCCCTTTTCAGAGTCAATTATTTAAAGATAGTTGGTCAAAAACTCCAGACATAACGTGAACTAGCTTAACTTTATTAGCGCTAGCTAGCAAAGTTAGACTGAAAGTCAACTGTTCACTATAAATTAGATTTATTTTCTGATATTTTATTTAATCTTACACACATTTGTCCATAGAATACCACATCTCAACAGCGTTATGTTTAGTATTCATGTATATGAACTGATGAATTGCACAGGCTACTGCTATTCATCGCTAAATCCAATAATCGCGTCATTACAGTAATTTCAAAGACTGATTTAAGGACTGGTACAAAAGGCATGATCTTATTTTATGAGCAGACATTTCCTACACACATAGTTTTTAATAGTTGGCATAGCATCATAATTAGAGGCTTTTATTAAGACAGTAGGAACCCCCCACCCCACCTCCAAAATAAACCCACTGCGTTCATTTTCAGTTTCCTCAGTAAATGTTCATACTTCACCTACTTGATATATATCACTGTTGAACTACAGTTGTTAAAGAAATATGGTGAGTGTTTAGAAGTTGTGTAAAATTAAAGTCAGAAATGTGAATACTCTAGTTACTTTCCACCACTGGAGTTAAAACATTCATGATGTGTAACCGCCTTAATGTATCTCAATTAAATGTAAGCTGTTTTTGCAAAATGTTTGAAAGACTTTGGAAATGCGGCATGGGGATTTTTGTTAGTTTCGTTTTAAAGCCGGTTTTATGGGTAGTCAAGATCAAAGGTGGCGGCTTGTCGACCCTCTACATGTCCGAGCGGTCAGGGGTGGCGCCCTCATGTCTGTGTCTGTGTAATTGCTTTATTTTGATCCAGACTGAAGGAAAGGCTGCTTTGGATTCTGTGTCCAGTCTGCATCGCTCCAGGCAAGAAAGAGAGTGCACCAGTTGCACGCTTATAGGGGAGAAGGCACACACACACACTCTCCAAAAAAAACACATGCAGGCGCTCATAAACAAAGATGCACGCTCGTTTTCACCCACACCCCCTGCTTATTTGTCTTATCTGACCCATCTCTCCTCTGATCTCCCCCTGTGCTTTGAATGCAGCTTCGATAAGTGAGCACTAAGCAGGAGGCAGGGAGGAGATGGTGGAGGCGTAATGAAGAGAAGTGGGCACAGATAAGGTGGAGAGGAGAGGGGTAAAAGGAGGACAAAGGAGGGAAGGAGGAAGTTGTAGGAAATGGAGGGAAAGGAGTGTGAAAGGGACGAAAGAGATAGGTGCGTGTGTGTTAGTGTTGGTCGCCGTGTGTGCTGTGTCCATAGTAGCGGTGGACACACACTGAGGAAGGAGATTGGAGAAGGACAGCGGAGAGCACACCCACTCCTTACGGCGAGGGACTGAAGTAGAGAGAAGGAGGGGGGGGCGATGAAGAAGAGGGGAGATAACACTGAAGATGAGACAAAAGTGAGAGAGGTGTGTGTGTATCGAGCAGGATCAGTTAAACTCTCACCCATGTTTTCCTTTTACACACACACACTTGCACAGTGATCAATTGCCACTTAGTGGAACACAACCCTCTCGCTGTGTTTTTGAAGCCCAATTACCAGCTGGGTGGAAATATAAAACTGCTCTATTTGTCCGTCTGTCTCTGTTTATCCGTCTTTCTCGCTCCCATCATATGCACAAGCACAGACCTTGTCTCTCACGCTCGTTTTCGGACGGGAGCTTTTAGGACTCTGCATGACGTCAAGTGGAAGCGAATGAGCTCAATGAGCCGATGAAGACGTTGGGAGCTTGAATCGTTGCTTCCCAATGTCTTGCTCCGTGTTAATTAATCCAAGAGCCGTTTAGTGGAAATCTTTATCCAGGCTGGGTTACAATAAAACTGGGAAATGAGTGCCTTTCACCAGCAGTGTCAACCAAAGGGGGGTTTAGTATGATTGTAAGTGTCTATTGAGACTTTATATGAGATAGCTGGAATACGGATTAGTCTAAATATGAAGTCTTTTTGTTGTGCATTACCTTGCAGTCTGCATTTCCGGCAGAACAACGGAATACACCTGAGAGTACACCGGTTTGCAGGTGTATTATGTTATCTGCTTGACTCGAGTGTGGATCATTTGATGTACAGCAAGTTGTTGCATCATGTCTTCAATGTTCTTTTGTTGCGCGGGATCAGATGAGGGGCCATGTTTTTAATTAGAAAGACCAAAATATCTGATTCTCCTTAAAGGGGAATTTCCGTTTTTTACAACCTGGACCTTATTTCTAGCATAAAATCTGATCGTTTACTCACCCATATAACTTTGGTGTCATTTGGAGTCGTTTGGACGATATTTAGATCTACATATATCCATACAGTGGGAGTGAATGGGGCACTGAAACGCAGTCTCTAATTAATTTCACCAATATTTTGTTATGATACGCTAGTGCTATTCCCCGTTGAGTCATTCGGTGCCCCAGTCACGCCCGCTATATGAATATACGCAGATCTAAACATCTTCCGAACGACTCCAAATGACACCAAAGTCATATGGGTGAGTAAACGATCGTATTTTATGCCAGAAATAAGGTCCAGGTTGTAAAAAAACGGTAATTCCCCTTTAAGTGTGTAATGCAAGCTGATTTCAAAAATTGAGTAGGATTTTAAAGCTCCTGTAGTCTGAGCCCAGCGTTCATCGTACTTCTGCTAGCTTCTTTGGAAGTCTTCCCAGTCTACACGTACAGACACACCTATCCTGTTTTATACCGTCCTCATAGATTTTAAACATTTCTTGCTCTGCACAGTCTGCAAATTGATCAGTGCCTAGTTGTCACAAGAAAGATTTTTGCAAAATAGGCTTTGCTACTACAACAGCCAGGCTGTGCATCGGGTAACGGCAAAGTAAGCAATAAGACGGATCAACCCAAGGAGAGTAGTTCTGTTGGATAAAGCTTTATTAACATAGACTAACGCCTCCAATCAATGAATCTGTTCCTGTTGGCTGCTTTGGACGGGACATACACCAGTTTAAAATGACCCGTAATTATCCTTTAACCCTCTGAGGTCTGTAGTATAATTGGCCGTTTTTGACTGCTTTTGGTTTTACCTCTATATTTCATCTTAAAAACGGTTTACCTTGCCTTGTTTGGTGTCATTCTTTTCAACCTAACAACCTCACATGTGTGACTTTACAGTTATTTTTTCATTTTGACATACTGTATTAAAACACTGGACCTAAAACCACACTAAAAATATGAAATCTGTGTAGGAAAAACTCACTGTGAAAACCACAAACATGTTTAACGAACCATTTTTATAACTTAGAATGCAAATCTAAACTGTAAATTTCAAAAGCTTATGTAGAAATTTAGCAAACAAAGTTATTTACAGCAGATTACATTAAAATGCAGGAAATGCATCGGGCAAACTATCAGGTATCACACTAAGCAATGTCTAAATGTCACAAATCTCTCAAATCTCAAAACTCACTTCTCTCTTTCGCCATCGTCACTCCATAGACTGTATATAGCATCACTCCCACAGCTTTTCACTCTTTCTTAGCAACCATTGCCATATAATCTTCCAATTGGTTGATGTGATACATTTTTCCACCAGTGGGAAAGAGGGTGTCACCATTTCTTCCTGCACTAATGGTGGACCAAAAATTATGACAATATTCAGGAAAGAGCATGGCGTAAATTATTCATAATAAGTCTAGTTTTACTTGGCCCATCAACGCAGTTTAAAAACTGGTACATGTTTGAAGTTAGCACTTTCTACACAAGTCGAAACTGAGACTTGGTGAGACTGCGTCTTGCTGCTACATCTTCTTAAACTGGTCATGTGATGTGGATGCGCCGTCGCGTCCGTTGACTCCAGAGGGTGAAGCAAACCTGACTCAGGTGCACAAACAAAAACATGTACTAACACTGTCACTTCCAGTCAGTCACACATACGTTCATTATATGGACACCGCGGTTAGGGTAAGTGACAAATTCAGACACCACACGAAGACACAAAAGGGAATCTACAATACATCTTGTCAATTGCAAAAGAATGACGGGACAGGAGAACATGAGAAGAAATTACGGAGGAGGAAAGATGAAGGGAGCCATGGAGAGGTGGCGTGGGAAGCAGTGCATTTGTGTGTGTGTGTGTGTCTTTTATTCAGTACTGCTGGCCTTGTACTTCTCTTATGTTTGCAGAAGGTTGAGCCTTGGGCTTCAATGAAAAGACCCAGTCGGCAAGCATGAGCACCTTGTTGCTGTGTGTGTGTGTGCAGGCGAGTTCCCGGTAGCCTTGGGCTCCCAGGACCCACACATATCGAAGACACACTCTCCCTTTGTTCCTTCCAAACAGCTCTATAGAAAAGTAATAAAGACAGGAGGGCTCTGACAGCCAATTCAAACCATCTCTCTCTCTCTCTCTCTGTCTCTCTCTCACTCATTTTATTTTCCTCCATCGTTCTGTTTCTACTTTTTACCTTGATCGTCTGTATCACCTGCTGTCTCACCGTGTCTCTGATTGGCGTCGTCTTTCACACTGATTCTGTCCATCTCCCCGAGCTATGTATCGCTTCCCTTTCTCAGCTGTCTTGATGCCTTCCTGTCTGTCTTCTGACACTGGAAACGAGGCGACAACACGCAAAACGTGGTCACTTGTTGTGTTTGTACATGCATTCTCTGTCTTCCTTTCCTGCATCCAGCTCTGTTTTGATTTAGATTTGTCCCCCTCCCTCTTCTTTCCCTCTTTATTTTCCCCCATTTATTTCCTCCCTCTGTCTGTCGCTGTCTCTTCTCTCCAATTCATGCTGAGTTTGCCTCCAGCCTCTCCGTGCCTCTCTCTCCCTCTCAACCTGTTTTTCTCTCCTCTCCCCTTCGATCTGTTTATTGTCTGCTTGTTTTTCTGGCCTCCACAGCTAACACCACTGACTCCCCTCTTCCTCACCCCCCCCCCCCACTCTCTCTTTATCCCCACTTTCCCCTCTCTCTTGTCTTCCTCCTCTTTATCTCAACCGTTTAATTTTCCTTTTATTTATCCATCTCCCGATCCTTACTTAAGTGGCATTCAATACTCTGCTCCTCACAACCTTTCGAGTCCTCCTAATGTCTATCTTTTCTATTTTTTGTGTATTTCATGCATAACGCTTGGTACAGATGTGCACAATGTCATTATGAGACACACAGGACTGACTAAAGGCTTATGTGATGATTATGTCAAATCACAAAGAGCAATGGAAATGATTTCATATTCCAAGAGGGAAACCTCACTGAAAGCTCGGTGCAGACACACACCACCACTGAAGGCTATTGATCAGGTCTGGGTTAGTGGTGAGTTCAGTTTGAAAAGTTGCTGATATTTGTGCATGCAGTGAACACATATCACGTCTTAAGGTAGGCTCGCTCCAACTTTTCCTCCAAATACTGGCAAACTGATGGATTTGGAAAGAAGCAGACACATTCGTCTTCTTGTAAAAGGGAATCAAGAAACAAATATTGTGTAGGTCTCCCTTGTGCCTCCAAAACAGTTGGGACTCATCAGAGAATGGACATGGACCTTCTGAGGGTGTCCTGTGATGTCTGGCAACAGAATATTGTTAGTGGGTAGGCCTTTGAGGGGAGGGGCCTCTGTGGATCATCCCACAGATACTTGATCAGTTTGGGATCTAGTGAATTTGTTTTTTAGTTATTCCTAAAGTGTTTTTGTGTGTGTGTCTATATCAGGCTGCATCCTGCTGGGGATGGCTGCTGCCATCAAGGAGTGTCATTGCTATGGGGTGGGTGTGTCTGGTCTGGTCTAGGTTGGTGCTACATGTCTAAGTAACATCCACACCAATGAATGCCAGGTCCAAAAGTTTCCCAGCAGATTATTGTATTGTCACAAACTGGTCAATGGATTTACTTCTCCTGTCGGTGGTCATAATGTTATGGCTGATCAGTGTACATATTAAGTTTAACATATACTCATTTGAGTAAAGCTTTTCTTGTTAATACGTATATCTATTGTGCCGTATGTTATGACAGTAAACAGCAGGACAGAACTTGTGCAGGCAAACATCAGGATTTTTTTCTGCAACAGCTGGCTCTGCTGACTCCCCACACACAAGAATAGGATAAAAAAAATATGAGTTTATCCTGACATTCTAAATATTATTGGACCAAATGGCTCAAATTGACATATTTTCTAATCATCTGCTGTAAGCTAACGTGACATTGTGGCTATATGTGCCATGTGCTGATCCGCAGTTGTTTGTCAGAGAAGCCCATCTGTCCATCCTGATGGCCTATCAACCATTTATCTGTTTCTTGTACATCCATATCTTGTGATGGACGTGGAGTGCTTTGTGTGAGAGGTAGGGTACACCTTGGGCAGGTCACCAGTCTGTCTCGTGGTTTATAGAGTACACAGACAACAAACACATGCATCTCATTAAATAAGCTTAAGTTACTTGTAGGTCACCGACACAATCAAACCAGAGGATGCTTATTGTCTTGAATCAATCAAGGATAGTTTTGGATGTTCCTAATGCAAATTTGAGATCCCTCCTTTTTTTGTTGTACTCATTGGGAACATAATGAACGTATTTCAATAAAAATACATCCTGCAAAGGAACCTTGTGACATGACATGTTCAGACTGTAGTGTTTTATTTTTAGTAGACCTCAATAGCGCTGGGACAGAGGATGTGCTGTGTAAGAGGCAGATATGATGGAGGGCAGTACCATGAAAGCACAAATCTACCTTACACAAACAATGAACACAACAGCTTGTGTTGATGTAGGATCAACTGATCAATCCGTCAATTTAATTTCTCAGCAGTCGATCAATCCTTTGGCTGCTCATAATTTTTGGATAATGACATGAGACTATGTTCATACAAAATCTGCAGAGCTTTTCAAATTTGTGGCACTATTCATCACAAAAGTTAAGCTTTACGCAGTGGAGACATCGTCAGATGATGCTTTTCCAGTGATTTTTCCAGCAGGCCTGGCAGCAGAAACCACCATAATTGGGGATGAGCGCAATATTGCAACACGAGCAAATCCATGTATTTACATAATCAACATCATTGATCGTTGTTTCAAACCATATTTGCAGGGTACCGTATCATTTGAAGGTCTAAAGAACTACCTGAGGATAGTTTTCTGTTGATTGAAAATAAAAAAAAAAGCCTTTACTTGTCAAGTAGATCATGCTTCCTTCTGCACTGTGATACGATTGACAGGTGTAGTTCAGTAGACAGTGGGTGCTTTCACACCTTGGTCGTTATTCTGAAACTGGGAGCATTTATCCTTCAGGTCAGTTATATTGCATTGGTGTGAACACAACAATTGCCCGCCTTTCTGGAACAAATGAACCAAGCTGAGCCTGGTTAGACAAAGTGGTCTCAGCCCTACTGCAATTGTTCCCTAGATCGTGTGTTCAGTGTGAACGTTTTTTACCCACGCGCCGATACGACTACCCTCTATATATGCAACCAGACAGTCTACCTGATGAGTCTTTGAAAGTGTCTGGCAGTGCTGGCTCTTTGCAGGTATGTGGCAGTAGCAATGTGCCTTTTCTTCATATATGCATAAACATTGTTTTCTAATAGTAGCCTAGATGCTAGGTCAACGTGTCGTTCATATACAGAATGACAATAAATGCCAGTGCTCATGCTCTGCTGTCGATTTCCGGGTTTAGAGAATATAATGTTGAGGGTATGTCAGAACTTTGACTTGAGTGCTTTGTCTCAGTTGCCCTGTGAACATGAACTAAACCCATTGTCACAGTATTCTATCAGTTACTCCCTGAATCGCAACAAAATATAGGTTTGAAAGCACCTAGGAATTTGTTCCTACGTGAAACTGCTCATAACAAGGTCTGAGCAGCCAGGTCATGATTTACCCCCGTGACCAGGGACGTGCACAGGGGGGTTGCTCAGGTTGCTCGGGCAACTGCCCATATGTCCTTCTCGACTCACGTTGCCCTTCTGAGGGGGAAAAAAAAAAAAATTGTACAATGGATGCAGAATTTCACGTATTCCTAGATAAAAAAAATAAATAAATCGCAAAGCCTCATTCACTTCCATTCGGACACCGAAAGTGAAAGTCAGTAGGGGCAAACTGTTTACGTGGCTGCAGGGCTGCACGCGACCGGCAGTGGCCCTAGTAGGAGCACGTCGAGGATGTCGCATAGACAGTAAAAGATAGGGTTGTCGGGTGAGACGACTCAACGTTGTCGGAGAAGGTGAGTTTGTGATGTATAACAAACGAACGATCATCATCATCAAGTTTTATTAAATGAATTAAAATCTTCATAAATCCAGGCTGAGTTTGCCACGTTTAGCAGACAGATAGCTTGCAGACAAGCAGCCCGTTATCACACAGCCTAGGCTATTTTTTAGGCCTTAGGCAAACTAAACTACATGTCTGCTGATAGTTAGTTTCTCACATTTCGTTTTAGCAAGAAGAATGAATGATGGAAGTAATGCATCACATTACCGTAAATTCCGGACTATAAGCCGCTACTTTTGTCACTTGCTTTGGACCCTGCGGCTTATACAACGGCGGACGGTCACCAGGGGCGCACTATCATGTCATGGACGATGACACGAGGATTAAGAACTGACTTTTCTGGTATAGTAGGCTGGTTATTTTGATACAGTAAACCGTGTTACTGCACCTTTACTGCTGTGTTGGCTGTTTTCGAAAAAGATGCTGGTTATTTAGTTGAGCAGCCGGGTTACTGCACTTTTGCTGCCGTGTTACAGGCAAGCACTTTTACAAACAAATTAAATTTAGCCATTTAACGTTATTGCCTTGTCAAGCGTTGTAAGCTTTGTTTTTTGTTATACTGCACTACTACGGTACTATGACTGCAGGAAGTGCGCTAGGAGCGCACCGTTGTATTATCTGTGCACTGCACGAATGCTGCTTGTAATGTCAAAGATGTGAAAGTTTGATCGATTGATTTTTTGTTTGATTGATCGAAAGATTTATGTTTGTCAAAAGTAAATAAATGGGACGCTTTGCGTTTCCAAACAGTCATTTCTGTCCCGACAATCCCCTCCGTGGTAGAAGAAACCCTTACGGTAATTAAACATTAAAACACCAGCGGTTTATAGTCGGGTGCGGCTTATAGTCGGGTGCGGCTTATGGCACAATCTGTCTTTTCCCCCAAATTTAGCTGGTGCGGCTTATATTCAGGTGTGCCTTATAGTCCGGAAAATACGGTAATTATTATATTCTGAGTTTGCCACGTTTTGCCTAAATAATCAGACAGATAGCTTGCAGACAAGCAGCCCGTTATCACACAGCCTAGGCTATTTTTTAGGCATTAGACAAACTAAGCTACATGTCTGCTGATAGTTAGTTTCTCACATTTCGTTTTAGCAAGAAGAATGAATGATGGAAGTAATGCATTGTATTGTAAGTTTTCATGTTTAGTATGTAAATTTGGAGAAACCTGCAGTATCAGTGACTTGATAGGATATTGATAGGGATATTGATGTAGGGATTTTCATGACTCAAGTCATGTTTTTCTGTGTTATTATTAGTAGTAGTTAAGGTGATTGAGTGCTGTATTTCAGTGTTTTACTTCTTTGTGTATATATATTTTAATAAAGACCCTGTTATTCTCAGTCCTTCATATAGCCCGTGAGTTTTTTTTGTTTTTTTTTTTGGGGGGGGGGTGCCCTTTTTTCAGGTCAGAGCAACTGCCCCTCAAAATTCCTGTGCACGACCCTGCCCGTGACAGTCAGTCAGTCACATAGCAACACGACTTACTCCAACTCAGAAGGTATGCAGAATGCTTCCTTTTACATGACACAAATCCCACAGGTTTAGCTCCGGGTAAAGATCACTAATTACCGGAAAGAATCAAACACTAGCAGGTGACAGCCCTGGAGGGCTCAGAGTTTAACACCTTACTCCCGGTGCGCTGAAGTATTAACGAAGCCTCAACAGATACATTGAACCTCAACAGACACACAGCCTGCTCCTCCTCCTCTTCTTTTCCTTCTCTTTGTCTCTGTCAGTGTTAAGTGCTCCCTGTGACCCCAGCTAATAGCGATCCTGTTCTACCCATTGGGTAAACACACAAACACACAGTCGCACACCCACTAACCGCTGCTGTACATTTTCTACTATGCTGTCAGGTGACACCAAAGCCAGTGATGAGTGTGTTTCATTTAAAGGTTGTATTGATCAGTACAGTTAATTATGCCCATTTGTTAACCTGTTTGTGTGTCTCCTTCTGTCTGTGTGTGGTGACTGAGATGGAGAGCTATTTTAATGATGTGATATTGAGGTTATATTTGCAGGCTAATCATACGCTAATACTTCAGATATTGCTTTCTGAATGTTTGAATGCTGCACACAAACAGTGTGCAATCATAAAAAAAAAAAATAACACATGATCTTATGACTTCCTCAACCAATCGAAGTAATCCATAGCTCAGCAAATCGTAGGCCTATACCGGTTTAACTGTTGCACTCAAGCAGCATGCATTATGTGTTTCAGGTAAAGTGAAACAGAGAAGAGAAGGGTCATACACGCACAAAGAAACTATGGCAGCAATGTGACAACAAGAGACCATGGGAGTTTTAAACAAAAGAAATTGAAATCAGCTAAAAAACCACCTGCCTAATATTGTTCACTTCTGATGGACTCCTATCAGGTCAGGCACCAGGACGTTGGTAGGGGTCCTATGGGTTGAGGGGAGGGGCCTCTGTGCATCATCCCACAGATACCTGATCAATTTGGGATCTAGTGAATTTGGAGGCCAGGTCAACACCTTGTGCTGTTCTTCGTGTTTTTTGAGTTGTTCCTGAACCGCTAGGGATGGCTGCTGCCATCAAGGAGTGTCATTGCTATGGGGTAGGGGTGCCTGGTCTGGTCTAGGTGGGTACTACAAGTCTAAGTAACACCCACATAATGAATGCCAGGTCCAAACGTCTCCCAGAAGGATTTGTATTGTCTCAAGATGGTCAGTGTTATTTCCTTCACCTGTTAGTGGCTTTAATGTTATGCCTGATTGGTGTATGTAGACAGGACTTAAGACTATAATGTGTCAAACTTCAAATGTACCGTTTAAATTAGTTAAATTTAGTTCAGTTTATTCAGTAATTATCTTCTAAAGGTTATTTTATTACATTTAGCTGAAGTAACCATGTGTTTTTTATGTGATGTTTACACCAATCAAATGGAGACGATGTGATTCTAGGGTTTGTGGATTGAAGAACAGATGCTGCACAAGATCGAGCACCATTCATATTCTGTTCTTATCCCTTCTCCTTTTCTCTTCTAAGGCTTTATTGAAACAGATGTTGTGTTTTAATATTGTTACCCACATTATTTGCGTGGCACGTAAATGTAAAGAAAACTAGCTCAATACCAATGAAGGGACAAAATCTTTTTATTCTAAATGCTGCAGCTCTTAACTCTTTATTTTTTTCTGACTGTGACTACCGAGCTGGTCTGACTTGAACTGAATAAAATAATACAATGTTCCTTTAAAAAACTTTGCCTGCAGCGGCACCCCTCTTGTCTGGTTCAAGGCAACACTGATGGGTTGCCATGGTTTTGGTAGTGAGCGCAGCAAGCGCACATCACAGCTCCTTCTGCTTTACTGCATATTTCTTGTCCACTCCTCTCCACTTTGTCTCATCTGTAAAGGCATATGAGAGCCGGAGAAAGCTAAGGTCTGGATAAAAAGCAAAAAGAGAACAAAAACAACTATTTATACAGACTTAAAGCTGTAACACTGAGCATGCAGGAGAAAGGGGGGTATTATGCACACATACTTTCAGACATAGACTTAGAAAATAAGAAAAACATCATGTTTATTAGAATGCGGATGAAAAAGACAACCTTACCAAATGCTATATAGATCAGGATTTTATGAAACGTTTCATTTCTGAACTTACTAGGTTTCAGTAAATATGGTTTTCACATTGCAGGTATTCTGCAAAATGCGTGTGAATATCTGTGATAAAGTTTAAAAATTTGCTGATTGTAATTGGACTCACCTGATGTAAAATGAGATGAGATTAAAAGGAAATCCTTTATTTAATGCACAGTGTGGAAATTTGTAGCATTACAGCAGCAACAGTTTTAAGGACAGTGCACACAGGAGATATAAAAAGTAAACACTGATTAAGTACAAAAAGTAGAAAAGTAAATACAATGGAGATAGTGTAGGGACTTAAAGAAAACTAAACGAACTTAAATAAGCCACTGAGGTTGTGTGCGGGTCAACTTGTTCTGACGTGTGTTCTGGGATAAACAATAAACTGTTTGTAATTGTTTGTATATGGCACATGAGCGAATAAATTACATGTAAATGTAAATATGATAAATCCAGCAACTGGCCATTCTCCTGTCCTTTTGCTATACATATCCAAAATCTCCTTCATGGCAGGAAATATCAGCCGCAATGTATAGATATAGCAATCTTTATAGGCAAAAATGTTTTGATCAGTTGAGTGGTTCCATAGGACATGGTTCCAGTTGACTGATGCTTGTATAAATGTACAGAGAATATGTTTAAACTTTAGCTGTCTAACTGGAACGTTCTTGCATGATCTCTCTTTCTGACACGGTCATCATCAGTCTATTTGTCTGTATTTGGGCAGTAGCATGCACCACTGATACCGACTTGACCAACATATTTAATTCCATTTCACACAAACTTCCGTGATATTTTTCTGCAATAACCACACACGGCAAGCTAAGGGTCTGAGGTTTAAATGAGTCCAGTGAGGTCCTGCAGAGTTAAAACGTAGGCAGGCTGCACTGATGATCAAATTCTTTATCCTTCTTTAATGTTTTTGTGGTGTTTTCCTTTTGTCAGGCATTACATTCAGTGTCTGTCTGCAGCAGGCCTTGCGTCTTTTGGTCCGAAAAAGGAAACAGAAGAGCACTCTCCTCTGTGTTTTTATCAGAAGAGGGAAAGCGTAGGGGTGGATGACAAGCAAAGGGATATTGTTGACAAGTACGCGCTATCAAAAGGGCGGGAGATGAGGAATTTTGGCAAGTGGGTAAAGAGGGAGGTGGTGGAACACGATAATGGCCAGTTCTGGAGTGGGGACCCCCCCTGGGATGGCAAATTGATGGATGGAGATCATTTCTTCTCCAGAGGAGATTAATGAGAAGGGGTCAAACTGTGACACACACACACACACACACACACACACACACACACACACACACATGTTGTATGCACAGATACACATATCCACAGATTATGAGGTTCCAAAGTCTTATTGGACAAAAATATTGTGTATTCTCAAATGAAGATGACAAACCACAGAAACACTGAAATTTATATTGTAAGCCATAGTAAGACTACCAAATGCTGCAGTTAACTTTAGTTTCTGTCACCCAGCTTCATGTTTCTATCGTAAGGGATGAATATTATTAAGTAAGTACCGTCTGATTATGTCAGTGATCAGCGCATTTAAATTCTGGTCCATTAAATACGTCACTGTGATATTCAGTGTTTCAGATTTTTTTCTCAAAATAAAACTAGACCACGTACAGCGATTGGATGAACTAGTGGATCAGCTGTGGCTCAGTAGGTAGAGCGAACCAGAGGGTCAGCATTTCAATCCTGGATGTGCCACATGCCGAAGTGTTCTTGAGCAAGACACTGACCCCCCAGTTGTGTGAATGTGTTCACCATTTAGTAAGTTGAACCAGCTTGGTAGCAGCTCTGCAGAGTAGGACACAGAAAAGGGAAAGAGACGTTTGATTTTAACTGTGTTTAATGAGGAAAGGGCCTCTGTTGTATCGCCGCAGAGCAAAATTACATGGACACTGTATGTGCACAAGTAAACGTGGTCTTTTCCACCAACCTTGCATGTGAGAATTAATTTCTTATAGGCAACTGGACTTGTAGAGTTTTTGAGAAGACGTTTCACCACTCACCTGAGTAGCTTCTTCAGTTCTAAGGGACTGGTGGGAAGTTTGAGTTTAAATAGGAACAGCTGTGGGTATTACCTATTAGAAACTGACACTGGACACTAGTTGTACTAGTTTTTGGTCGTTGATAGAAACAAGTAATGCCAGTTTCTGATGTTCCTATTTAAACCTCAACTTCCCATCAGTCCCTTAGAACTGAAGCTGCTCGGATGAGTGGCTTCTCAAACACTCTACAAGTCCAGTTGCCTTTTTTAAACACTTTTTGGATATACCATGACCTGGATGACAGAGAACCATCACAGACAATTTCTTATAGGCTTTTCTTTCTCACTCTGCAGCCATCTGCAGCTGTTTTCGCTACCATTCTGGCTCCATCCAGAGTGTCATGACATGTCTCACATTTTCTGGCCTTGCTCATTTCTTTCTCGTAATATCTACACTGGCTCCTCCCACCAGACAGTTGAAACCTAAATGTTATGTGTTTGCTTTAGTGCAAAATTACTAGTGTAATCTGTGGCATTGTGGAATATTCCCATGGATTTCAGACCCCGGATGATGATAACAGGTAACTTCAGACTCAACGGGGAATAGCACTAGCGTACCATAAAAAAATGTGTGGTGAAATGAACAAGTTTCGCGGCAGATAACGCGTTATTTAGAGGCTGCGTTTCGGTATGAGGGGCCGTTAGGGACATTATTCAGAATTAGCCTCTCACATACACACGTCAAACGCAAAACTCTTACACACACACGTCAAACGCTCTCACATGCACACGTCAAACGCTCTCACATACACACGTCAAATGCAAAACACTCACATACACACGTCAAATGCTCTCACATTAACACGTCAAACGCCCTCACATTTATATGTCAAATGCTCTCGCATATACACGTCAAAATGCTCTCACATATACATGTCAAAATGCTCTCACATTAACACGTCAAATGCTCTCACATTAACACGTCAAACGCCCTCACATTTATATGTCAAATGCTCTCACATATACACGTCAAAATGCTCTCACATATACATGTCAAAATGCTCTCACATTAACACGTCAAATGCTCTCACATTAACACGTCAAAATGCTCTCACATATACATGTCAAAATGCTCTCACATTAACACGTCAAATGCTCTCACATTAACACGTCAAAATGCTCTCACATTTATATGTCAAATGCTCTCACATTAACATGTCAAAATGCTCTCACATTAACATGTCAAAATGCTCTCACATATACACGTCAAAATGCTCTCACATTAACATGTCAAAATTGAATAAAAACGGAAGGCGTTTGAGTAGAAAAGGAAGGCGTTTGAGTAGAAAAGGAAGGTGTTCGAGTAAACTGAAACTGTATTGGTGGTTTGCAGTCACGTGATTCCAATGACGCGCAAATTTCAGATGGGGGGGCAGGAAGTGTCTTGCAGGCAGGATACCGGCAGGACAACGGCAGGAAAATGTTCAAGTTTTGTGTAGTATATGGCTGTACTAACCGGGGAAAACAAAAAAAGTGTCTTTAGAATTCCCAAAGTGGTAACCCACAAAGGGGATCAATTTAAAAAAATGACCAAAAACGGCGACGGACGTGACTGAAAAACTTCTTCGGTCCACGTCTTCGGTCAGAGAGAGCGGAGTCCGACAACGCCTGTGTCTGCAGTGACCACTTCGTGAAAGGTAAGGCTACAGTGATTAAGCTACTTACAGAGCTGGCTAAAACTGTCAAAAATACAGAGCAGGGTATTATAATATTACAACATAGCTATACATTTCTGATAACCCTCTGGAGTTCTAACGTTAAGCTATGTGGCGATCTCCAGTGTCTTTGTTTTTAGCATTTCTAGCTAACGTTAGCTATCGCAACCAGTTGTTCTCAAATTGATGACATTGTCTATCTCTGTACAGTGTACAGAGATAGATTGAGATTGAGATGGCCCTATAGACTTAATATGAAAACGGTGGAGAATTATTTCATAGACTAATAACATGATGTAAACTGCAGTTCTCCCTCCTTACTCTCAGTGCATGGTGTTAATCACATTTATTTTATCTAGGCTGCCCAAGTGCTGTCACAGATGTACGGTTCATCCTGGCTACCAGAGAGGTAAACCAGTGACAGAGGCATCACGTCAACATGAAAGATTGAGGGCCAGAAAAGCTGATCTGACCAACACTGATGCAGAAGCGACGTGCACCGACACCACAGATGCATTGCTCCACCTCCGTGAAATACAGAATAATGCATGGAGGTTGCATGTAGCCATGTTACATTAACTGTTTTGATAACTATGTATCATACCCATGTATTTGTTTACCTCAGAATTCATCCTAAACAATTACCACCACCTTGATGAATACAATTTGTAAATTATACAACTAACCTATCTTACTCCCTCTCATCCTCTTGCCAAATATATTCTATATATGAAACTCCTAAAATGTTTTAATGCTATTACTTGAGTAAATTAATTTGAATCAATTGAGTTACCTTTGTGAGGCTGTTTTTACACAAGTATCTGTTCTTCCAATTGAGTAAAGATGTGTACTTTGGGCTCCTCTGTATATTTAACGTGTTTTTATATTTGTTTTCTTACAGATAGGTATTAAAAATATTTCATACTTTGTCTAGAAACTGTGTCATAATATCCCAAAATCATCCTGATGTACTTACTTCCAGCTAAAGATGATAGACAATATTGAGTTATCACCCTGCCATACTTAATTCATAAAAGTCATTTAAATTGACATCACAAAGTGGCCTTGGCATATTTCGGAAACTCATTTATTTTTTTAGTGATAGATAAGATTTTGACCCATTATGGTCACATTCTATGAAAACCTATGGACATACATGTATAGACATGAGAACATATAAACATTTGATTCATTTTGACAGTGTTGGAGAGTGGGTGATAATAGTTAGATATCCACTTGCACTTTTCCATAGTACAAGATTCACTCTTTCATTTTAACACCAGCTTCAATGGCACATAGAACTGCTCCAACATGTGAGCAGGATTCTGACAATCTGTTGGTAAAAGGGACAGAGAAAAGGAATTATGCATTTACAGATCAAATCTGTTTTTCACAGTGACATGCACAGTGATACTATTAAGTAACAAACAACTAACAGACTGCTTTGTTTACGTTGCTGAGAACCTAATTTAGTTGTGCTTCTCTGCTTTCTGAACTTACTCTTAAACACCAGACAGTCCTCTATGATATGATGCTGTCACATTGTCATGTTCAAACAACTGGACAAATTACTAAAGCAGGAATAAAGGTGGTCTAATTTTGACTGTTTACATGTTGATTTGGTGTTCATTTATTATGACGTACCCAACCACTACAATTGCAATGTGCTGTAACAACTTCTCCGTTGTCCTTAGCCACGACCCACGTTTTCAACGGTGTCTCAGTAGACCTCTGACAATGGTTGACCTAGAAACATTAGGTAGAAACCAGTTAGCTACAGGTAGCCAGTTAGCTTGTAGCCTGGTGCCAGTGGTGCATTCATGTAACGTTACATTAAAGTTGAAACAGCAATGTAAAGAGAGTGAATTACATTTACTCACCCGGGCAAAAATATGACAGGAGTCATTCAGTGCTGCTTTGGATCCGAGGCCGCTGACCCAATCACTTGTATGCCTTCATTTGGCTAGCGGTGTAGGAGGTCGGGAGGATGAATAATTTGTGATGTCGATGGCCTCCAAACGAGGCAAGTCCGACAACAGGTACGAAAAATCACCTTTACTTAGTGTGTATGGGTCATATCCTACATATTTTTCTACTTCTTAATAATACCTGCTACGTGCAGGCTCACCCTACTCGAGTTTCCATCATTTCTAATTACCGTTCTCCACTTCCTGCCCCCATCATTTCCGCGTCATTGGAATCACGTGACTGCAAACCACCAGTACAGTTTCAGTTAGTTAAGCCGTTTTGCGCATGCGTCTGTTCTTTTTTCGCCTCTTTCAACAACTTCCTTTCCTACTCAAATGCCTTCCGTTTTTATTCAATTTTGACATGTTAATGTGAGAGCATTTTGACATGTTAATGTGAGAGCATTTTGACGTATATACACTATATTACCAAAAGTATTCGCTCACCCATTCAAATGATCAGAATCAGGTGTTCTAATCACTTGGCCTGGCCCCAGGTGTATAAATTCAAGCACTCAGGCATGCAGACTGTGAAACAAGACATTTGTGAAAGAATGGGCCGCTCTCAGGAGCTCAGTGAATTCCAGCGTGGAACTGTCATAGGATGCCACTTGTGCAACAAATCCAGTCGTGAAATTTCCTCGCTCCTAAATATTCCACAGTCAACTGTCAGCTCTATTATAACAAAATGGAAGCGTTTGGGAAAAACAGCAACTCAGCCACGAAGTGGTAGGCCACGTAAAGTGACGGAGAGGGGTCAGCTGATGCTGAAGCGCATAGTGCAAAGAGGTCGCCGACTTTCTGCACAGTCAATTGCTACAGAGCTACAAACTTCATGTGACCTTCAGATTAGCCCAAGTACAGTACGCAGAGAGCTTCATGGAATGGGTTTCCATGGCCGAGCAGCTGCAGCCAAGCCACACATCACCAAGTGCAATGCAAGGCGTCGGATGCAATGGTGTAAAGCACGCCGCCACTGGCCTCTAGAGCAGTGGAGACGCGTTCTCTGGAGTGATGAATCACGCTTTTCCATCTGGCAATCTGATGGACGAGTCTGGGTTTGGAGGTTGCCAGGAGAACGGTACATTTCAGATTGCATTGTGCCAACTGTGAAATTTGGTGGAGGAGGAATTATGGTATGGGGTTGTTTTTCAGGAGCTGGGCTTGGCCCCTTAGTTCCAGTGAAAGGAACATTGAATGCTTCAGGATACCAAAACATTTTGGACAATTCCATGCTCCCAACCTTGTGGGAACAGTTTGGAGCGGGCCCCTTCCTCTTCCAACATGACTGTGCACCAGTGCACAAAGCAAGGTCCATAAAGACGTGGATGACAGAGTCTGGTGTGGATGAACTTGACTGGCCTGCACAGAGTCCTGACCTGAACCCGATAGAACACCTTTGGGATGAATTAGAGCGGAGACTGAGAGCCAGGCCTTCTCGACCAACATCAGTGTGTGACCTCACCAATGCGCTTTTGGAAGAATGGTCAAAAATTCCTATAAACACTCTCCTCAACCTTGTGGACAGTCTTCCCAGAAGAGTTGAAGCTGTAATAGCTGCAAAAGGTGGACCGACATCATATTGAATTCTATGAGTTAGGAATGGGATGGCACTTCAGTTCATAGAATGAGTAAAGGCAGGTGAGCGAATACTTTTGGTAATATAGTGTATGTGAGAGCATTTTGACATGTTAATGTGAGAGCATTTTGACATGTTAATGTGAGAGCATTTTGACGTGTATATGTGAGAGCATTTTGACGTGTATATGTGAGAGCATTTGACGTATAAATGTGAGAGCATTTGACATGTTAATGTGAGAGCGTTTGACGTGTATATGTGAGAGCATTTGACGTATGTGAGAGCATTTGACATGTTAATGTGAGAGCGTTTGACGTGTTAATGTGAGAGCATTTTGACATGTATATGTGAGAGCATTTTGACATGTATATGTGAGAGCATTTGACGTATAAATGTGAGAGCGTTTGACATGTTAATGTGAGAGCATTTGACGTGTTAATGTGAGAGCATTTTGACATGTATATGTGAGAGCATTTTGACGTGTATATGTGAGAGCATTTGACATATAAATGTGAGGGCGTTTGACGTGTTAATGTGAGAGCATTTGACGTGTGTATGTGAGTGTTTTGCATTTGACGTGTATATGTGAGAGCGTTTGACGTGTGCATGTGAGAGCGTTTGACGTGTGTGTGTAAGAGTTTTGCGTTTGACGTGTGTATGTGAGAGGCTAATTCTGAATAATGTCCCTAACGGCCCCTCATATTTCGGTGCTCCAGTCACTCCCACTATATGGATATAGGCGGATCTAAATATCGTCCGAATGACTCCAAATAACACCAAAGTTATACGGGTGAGTAAACGAATTTTATGCCAGAAATAACGTCCAGGTTGTAAAAAACGGTAGTTCCCCTTTAAGATCTGATATTTATTGAATGTTAAATTGAAAATTTTGTCTATGGTGCAAGAAACCCTTCCCTCTCCTTTTTCCTGTGTCTGACATCGGTCACACTACTCACTGTACTTTGACGCAGAATGGACAAAGGAGGCGTCCTCATCTTCCAAGACAGGACCTGATTAGCATAAAAAGATATGAAGGTGATGAATAATGCTTACCCACCAACTGTCTGTACATCTCAACGCCTTCCTCTGTTTTCTCTTTCATTGTCTCTCGTCTCTTCCCGGATGTCCTCCTCTTCCTCTTTTTGCCACGGTGAAGGTTTATGAAAGGTGGAACATCTGTTGTCTCATCAAAACTGTGTTCTCTCTAGCCAAAGGAATGTTTTCTTCTCCTGTTCTTTGCCCGCCTGTCTTATTTTCCTCCCCCTTTCAAACAGAAACATTCTTGAAGGAGGTGAGCGTAATGAAAAACACGTTGACCTTGAGGATGAAAGATTGCAGCATACCACGGAGTGCTTTTGTGTGGATAAGATTCAGTTCGGCTCTATTCAATATTCATTTAGATTCAGTTTGATTTCAGGTGCTTTCTTAATGTAGATGGTATGAGATTTAAAAACTAATGAAATAAGTATTGATGATGACTTGAGAAAATGATTACCCTTATTTCCATGGACGTTCTCCATCGTTGGTATTAATGAAAGAGACAGAAAAATATACCAGGGATAGAAACAGGAACATCAAAGGACTTGCTGTGCGTTTAGATTTTAATTCTGTGTGTTTTTCTGTCATTTGAGGCCAGGGATAGCTGGCCTGTGATCTGTATGAAATGAAAAAGGTTCAATAAGAGTATAAATTAAATGGACAAACAATCTACTGAACAAGGATTTTGGTAAATGTTCTACGCAAACCTGGCTCTTAACATACACTGAACTGCTAGTTCTTAGTGAATTCAATTCACAGTTTTTATTTGGCGCCAATAACAATCAACAATAAATTATTATTTTTTAAATTCGTGCTAGATTTAAATGCATCGATGACAATAAGTGTAGACATTGCAGATGGAGGTGTTGTGTAATTTGTCAAGCAACTTTTCAAGCAGAATAGCTACTTCGAATATTGCAACAAAATCTTAATACTCATCTGATGTCTGATAAATGCTCCAGTTTTACCACTCCGTCAAAGATGCTCCTTTCACTACAGCTAAATTATTTTTATTAGTCATTGTGTTATGGGGCTTGTCCTGCTCATATTCAGGATATTACATTTACACTGAACACAGATCGATTTGGTTATTCAAGTATTCATGATAAATTTTGACCCCGTCACTGCTTACTGCATGCTGCAAGCTAACATTATCTAAATTAGTCCCACAACGAAGGCTGCACAACCGGATCTTCTGCAGGGGCTCAGAGCATAGACTGTATAAATATGGACAACGTGTCGCTACTCCATTGGCCAAAGTGATGCTATTTTACCGGGGATATGGTTGGCGGCATCTTGCGACTTTGGAGCCAGAGTCTGATCAGTACGGTCCGAGAGTGGAGCCACGCTGAACCACGATATTGATGACCCAACCACACTTCCTCCAGACTCATTCGCATTTTTGTTTAATTAATACTAAGGTCTGCTCTACCTCTACCAGTTTCAAGGAAATGTTGGATTATATACTGCACTTATTTTTAATCTTTTGGTTACAACTCTCACAGTCCCACGGGACTGCTTAACAGAGCGGTTGGCATGGCAACTGGTAGTCGCCATTATGTCACATTCCGTTTCTAAGCGTCAAATAACTAAAATGAAACTTATCCAAAAAAATTGATACTTGAACATGCATCATCATGATATTCATCTCCTAAAATGACAGAAACCATCCTTTAAAAAATAAAATAATAATAATAATAAATAATAAATAAAAAAATTGATGTGTAGTTTAGTGTTTTAATTTGGCCCAAGTCCCATCCGCCATCGTGGAGGAGGTGGAGCTTATGACCTATACTGCAGCCAGTCACCAGGGGGAGCTCTACTTGCTTTGGCTTCACTTTAGAGGAGCTGTTTCGCCGTCCATCTTTATACAGTCTATGGCTCAGAGCCACGTCTTTAGTCTTGATGCTCTGCCATGTAATACCGTCTCTTTTCTAACATGACCTGACTTTCTCCTCTGTGTGTGTTGGGAAACTGGCATCCTGTAACAGACTCACTTAGGTCTGCATTATGATGCATTTATGTTATGACTCAGCTTGAGGCTATGATGAACTTCAGCCACCGAAGAATTGCAATGTCTTCTCCCTTAAGGCCTTTTTATTCATGCCCTTTATTCACACCTTCACAGTTGTGGCCAGTTAGGGTGATTATGCCCATGCACCAGCCAAAGACTCTTGCAGCACCACTGCCACTGTCAAAAAGGGTTTATTCCAGGACCACTAAAAGGAAGATAATCATAATGGATGTGCCTATGCATGAAAACAAAACTGCAACACTGCAAACAGATTGAAACATGGGAACCTCACAAAAGTGGAGCCCAACTGCCGCAAAACAAAAGGATTGCCTCCATTAAGTTAGCACAACCATCGGATAGTCGCAAGAGATAACACAGACCAAAGTGAGTAGTGAGTAAACCCCGAAATGCACGAGTGACCAACCACAAATGGAAAACCACGTCCCACACACAATGATCGCTACAAGTTTGGCACCACAACGCACAAAGTTATTGCTTTCACTCAGCTTCCAGAAACGCTCAATCACTTCTCTACAACGCAAAATGGTCACATACATGCCCAACACTCAACTAATCTGTTTAAGTTTACATGTGGTGGCCATGTCCACACATTACTGCAATACATACATCAGTCTCTTTTTTTTAAATTGTTGATTCATTAATGAAAATCAAAGCTCTGTTTCTTTATCACTCCAGATATGAGACCCTTTCATTGCAGCCATTGTTTGAGGACAAGAAGAACAGGACAAGATGTTGACCTGGCCTCCAAATTCACTAGATCCCAAACTGATCAAGTATCTGTGGGATGATCCACATAGGCCCCTCCCCTCAACCCGTAAGACCCAAAAGCCCCCTCTCAGACACCACAGGACACCCTCAGAAGGCCAATGTCCATTCTCTGATGAGTCACAACTGTTTTGGAGAAGCAAGGGATACCTAAAAAATATTAGGAACGTGGTCATAATGTTATGCCTGATCGGTTTATTTACACTATGTTTCTAAAAACCATCTTCCCTTGTGACCTGCTCTCATCTTTAGAATATTCTCTTTCTAGGCATCCTGCTGCAGACGTACAGTGAGAGAAGCAATCAACACACATCTAAAACACACACTCACAGCCGCCTGTGCCAACGCAGGTGTTGTCTTTGACAGAATTATACTATCAATTCCAGGAGCTTTTATCGATTCTGAATTGTGTGTGTACGTGTGCGTATACAGAGTGTGATAGAGAGAGACGTTAACCCATCGTCTCCTTCTTTCTCCATTTCTCCGTCTTTTCATCCATCTCTATTCTCCTGGGCTGCTGCAGTTGATTCTTTTAATGGAAAATTCAAACACACCACCCCTCCTTTCTGCCGATCTCTTCATCTCATTTCCACCCTGTCTCCTTTTTTCTTCTGTCCTCTCTCTCTCTCTCTCTCTCTCTCTCTCTCTCTCTCTGTATCTCTCTTTCTGCCTCCCTCCTTCTCACCTGCCAAAACATCACAAAGCATTTTCTCCTTTCTGTTTTGCTGTCGGTGTCACTGATCAATACCACGGAAAGGCCAGAGAGAGAGGGAGGGTGAGAGACTGAGGGAAGGGGAAGAGAGATGGAAAACAGAGAGAGAGAGAGAGAGAGAGGAGAAGGGGGCGAAGCAAGATGACAAGTAGATCTTTTTGACAGTCTTCCAACCTTCATTTGTCTATCTCCATTCACACCACATCCATTTTCCCCTTCCCTCTCAGCCACTCAGGCCCCTCAGAGGGGGATGTGCTAAACCAAAACACTTGTACGTCAGTTGTCTTGTCAGCAATCGTTCTCTAAGAAAAGGAAAATAAAGAAGAAGTGAGAAGATGGAAACAAGGGAGAGCAAATAATCCAATGAGCTTGACAAGATATGATGTGTTCGTGAATTTGACCAAGACCTAGTAGATAGATTTTTTTGCTTTGGGCACCGTCATTCTGGCAATTTAAGATGCTAAGATGACCTTGTTGTCTAATGACTGTTTCTTTGGATTCAGTGTGCACGTACAGTATATGAGCAGTATCAATGTTCTCATGTGACCCTCTGTGAACGGGTTAATAACTGTACTCCAACAAGATGCCATACTTCCTTTAAACCAGAGGTTCTCAACTGGTCTGGCTTCAGGACCCACTATCACCCCTTAATGACTAGTGGCGACCCAAATTCAACTTCTCAAATTTATTGAATGAAAATCTTGTGCAGTTTGAACCTGAGATAGTAGAAAAGAATATCACAGTATGAAAACACACACAAAAAAACAAATGTAATGATAAACCAAAACGATGCTAGAGAGGGAACTATTCCCTTTTACGCTTAATTAGCTGCATTTTAATTAAAACCAAAACTCTTCACTTCAGTAACTTCAGCCTTTTTTAACAGACTCAACAGTGCTTTCATGCCCAAGCATGAAATAAAAAAAAGTCTACTGAGAAGTAGTAGACTAGGCAATACGTGGCTTTAGCTGAGTACCCACTCGTTGAATATATAACAATGTCCTATTAAAACTGTTCAGTCGTTTATTCGAGCGTTAATCATAAGGCTGACATGACAATGAGAGCATTTCAGTAACAGTAGTCGTCTTCTGAAGTACTCAACAGGTTTATCTTTGGTGTTTTGTTTCCAAATGCCTCTTCAGTTCCAGTGACGGCTTCATGCTTTTGCGTGCCAACACCTCTCTGCACAAAACACACTGATGTTTTTGTGCTCCTTTGTCCTCAATTTAAGAAAATCCTTATCTCATATAATCCGCGTCGTACCTGCGTTTCATCCATGCTAAATTAGCATATGTAAACAAACTTTGCGGATCTTCTTCTATGGTGTGAAATGGCGAGTGTCAGCTGCCACCTACTACCACCTTCTGTTAAGGAGTGTGAATCGATGACACTCTGTTGATGTTTTTTGGCCAGTCAAAGGCCCGTGACCAATTGAAAACAGTCCTGCGACCCACTTTTGGGTCACAACCCCACCAGTTGAGAATCACTGCTTTAAACTAACGTCAGTTTACAGATTACATGCCCACATGCTGGGTTCTTCTTTGATCAAGGTAGCTACTAGCCTGTCGCTTCTCAGCTGGTAGCCATGACTCCATAAAGCCCACCCAAACAATTTGATTGGCTCGGCAGATCTGTGCCAGAGCTTTCGCACTTTCCAGTCAAAAGATTTGTAGGTGGGGAAGTTGGTCTGGCTTCCAGGGATGAGTAGCTCCTGAGTGTAGGTCTTCCTTGCGCCTCCCAAACAGTTGGGACTCATCAGAGAATGGACATGGGCCTTCTGAGGATGTCCAGGTGGAGGCCAGGTCAACACCTTGTGCTGTTCTTCATGTTTTTTTTTTTTTAGTTGTTCCTAAAGTGTTTTTGTGTGTGTGCCTGCGTCAGGCTGCATCCTGCTGGGGATGGCTGCTGCCATCAAGAAGTGTCATTGCTACGGGGTGGGGGTGCCTGGTCTGGTCTAGGTGGGTGCTACATATTACTTCTCCAGTCAGTGGTCATAATTTTATGCCTGATCGATGTAATTGCAGGAGGAAAAGTACATAATTTCACCCGCAATCACATCTACAAACATTTTCCTGCTAGCATATATTCATAACACCCAATAAAACAAGTAATTGTAATTTACAAATTCTGCATACTGGGTAAAAGGGTCAAGGAGCCTTGAATGTAAACCCAGTCTATAGACGGATGGATTCATAATTGACAAAAGACTAAATGTGAGTCACACCATTTAGTCATCTAGCCTCATGGTTTCTTCTGATGAACATCAAAATGACCTGACTGACCAATCAGCTTACTGACATTAACACAGTGATTAACCAGCAGCCTGCTACCAGGCTACACCAGCAGCACTGTAGATGATGATGATGATAATAATGATGATGATGTGTGTTTATGCAAAAGAGACGCACGCAAGAATGTGAGTGTGTTATACTGATAAATATGTTTATTCACATGCAGACTCTCGTGCTTAGACATTTTTTATTTTTAAAACCAGATGTGGTGCTGTGACCCTCCTTCCACCTTAAGCGTTGTGGTATCACATGGAATCAACACCTTACACCGGTACACATTATCAAGACGGTAACACATTGTTTGCAAGTGGTTTACACATTTAACACACCGTCAACAAACTGACTACACGTGTTGACAATGTGGAGACACACTCAGAACCATTGTCACGCTGTCAATTTGACATGAATTTAGCCTCTCTGGACTTCTATATACTGCTCTGTTAATTAATTCTTTATCATGCATGCATCCTCAAACCTGTGGTTTAGTTATAATGCACACGTTCAAATAAGTAAATATGACTACATAGTATTAATTTGTTGATTTCTTCTCATTCGTATTCATGTGTTAGTTGGTTGACAGCTACGAGGACGCGGGCTCTTACTTTAATAAAAAGACCACACACATAAAAAGGTAATTGGGTGCTTATAACATTTATAAAAGTGTAATATGTAATTCCACTCAAATGATTTAATGTTTTCAAGGTGAAGATCGTTCATTTATGCAGGAGTTGAGTGATGTTCAACCATTTAACATTTGTTAATTTCAGTCATGTAACTCTAACATGATAACCTCGCAGCATTGAGCTTTTGCAGCACTGTTGCTGCTTATCTTGTCAATGCGGTAAAACCTGAGCTCCCCTCAGGAGGTCAGATACACCTCTGAGGTTCTGCAGAAGGTCTTTATGGAAACAAACTATCCGACAAAGAACAAGTTCTCAAAACACTGCTTTCCCACTGAGAAACAGTTTTGTTGCATAAGCTACACTTTTATCTTTGCACAGAGTCTCCTTTGAGTTCACCAGCACATTAAACTACAGTTATTAGTAAGTACAAATCTTTAAGAGGAACGCCCCGCATCAAGGCTGAAGTGAATTCAGCAACCACCATACTCCCAAACTGCTCCCCGGGCCCGATGCAGGAAATTAATTGGACCAAACCTGATGAACTGAGCAGGAACTAAATATTGCAAATTAGTTGGGCCAACAATATTAAGTTAAACTGGATCTTACTGTAGTAATCAAGTGGAATTAACTTCAATGGTATAAGTTGAAATACAGCAATTTAGTCATACTTCCTTTTAATATTTGTTCAACAAGCAATTTTTTTGAGTGTAAGGCAGGCTAAGGTGAATGAGGCCAAACTCCGCTTAAGCTGAGGACTGTTAGTGGAGTAGGGGCGTCTTTAAATGTGATCCAGGACACACTGTGTTCATGCAGTGAGAATGTGGACCATATTTTTCTGAGGGAGCTGATCGCAGTACATCATCGCTTTTAATTGGATATCTCAAGACGCATCGTAATAGAAGGTCTGAACGGAGCCTTCAGTGATATGTGCACATGAATGAGAAGACATGTTACCAATAATAATGACCTTTTGTGGATTATAAATAAGATTCTAGTTTGTTCCAGTCACACGGCGTGCTGACTGGCCTGTAATGTCTAGCTGGGTCTCCCCTCAGTGACCTCTTTTAAACAGAAAGGACTTTTTTCTCCTCATTTTTAATGGCAAGCAAGTTTGAATTCGGTCAAAACGAGGAATTTAAGATCTGTCACCCCCCCCCCCCCCCCCCCCCCCCCCCCCACCCCACACTCCACACCCATAGCCTGGCCGGAATGGTCCCGAAATGTCATGTCCTGCTGCTAATGAGGTGGGAGTGTGTGTGTGTGCGTGTGTGTGTCTGTAAGGGGTAAGAGGAGTTTAGGCTTGCATTTCTACAGAAGTAGGAGTGAACACACACCCACTGACATTTAGCAAAACCATGGACACTAATTTTGTTTCATTGTCTGGCCTTCAGACTCCCTGGTCCATCTCTCTCTCTCTCACACACACTTCTTTACCTCTATTTTCCCTTTGTTGTATCTTTATGCTCTCTATCACACATAAACAATTACATTTTTTAATATTATTCTTTTCACTCCTGCGTGATGTTTATTATTATTTATACTGGATATAATTACTCTCTCTCTCTTTTTTTTTTTATTATCCCATACATTGTTTTTGTTGGACTCTATTTACAGATTCATTGAAATTCCCGCAAGCAGTTTGGATAACGTATAAACACATTAACAGAGAACGGTCCGGTCCCACTTGACATCGATGGTCCATTCTCTGCACTGCCACATTTAAGTAGTCTAAATACGGTCATAACGGTGTGAGACATTCACTGTTCACAGCTTGACTTTATTATGCTGCAGCAAAATATAAACCTGTATTAAATACAATTTCAACATAGTGTTCATATTAGGCTGAAATGTACAAATTATAGACTGTATATAAATATGGGCAACCTGTCCTCCCTTCCTTCATAGTCCCCCTATGAAGGCTGCACAACTGGACGTCTCCACTATCTTCTATAGGGACTCAGAGCATAGACTGTATATAGATATGGACAACGTGTCGCCACTTTCTTTCATTGGCCAAATTGGTGCTATTTTCCCGGGAATCCGGGCAGCGGCATATTGCGACTTTGGGGCCAGAGTCTGCGCAGAGCGAGAGTCTGCCAGACTCGCTCAAGTTTGTTGGCTTATACACTGTACTTATTTTTTAAGTCGGTAGTTCCCATTATGTCACATGCTGTTTCTATAGTGCCAAACTAAACAACTAAAATGAAACTTACCCAAAAAACATGCATCATGCATCAACATTATATTAACTACCTAAAATGACAGAAACCATCCTTGAAAAAATATTATTTGACGTGTATTTTAGTGTTTTAGTTTGGCCCAACTCCCATCCACTAACATGGAGGAGGTGGAGCTTATGACCTATACTGCAGCCAGCCACCAGGGGGAGCTCTACTTGATTTGGCTTCACTTTTGAGGAGCAGTTCCGCTGTCCATCTTTGAACAGTCTATGGTACAAACGGGTATAAGCTAATAGAAAACAGAAAGAGATGCAAACACAGTCTATCCTCAGTAGGGCATATGTCCTGCCCTTAGCAGTTACTGGTAGGACACAATGGCCGCATTTTTACATCCATGCAGCCACCCCTCCCAACTGCGAGCATACGACTATATGGCATTTGTGTCACTGACTGCCCGTAGATTAATTCTCTTAAGCTGTAAATCCAACGTAGTCCCACCGGTCCTACAGTGGCTAAAGGAGGTGATTTCGAAGTTTACTTTGACCCGGAGCCTTTTGTGGACTTTGTTCAAGATTTGAATTGAGTGGTTGAAATTAATTAACTAAGTCTAGGGTAGTGAGAAGACCCTGTCTATTTATTTATTGGCGTATATGTGTCGATACCTGAGCTGTGGGTTGTGGTGGGAGGTGGTGCTTTCTGCCTGTGCTCTGCATTGGTTTGTGTTCTATGTTTACTGGGTAGTTGTTCTAGCCTGGCTCCGCCTGCCTACGTACTTCCGCTCATTTGCATTCCCTGCAGTACTCCGTCTGGAATAGCTTGATCCGCTAACGTTTACTCCGGCCAACTGGTTGGCGGACCAATCAGCGAACAGAGGGCGGGTCTGAGAGCGATTACGTTTCAGTTGCGCGCCGAGTGTGAAATGTTTACACGAACGGAGACGGATATACTCGAAGCCATTCGCTCCGTTGTGGATATGCTTACTGGCATTACAGCACTTTTATTCCAATTTCGCGTCCTTAATTGCAATAGGGGATGGTAGAGTAGCGATTTGTTAACTTGTTGCGTTCTTGAAAGCGGAAGTACGAGGCAGCAGAGCCTGAAGGCTCCGGCGCATAACATACGTCATTACCAAACGATTGGTTAAAGGAACTCCGATGATTTTAAACCTCAAACCGTGCCCTCCCACCAGGAAATAAACGTTTGCCAATGGAGCTAGGCCAGACTCTCTGCGAAGTCAGAGAGTCTGGTATCCAGGCTATAGTTGTTCATGTTCAAAGCCCGAAAATGAAGTTTTCAAAAAGAGAAAACAGATAAAGTAGTAAACAGTATGTGTTTGAAACCTGTCATCAGGTATTTGGAGTATTTTTTCTTTCTCTCCACTCTCATGAACCTGTTGCACTGTGAGTAATTACTGTTAATGAATAGTTAGAGTTGATCAAAATGAAGACAGTGACCTCTGTAGTTTAATTTTTGTGTACTTTTTAATTCACAGACAAACACCAAATTAATTCCAACTTACTAAAAGGTTCCCAGGTAACACTAGTCCCATGTGAATAGGGCCTCAGAGGAAGAGAAGCAGACACATTTAAACCCTATCCATATGGGTTTAATATTACCAGAGGGACCTTGCATGATGTGATTTTAAAAACGACTCCCCATAAGTCTGTGAGTGTGACGCACTCAAATCTACTAAACATTATCCCCAGATAGGATGTCAAGGCTCCGCGTAACATCCACCTCCTCGACAACAGCAATGATTGCCGAGAAGAAAAACAGGCGTCGGACCCGCAAAGAGACACTCACGCTTATTGCTGTCTAGGGTGAACCACTTTACCGAAAAGAAATTAGATGAATTGATGCACAACCACATTCACCCTTTGGGAAAACACATAAAAGGACCTTTTGCTCCGGTGCCTGTCTGTACGGGACTCCATCCTGAATTTGCACCCAAAACTGCGATCCAAGCTTTCATTTATAGTTTTCAACGCAGCCGACATAATTTGTGAATAGGAAAAAAATGGATAAGCAGTAATAAATCTTGTACATTTGTTCATGTGCAAATTTTGTATTTTTTTCCTAATACTATTTTTATTTTACTAGATTTTTATTTATTTTAATTTAGACTTAGACTTAGATACATTTTATTCATCCACAAGGGAAATTGCTTGGTCACAGTAGAAGAGTTGCACATAAAAAAAATGAAAAAATAAAAAATAAAAAAACACTTTTAAGAACCACAGATAAAAGAAAGATTAAATAAAATTAAATAAAAATAAGTAAATAACGTCTAGTAAAATAAAATAAAATAGTATAAGCAAAAATGTACAAATTAGCATGTTAGCATGTCATAATTTACTAGATTTTTACTCATATTCTATTTTATTTTTTTATATTTTTATTTTTATATTTTTATATTATTATTATTTTTTTTTTTTTTTACTTTGTGCTTGTGGTTCTCAGGGGTGTTTTATGTGCAACTAAGCTAAGTCTACGGAGGCCAGATTCTAGGGACTATTATTATCACAGGATCTCTGTTTGAAGAAATATAGTAGATCATTTGTTGTGTAATTTCTACTTGACAAATAATACCAGGTTTGTGTGATTAGGCTTTAGTTTTTGCATATCTTAGGAAAACATGTTGAGCTTTAAAGTACCCTGAGATGCTTTTCCGTCCATCCTTCAATTTAATTAATTTGAATCCAGGGCCTGGTGGGCCATACAATACATCCAAGGATCAAAACGTTCATTCATTCATTCATTTTCTGTAATCGCTTGTCCTCTGGAGGGTCGCGGGGAGGCTGGAGCCTATCCCAGCCGAGAGGCGGGGTACATCCTGCACAGGTCTGTTTACTGTTTATTTAAGAAAGGGACAGTGCAATTTCACAGAACACATGATTACACATGGTTAAAAAAGCCAGAATTAGCCAGAAGGCTAGTTTTCATCTGTAGTCCCCTTGCCATGATGTAAAAAAGGCAATAAGAAGCATACAATATAATACAAAATACATATACAAACACTTACTGTACAACTAAGAAAAAATACAACATGACATTTTATCATAGCATAAAAACATCACAGCATCACAACAGGCTTATCTTTTAGTGTTGGCAGCTGTAGGTGTTGATAAGCCACATTTTCAATTTTTTTGTAAAGGCCTTGTATGTTGTGAGCTGTTTAACCTCCTCGGGTACCGAGTTCCACACACTTGCACTCCTTACTGACCAGGCCGACTTACTGAAAGTGCTCCTGCGCAAAGGAATATAACAGTCACCTCTGACAGAGCCTCGAGTGACACGCTCAAGGCTGTTTCTTTGGCTGATGAATTCTGCCAGAGGATCTGGAGCCAATTTATGCAGTACTTTATATGTCAGTTTTAAGTCTGCAAATGTGTGAAGACTGTCCCAATTTAAAATACTATACTTTTTTAAAATTGCACAGTGATGGTAATGCCTAGGTTTTTTATCCATAACTTTAATTGCTTGTTTGTACAAGATTTCCAATGGTTTTTTTGAACTCTGACCAGCCTGGGACCAGCTGGTTAGGCAGTAGTTGAAGTGACTGAAAATCATCGAATGCAAGTACATTTTTGCGGCTTCAGTAGACATTTCATTTCGAATTGCACGAAAATTTGCGAGATTTAACTTGATTTTTTTACACAATTTGCCAATATGGGCTTTAAAGGAAAGCTCAGAATCTATTATTATCCCAAGATATTTATGTTGGCTGACAATTTGTATTTCTTCTCCATTAACATGTATGTCAGGGTCAAGTGATACTCTGTTTGTTTTAGTAAAATACATGCCTACAGTTTTAGAAACGTTTAGCTGTAGACAGCACTCCTGCAACCAAGTTGTGACACAGGACATTGTTTTAATGAGTTTAGCGGCAACAATGTCTTTGGTGTGACCATGAACAAAGAAAACCGTATCGTCTGCATACATTACGCATTCAGCTTCTGGACAAACAGTAGGCAAATCATTAATATAAAGACTAAATAAAAGGGGGCCCAATATTGACCCCTGAGGGACTCCAGAGGTTAGCCTAAGGGAGTCAGATCTGCAGTTGTTAACTGATACAGATTGTGTTCGATCATGCAGATATGATTCAATCCAGCTCACAGTGTTTTGAGAGAAGTTAAATTTTGAGAGTTTGGTAAGAAGAACAGAATGATTTACTGTATCAAATGCTTTCCTGAGGTCCAAAAACACCGCCCCTACAACTCCACCCTTATCGAGAAAAATTTTTATTTTCTCAATAAGGAAGCATGTAGCCATCTCAGTGGAATGCTTGGATCTGAAACCAAACTGCATGGCGTGGAGAGAGGGGGAGCTGCTGTTTAAATGATGGACAATCTGCTGTGTCACCCATTTTTCTGCGATTTTGGAAATGGCCGGAAGAATGCTTATTGGGCGGTAGTTATGCAGAGACGTTGAGTCACCGGATTTAAAGACAGGGGTAACAATAGCAGATTTCCAGGCCTTTGGAAAGTGACCCGATGAAACTGAAAGATTAATGATTGAGGCAATAGGATTGGCGAGAGCTGAACCTAGATCTTTGAGCATGTTCGGATCCATTCCAAAAACATCCTTTGCTTTTGATGGTTTGAGTGATTGAATTAAATCGATAACTTTAGTCTCAGTAATATTTGTAAAGGTAAAAGACTGCGTTGCAGACAATGCAGGGTATTCCCTCCTTTGTTTTACTGTGAACTTATCAGAAATTTCTGACACAGACTCAATGAAGTAGTTGTTGAAAGCATCAGCCATCACTTGAGGTTCTGTCAAGATATTTCCATTTAATTGAATTTGCATTAGTTTTGTTTTGTTTTTTTGGGAATCACCCAATAGTTTTTTAATATAATTCCAGGTTATTTTAGAATTCCCCCTTGCACTATTCAAGGCAGTAATGAAAAAGTCAGCTTTAGACTTTCTTATTTCTTTCACTACCCTATTTCTCAACGAAATAAATTGGTGTCTGTTGTGCCCTAATTTGATTGACAACTTCAAAGAGTTATCTCGTTCTTTCATGAGTTTCAGAATAGATTTGTTTAACCAGGGAAGGCCGTTCTTTCTAGCTTTTAATTTAATTATCCGTGTAAATTGTGTAATTATTTGTTGTATTTTGTTGGCCATATTAGAACAATCCATATCCAAATTTTTGCCAGTGAACAATTCATCCCAGTTTACTTCTTTGATTGAATCTTGGAAGTTTTGTTGTTCCTGTTTTGGTATCCTATAGAGTTCAGTGGCGGCCAAGGGTTTGAAACGCTTTTTATTTAATTTTCTTGCGATCATTATAAGATTGTGATCAGACATTCCTGTGAGCATATTGTATGACTTCAAGATCCTTTCTGGCCTATTAGTAAAAGTTAAATCAATCTGGGTGCTTGTGAAATTTGTAATTCTTGTAGGGCCATTAATTACCTGAGTCATATCCATATCATCCATAACCTTTTTAAATTTTTTCCTAACTTTGTTAACTTCCCAATTAACATTTAAGTCACCCATTATTATCACCTCTTTTGCAAGATTGAGTTGTTTCAATAAAATTTCCAGCTTTTCAAAAAAATCCACATTTGAAGAGGGAGGCCTATAAATAACTACAAGAATAAAAGACATTTGCTGTGACAAGGAAACAGTTAGTCCAAGAAATTCTAATCCATTCTCATCTGTGACATATATCTCATTACAGTTAAAGGTGTCCTTGGCATAAATCATAACACCTCCTCCCTTGGAACCCTGTCTGTCTTTTCTGAAAATTTTATAACCAGGTACAGATAGTATTGCTGAAGGCGAAGATTCACGAAGCCATGTCTCAGATAGGCAAAGGAAGTCAATATTAGAGTCAGTGAGAAGGTGATGGACCTGATCACTTTTTGGTAAAATACTTCGTATATTTAAGTGTGCACAAAGAATGCCTTTTGATTTATGTGTTGAATCCCATATTAGTTTAGCGTTATTAACGGTTTGAAACACCCTGAATGTCCGGTGTTTTAATATTGCGGGATTTGGCAGCCTCTTGTTTCTTTTATTGGCAATGTTTGCAAGTGGCTTTGCACTGCTAGCTTCCACATCAGCCAAAAGACCTCCACCTACCATTGGCCCAGTTAACAAAGGCGGAAGGCCAGCTAACGGTGGTGTGGGCCCAGGTAGCGGAGGTGGAGGCCCAACTATCTGAGGTGGAGGCCCAGCTAGCAGTGGTGTTGGCCCAGGTAGCAGTGGTGAAGGCTCAGCTAGCAGTGATGGAGGTCCAGCTAGCAGTGATGGAGGTCCAGGTAGCAGTGGTGAAGGTCCAGCTAGCAGAGGTAGAGGCCCGGCTAGCAGAGATGGAGGCCCAGCTAGCAGAGGTGGAGGCCTAGCCAGCAGTGGTGGAGGTCCAGGTGGCAGTGGTGAGGGCCAAGGTAGCAGTAGTGAAGGCCCAGCTAGCAGAGGTGGAGGCCTAGCTGGCAGTGGTAAAGGCCCTGCTAGCAAAGGTGGAAGTCCAGCTAGCAGTGGTGTTGGACCAGGTAGCAGTGGTGAAGGTCCAGCTAGCAGAGGTGGAAACCCAGCTAGCAGGGGTGGAGGCCCAGCTAGCAGAGGTGAAGGCCTAGCTAGTAGTGATGAGGGCCCAGCTAGCAGTGGTGGAGGTCCAGGTGGCAGTGGTGAAGGCCCAGCTAGCATAGATGAAGGCCTAGCTGGCAGTGGTGAAGGCCCAGCTAGCAGTGGTGGAGGTCCAGGTGGCAGTGGTGAAGGCCCAGCTAGCATAGATGAAGGCCTAGCTGGCAGTGGTGAAGGCCCAGCTAGCAGTGGTGAAAGCCCAGCTAGCAGAGGTGAAGGCCCAGCTAGCAGAGGTGGAGGCCCAGCTAGCAGAGGTGGAGGCCCAGCTAGCAGTGGTATTGGCCCAGGTAGTAGTGGTGGAGGCACAGCTAGCAGAGGTGGAAGCCCAGCTAGCAGAGGTGGAAGCCCAGCTAGCAGTGGTGTTGGCCCAGCTAGCAGAAATAAGGGCCCAGCTAGCAGTGATGTTGGTTGAGCTAGCAATGTTGTCTCAGTCTATCTCAGGGCTGGATCAAAACGTAGAACCCCAATAATCATAAATGAGCTTCACAACCAGTGAACATACTGCATACGCTTAGAAGATACCAAGTGAAAATATTCACTTTAGAATTAACAACCAATTCCACAGGGCCTTTTTTCTGTCTACAGTGCAGTATTCCACTGATGCTCTTGGGCAAAGCATTTAACCCATGATTGCTCTGGCAGAATTGTTAAGTGGTTCACATGGGAAGCTCTAATAAAACCCTGTGTGTGGTGTGTGTCATTGTGCGTGTGCGCTGTATCTGTGCACGCAACCTCTGAATACTCAACCTGTGCTGTTACTGTAAATAATAACGTGTTCTTAGCCGGCGCGTCTGGCTGGTTAAATAAGATCTGGGAGAAAAAACAAAAAAAAGTTGTGAAATGCTCGACATCACCCGTCTGTCTTCTTGACACAATGCGTTCACTTTGATGATCTGCCTCACACACAAACCCACACACACTGTCAGACACACGGTTGTCCCTCGCTGTACTTGTTTCAGCTTCGCACGTTAGCACACATAAGCGCGCTTGCACTCAAAGGAAAAAATAAAAAGGCGCAGGAAAACGCCTTGCCTCCCTGCCTCTCTCCATATGCTTTGTCTGCCCTCATTAAAAGTGATGGGTGCACATCACGCGTACACACACACACACACACACACACACGCACATCAAGTCGCATCACATCCAACTGTCATATTAGTAAAATATTAATGGTGAGCACGCCTGCTTGATATCCCCTCTCTGGCGCGTACGTCTGCGCACGGGCTCCCTGTCAGACCGAGGCTGTGTGTGTGTGAGCGTGTAGGTGTGAATTAGAGAGAGAAACTGAGACAAAGATCTGAAACCTGTGTGGCCATCTAACATGAAGGAAGCCTGAAGTAATTGGGTTGAGAAAGAAGTAGCGAGAGAGAGAGAGAGAGAGAGAGAGAGAGAGGCGGAGAGAGAGCCTGAGAAAAAGAGTAAGAGCAGGATGATTCGAAGGTGCTTGGAATAGTGTAGGGCGTTGGATACTGGTGGAAGAGAAAGTGAGCCAGGAATAAAAGAACCGTTACGAACACAAATCCAAAACATGGAGTGAATTTTCCACCTGTGAGACTTAGACTTTGACTTTATTGATCCACAAGGGAAATTGCTCGGTCACAGTGGCTCAGCTGAACATGAAAAATAAAAAATAAAAAACTGGAAAATCTAGTTCAAATAGTGTAAGATAGTCACTAAAGTAAGATAAAATAAAATAAAATTTAAGTGGAATAAATAAAATACAATCGTATAAGCAAAAAATGTTCAAGATTAGATGTACAGATCTATGGGAAATAGAAGTAAATATACACTACGTAATTGGTAAAAGCAAAACGAGCACAGTTTGTGAAGTGTAGAGATGGCAGTCGTGTAAAAAGTGTGTTTTTAGTTTCAGTATTCCTTCCTCTTCAGAATGTCAATGAACACATCTGTACAGACAAGAGTTTGTAAACCCTACTGAACTGTTAACTGTACATGGAAACCAAATAAGTTGATCTGATGAGGTATAATGTGTTTACGTGGCTAAAAACAATCTGAATTTAATATGTGCAAAAATTTGGTTCTGTCCACTATGAAGCGTTGATTCTCCCAGAAATATAACAAAAGAATTTGTCCCCCGTTGCTTTCATTTAATTCAGCTGAGGTCGATGACCAAGGAGGACCTGCATTTTTAACAGTGCCACTCACGTCGATTCCCGGGTTTTCAAACAGTTGTTTGAACAGCTTTTGCTTGTTCACTGATGGCCCGACACTGGCAAGAAGCCGATTTTTGGTGAGTCTTTTTAATGTGTTGCCACATTGCAAATTGTTTCAGTGTCGGGCCATCAGTGAGCGTCAGTGGTCGGACAATGGCAAACGGTCGACCCTCGACTTGTTTTGTCTAGCTCGACGAGTCTCTTAAATGTATTGCAAATTCATTAACTCATCTTCTGTAACCGTCCTGTGAAGGGTGGGACAGACAACCATTCACACTCACACATACGGTCAATTTAGAATCACCAATGAACCTAACCAGCATGTCTTTGGACGGTGGGAGGAAGCCGGAGTATCTGGAGAGAACCTATGTGGACACAAGGAGTGTAAGGTAGAGCAAGGTGAACGAGGCAAAACTCGGCTTAAGCTGAGGACATCTTTAGGCAACCCTCAGCTTGGTTTGTCTTCTTACATGTGTTACCTTGTTAAATGGGAGAACAACTTGACATTCATGATATTCATTCTGCCACTTCCTGCCTCAACGTTTCATTAACATTAGTTGGTTTTTCACCAACGGTAGTTTTTACCATAGTAGTAATAGTTGGTTAACTACGTTAAACTTGATACAAACTAAGTATTTTTAACATATTTACTTTTATATAGTTTCTCTTGTCTTCTCTTATTCTATTTTGTTTGCACTGCTGTTCCCTGCCGCTGTAACACCTTAATCTCCCCACGGGGATAAATAAAGTCCTATCTTATTTTATCTTATTTTCGCTTTTGAGTATAGTGAAACTTAGTGTCTGTGTCAGTCTAAGAGCTCTAAGTTCTCCTTTTACAGCAATATTTTCAGTCACAGTTTCGTGAGTTTAAAGGTGGCTCTTCTGTTATTTATGTATATATATACGTTTTCTTTCTATCTTCTCACTTGCCGTGAGCCTCCTATATATCCTGTCTGCACTCGGGTAGGTGTTTTACTGAAAAGAAGTGGTTCAGAAAACATACGTAATCGTACTGAACTCTATTTGACGTGTGATCTCTGGGACACATGTTGGAAACAAAACTGCATCAGTGGTTGCCCAGCGACAAGGATGGTACGACAAGTAATAGCAAGAAACCTTTTCAACAAACCCACGCCACAAGGGGAAGCACCGACCCCTCCAGGGTTGGGGCCCCAGGTCGCAACTTGCGGTAGTAATGTAGAGACATAACATATTTCTGAGACGTAAGAAAGTATTAAAGCTACATGAGAAGTGAAAAAAGACAGGTCAAGGAAAGTAAAAGAGATTAAAAGCAATGGAGAAAAGAAAAGAGTTGGAGGAGAGGATGGAGAGAGAAGGATGTTGGATACCTTGAAGGAGCAGCACAGTTAAAGAAGACAAAGCGTTATTGCTGCTCGGTTACACAGCGATGAGCAGGGGGCCTCTCTCTTATTCCTCTCTCTCGCACGCACAAATACACACTGGGGGCAGAGGGGACGCCTCTGTGGGTACCAAGGTCTTTCCTCTCGGTAAATTAAAACCATTAATAACCAACTGGGAGAAGAGGGAGAAGGTGGGCAGGAGGGGGAGATGGATAGAGGGCGGAAAGAGGGATTTGGGAACGGTGATTGTAAAAGAAAGGTTGGTGAACGGGAGGCAGACTGATGGGAAAGTGGAAGAAAGTATGGGGAAAAAATGAGAGCGAGAAACAGGAGAGCATGATGTTGATCCTATAAATCATTCTGATTGGATGTTGTACGAGGGCATGCTTGTGTGACACGCGCTACCATATGGCAGTGTCCAGTGGCTGTGGGTTAAAACAGATGTGAGGCAGGTGTCTCTCTGCTGCGTACTTCAAGTTTCAGGGACAGCCAGATGTGTCCAGTGTGCGTAACGGGAATAAAATGGTTTCTAAAGCATTGTTCTTGGAGACAGAAAGAAAACAGGTGAAGAAACATGGACTTCGATATCATAAGAGGAAAGGAAGGATGATTAAAGGATGATTGAATGTAGGGTCCTTTACTCAAATTCAGTCTCATCTTTGTATTTGTTCATTGCGGGAACTTGGGTCTGTGTCTCTTCTTTCCCAAACCAGAGTCACTCATATTGTCCACAAAGGTAGAACATGCATGGTTCCCCACATACTGCATAAAAAAACTCCTCTGGTACCTTGGCATTACAAATACATGGCCGGTACCAAATTCTTGTGAATGGAAACTGGCTAACAGTGAGCTGACGCCTTGAAGCCAGCTTGAAAAATTCTGGGGGTTGGGGGCATTGGTCCGGATCTGCTCTGTTGGGAACTAATTACGCCCTAGTAAAGACCTTTTTGGCCAATTTAATTGTTTTGACCACATTATGACCACCCTCCTAATATTGTGTAGGTCTCCCTTGTGCCTCCAAAACAGTTGGGACTCATCAGAGAATGGACATGGGCCTTCTGAGGGTGTCCTGTGGTGTCTGGTAACACAATGCTGTTAGTAGGGGGCCTTTGGGTCCTATGGGTTGAGGGGAGGAGCCTCTGCGGATCATCCCACAGATACTAGTTAATAGTTTGGGATCTAGTGAATTTGGAGGCCAGGTCAACACCTTGTGCTGTTCTTCATGTTTTTTGAGTTGTTCCTAAACTGCTGGGGATGGCTGCTGCCATCAAGGAGTGTCATTGCTATGGGGTGGGGGTGCCTGGTCTGGTCTAGGTGGGTGCTACATGTCTAAGTAACATCCACATGAATGAATGTCAGGTCCAGAAGTTTCCCAACAGAACATTGTATTGTCACCAGATGGTCAATGTTATTTAGTTCTCCTGTTAGTGTTCATAATGTTGTGGCTGATCAGTGCACAGTTTGCATTAATTAGAGAGGCAGTTCTAATAGCATAACTCTATAGGGAGTGCAAATATCTTTGGTTCCTTATAGTAAAAGCTCCATTCACCGATCAAGGTTACTGATATTGCCTAGCAACCGTCAGCCCACCACATCACTTCTGGTTTTGTTTCTTTTTTCTTCTTCCACTCCTGTTGTTCACATGTTCATTTATGTTCATTGAAATCTGCCAGATAGTTCACCGGTTTCGTAAGCAGCTCCAGCCTTGAGTCAGCTCACTGAGTTTTTCATCACCGCAAACACACACAAGCACTGATACACGCCCGGTCGCGCACAAGCTCACACACCCATTTTCTAACACACACACACACACACACACACACACACAGATACGCACACACGCCTATGAATGTGTTTGGTGCTCACAAAAAGATGTTACAGAGTGTCAAACCAATATCTGTCTCTTCAATGCTGCCTACCTCTCCATTTGAGGCTCAAGGACAGAGAAAGGGAGGCAGGAGGAGGAGGAGGAGGGGGAGGAGGAGCGGGAGGAAAGAGAGTGAGAAAGCGATGGAGAGCGCAACTGACAGGAAGAGAGAGATGAAGAGATGAAGCTTTAATATAAACACAGGCAGGCTATTCAATAAATGTTACAGAACATATTCAATCATATATGAATGCCTCAGAAATATATGAAAGGAGCTCTGGCAATGTCAAGACCCTAAGCGCTTCCTGTAGAAATAGAAATATATATATATGTATATAGTGTGTGGAGTTTAATGCCCGTCACAGATTAGTAGCCTTCAGAGGCGGCTTATAATGAAAATAAATAAAGTGAAGCCATATGTAGACTGTTTTACTGTTATTTGGTAAAACTGAACCTCCAGGGGAAACACAGTGTATTTAGTAAGTGGGAACTTGTGGACTGAAGTAGCTGAAGCAGATGTTTTTGTGAATGTCACATATCTTTACTCTCATCACCATCCAGCTGTGTCTGTATCTGAGATTTTAATCCTGGTTGATTTAGAGACACCTGTAGTTACTGGTGGTAACAAGAAATGCAGCTGAACCCTCAGGGTGTCCCATACAATGTTAACACTATGGCGGCCCGCCAGGGTCTAATTTATTCCGCCATGGTGTTATGACAAAAAGGAAATATTTTTGCACATCTCAAACAACGTTGTGCTTGCATTGTTGGCCGTTGGCCTTTAAAACAGTGGATCTGACAATGGTGATTATGTTTAAACCTTTTTTTTCCCAACTCAGAAATGTGTCTTGTTTATTACTTGAATGTAGGATGGCTTTTTGCCAGACAAAATACAAGACTACATACTTGCCAGTACCAATGTGAGCACTTTTTTTCAGCATATTTGTTAATGTTTATATGCAACACAGCCTGTACGTTAACTCGGCTAGTTTAGACGCAGCCCCGACCAGTAACTGTGCTAAGATTATCTCTAATTTCAAAGTAAAAACTAAATCTGTACCAAAAGTACAGATTTCATAATCCAAATTTTAAATCCAAACACTTTGGTCCAACGCTTTTTAATTGTGCTGGCCCTGATGAGTCTGTTAGCTGTTTGAAAGATTTAAGATTTAAGTGGATCCACCAGATCTCACATTACCAGATAATCTGTTCGGTTGGATGGGTGATGAATTGGACCAAATTCCTGTAGGCTCTGCTCAGTGTTAGTAGCCTGCAGAGATTAAGCTTATCCATTAATATTTGTATGATACTTTAACTATAATCCGTAGTTTAAACATACTTTATCTACTTTCAATTTGTATTTAAGTTCATATCTAATTCTCTCTCTCAGGATAATTGCTAATTTATGATATCAGCGATGAAACTTTAAATAACAGTTGCCTTGGGTCTAGTAGAGAGTAATCAGAAAAAAAGTAGAGTCAGTGAACCATGAGTCTTTTATCAATGAGATGTATTTTCCATTATCAGTCTTATCTCCACAAAAGCAGAGGAAGGTGAGGAGAAGTGAATGAAAAGAGAGAGATAGATGAAGATCTGGAACAAGAACAGGAGTGAAAACAGATTAAGAGAGAAAGACAATTAAAGCTGCACGGGACGGCTATTAGCATTCTGCCAGCATTGTTTAGCGGTGACAAGACGGGCCGTTGTGTGTGTAATTATGTTATTAGCTTTTTAATACACATCTGCGTGCAGCCGTTTAATTCTGGTTGCGTTTCCCTTCCCAGTGATGGGTTGCTGATTGCAGCACTCAGCCGTTTTATTAGGCCTAATTAAATTAACGTTATTTTGGTCCTGCCGTCAGCGACACACTCAGACGAGACGCGGTGGCACAAGGAGCAACGTGCGGATTAGAAAGTGGAGTCTATCTGCATGGTTGCATTTGGAAGCAAGTGTGTGTCTGCTTTAGGAAATGTGTGCTTTCCTTATGTGTGTGTGTGTATATATATATATATATATATATATATATACTGTATTTTTATTTATTTATTTATTTTTTTTTTAGAGCTGTGGTTGTGTGTTCGTGCATTCGGTAAAATGGTGTGCATGAATTTAAATCTGTAGTGCAGAAGTTCAAATATAATCATGGACACACAGAGGTAAACACAGGTTTTTATTGGTCTTGTCATCCATCATGACGACTTTATGCAGCATCAGTAGAAAACAAGAACTTGTGCACACTCTGACATCCGTGTGTGTGTGTTTTATTAGTGTTCAATCACAGTTGTCTCTCTGTGTGTGAGCGCTGCAGGGACGCCCCATCATTACTCACCATCTCTTCCTCTTGCACTCTTTTCCTGGAACCTTTCCATGTCTCATCTGTCCCCATGTCTGCTTCTCAAACTCTCTTTTCTTTTTTTTTTTTCCTGGATGTTGTTTCCCACCCGCTGACCGTCCATCTCCGCGTGCCTCAGCTTCTTCTCTTCAGTCTCAATACTTTTCCTTCTGTGCCTTCCCACCAGGAGTGTTCTAGTGAGGTGAATAGTGGGACTGAATTATGGGGACCAAAGCATGTGCAAAACGGCTCTTAGTAAAATATAGGTTTTATTGAGTAATCTAGATTAAATTATTAGCATTTCTATGGCTGACAGAAGCATATGAGAACATATTTAAAGTTTGACACAATGGCGGCCCGTCAGGGTCTAATTTACTCCACCATGGTCTCATAACGAATCGGAAATATTTTTTCCCATTTCAAACAACTTTGTGCTTTCGTTGTTTTTCCTATTGCTCCTGAAAGCATCTTCCCCTAGACTCTGCACACACACACCGGTCACTCACCTGCTCTGTCCTGAATTTCAGTTTTTATTGAAATTTAACCTGACGGAGAAAACGACACGTTCAACTCACTTGGCATGCAGCTATTTGCGTTGTTCACTAATAAAAACTGATGTTACCACCACTGTTTAAAACCCGATGTTTGTGCTCTTGATTTTTTTAGACCATGGAGATTTACAGTTATTTAAAGAGAGTTGGAAGAACCTGGAAGAAACGACTCCAGACATGTGGACTAGCTTAGCTTTATTAGCGCTAGCTAGCAAAGTTAGATTGAAAGTCAACTGTTTACTATATATGTATTCGCGATACTTTATTTAATCCTTCATGCATTTGTCATACCACGTCTCAACAACCTTTTGTTTAGTATTTGTATTCATGTACATGAAGTGCACAGGCTGCTGCTATTTGTAGCTAAATCCAACATCTGTGCTACGGTGTTACGGTATTTATGGCTAATTACGGCAATTTAAAGATGGAGTTATAGCAAACGCATGCTCTTATTTTATGTGCAGACATTTCATATACCGTATGAATAGTTTTTAATAGTTGGGACACATCAAAATTAAGGGTTTTAATTAAGACAGTAGAACCCCACAGTCATCTGATGAGAGAAGCCGAACTGAATAACTGAACTGAGCTGAGTTTCTTGACTATTAAACGGCTGCTTTTGACTGTATAAACAGCTTGACAGACAATGTTCCCTTCTCGAAGGTGCACACGGTTTAGCCCACTCCATTAGTAAGGTTAACAAAAATGGCTTTTTGCTTTTAGAGTTTCCAGTCTTAATACAATGGGCTGCTTTATCGCTCTCTCCCGTGAATCTTTGAATTTAGGGTTCTGAAGTCTGGAAGCACGGTTCATTTGTCTTTTATTTGGAAATAAAGTGGTAGAGTAAACCTTTTCCCAGAATAAGATGGCTCCTTGCTTCTGTTTTATGTTAAGTATAGAGTGCTGACTTAAAAAGAAAAAAAAAAAAAACACTGACAGAAATAATGCTTCGTAATGATGTAGAGCCTCAGAGTGAAATGCTGACATAGTACTTGCATTATGTTGAGAAAAGAGGTTAAGAGGTAATATTTTTAATGTTTTTTACATGCTTCCTAACCACTGTAGATTCATGTGTTGGCTTGCTAATTTACACCAATCAGGCATAATATCATGACCACCTTCGTAATATTGTGTAGGTCTCCCTTGTGCCTCCAAAACAGTTGGGACTCATCAGAGAATGGACATGGGCCTTCTGAGGGTGTCCTGTGGTGTCTGGCAACAGAATGTTGTAAGTGGGGGGTCTTTGAGGGGAGGGGCCTCTGTGAATCATCCCATAGATACTTGATCAGTTTGGGATCGAGTGAATTTGGAGGCCAGGTCAACACCTTGTGCTGATCTTCATGGTTGTTTTTTTTAGTTGTTCCTAAAGTGTTTTTGTGTGTGTGTCTGTCAGGCTGCATCCTGCTGGGGATGGCTGCTGCCATCAAGGAGTGTCATTGCTATGGGGTGGGGGTGCCTGGTCTGGTCTTGGTGGGTGCTACATGTCTAAGTAACATCCACATGAATGAATGCCAGGTCCAAAAGTTTCCCAGCAGAACATTGAATTGTCACAAGATGCTCGATGTTATTTACTTCTCCTGGTCATAATGCTGTGGCTGATCGGTGTATATTTACCTGAGTGAAAATCCTTTCATTAAAATATGTGGGTGGGTCCGCTGAGACCCCGTACATATGGGCCCCAGATTTTTCTATGACTCCACTGCCTGTCAAACATCATACATCATAACCGGTTTGGTTGTGCATGACAGAAAACATACACGGATGCACGTAAGACAGGAAGTCACTCACACACACGCCGAGCGCACTGTGTCTCGTCTCCTGTGTGTGTGTGTGTGTCCCTGCTCTGAGACAAATCCCACATTCACCACACGCACACAGACACACACCTATGACCCAGGGTACGCCGATGAAATGTAGACGGAAGGTAATTAAACAGGGATCAGGCTGCTCTTTATCAAGGGCTCTTCACTGCTGGGCTAAATTAACCTCTGCCCACACACACAGACGCACACATTGTGCCGTAAGAATCCAAACACACACATTAGGACACATGCGCCTTTTTTTTTTTTTTTTTTTTTTCCCAGGCTTGTATAGCGGTATAGCGACACAGACATGCACAATTATGACTGAATACATAATGAAGCTTGGAGTTTATAGCTAAAAGTAGTGAAATCACATCATGAATAAATTATGTTTGTTTTTTAATGATTTGAGCTGAGAAGAAAAAAAAAAGGATAATTCACTTCAGCGCTTAACCAAGTAACATCGTGAGTTTGAATGGAATTTACAAAAGTCTTGTACTCCCCGCAGCACGTCTTTCATATTAAATTTTTTGTACTGGCAAAGAAATCTTAGTTAACAAAGAGCAACAAAGGAGATGGTAAAAGTTACCCTGATATGACCAAATACAGTTTTCTGTTCTGAGGTGAAGCTACTGTTACCTGTTCTTACTTAAAATTGCAGATTTAGATATCAGAGTTTTTGTTGACCAACTCAGAATTTGATTAATTTTTAGTGAGCATTGTCCCGTGAGAGGAGAGAGACACAGATGAGGTGGTTTGCCTTTTCCCTTCTCCTTAAACCCCCTATACGGACACGCGGCTCAGAAAACACAGCATCTGATCTCAGCTGCTCACAACAGCTCAGGGCTGTTTGCAAGGTCTTTAACACTGCGAGTGTTATTCTGCGGTTAATGCTTCATCGCAACCTTCGTAAACCTTCCGAACAAGGAAAGTTCACGAACCCTCAAAGGTGTTGGTGCAGCTGCACCTTTAACACAGAGATGTACACAGATTTTAAAGTTGGCAAGAAGAGCACTAATTGATTATTTCTGGTAATGACCAATTTCCTGATGTGGGATATCTGATTTTGGATTGAAGAAGCTGAAATCGTTGAAGTTGTTGTTATGAAATGATTGAATTTGCAAGGACATTATGTCCAAATCCCTCTCATTCATTCACTTGTTCACGATGATTCATGTTTGTTTGTTTTTTTTCTTTTTTTAAAATGTTATTCCATTTTGAAAATATTCAGGCCGCAATATACAGTGCTGGTCAAAAGTATTTGAACCTCTCAGAATTTTCTACATTTCTGCATAAAAATGACTCAAAACATCAGTGGATTTCCACACATGCCATGAGAGTAGACAAAGAGAACCCAATTAAACAAATGAAACAGAAATTCATGTTTTGGTATTTGTTCATTCAGGAAAATTAGCCAATATTACATATCTGTGAGGTGCAAAAGTTAATTTCAAGGCGAAATTAGAGTCTGTACAGAAGTGTTTCTAATCAATGTACTGAGATTCAGGTGTCAATCTGTGCCCTGTTGAGTTAAAAAAAAATTGATCTCCACAACACATGTCTGTGGAAGAGTATGATGTCACGGACCAAGGAGCTTTCTGACGAGTTCAGAAAAAGAGGTGTTGTAGCTCATCAGGCTAGATAGGGTTACAAAACCATCTTTAAATCCACAAATCCACAGCCATACAGATTGTGAACAAATGGAGTAGATTTAAGACAAATGTTACCCTCCACAGGAGTGGTCCACCGACAAAGATCACTCCAAACACAAGGTCACAGGGTAACTCCTAGGCAACTAAAGGCCTAACTACAGTTTTTTACAACCTGGACCTTATTTCTGGCATAAAATATGATTGTTTACTCACCCATATAACTTTGGTATTATTTGGAGTCCTTCGGAAGATATTTAGCTCCAGCGGAGCGCCGTGTATATCCATATAATGGGAGTGATCGGGGCACCGAAACGCAGCCTCTAAATAACGCATTATGTGCCGCGAAACTCGTTCATTTCACAAATATTTTGTTATGATACACTAGTGCTATTCCCTGTTGAGTCCAGAGTTACCTATTATCATCATCCAGAGTCTGTAGATTGACCTACTATTGAACAACGTATTGGTAATTGGATCGTATCGTTAACATCTATAAGGTGACACCATTACTTTTTTACAGGGAATAGCACTAGCGTATCATAACAAAATATTGGTGAAATGAACGAGTTTCGCGGCAGATAAAGATAATTAGAGGCTGCGTTTCAGTGCCCCAGTCACTCCCGCTATATGGATATATGTGGCGCTCCACTGGAGCTTTCGAAAGACTCCAAATAACACCAAAGTTATATGGGCGAGTAAATGATGCCAGAAATAAGGTCCAGGTTGTAAAAAAACGGTAGTTCCCCTTTAATGTTCATGAATCCACCATCAGGAGAACAATGAACTGCCATGGTGTATGTGTCAGAGTGGCAAGGACAAAGACACTGCTCCACAAAAAAGAACATTTCAGCCCATCTGCAGTTTTGTAAACATCATATGGACAAGCCAGAAGACTCCTGGGAAAATGTTTCGTGGACAGATAAGACCAAAGTAGAATAGTTTGATTTAAATGAGAGGCGTCATGTTTGGAGATGAAACAACACTGCATTACAGAATCGGAGCATCATCCCCTCCATGAGGCATGGGGTTGGTAATATTCTTATTTGGGTCTGTTTTGCTGCATCTGGGCCAGGACGTTTTACCTTCATAGATGGACCAATGAATTCTGAATGATACCAATAGACTCTATAGCAAAATGTCAAGATGTCCTTCTGTAAGCTGAATCTGTAGAGAAACTGAGTCAAGAGAGTGCAAGACAACGAGCCAAAGCGCACAAGTTGTTCTACAAAAGAATGGTTGAAAAAGAACAAAACTAATGTTGTGGGACGACCAAGTCAGAGTCCTGACCTTAATCCAATTGAAATGTTGTGGAAGGACCTGAAGGAAACAGTTCGTGTGAGGAAACCCACCAACATCTCAGACATGAAGCGGTTCTTTTCTGAGGAATGGGCTAAAATCCCTCAAAGCCGCTGCAGACGGCAGATCAGCAGTTACCGGAAATATTTTGTTGCTGCACAAGGGCGTCACACCTACTGAAAGCAAGGGTTCATTTACTTTTGCACCTGACAAATCTGTACTGCTTCCAAATGGGCACGCAGTCACAGATTCACTGAAACCAGACGCCACCAAAAATATATATCTGCAGAGTCACACTGCCTGCAGTTCAGTTTTCACTCCAACCTCCACCACCTACAGGAAAGAATTGTAATAGCTGCTGCAACCACATAAAATATGGACAGCATTTCTACTGTTTAATTGTTTTCTAAACCAACAACATGCATAACAGACAATTTTCTCACTGCTTGGTGAGGCATGCATCCTAGTCACCTGTGGTTGTTTTAGAGAGGGTAGGGGGGCCGTCTGCTCAGAAGAAAAAACGTACCCATCACTTCTGATGCCAGCAAAAGATGCTGCTGCCACTGACTGTTCAAAGTCATCCTGTGGAATAGGAGGGCATGGAAGTAGGTCAGTTTACAGCCCCACAGCTGCTTTGATGAATGATAACTGTGCAATTAAAATCACCATCATGTTGTTTATTAATGTTGTTAATTTGACTGCGCTTTTGAAACTTGCATTTTCACTGCACAGCCATGCAGCAGCCACCCTTTGTCTCTCCTTTGTTCTTGCTGTTATGTGGTTTGTCTCGTCTTGTCCAGGTGCACGTCTGGATCAGAGCACTTTGCTTCTCTGGCCAGCTGTTCGGACACCTGTGGAGGTGAGACAAAAGAGAAACACAGGGGTGAAAGCGAGGGATGAGAAAGACAGAAGGACAGGAGGATACAGGAACTGGGAGAAAAATATACAGGAATGAAGGAGAAGCTGGCAACAAAACGCTTGTAACTGAGACATGAAGAGAAATTTTATCTTTTAATTCGCACAGATGGGAGGAGGTGCAGCCTTGGGCCGGAGCACTGCGGGTTTTCTGGCCTAAAGGTTTGTGTTTTAGCAGCAGACGCTCACGCTCGTCAAGTGATTACGGACAAAAGGCAGCAGTCCAGAAGAGATTTTCATTTTAAAAAGTTCAAAATCACACTTAGTATCACATGCAGGAAATCATGACTACATGAGAGGAATGACTCAAAATGGCGTGCTGTGACATTATGCAGATTTCTTTGGTTTGGTTAAATAAGTGACCAGAGATGAAAACATTTTTCACTGCTTTCTGCTTTTTGCACAGGAGGTCTTGTAAAATAACAGTTATGCAATGTGTTTGCCCTCCATTTATACAATCTACAGTCGTTTTTCTAAGGTCCAAGTGCTGTCTCTCTGTTGTAAAGTTTTGCTTTGGAACCTGACAACCATCTGCCAAGTCAAGAACACTCAGTTTCTGTAAAGTGGACATACAAGATGTTTGCCTGTTTGACTGCAGATCAGTGACGGGTGATGCAGCCACCATAAAAACATTTGAAAACTCCGTAACATGAAGAAAGTTTCAAGTGACACTGCACCCTATCTGGAATACAAAACAATCATACCAGGTAGGGTTAAAACGGGAGTCTAAACACATAGACTGAGTATTTGAGAGAAGCATTTAAATGCAAACATAAGAGCCACCTTTAATTTGTTGTAGGAATAGTTAAGAAGTTCAGTCACAGCATCTCACAATACCACAAATATATAATTCATAATAATAAATAAATTCTTTTCATTACCGTATTTATGATTTGCTGAGAATGCTTATGTGAAGATAACTTAAATCTAGGTATGGCAGGTTTGGAAGACACGCAATGTTCAGACCTCTGTTTTGCATGCAGTGGAAACCTGGTAAACGTCTATTTCTTCACTTCCTAAATGTGAGACTCAAAAATAAAACACTTGATCAAATGTTTTTAGCAAGATTGTCCCAATTTTAAAATCTTGGCTGTTGTACGTGAAATAGCAAATGTCACGGAGCAAAACGCTCATCCTTTAATGTTTATGTACTGTGCATCTGTATAATTTAGAGCACATATGCTCAAGAGGTGCTGGGGACTTTTAACTCTGAGAGATTACCATGTAGAACTCTTTGATATGCATAACTGACACATTGTTGCACTTTAGCTTTTTAGCATGCTTCCCTAATTGCTACCTAAACTAGTACAACTCCAATTATACAGATTCATAAAGAGACAGGCTTTCCAAAGCTAGGATTTCAGTCCAGTGGCTTATCGTATCGTATCGTATCGTATCGTATTGAATTGAATCGTATTGTACTGAATCGCATTGTAACGTATTTTATTGAATCGTATCATATCGCACTGAATCGTATTGTATCGTATCGTACTGAATCGTATCGTGTCGTATTGAATCGTATCGTATCGTACTGAATCGTATCGTATCCTACTGAGTCGTATCGTATTGTAACGTATCATATTGAATCGTATCGTATTGTACTGAATCATATTGTATCGTATCGTATCGGTAATCGCACTTGTGTTGTGTCATATTGGTATTGGTATCCGTATCGGTAATCGTAGCGCATCGTTAATCGTATTCGTGTCGTGTCAGTATTCATATTCGTATCGGTAATCATATTCATATCGTATCGGTCATCGTATCATATCGGTCATCGTATTCATATCAGTCGGATCGGATCGTTGACATCTTTAAGGTGACAACATTACTTTTTTTACATCTGATGCCAGCATGTACACATGCACACAAACCAAGTGAAAGAAGGGTTTCATGCATTCCTTAAAGACATGTAAATTTATCAAAAGACACTTGAAACTGAGAAGACATTGTAGCGTAGCTTTTGACTGATTAGTTTTAGTACTAACCAGATCTTGACGCAGTGTCCTACATCCTGCTACATGCTGGTGGGGTGGTTGTTTTGAGGACAATTCTGGTTCATTCCAAACTGGACCTTCTCATAGTTTTCGCCATCGATTCTGTTGGTAATATAATGTCGTACCAAATGAATCACAGAGATCGCTCAAAAGTAAGAGTGGGCAAAAAAAGTGCAGTAGTAACTGCTCAACAAAAGTTGAACAAAAGTTTTCCAGTTTATCAGCTGGTTTAACCTTGACCTGCCGTAACTGCTGTACCTGTGTGCAGACAGATTTCCTGTATAATAAACTATTATTACTACTGCTTCTTCAGTCTCCCTCAATTTGAGCTTTACCTTCAAATAACACAGCTTATAAAATTGTCTGAATGTTTTGGCCAGTTTAACTCAAGCTGTTTCTTGAGTTTTTTTATTGAATGATCTCATCTGAAGGCCCTTCAAAACCTATTTCCTTCATAATATTTGTCATAATCTTTTTACTAAATGCTTACATGTATTTCCTGTTGTTTCTCCTCTATTGCAAGTCAGAGAAAATACATACTGTGCAGCAGAACTGTTGTTTGAAGATATACTGCATACACCAATAAGGCATAACATTATGACCACCTTCCTAAAATTGTGTAGGTCTCCCTTGTGCCTCCAAAACTATTGGGACTCATCAGAGAATGGACATGGGCCTTCTGAGGGTGTCCTGTGTTTGTCCATTGGCTTTTGGGTCCTGTGGGTCCTATGGGTTGAGGGGAGGGTCCTCTGTGGATCATCCCATAGATACTTAACCTTTCTGGGTTCTAGTGAATTTGGAGGCCAGGTCAACACCTTGTGCTGTTCTTCATGTTTTTTTTTTTAGTTGTTCCGAAAGCGTTTTTGTGTGTGTGCCTGTGTCAGGCTGCATCCTGCTGGGGATGGCTGCTGCCATCAAGGAGTGTCAGTGCTATGGGGTGGGGGTGCCTGGTCTGGTCTAGGTGGGTGCTACTTGTCTAAGTAACATCCACACCAATGAATCCCAGGTCCAAAAGTTTCCCAGCAGAACATTGAATCGTCACAAGATGGTCAATGTTATTTACTTCTACTGTCAGTGGTTTTAATGTTATGGCTGATATATAGCATTTTCACCTATCTGCCAGTGTTTTATGTGGTGTCAAAAGATGTGCTTGACAGCTCTGAGTCATCAATTTTGTTAAACCAGTCACAGCAAAGAAGCCCTGATCATCATCATTGTTCTCTGTGCTCACATTCACTACAGAAAACCAAACATTGAGGGAGGAAGATGCCTCTTTATGCGTAGTGTTCACAGTGGGCGACTCATGTCAGCCTCAGGCCAGTCTGGTTCTCCGGTTTGCTGGAACAAGAGCAAAGACGGACAAAAAGCAGAGGATTGAGAACTGAGACGAGAGTAAAATCAGGAAAGCTTTTTGGTGGTTTGGTGCTTTTTTTTGTCTGTGTCAGAGAAATTATGACACCAGTTATGAGTGTAAATTTGTGCACTTTTTAATACGGGATGGAATGGGAACGTGTGTGTGTGTGTGTGTGTTTTTCTGTATGACCGCTGAGAGAGTTCATCCCACGCTGGGCATTTCTGCTGAATCAGTGACTCGTCACCTCTCCTAGGAAAGCAAACAACACATTAACACAGAGATACACAAACACACCTACAGAGTTACGCTCATTCCTTGCAAAGACACTCAAATGGACATCCGTAAAGATACACACACAACACAGGTGAGACACAAATGTGGCCACAGTCACACGTCGGGTACATCTAGATTTGCAGTATGTATCTGCTCCTGTGCATCCAACCTGAACGGTAATCTTTAATGCTCTATACTCACGCTGTTAATAGTTTGCAAAGCAGAGCAAAATGTCAAGGGAGGGTACCGACACAAGCAAAAATGGTGGATGTTGCTGTCTATAATCCACTATGTTTTCTTTTGGGTCATGATTCTCCAGTTGGAAGTAACCAATGAAATGCATGTGCATTTTGCAAAAAAGAAAAGTACACTCCACTACAACCACAGCGAACCACAGTGAAGTAGTCAGTGGCTACGTTCTACAACCTGCATTCTGATTAGATTCCAACTTGTTTACATGCAAGCTAAAACATGCTCTAATAAAATACATGTGAATAGAACCTTTTTTTTTTTTTTTGTCGCCTGCAATATGTTTTATGCCCACTCTGGAGCATTGGATTTGCAGGAAATGTAACAGAAGAAGAAGAAGACAGGTTGTGTTTCCCCATTTAATGGGGAACTACCGTTTTTTACAACCTGGACCTTATTTCTGGCATAAAATACAATCGTTTACTCACCCATATAACTTTGCTGTCATTTGTAGTCATTCGGATGATATTTAGATCCGTGTATATCCATATAATGGGAGTGACTGGGGCAACGCAGCCTCTAAATAACGCGTTATCTGCCACGAAACTCGTTCATTTCACTAATATTTTGTTACGATATGCAAGTGCTATTCCCTGTTGAGTCCCCCTTTAACTGACGAAATGGAATTCAGTCAATGGAAGAACATGGCAGACATGGACTGAGATGGAACCACAGTTTCAACATCTATTCTGACTTTAATCTTCTTTTCAAACACTTCTTTGCGCAACTTGTGTGTTGTTTTGCTGCCTTCATGTTTCTGCCCTGCCCGGAAACTCGTCCCGTCACGTGATGTTTACCCCACATGGGGCTAATATGACACTAACATAATATGAAAGAGAGATGAGAGAGAAGTTATCGGACCAACTGTTAACATAGTTGTGATGGGGCTAATATTCTCTGTTGAAGAGATTATCAAAGGTCTGGGTCCTATGGGTTGAGGGGCGGGTTCTCTGTGGATCAGGCTTGTCCCACAGATACTTGATCAGTTTGGGATCTAGTGAATTTGGAGGCCAGGTCAACACCTTGTGCTGTTCTTCATGTTTTTTAGTTGTTCCTAAAGCATTTGTCTGGCAGCATCCTGCTGGGGATGGCTGCTGCCATCAAGGAGTGTCATTGCTATGGGCTGGGGGTGTGTGGTGTGCTGCATGTCTAAGGAACATCCACAAAAAAGAATGCCAGGTCCTAAAGTTTCCCAGCAGAACATTGTCACAAGATGGTCGATGTTATTTACTTCTCCTGTCAGTGGTCTTAATTTTGTGGCTGATCAGTGTATATTACTACAGGCAGGATTGTAGAATGAACAAATGTGTAGACGTCACTTTAAAGCATTCTTTTCAGGCGTGATGTGAACCCAGCGTTTCTGCTCCGTCCTCTGCCGATGGACAGTAGTGGATGGATTCCAGTCTGCAGCCTATATTCAATATTTATACAGCTGCGCCGTAACAGTCACATATTCATTCAACCTTTTCCTTTTCCGTCGTTCTCCTGTTCATCCCTCCTGTTCTTGTTTACTGAAGAATATGGAAGGTAAATGTCAAGTATGCCATTTCTTTTTCTTTGCTATCTTCTCTTTCTTTCCTGCCTCGCCTCTGGGTTTTCTGAAAGCCGGTCAGAGCCGTGGGTTCTGAGGGAATCTCAGTCTGTATGATCACATTGTACTAAATGTCGCACGTTTTTTTTTTTTATGTTGTTTTGAGTTCATTTATTCTACAGCCGCAACACCAAAATACAGTTTGCCATAGCTGCCTTCAGACAAATCAGCAGGAAAGTTGCACGGAAATGAAGGAGAGAGACCGGACACAGCCCGTAAGAAGTTTTTATAAAAATGCGAAACAGTGAAGTTATGACTATTTTATACGGGAGACAAGAATAGAATGAAGTTCTACCTTTGCACATTAAATCCATTTTGGTCTGGTTCATGTGAGGCAGCCATCATGACTCCAGCCTGCAGGGCGGCTTCGTCACGCTAAGGGCTTCACAAAAAGAGGAAGTAAGGCACGATGAAATAATAGTGTTCCAAAAGGTTCATAAACTTTACAGACATCAACATGTAATATTTTACACATATCTATTTTCTAATTGTAATAACCAAATTTAGTGTTTTGTGCACGATATGTTGAGTTGTTAAAGTTACACTTGACAATTCTAAAACTCTAAAATTCATTTTATTTTGGTGTAGGTGATTGAAAACATTTTTTCATTTTAATTTACATGTAACATACACCGATCAGCCACAACATTATGACCACTGAAAGGAGGAATAAATAACATTGACCATCTTGTGACAACACAGTGTTCTGCTTGGAAATTTTTGGACCTGACATTCATTCATATGGATGTTACTTAGACATGTAGCACCCACCTAGACCAGACCAGACCAGGCACCCCCAGCCCATAGTAATGACACTCCTTGATGGCAGCAGCCATCCCCAGCAGGATGCAGCCTGACACAGGCACAAACACAAAAACGCTTTAGGAACAACTAAAAAAAAAAACATGAAGAACAGCACAAGGTGTTGACCTGGCCTCCAAATTCGCTAGATTCCAAACTGATCAAGTATCTGTGGGATGATCCACAGAAGCCCCTCCCCTCAAAGGCCCCCCCACTAACAACATTATGTTGCCAGACACCACAGGACACCCTCAGAATGGAAACCCATGTTCACTCTCTGATGAGCTGCTTTGCACTCATCTTTGCTGCCTCAGACGTCCTGAGTTTTTATGAACTTGTTTGAGCTTTAAAGGGGAACTACTGTTGTACAAGTTTCGCGGCAGATAATGCGTTATTTAGAGGCTGCTTTTCAGTGCCCCAGTCACTCCCACTATCTCCCGAAGGAATACAAATTACACAAAAGTTACATGGGTGAGTAAATGACCATATTTTATGCCATAAATAAGGTACAGGTTGTAAAAAACAGTAGTTCCCCTTTACGTTCCCCAGCGTCTTGAGACACCTCAGTCTCAACTTTTTTTCCCCCTCTGAAGTGCTCAACGAGAGCAACGAGTAAGGATTATAATAACACACTGTTAATAACTGAAAATAAAGTAAAACCCCACCATAAATCTGTGTAATGCACATGCAACTTATGGTGGTTTAATTACTGATGCACACATGCTTCCAGAACACATATCTCTTTCCACCTTCACTCGTCTTTTTTTCTTTCCATGACACTCCTCTTTATGCCTCTCTCATACTTCATTTCTACTCCAGCCTACAGATTTCCTTCCTCTTTATATATATGTATATATATGTGTGTGTGTGTGTGTCTCATTATCCACCCAATATCTCCTTCTTTTTTGGTTTTTATCTTTTCCTTCGTGCGGGCCCAGTTTGTCCTTCTGTTAATAATTACCCATCTCTTTTCTCTTCCCATTTATCTGTCATTTTCACTATGTCTTGATCTCCGCTTCCTTCTGTCTCACGTCTCACTCCTCCTCCTCTTCCACCCTTAATGTATCTCTTTTTAAATCTTGGCAACTCGTATTCTTCATTTTTATCTGTCTGGCTATCCTCTCTTTCTCCCTGCATACAAAATGATCTCTTGCTCTCGCTCTCTTATCCTCTTTTGGCAGGCCCATATGCTCTGAGCCTCTGAGAACCACTCTGCACATGTCTCTCTTCTTTTTTTTTTTATTGGAAAAGCAGACATCTAGACAGAGACATTGGCTCCCTGCTTATATCACATCACATCAGTGCAATTTGATACTGACAGACAGATTATTGGGGTAAGAAATCACAGTGGGCTGATATGAGCAGCAGTTTCATTGCTGATGTTGGCTGGAGCACGACTCTGGTGATCTCTTTGTTTCACTATTATATATTTGCTTAAAGGTGCAGTGCAGTGTTGTGATAACTCAGCGCAAATGGTCAGAAAACCTTTTAGTGCGTTGTCATTTAGTTCAGTCTTGTCATTTCGATTCCATTCTGTAATTATCCAGTACAGACCTTACCCATGTCGCTCTGCCCCGTGTCAGAGACATTGTCTATAAAATTGTTATCCCAGTCGTGCTGAGGTGCTTTTATATGCTGCATCAGGGCTTGCAGGAGGTTGCTGGGGTGGATGGTGGGTGTACAAAGCTTTTTCTGTCACACCAAAGCTTTTTCTGTCACACCAGTCACACCAAAGCTTTTTCTGTCACACCAGTCACACCAAAGCTTTTTCTGTCACACTCATTCAAGCAACGATTAGGCAACAAATCTTCAAACTCTTTAAGGGTAGTCGGCCATCGAAAGGAAAATATTACGCTTTTGGCAAACCTAAATAAACTGCAGCTTTTTTTGTATTAAATCAGGACGCAGTCAACTTAAAAGTTCAACTTGAGGTCTGTCAATGAGTAAAACACAACCATAGAACAGCTGAATAATGTTGTTTTCACTGCATCTCGATATTCTACTGCAAAATCTGATGCTTATGCATTGAACATATTATTGATTCATATTTAAAGTTAATAGAAAACATCACAATTATTTTTCCTCCAAAATGCCATTGCTGTTGCAGTTCGGTTGCGACAGACACAAAGACATTGTATGTTAGACATTGTATATTATCATATACTGTATATAATGATTGAATTATGACTCTCGGTCTAAATGATGAAAATATTCACACATGCATTAAATCCCTTTTACTTTTATTTCTTTGCTTTTAACATATACACTGCCTGGCCAAAAACAATGTCTCTGTGGCATTGTTTCGATAAGCTTCTGCAATGTCACCAGATTAATTTCCATCCAGTGTTGCATTCATTTTTCACCAAGATCTTGTATTGATGATGGGAGAGTCTGACCACTGCACAAAGCCTTCTCCAGCACATCCCAAAGATTCTCAGTGGGGTTAAGGTCTGGACTCTGTGGTGGCCAATCCATGTGTGGAAATGATGCCTCATGCTCCCTGAACCACTCTTTAACAATCTGAGCCCCATGAATCCTGACATTGTCATCTTGGAATATGCCCATGAACATCAGGGAAGAAAAAAATCCATTGATGGAATAACCTGGTCATTCAGTATATTCAGGTAGTCGGCTGAATGTTGGTGAACCTAGACCTGAGCAACTGCAGCAACCCCAGATCATAGCACTGCCCCCACAGGCTTGTACAGTAGACACTAGGCATGATGGGTGCATCACTTCATCTGCCTCTCTTCTTACCCTGATGGTTCTCCACTATCCGTCCAGTTTTTAATAATGCGTTGGACAGTTCTTAACCCTATTTTAGTAGTTTCTTCAATCTCCTTAGATGTTGTCTCTGCTTGATGCATGCCAATGATTTGACCCTTGTCTAACAGACTAACATCTAACATCATCAGAAATGAGAAGCTACTCATTGCGTCAGTTGGGGTTAAATAACCTGTTGCCAGCTGAAAGATAATCAAACATGCAGTAATTATCCAATAGGAGGCTCGTACCTACAGTATTTGCTTAGTCAAATCCAGGTGGTGACTTTTTTTTTTTTTTTTTTTTTGGCCAGGCAGTGTATAAAATAAAGTCCCTTAAACAAAAAAATAAAAAAAAATATGCAGCCCTAGGATGTGACTTTGGAGTTGACTGTGTACCTCTACAATCTCCTGAACTACCTACAGTAGAATGACAACAAATACAATAAAAGAAATGTCCTGATTCACTATTTTTATCATCTCTAAGTCAGACTGTCAGATAACCATATTACCTTGGTAGAACAGTTGTGTACAAGCTTGTTTAGCAGCCAACACAGCAATAAATGTCGATTATGCTTCCTACTGTATTAACAATTGACGGTTTTAAATGCACAGTCATATAACTTTATTTTTGCTTGCTCTACATGTACAGTACATAACTATTACAAGAGTTATGCAGAATTCAGTTCGATTTCTGCTGCTACTTCAACACAGTTCACATCTTTTCTGGGCCTTCATACATTAGTGAGTATTAATGAACCCTTTTCATTGTTTCTGTTTTTGCTGCAAGACAGCAGCAAAGATCAGAACGCCGCCATCATTTCCTAAAGTGATTTGCTTCATTAAGCGCAAGCTTTTCATTTTTTTGTTAAATGAGTTACGGCTCGAGGAATGAGGGCAAATCCAGTGCGCCGTTTCCAACTAATTGGGAAGCAGTGACCTGGTGTAGCCGAGCTGATAAATGCCGTTTTGAGGAAGTTAATGTGAGTTGACAGAAACCAGTGCTAATCATTCAGGGTATGATCACTGTGTCACACTGACCCACAGGCATAGAGCCTAAACACAAACAGACATGAACCGGAATGATGAGTAGATCGCTGATATAGTGCATACACACAAATATGAGTATCATAAGAATGGGTTGAGCTGCAGGGTTCATAAATGCCTGCCACAGTTCCTAAATATGGCTTTTTTTAAGTCATGTAATATTTGATGGTTTCATATGGGATGAAATCAAAACTTTTCTCTAGTAAGAAGTGAAAGTCATGGACCAGGCGTCAGCAAACAACAAGAAGAAAAGTCCGGGGGATACTAGCATACAGCATGAGGGACCACCTTGACACACTCTATGTTGTAAGAAATTTGATGTCATAGTAGCTCATTTGTGTGTCTTTGCAAACATGCAGGCCAATATGTCTGTCCGTCCTGAGCTTCTTTTAGTTTTCTATTGTCTCTGAACTATTGCATTTGCTGCCCTCTGACATTCTGTCATCATTTTAATTATAAAACTGATTAAAAACCTCATCTTGTGCAGACTAGCTCGCTCGGTAACATTCAGGTATGTAGCACTGATAATGTCATGACCGGAGTAACTGTCTGAGTGGCCATGAGGTACCTCAGTTTCATTGTTTTCCCAGACACCCAGATACCGGTGAGTACTCTGGAGCAGAAGTGACTAAAGTTGTTTGACAGGCAATTATTTGACAACTATTGTAACTATTTTTGCAATTTAAAAAAATAAATCTGCTGTTGCCAACCAGGGGTTGTACAGACTAGTCGACTAGCAGGGGTTCATCAATGTGTGGAAATACTTCATTAAAGATGAAGCCCATGCTACCATGACATGCAAAATATGTAAGTCAGTCCTGAAATACAACAAAAAAAAAAATGACGCTAGCATAGGAATGGTCCAAATCCTCTGGACAGCAGTTAAACGACTTCACCAAACATCCTGCGGTAACAGAGAGAAGGAGGTTGCTCATCAACTATTTGATGGTGAATTTCACTGCAGTACATGGAAAAGGCTTCAGAGAAATACTGCATTTATTTTAACCTGGCTACACTACCCCATCTTTATTGATGGTGCTGAGGTGCTGCCTGTTTTTATACAGTCTATGCATATCCGCAGCCACAGTATTTAGCACATGGGCTGTCTGTTCTCAGCATATATATTCAGATCAAGAATATAGATTTCATTGTTGCAAAGGATTACTTTCTACTGGGTTTTTATTCGTGAAGTCAACAGAGACTAGTCGGCATCAACTTGACAGTCACATCACATATCAGTCGACTGTAAAAAAAAAAAAAAAAAAGAAATCTGAATTTGTACATGAATGTGAATATTTGTCAGTTTTCCCAATTGTCTATGACGTAAATATTTTGCAGGATTTGACAGCTTAAAAAATCCATCTAGATATGAGTAATAATGCACATTTTCACTATTTTATGACAGTTTGTAGACTAAAAAAATCAGTCTGTTATGTCAGGAGACGAGAAAACCAGTGCAGATCTCTGACCCCAGATCATGGCCATTCGTCAAAATTTTATGACCTGAAAGTGAATCGCACTCTTTGAGAAATCAGTGCGTATCGTCCATCCCCGATGATATAACCGGATCAAACTGGATGTCAAATAAAAAGACACACACACAGACTCTCAATCACCGCAATCGTTGCCTTGGATACGCACGGTAGTTTGCACAGTGGTCAATGAAATGTTCCGAGCGTTTTGAGCAGCGGCTTTAAAAGCTTGTTGTGTAGGTGAACACGTGAGTCATGGCACAGGTGGGATATACTGCATGCGTCTCTTCTCGTCATTAAGCAGCCAGTGTTTTCTCAGAGACACGGCGATGGAGGTGACATATCAAAGGTGCAGAAAGACGGAGGGATTGCGCTACACAGATTGGGGCGGTGTAAGGTGCCGTCGTTCACAAACCACAGTGAAGAGGAGAAAAACTTCAGCAGATGGTCGCTCAGCATCAGGCTGTCTGCACTCCTCCCTGTCAACCCTCCCTCTCCGTCATGTCAGCTTCAGCCTGTGCTCTTCAACGCCCCCCTCTGTCGTCAGTGATTGCACTGACCGTTGCATCGTACTTCACATCAGAAGAGGCTGTGATATGTTCTTAAAGAATCTGTTTAATTCATTTTAAAAACTTGGGCCAATTAAAATATTAGTAAAAACACAATAAATACCTTTTTTCACATTTGAGTGAAGTAGTAATCAACAAAAGAAGTGCTAAGAGGCAAAAGGGCATAATAAGAGGTGGTAAATGACATGAGCCATGGTGAAGCTGGTCACCTGAGAATCAGGGACAACTGCAAGTAGACTTAGTTGCTTGGTCACAGTAGCTCAGTTGCATATTAAAAAAAGAAATTTGTTGTAAGATAGTTTAAATTAAAATTGAACAGCGCAAGCAAAAAATATACAAGATTTGCATATGTGCAATCTCCAAGAAATAGGAATAGAATAGTTTATTTAGTTTATTTCTTACAGGGACCATGTACAAAATGCATTAATCACTTAAAAAGGGAGAAGATACACTGTGCCAGATTTAGCAAATAGCTAATTTCCATCTGCAGGTAGGATACTGGAATATACGCTATATACATGCAGGTGGGATAAATGATAAGGTGCAATAATATGGATGGAGTAGTTACAAGGAGAAGGCTCAAGAGAAAATGTGATCAAAGAAGCTGCAGGGTAAGTAAAGAGAAATTTATTTTATAAAAATGTATAGACGGTAAGAGTGAAGGCAACATGTTGTAAATTCATTACAATTTAATTTTTAATGTCCACTTATTTTAATATTCGCTTATCTTATAATTCTTGTAAATATTGTGTAAAGATTTTTGTTTTCATTTTTTTCAATTTTTTATTTTTTTTTATTTGTTATTTTTTAGTTGTTTTTGTTATATATTATGTATGGTGTCAAGGGATGAATAAAGCATCCGTCGGTCAGTCACTCAGTCAGTCAGTCGTCGCCACACATTATCAAAGTTCACTTCAGGACATTCTCCGGGTAACTATTCATCCCTGACGTAACGTACGGCCGTTGTTGCAAGCCGCACACCTGAAAATTCACAATAGAACTCCTGAGGAAATGTGGATTTTTCATCCGTTGATAGACTAGAATGCTATTTATTGGAAAAGATGTTGCTTCTGTATTAACAGAGAAATGCGTTTCCTTTGTGAGGTTAAACATTCAGATAAAGACTTCTTAAGTGGCTGTAAATCAAAGCCCAGGTCCATATTTGCGGTAATATGGCATGCACACAGGTCTTACCATTGTAATTCCAAACTGAGTCCACAATCAGGACTCGGTGGTAGCGGAAACACTGCAGGACTCTTTGTTCTTTATGCTGCTGAAGATGCTGTGATTCTTGGGGTGGCTGTGGCTCACTAAGTGGAGCTGATTATCTGTGGACCAGAGGCTTAAAGGTTCAATTAAAAAAGAGAATTATAACTTGTCTCTTGCCTGCAACAAAACAGGAAAGATCAAAATTACTGATAACATATTCTCTTTTGTGTCTTGGTAACAAGAATGTACAAAAAGATTTTCGACTCAACGCAAGTTTATTCCAAAAAATTCAAATTTATATTTAAGCCACAATCGTAGTCATAGTCCCTATTGACATACACTGACATAAACAGTCATCTTATCACTTGGACACTGTCTAACACTTCAGAGACACTTAAAAGCAAATTCCGTTCCAGAACAACATGTCCACACATTGTTAAAGTTCACTTCAGGACATTCTCTGGGTAACTCTGCATCCCTGACTCTAACATACACGTTCAACTACGCGTCATATTTTGGTCGTGTCAAGTGTTTTCCAATGTGCTGAACGATGTGTTCTCATCTAGGTCAAAAGAGCCATCGATGCTCTTGAATCTTACAGTCTTACAATGTTTTGCTGACCCATCCATCCACCCTGACCTCATCGATACACTGGGACTTCCGTAACTACCTTGCGTCTTGCCGTCGCCATAATTGGTACGACCACTTTGCAGTAACCACATGTTGTTTTACTGGCGCATGTTTAAACATCTGACTGCTTTTCCGTGCTGTTCATTCGTGGTCACCGCACACACACACACACGCATACTATTGGTCTTAGTAAGCTTACTCATTGTCCCTGTGCATGACGTATGATTCTCTCCATGCTTTCACACGAAGGTACAATGTGTTCACCCGCCCACTCTTTCTCTTTCTCTCACTCACAGACACACACATACAGGCAAGGACACGGCACAAAAGAAGATTCAGTCGCAAAGTTTTTGACAAAATATTAAATAGAGGAATCTTAATAGTGGAAAGCAAATAGTTCATACTTTAACAGACTTTTCGAAATGAAAGAGCGTCGCCTTGCTTCACTACGTGCTGCACCGGAAAATGCATTCCCGAAGCTGCCCTTAAAAGCTCCATGTGTATGCATGAAACAGAGACAAACATTGCACTCAAACGTCACTCCCACTTTCTTATATTGTTTCTCTCAGTCTCAATCGAGGCCAAGGTCACTTCTTAGTAGATCCATCTTCGTATTTGTTGAAGAGAGATGCTGGCTTGATTGTACATTCTTGATGTTTTATTTCTATAAAAAGACATTTTTCATTGATTTTGTTCACATCTTAAAAAGAAATATATACATTAGGGGTGGGAATCGATTAAAAAAATAATGTGATTAATTAGAGACTTGGTAGTTAATTAATCTCGATTAATCACATTTCAATCGCATAACAATATTTGCCCCAAAAAGCAAAATTTTTTTATTTAAATGGATTTTAATGGACGATTGAATCAAATAATAGACACAGACATGAATATTGTAAACTCAAGCTCTTTTAATGTCTGGAAAAATGCATTTAATTGCATTTCAATTCAAAACAGTAGAAAAAGAAAGAAAACATCCCTGGCCAAAGCTGAACAGACCTAAAGTTAAAGTGCCATTTTAAGTACTTTAAGTACTTTTTCAGAACAGTATTGACTTTAAATGGTATTAAAAAACAAACTTAAAAAAAAAAAAAAAAACAGTTTGGGCTGCCAACACATCTTGTCCGTACTCGGACCGGGACTGCTAGCGCTAACAGCTCCGGCACTGCAACATGCTTTGCATTTAGATGGCACCTAGGGTTGAAGTGCTTCTGTGGTATGCAAACTTTTATTTTTCGCACAATTTGCAAAAAACCCCAATTGTATCAAGGCTTCCATCAGGTAGTTTTTTTTGAAAAAATAATGCGTCTTCCATCAGTCCTAGAAACGTGCTTTCATCTGATGAGTCCATTTTGGTAGCCGTTAGCCGAGCTCTGACGTGTGCATCAGTGTAATCGGTGTACCAGGAAATCGTGCACTGACAAAAGTTCCACGTTGGTCGGAATACAAACTGTGATTAAATTCGTTAATATTTTTAATTTTTTTGTAATTAACGCGTTAAAGTATTAAAATACTTTAACGCCATGTATACATATATATATATATATACACCTCCATATATTGGATCTAACGTTCCAGAAACCTGTTCTGGACAAAAACAGCAATCACTGTTTAATGAAGTCAAGAAACAACTAAATTACCCGTAATCTCCTCCTTTCTCACCTTAGACAGCCACAGAGCGAAGCGCCAGACAAGATATAACAGTTTGTTTTCAGCGTGAATGCTGCCTGATTCAGTTTGTGTGTTTATATACTGTAGGTGTTGGAAGATTAGACCTGCCTGGTCACAAACTCTGTCCCTGTGGTCTCGGCGAAAGCGTTAATCCTTCTGTTTTGATTTGGGTGACATCTTTGGTGTTAAGCTGTCAGTTATCAAAGCGCTGATAAACAGATGGTATTATGGGTGTCGCTGTGACTTGACAGATAGCGGTGTGAGTCACACAGACTCCGATCACTCTCGCACACTGACCCACAGGCATATTGCCCACACACACTTAAATAAAAAAAGACACACACCTCCATACTACTGCAACAACACAGTTGCTCACGCGTTAGTCTTGTGTGTACTACGACATGACTATCCTTGGAGTCGGCGTGAATAAAAATGGAGTTTTCCGTCTTCATCGTTGCGGCCTTGGTCTCTATGACAACTACCCACAATGTCTTCTACACAGTTGAAGCAGAAGTAAAGTGGGGAGGTTTTCAGTTACCTCCATGCAAAGTGCAATAAACAGAGAAAAACATAAAAGTAAATCAAATCAAAATGCGGTGTCCTACCAAGGTAAGATTATCGTATTTCTCAAGATTTGCGTCCCAGGTGTCAGACAATGGCCCCAGATGTGGATTGTGGCTTAACACAAACAAAGGAAGACTAAAACCCGTCATATACCGTGCACAGCAATTAAGCACAGCGTGCGTTCATGCCATTTTAATTTTCAATAAATACCTTTTAAATAAATTCATTAATACCATCATACTATTTTCGCCACTTTGTCCTATTTCAGTCGTCGTGGGTGTAAGTGTGTTAATGCCAACATTAGTTTGTACTAACATATCTTTGTAGTCAGTTAATCCCGTACGACTGAAAATTCACAATAGAAGGGGTTTAGTTTAGACATTGCAGGACTCTTTGTTCTCCATGCAGCTGAAGATACTCACGAGGTATAGAGCTAATTGTCCGTGGACCAGAGGCTTAAACGTTCAATCCCCGACACATGGAACCATATGTCCTTGAGCAAGACACTGAACCTCAGATTGCTCCGACTGCTTGGCGCTGGTGCGTGAATGTGTGTGCGCTTGGGTAAATGTGACTCTAAAGCGCTTCGAGGTAGAAAAGTACTTCATCGATACAAGCCGTTTACCATGCACCATTTGTCGTGACTCCGTTTCATGTAAATCTGGATCCAATAATCTGCCGTCCTGCACGAAGGACAAAAATCTGTGCATCTAAAGAGTTGAAAACGTTTGAGTACTGTATATTAGATGTTAATTTGTGGCCGGGTGCAGGAGTAGCTTGATGCATTTATGCTGCTAACTCCACCATTGTAGCTTATTTTCATCCTTGCGTGTCTCTTTTATTTCCTCCGTTCTCGGCCACCTCTCGTTCACACTCTCCACCGAGCCGTCTTTGCCTCGGTTCTGTCCTCCGTTACCTCTCATCCCTTTTCATCTCCATCCTCCTCGTATTCCCTCTCTCTCTCTCTCTCTCTCTCTCTTTACCTCCACACTCTGTTCTCCAGCTGTTCACTGAGCTGTGTGTTTATTTGACATATTGAACTGTTTTGAAGCCAATAACCTTTCAGCGTTTCTTGAGCAGTAAGTGTTGCTCAAGCTTACAGAGGCACACACACACACACACACTCCCACGTGTCGAATGGCATATGCATTTATAAACTATGGACATGCACACTGCAGTGCATTAATGCATTTAAAGGCAAACACGGTGGCGCACTTACACATGAGTACATAAACTGCAAACTATTTAAATCTACAAACCATTGTCTGTTTTTTGTTTTTTTGCTGTAGCTGTAAATTTGACTAATAACAATATTAAGAGTATCTCACATAAATATTACTATATAACAAATCAGTGATTATTACTATATAATTAAGTATTATCTATGCACTATCTCATTATACACGCACTCATATTGCTGCCTGACATGCAAATACATTGTTCTGACTAATGTACAGTGAAAAAAGGACTATAAAATCTTAGCTTAACATTTTTTATAATGTAAGCAAGAGTCTCTAACAGACCAACACCAGCGTTCAGTGCTGCTTAGAACGCAGCACAATGCTTCCTGCATGCATACAAATAAATTATTTATTCACCTAATCTTCCATAAAGTAGAACTTTTATTTGATTAAATGCAGTTCTTCTTTTTGAATACTAAATCAAAGGCGGTACCATAACAGCCCGGTGTAGACTCAGTTCTTATCGGAGTGTGAGTCCTGTAACACGCCATTGGGGTTTCATTATGGGGGTGTTTCAATCGATCCAGAGAACAGTTACTGCACTGTCACTCTTTCACTGTCTCCGTCCATCATTGCTTAAAAAGCCCACCCAGACTATTTGACAGGCCCTGCAGGTCTTCAGTTCCCAACCGAGCGACCCCGGACTTGTGCCCTGCAGATATTTTGTGGGCCGGAGAAGTCTGATGATACCATTATAGAATGTACACAGGATAGGGTCCTTATAAAGTGTTATAGCAGTACGGTTGCTTTTTTACAGTTGTGTTTAATGACTCCAGTAAAAGTGGAGTGAGTGTGTGATTTTTACGCATCTGCTTGTATGCGGTCATTCCAGGAGTTTGATAGGTGTTTCATAATTTATCAGTGTTTTTGTTGAGAAAAAAAAAGGAAAGTTGTGATAATGAGCTTGTACACCGATCAGGCATAACATTATGACCTCCTGCCTGATATTTTGTAGGTTTCCTTTATGCTTCTAAAACAGTTGTGACTCATCAGAGAATGGGCCTTCTGAGGGTTTCCTGTGGTGTCTGGCAACAGAATGTTGTTAGTGGGAGGGCCTTTGAGGGGGAGGGGCCTCTGTGGATCGTTCCACAGATACTTGATCAGTTTGGGATCTCGTGAATTTGGAGGCCAGGTCAACACCTTGTGCTGTTCATGTTTTTTGAGTTGTTCCTAAAGGAGAACTAATCAAAGGGTGTCATTGCTATGGGGTGGGGGTGCCTGGTCTGGTCTAGGTGGGTGCTACATGTCTAAGTAACATCCACACCAATGAATACCAGGTCCAAAAGTTTCCCTGCAGAACACTGAATTGTCACAAAATGGTCAATGTTATTTACTTCTCCTGTTAGTGGTCATAATGTTATGCCTAATTGGTGTAGGTAAAGCTAGGTGTCCTGGACGGGCATGGCTAGAGCCTGGTGCAGAGTCCCTTTGCAGAATTCTACATTATCCCATTGCCACCATTTGAACATAGGGTGAAGAAAACTGAGCTCTTTCAAATGACTCTAAAATCTGATGCATCATGTACCCCGTGTGTAGACTTCCCTCACTGTCCAGCTGATGATGAGTGTGTATCAGTTAACTCTTGTCTCTGGTTGTTGTCTAGCAAGCTTAAGCCTTTTTTATCGATAGGCTGTATTGCCAACAGACGGTAGCTGTTGCAAAATGTCACAGCTGCTGAATGTCAGAAGTTTCTTGAAATAAGCCCCGAGAAAAATGCGATGTGACAAACGAGGTAAAACATGAGGGGCTGATCTAGTGGTGAATGTAAAACAAGCGATACTGACAATCCTAGGGTAAGAACGGGCGGTCTGGACGAGCGGGAGCAGGAAGATGACAACAAGTTCTGTGACAGCTGTAGAAAAGATTAGTGCAAGGGTTCAGAACAGTGTGAATCTGTAGCTGAATATTAATTATTGTTGTGGTAATAATTGGTTATGACAGCGTTTTTATGATCTTATTTGTCAAAATGTTGCACAATGAGAAGTTTTACTGAAACTTCTGGTTCAATGACACCAAAATGTAGCTCAACAAACTTCATTTGTGCATCTCATTTGTAGATTGTTCTAGAAGTTGGGATTGTTAAAGCTCATCAGAGGTTCCTTTAGTTTCTTTGACGACTGTGGATGGCAAGATAGTCAACCAGGAACTTGCCCAAATGTTGACTGAGCTTCTTCCTAATTCTTCTAAAGCAGCTGAAACTCTCAAGAACGTGTCAAAGTCCAGCATAGTTGCTCTTCATCAGAAATTTATGTGGGTATATTTTGCCTCTGTGAGCGAACTCCGAATTATAACTCGATTTAGCCAGTCCTCGTCTGAAATGCAAGCATGACCCAAGTTCATTTTTTTTTTTATATAAATTCCGCGGTTTATAAATTCCTACGTAAAACTCGAGTCTAAAATTAGGAATAACATGAATATATGAATCCTGCTTTGGGTTGCAAATGTAAATGAGGCTCACAGGTTAGTGTCTTGTATTTTAAACATTTGAAGCATTTGAACAGCAACACGGCGTGTCTCCGGCCGCGGATGCATTAATGTCTTCAGTGACACACAAGGGCGCTGTGTCTTCTGTATATCATTACTGTGAACATCTGCATAAATCTAACTACGCCTCTAATTTGATCTCTCAGCAGCCAACAGGTCTGGGTTCAGTCCTGACCTCTTCTCTCTCTCCCCAGAGCCTATATTCTGCTGCGGTTTTCCATAAATGAGTGATGATTGTGAGTATGTGGCAAATATGGAAATGAAACAATTATGAGCGATCAGCTGATTGACTGGCGTGGTCTCCGGCGGTAATGCATGTCCGCGCAAGGCGCTTTCTGTCTCTTTGCGAGTGGACCCTTCTATTAGCACTGCAGCGGCTTCTCACGGCATATGTCGCTCTGATTGGCAGGTGTGTATGCACGGCCGGAGGTTAGCAATACTTTACAGTGTGTATGCGTGCATCAGTTTCCCGGCACATTGGATTAACACGCAAGACACCATTAAACCAATCAGACTGGCTGGTCGGACAGCCATGACATGACAGGTCACATGTGTAACAGCTCCTCAAAGGTGAAATTAAAGCAAGTAGAGCTCCCTCTGGTGGCTGGCTGCAGTATAGGTCATAAGCTCCACCTCCTCCATGTTAGTGGATGGGACTGAACTAAAACGCTAAAATACACGTCAATTTCTTTTTTGTTGTTTTTCAAGGATAGGCTCTGTCATTTCAGGTGTTTAATATAGTAGTGATGCATACTCAAGTCTCCATTATTCTGATAAGTTCTGTTTTAGTTATTTGACGCTATAGAGGCAGGATGTGACATCATGATGACGACAAGCTGCCATGCCAATCCCTCTGTGAAGCAATCTTATAGGAACGTGAGAGCTGGAACAACAAATAAGTACAGTGTAGGTTAGCACTGATGCCTCACAGCAAGAAGGATCCAGGTTCGAATCCATCGGCCGACTGGTTCCTTTCTGTGTGGAGTTTGCATGTTCTCCCTGTGTCTGCATGGGTTCTCTCCAGGTACTCTAGCTTCCTCCCACCATCCAAAGACATGCTCGTTCGGTTAACTGGTGATTCTAAATTGGCCATAGGTGTGAGTGTGAATGTGGATGGTTCCCCCAGCGACCCTTCGCAGGACAAGCGGTTACAGAAGATGAATGAATGAAGTACAGTGTATAATCCAACATTTAACGAATTAAACGAAAACATGAGTCTGGCGGAAGTGTGAGCGGGGTCATCGATAACGAGGCTCTGCGTTGCTGTACTCGCAGACCGTACGGCGCAGACTCTGGCTCCAAACTCCCAAGATGGCGCCATCCGTATAACCGTGAAAACCACGTCAGTTTGGCCGATGCAAGGAAGTGGGGACGTGTGGTCCATATTTATATACAGTCTATGCTTTACACACACACACACACACACAAACGTGAACGCTAAACTTGCTGAAAATCTGTCTCTCATAGTGATGCCTTCAATCTGCAGGGGCTTTTGATTCTTTCAAGGGCGCAGCTGAACATGTGTCCACACAAACACACAAGTGCATACACACAGTGTTTCTCTCTATCTCTCTCTCTCTCTCTGTCTCTCTCTCTGTCTCTCTCTCTCTCCCAGGCCAGAGGAGAAGCCGGGCCAGTGTCTAGTCCTGGCCTGACAGTGTAGGGAGGGCCACAGAGGTGAGTGGGAGTTGATTGAGTTTGCTCAGCTACAGCCCATGGGACTGCAGACAATATTACAGGACTCAGACTCTCGCCCTTGCACGCACACACATGCACCTGAAGAGCGGCCGGCTACTACACACTCAATTTAATCAGGGCTTATGTCTATGGAAGTGAGCATATGTGACCTCTTCTGTTTCTGCGCCTTCCTCTCCAGCTCCCTCTGCCTTCCTAGCCGTCTATCAGAGTATCATTCTGTCCGTCTCATAGCTTCCTGCTCCCCTCGTCTGCACGACGGCCTGTCTTCTTTGATACATTTCTGACTGTTGCTATCACAGAGTGCTCACCTTTGAGACATGACAAGGCATGCATTTACTTCTGCAAAGCCCATTAACCCATACGTTCAAGATTTTAGATAACCTCCCGTAGTAAATTATACAAGAGAACATTGTACCATGTCTGTGACATTTTATAGATTCAATAATTAATCGACAAGATAAGTGACAATAAGAGAGCGACCGTTCGTCTTTTGGGACTTCTGCTGTCAGGCAGCACACATCTGACATGTGATACGGGTAGAAGAAGTGGTCTTGGTGCAGTAGATGAAATCTTTCCTGGAGAATTACCATGCTGCAGATGTGTGTGACTTCTTATAGAGAACAACGGGCAATTCACAAAACATGTTGTCACGAGCTGTTTTTATTTATGGTTTTCGTTCCTGGAAATACTCTGGTTTCGTATAAATGCCATATTTTTAATTAAAGCCCATGAAAGAAAGTTCTTGCCTACAAATGGTTCGTTTCGGTTTGTAGTTTTTGCCATCACACCTATTAGTAAAAATGTATTTGCCAAAATGATCACAAGATCCAGAAATGCAACCGGCAAAACGTCTCGGAGGACAAACAGGAAGTCACACGACTGGACGTGTCAGAGTAATTTTGGATGAAAGAAATGGAAGGAGTTTCTGGTTCTCCTCTGACCTACGAGACCTGCTGGGGTTATTTAGGTCTCTGTGATCACTTCTGCTCATCTGAGCTTGATCTGAACCTTAATGTGGAACATGTAAACAGCTGTGGACGCTTTGTCTGGCTGTGTCCTGTTTTTGACATTTCAATCCTGCGCACAGTCGACTTCTACGTAACTCGTACAAATTAAATTGGAGGTGAGCTGCGTCACTGAGCTAATTTTATCGGAACAAATAACAATTATGTGACGTGTAGGTGCAAAGCCGAGCTGAAAAAAATCAGGGCGGTCCATTTTCACATGCAAAGCTCTTTGGAAACTGAATCTGTGTTGCTCGTCAGACAGTCTTCTTTTGGAATAAGATATGAGCCTTTGCAAACTGTGTGAATAAGACATGTCATGGTGTCGACGAAGCCTGTATGTGAGTTTGTGCATGGGCACGGGAACATAATTGCAGCATTCAGGTCATTTTCTATTAACAGAATCAGATTGCTGCCCTCTCTTTCCTGTTGCATCCCTTCTTAAATCCTTTTTTTCCCCCCTCCCTCTCTCTCTCTCTCTCCCCATCCCCCAATATGATTCTTTCACATCTGTCCTCTTCTGCGTCTTTCACCGTGTCCCCCCCCCTTGTTTCTGTGCAGACTCCATCAAGAATCACTTTTTAATGACGGAGTCTGAACCCGGTGGCGGGACGCGAGCTTTCGAAGAGGAGGACGACATGCGGGAGATCAGAAGATTTGTGCGTGTAGACGAGATTTGTAACTTTAATCACCTCATCATGAGGACAGATTATTGCACAAGATGTAACACACACACACACACACACACACACACACCTCAGGTTGGGTGTGGATGGTGTAGGTGTGTTTTTATAGTCCGACTTTGTACAGACCTCCCCCCCTCCCTTTTGCAACCATCTTTTTCTTTTTAGGAATTGGATGATGATAATTTTGAATTCTAATGAATCATTTTAAATATATATATATATTTCAAATTAAATAACACATGCTACCTACAATCTGATTAAAAAAAATCTAATAAAATATTGTAATTTAATGATGAGACATTTATAGTAATTAACAAAAGAAAACAATAAATTAAATTGAAACAATTTAACATCAGTAACTACTTGCATTTTATATATATATATATATATATATATATATATATATATAAGAAAAATTAAGAAAACCTTTATTTGCCCCGCGATGGGGACATTACAGTTTATAACGGCATACAAAAGGGCAGAAAAATATAAAGAGTAAAAAGAGTTACCCTACTCTTTTAGATAAATAATAAAATAAAATAGAATAAAACAAATACAAGTACTGGCATATATACAAAAAGTATTGCTCACAGTACATAGTAAATAGTATATACTATATATATGCATATATAGACCAGAGGTTGCGCTAGACTTTTTCGTTGTCTGTCATTTTGACTGACAGGGTCATAAAAATCCCGTCATAATCTATTTTTACCTGTCATTTAAATTTTTTTAAATGATAATAAAGACATATTCAATAGCATTTAATTTTCATTAAAGTTTAATTAATTTTAAGTACTTTTTTCGGAACAGTACTGACTTTAAATGGTAACAAAAAAAAAAAGTTTTGGCTGCCGTCTTGTCCGTACTCGGAACGGGACTGCTAGCGTAAACAGCTCTTAGACGGTACCGTAGGGTTGAAGTGCTTTGGTGGTATGCAAATTCCATTTAAGTAGCCGTTAGCTGCATATGGTTAGCCGAGCTCTGACGTGTGCATCAGTATAATCGGTGTACCAGGAAATCGGGCACCGACACCAAGTGGTCAGGGGTGTGAATTGCAATCTGTCAAAATGATGGATGGCCTTCAGATTTTTCCGTCACATTTAAAAAAAAAAAACTGTCAATGACGGAAAATATTCGGTTAACGTGACCCCTGATATAGACTATACTTCAACCATGTGTTACACATACAGTAATTATCAGTGTCTGACAATGTGACAATCCTTCTGCTGCTGTATCTGTGCGAGTACAGGAGTTGAAATGTATTGAGATAGGAAATGAAAGTGATAAAATTATTATTAAGCTGACGTGTGTGACTTTACATAGAAAACAACAGGCATGGATTTAAAAAAAAAATTTTTTAAACTACACCACACGTTGGATTTGTCAGAGGCAGTTTTCCATTTCTGATTTCTCCTACTGGAAGAGAAATAAAAAAATTATTTTGTTATGAAATGTTACTATAGTTTGGTTTGTAGTGGTTGCCATATTTCTTAGTGTAAAAAATAACATCGATAAGATCAGGAAATTAAATAAAATTGAGAAAAATCTATCAGGACACAGTGAATTTACAGATTAGAACTGTAAATTCACTGTGCCAAATTTTGCCTGACTATGGACGATAATTCTCTGTATATCAGCAGTGTATTGCACAGTGTCCTTTGTGCATTTTGTATGTCTGCTAAAATATCAGATCACACATCACTGTGAATTATGTGCTTTTCATTAGTTTTACAGCGTCAAATTTCCCCTTTTGTCACTTCATCCACATTCAAATAGGTGCAAGAAAAACTCAACAACAATCGAAACATGACATAAAACATGAACTGAACGTTGGTAGACACTCCACTGGAATAGTATTGGCATTCACCTTCACCACACACACATACACACACACACACACACACACACACACACACACACACACACAAACACACACACCCTCTACCTCTAAAAGTATGCAGTAACAGTCACCTTTTCTCTCACCCTCTCTTTGCCTCTCCCAACCTGCCAACACCAACCTCTCTCTCTCTCTCTCTCTCTCTCTCTCTCTCTCTCTCTCTCTCTCTCTCTCTCTCTCTCTCTCTCTCTCACCCTCTCACCCTCTCTCTCTCTCTCTCTCACCCTCTCTCTCTCTGTGTCCCTCTCTCTCTGTCTAAAGGTGAATGTTAGCGGTCACTGTCGGCAGATTTGCCCAGAAAATTGAATCAGCCAGCAGGTTGGGGGGCCAGGGAGGCACAAGTGCCAAGCGCTACACTGATTTAATTTTCAGTGTGAGTGTGTGTGTGTGTGTGTGTGTGTCCACGATTGTCTATACATATGTGCCTACGTGTCTGTACTACATATGCAGCATTGTGTACATACTGTATGGTCTCTGTCCTGCAGAGAAATGCTGTCGCTAACAGCTGAGCTTCTGTTAACTACTTCGAGGCTACATCAACTGCCCCTTTATTCTGTTCTCCTGAATTCTTTTCTGTTTTTTTTTTCTTTCATGAAAAAGAAAAGGTTTTGTCAGACATGATGGATGTTTTACCCTACACCAATCAGGCATAACATTATGACCACCTTCCTAAGATTGTGTAGGTCTCCCTTGTGCCTCCAAAACAGTTGGGACTCATCAGAGAATGGACATGGGCCTTCTGGGGGTGTCCTGTGGTGTCTGGCAACAGGATGTTATTAATATTGTGGGGGGCCTTTGGGTCCTATGGATGGATCATCCCACAGATGCTTGATCGGTTTGAGTTTAGTGAACTTGGAGGCCAGGTCAACACCTTGTGCTGTTTTTTTTTTTAGTTGTTCCTAAAGTGTTTTTGTGTGTGTGTCTGTGTCAGACTGCATCCTGCTGGGGATGGCTGCTGCCATCAAGGGGTGTCATTGCTATGGGGTGGGGGTGCCTGGTCTGGTCTAGGTGGGTGCTACATGTCTAAGTAACATCCACATGAATGAATGCCAGGTCCAAAAGTTTCCCAGCAGAACATTGAATTGTCACAATATGGTCAATGTTATTTACTTCTCCTGTCCGTGGTCATAATGTTGTGGCTGATCGATGTGCCTATTGTCAGTCAGAGCTCACCCAAACACCCAAAGAACCTCTTGTTTTCTATGATTAGGGTGTATTTCTGTTTTAGATCAAATTTACGTCACCAACATATTATTACCTGCGCTCTGTCGAAATAATTCCCCAGTAAGTTTCTCTCCCAGCCTCGACCATAGCTTAGCTTAGCAAACTAGCATTGCATACCTACCAGCAGTAAAGGCATTGATGTTGACGTCACTTCACGCTGTCTGTGACTCGACCAAAAAGTCGTACTTGAACGCACCGCAAAGGCTATGGCCAACAGCCAGAGGCAACATGTGTTCTGTACCTGCATGAAAGGAAATAACTCTTCTGGGAAACCAAAAGAGCTGCTACTATTAGCTGGGAGGCTAGGAAGCTAGGAAGAGCTACAAACCGTCGTGCAGGGCTGGCCTCTCCTGAATCACGCTGATCACTTTGTTTACAGTTATTTGTTCAAGATGGTGTTGGAGAAGACCGTTTACAATCCCTTTTTGTCCTCATTCCTCTTCTCCGCGCGTTCGTTTAATGGACGACGCTGCACGCTTCGTGTCAGTTCATGAAGTCTGACTACGTATCTTTCCCTGACCCAGTTCTAATATACTACTACAGAAAGTTGTGTAGGATGCAGGCGAACTTGGGTGTGTCGTCTTCTGGTTGGCTCGTAATCTGACTCCGTCACTCCTCTTCACCTGCCACTCACGCCCATAACATCTGACTCGATCTTTGCTCCGTCTCCTCGAGTGAGTGCCTGCACACAACAACCTTAACAAAGAACACACTATCTTCCCTTATATGGACGTGCGGTTGATCTAGCGTTGGGTCACCTCGACCTGCTGCATCCCCTTCCTATATCTGTTATTGACATTCTTCTGTTCCTGCACGGCCTGGAATATTCTGTGGTTAGTAAGATACAATAAGCAGAACACACTCTTAACTACCATACATTTAATTACAGTAATTATCACACCATGTTATTAAACTATGATTAACTCCTCAGGTATTTTCATCAATTATATCTACAATGATCATGTCGTTATGCCGCCCAGTGCCAGTGATGGACAGACCAGAAAAACACTCACCAACCGTCCCATACCATAAAAATGTCACATTCCGAACTAGGCATGGCAAGTTCATTGGGATACTTCTTGTATAAAAAATAATCTATGTTTAAAAAAGTTCAAATTGTGTTTTCTGTGCAGCAAAAACACAACACAAGGAAAATCATAGGGGATAAAACTGAAGAAAGACAAAGCACGATCCCCAAATGACTGGCACAAAACCTTCAGCAGTATCTCAGCACTGTTTTTCAAAGGCAGTGAGCTCATTATTAGCCGACTATATGTATTATTATGGGAGTTGCATTACCTGAAATGCACCTAATTGGACCTTATAAACAAGATTAGCAGCTCTAGTTCTTGTACAAGAAGTTTTAGCTAAACCGCAATATGTTACATCATAAACATTAAAGCACATATTTGACATTCTGGACGACCTTTCAAGCCATGCAACAGTTATCTCGCTACAGAATAAATATCTTATCATGTATGCATGTTGAAACCTACCATTTCCTGTTAATGTGTTTATTGTGCCTCTAGGGGTAATGCTGACTTTGCACTCCTCACCTCCATTGTGGAGAGTTGAGGAAATAGGGGGTTGTATGTATTGAAACAAGTAGTGTTGTGTATATTTCAGAGACATCCATAGAAGCCCATTGTGTTTTTCTGTGTTCAGTATAAGGGGAGATGCTCCTCAATACGATAATACAATTAGTAGCCTCCCCACGAAGCAGAAAAACATTCGGCTAGAAATAATACACCTGCATTTATTTGCTACCAAGACCGAGATCCACATCCACCCTCCTTACAGACAAAAAAAAATGATGAAGAGGGAAATAAAACCACACTCTTCTGTTCTAAAGGCCGGCAACACAATGCGAGGCAAAGACAGAAACAACAGGCTGAGGAAACGTGCGACAGGCGGCAGAGAGACACAACTTATATCCACACAAAGATGTGACAGCAGACAGAAAGACGGCGAGAAAGAGAGAGATAAAGAGAGGTGCCTCGGGCTGTCAGGTGGAGCAAAAACAAACACCGGGTGCCATGTCGCCGAAGGGCCCGTTTCAGTCAGACTGACACTAAATTAGACCCTCCACTGTCTAGTTCAAAAGCAGCAAAACACTGAAACAACATCAAGTGTGAGCCTCCGCCCGTGCTGGTTTGAAGAGAAGGGTTTCTTCTCCGGCCTCAGATTTCAAACTTGTCCCCTCCTTTCTGATTTCTCCCTTCATCTCTTTCATCTTCAGCTTCCATCCCTTTTCATCCCGCCTCTGCGCCAGCCCCGCATCCATCCCCTACAACGCCTCCCTCCCATTGATTGTGCTGCCCTCTTCACCCCGTCTCTCTCATTCATAATTGAACAGCATTAACTGCCGCCGAGGCCGAGCAAGTCGTTTAATTAGCTGACCAGCCTGCAGAGACTCTGCCTTTTCACTGCTGCAAAACATACATTACGCTCCTGCTCGGAGAAAATTCAGAATACGGAGAATTGGCCCTTAGTGTGTTTGAATGTGGGGATGATGTTTTATAGTCAATAAATATTTTGCCTACTAAAGTTCTGTACTTTCCCCACTAATAGGAGGAGGATTTACTTTGACTAATTGGTGCTGGATTCATTGTTTTGTGTTAGTGTGTATTTTGCAGTGTTTTCTGGCTAATAATAGCAGAGGGTAACATTCAACCTCTTCAGTATATACTTTGCTTTTCCTGTGTAGAAATTCCATACATGTAGGTGAGTGACAGTAATGCAAAATTTCGCCAGTAGTCGCCATCTAATGGTTTGCCAATGCTAGTCAGTTTACAGAACTAAACTTTTCTTGGTTTTACTCTGAGCCGTACTAAACACACAAAGACATATCCTCAACTCCCCTCGGCTTTATTTATAAAGCATTTTAAATACAACACAGTTGGCCAAATAAAATGCATAAAAGAATTAGAAACGGAATAAACCCCTGCCGCCTTCGAGTGGAACTTGTGAACGCATCTTTACGGCACGGGAAGCTGTGTTCACAAAGTGCTTGTTCAAGTTCAACTGTTCGCATTAACACAACTGAAATCTCCTCGTGCCAGTTTTGTGCACCGGCAACAAAGGAGCTCCGTTCAGTTCAACTGAAAAGCGCTGCTGCTGCTGCTAGGCAACTGTTGGTGTCTAGAAACCACTTAAGCTAACCATTTGGCAAGCTAACCGGGGGGATGCCAAGGCCTAATGAAAACACAAGGCTGTTGGGAATATCACCATTTTCCTCAGACATACTGCAAGAATTAAGCTCTACACAACTAAACTGCAATATGTTCACTTACCGTCCACTTCCGCCATTTCTAAAAATAAAAAATGGCAGAAAACAACCAGAGGACTCTCTTTCTGAAAATGTCCAGGGGGAGGTTGTGAATTACCAGAACGTGCAGCGTTCCTACGGTCTCGTCTTGTGAGCATGGCCACTTCAGGAGACACCAACCCATACATACAGTAGCTTTGCTTGTCTACAAGAAAAGCTGTTGGTTCACGTTTAACTACTCACAGCTCTGCAGTATTATCTCTAGAGCGTGGTCAGCACACTGTGAGGACACCGTTGGGTGTAGCTCCAGGTACACCCAACGGTGTCATCACCAGTGCACTCTGTGAACTCCACACCAGGAACAGAGTAGTTGTATTGCACCAAATGTCCCATCAGTTGCTGTAAATAGAAAAACTGAATATGCCGTCAGTATAGGATCTCATGGGCATAAGTGATATTCTCCTAAATAAACTGGGGCGCTATCATTTAGTTTTTAGCTAATTGCTAACCTCTGCATGCTAACATGATACAAAATATTGTTCAGGCTAGATTTAAAGCACTTAAAACCTGGTTTAAAACCTAAATATGTCTCTGACACCTGGAGTGTTCCTCACTTAGTAAGCGACAACAAAAGATATTCTGGGATTTTTAGAAGCCTACTGAGGTGAAATAAATATCTTTCTTGACTGTTTATTTTCACATAAATTTTTTTTTTCTCATTATAACTGCCTGAAAAGGTGAGACTGCAAATCCCCTGCATGTTTCCTCACCAAGTGCTGGCGTTTCGGTTTGCACATTGTTCAGGTATTTATAGAGACGACATAACTGATATTCTGCCCAAAGATGGCTCTCTCATTTGGAAATTATTGTCAGACCTCATATACATATTTTAACTGAAGAAAAACAAAAGGTGTGCTAAGCTTCTTTTCTGCATTTACATCTTTTATTTACACATTCATCGAGTTGTTTGTGGTAATCATTTAATGGGAACTATGTAATCGCTGCATGATTCCAACTATTCCAACAGAGACGAGAACTTGATGTTAAAGTAAAAATGTTATTAAGATGAGTTTAGCTCACTGTTGTGCTGCCACGTATAGAAGATGTAATTGAAAGTGAAGAGAAAAAAAAGGTGAGAATGATGAGAATCCTGCGTAGTTTCCTCACTTGTCGGAAAGCTTGACACCTCTGGATGGAGCCCAGGTTGAGTATTTTTGCATCAGAAACAGTCATAAAAGTCAAGCAGGTATGCAGCATGGCAAGAAAGAAGGAAACAAAAATTATCCCGTGCCCACCTCATGCAGTTGTTAGTAGGGGTTGTACGACTTCAGATTTTTAGTAGTCGACTATTATGTAATGAAAGTCAAATCGACACTTTGCAACAATGAAATCTACATTCTTGACCTGAATACATATGCTGAGAAAGGACAGCTCATGCACTACATACTGTGCATGAGCAGATATATGTATAGCCTGTATAAAAACAGGCAGCAACTCAGCACCATCAGTAGCATTTAATAGTACTTCACAGCGTGTTGTTAGATGGCATAGTGTAGCAGGGTTATTTCTCTGAAGTCTTCTCTGTGTCTAGCAGCTACAGGTCTGATAACTTTCAAAATAAAATTTACAATTAAAATGTTGATGTGCAGCTTCCTTCCCTCTGTTACCACATTTAGTAAAGTCACTGCTGTCATCGAGAGGATTTGGACCGTTCCTCTGCTAACGTTTGCGGATGCCTAGTGTGCATAGCAGTAGTTTCTTGTATTTCAGGACTGACTTGCACATTTTGCATGTCACAAAAGTATGGGTGTCATCTTTAGTTATTAGTCAGCATGACGGCACCGCTGTGAATTTGACAAACCGACTAGTCTGTACAACCCTTAAGCCTAATTTATGCTTCCGCGTTGACACAGCGCGTCCGTGCGTACGGACCTATTGCGTCCTTGCGGACCCCCGTGCGTCCTACGCAAGGGCCAGACGCGCACCTCCCAAAAATCCTCGACGCGCGTCGAGGCGACGCAACAGCAACGCAGCAGCAACGCAGCGGCATTGGCTGTGATTGGTCCGCTAACTACATCCGCTGGAGACCGCTTTTCCGGTTTCCACTCATAAACTACATTGTCTCCTTTGTCGTGCCCTAATTTGCAAAAGAAGTATTTCTTCCTCTGCTTGAATAATTTGGAGCTCCAACGCCAGTCTCTCTGTCTCGGTGTCCATCGTACACTGTGACTACGGCAAAAGCCGGAAGGTAATAACGAGGCGAGATAGTCACAAGAGTCTCGGTCGGTCGGTCGGTCACAAAAAATCATAGCGCCCTCTACCGGTGTGGCATGCATTTCGACACATAAACCCCACGCAGAACCATCACGGTCTCACGACTGCGTCCGAGCAACTGCGTGGCCATTGCGTGACCATTGCGTGATCACTACGCGGAAGCATAATCTAACCTTTAGTCTGTACAGATTGTGTTCCCAGCACAACATGGCAGATAAAGTCAGTAGCTACTTAAGTGGAAAATGTAGCATCTATTGATTAATCATAAGAGTTAGTGGAAAGCAAAACAGAGTTAAAAGCACAGATTTATTGCCCAACGATCGGGCAGAAACATGATTTCAGATGAATGATAACGTTGTGGTATTGTTGCACTGTGTTCACTATAAAAAGCTAAAAGGTGGAAAACAGTGTAAAACAGATGTGAGAACAGATTAAAAGAAACCTTACACTACATACATTTTTTTAAAGCATGGGTGCAAAGGAGCAGTGATTGTTATCATTCTCAGTTTTCCCAGTCATTGCTGAGACTAAAACACAGTATCTTGGTCCGTACATGTGCATTGTTCCAGCCCCGAAGTTATTTTAGTCTCAGTGAAGAGCATTCATCATACTCTCTGCACCAGCTTGCTTCTGCGGTTTACAAATAATTACTGCACGCTCTGTAATTCATAACCTTCATCACAACTCTCTAATCCTGCACCGTGCTAACAAACCACACACTCGCGCGCCGCCTCCCCCAGCTTGTTGCGCTAATGCACGTTATTGATTCTGTCCAAACCTGACCACGCGGTCGCGTCCACAGGTTGTAGTTATCTATCGGCGATACTCACGGGAGCTGAAGAGTGGATGTGATTGCACATTGTGAGTGCACAGAAGTGTATAGTTAGCTCATCACTCTAGATATAATACTGGTTTGTCTCCCTCTCTCCCTCCCTCCTTGCTTTGTCTCAATTGTCTACTTATTTTTTCACTCTTATTTAGAGCTCACGTATACTCCGAATGACATCAGATTTTGTATGCCCATTACTTTTTGGCAAATACAGAATAATTAATAAAACACAACAGCCAGCAGTCACATTACCACCACTACATAAATGGACAAAACTATTTGTAGGAGACATTATTGCACACAAACTACTTTCATCTCTTGGAATGGGGTGACCGTTAACCCATGTATAACCCATATATTCATATTAATTCTGCTGCAGTCAGTTCCATCTACAAGTAAAAGTTCTTCAGACTAATGTGCAGTACCTGCTGAACTTGCCAGATTCAAACAACTCCAGCATTTACCATTTTGGGGTCTATGATATCCTAGGAACCCCTTGAGGAAACGTCTTTAAATTTGGAACGAGTGTTCACTTTGACTCAAGGATGAAGTGATTAGAATATAGAGGTCAAAGGTCACTGGGGCTCACAGAACAAGTTTTAAATGTGCTTAAATATCAGTGATTAATATCTTAATTTTGACAAAGTTCTGGGAGGATTAAATGAGGATATCGTGATGTTGTACAAAAACAGTTTTATTAAACTTATTGTTTATCACATATGTTAGGAATCTAGACAGACATGTATCTATCTATTTGACCACCTAGCTGGTAGCGATAGTTCAACCAGCTGATTGCCTAAAACAGTGTTGTGCAAGTTCACACTAAACAAGAACTAGTTCAAAGTTCAGTTCGCACAGATAAAAGTGAACTAGTTCAAGTTCATAGTTCACATTTTTTAATTAGACTCCAAAATGAACAGCTCGTATTCATTTTTTGCCCTGCGGTGCTGGAGAAGGCTTCCCTTATAGCTGCACCAGCCATGCTGTACGCCATAAATCGTACGTCGGCTGACAGCTGTTGCAAAACTTTTTTTTTCCTGAACTGGAGTGAACGTCGTTATTTCCCTCCAGATTGAGCGAAACTTGCGTCTACTCTCGCAGTTGGAAAATTATGCGTAGAGTTCACAGTTCACAAAAATATGAACGGCATTCGTTGAACACGTTCATGCACAACACTGGCTTAAAATAACCAGTCAAAAGTTTAGACCAGGGGTGTCAAACTCATTTTAGTTCAGGGGCCACATACAGCCCAGTTTGATGTCAAGGGGGCCGGACCAGTAACACGATAGCGTATTTACCTATAAATAACTACATCTCCAAATGTTTTCCTCCAAATGTTTCCCTAAACCCCACATTTATTAAGAAAAAGAAATGCAATTTCTGTTTAATTCTAGGTCTTTTATTGGAAAAATTGCAGTTAATGTCTTCAGTGTCATTTTTGCACTTCGCAAATTCATCCTGTGGGCCGGATTAGACCCTCTGGCGGGCCGGTTTTGGCCCCCGGGGCGTATGTTTGACACATATGGTTTAGACTCACCTACTGATGCAAGGTTTTTATTATTATTATTATTATTCGTTTTGTTGGTTTTCTTGCATCGTCCCTTTTGTGTGAAGCGATATCTCAGAATTGGGAACTTCTTCAAATCACAAGTCAGGCCAAAGGTCAGGGCAATTTTTTTCTTGCAAAAAAATCAAGAGTTCATCTGGCAGAATTTTACCCAATGTCGAAATGCATCAAATGAAGCAGTTGTCGTGGCAACTGAAAATCAGTCGCTTGTCTAGTGCAGATGAGAGTTGGTCAAAATACCAAGTTACGACACAATATTCATTTTCTAGAAAACCTTTATTGCTTGCAAGCAAGAGCCACTCATCAGCAACAGATGATGACTGAAGAGAGGCAGTCTCTGCTCAGCTTTTATACTAGCCTAAACAATGTTCATATCTGTAGTCACATCATAAGATCACATATGACTTGACACAACTCATCGTACTAACATCTCAACATACATCTCATGACACACATAACACTTCTCCTTCACTTTAACCATCATTGTGTGATATACAGTGACCTTTTTCCAGAACACATATACACAGAAGAGGTACTTCAAATACCCCTTCAGGATGAACTCCTTAAAGTGATTTCCTTATGTTAATTTTCACAACATATTATACAATGGAGCATACAACAACATATCCATTCATAACTTGCAACCACATGCTTATCATAATGTAGAGCTTCTGACCATACCACAAGCTTCCACCCTACATACAATCTAATGTTGCATCCACAAATGTTAGGTTTCATATATGATATAAGTACCTGGGTGTTCACCTTAACACCAAACTGGACTGGACTCACCACACGGACGCACTCTACAGGAAGGGACAGAGCAGGCTCTACCTTCTGAGGAGACTGCGGTCTTTTGGAGTGAAAGGGGCACTCCTGAAGACCTTCTTTGACTCTGTAGTGGCATCAGCCATCCTGTACGGAGTGGTCTGCTGGAACAGTGGCATCACAGAGAGGGAGAGGAAGAAGCTGGATAAGATCATCAGGAAGTCCAGCTGTGTCCTGGGCTGCCCCTTGGACTCAGTGAGGGAGGTGGGTGACGGGAGAGTTCTGGCTGAACTGTCCTCCATGCTGGACAATGAGTCCCACCCCCTGCACGGTGGCCTGACAGGACTGAGGAGCAGCTTCAGTGACAGACTGCTTCACCCTCGATGTGTGAAGGAAAGATACAGAAGGTCTTTCCTTCCTGCTGCTGTTAGGCTCCACAACGAGCACTCCTAATATGTGCAATATTATTACATCTTATGGTGTAATAACACAAGTCTGTGCAATATATCTTTTATCTATTATATCTTTGCTGTTGAAAACTGCAATTTCCCCATTGTGGGACAAATAAGGGTTTTCTTATTCTTATTCTTAAAATAATAAGGGACATTTAAGAATTTCCCTCACACAGTGGTGACATCTCACTGTATATTCAGACACAACTGTGACTCCATAGTGTTCTTCAAAAACTCTTCAATTCCTTCCTAATCTTCACTACATATGGATAGATAGATAGATAGATAGATAGAGAGGAACACAACCACAACCAGTTGCTATGGACATAGTTGTGTGGTGATCTCCACATTATCATGGCGAACAAGAAAAAGTGAAACTTTTTGTGAAACTTGAAAAACATGTCAGTGTTGGCAACGTCTTGCACTTGTACTTTCCAACCTCTTTCAGAACACTTTTTTGTTGGCCAGCAACAGTGATAGCTTTCTCAGCTTCCTTCAGCAAATTGCTTATAACCGGTAGTTGACCACATGAAAAGGCATATTAGTGAGCTGAAACCCTTATTCACAGCATTCACAGCACAGTCCTTTCATCTGTGGCGAAACCAGCTTACATCTCACATGTCCCACTGATTCATAAAACATTTGTCACAATTCGGAAAAAAATGAGATAGACGACGGACACGTAAATGAAGACGACAAGTGGTACTGACACCTCCAGATCATAACATACGCGTTGTGACACCGGTGACAGGGTGCCACTCAGAGCTCATTTTGTTGGGTAATAGCTCCTAAAAAAAAAACAACAAAAATATACCCCGAGGGTGAACCAGCATGTGTAATTCTAGCAATTTAAAAGGCTGAATGTTCTCTTGTGGCCTAAAATACTCAAGAACATGCATGCGGTGTGTGCCCATTCAGGTGAAGGCAATTAGGAAAGGAGCAATGAATGAAGCACTAGAAATTAACAAGACAAGCAACAAAGGGGGTACGAGTTGTGAGGTTCAGTCAGAGTCAGTTCATTGTTGCTTTTATGCCACTCGAAGCACTCTGCCCCTGTGTCATGATCAATCCATCTATCTATTTTTGGGTTTCATATTTTACACAACACACAGCACAGTCGGCTGATCTGAGAAATGATGTCAAGGAATAAATAAAACCACATTTATAACGGAGTTGATGTTTTGGTCCAGTTGCTGCAGCAGTTCATTCACTCTTCTCCCCTTCTCTGTCAGAAAGCCACGCAAATAAAAACAGTCAAATTCTTGCATTCACCGAAGTGTGCCGAAGTTTGAAGAGCAGATTGATTTAGTTTTGGCAAGTTTAGGGTTCATGGCTTGTTCAGATATGAAGACACGACGCTGACTGCAGTAGATGTTCGTAGAGAGCAGAAATTAGAACAACGAGGAAGTGGAAACATTTTGTTTTATGGTTGAATAAATCCATACAAAATACAAGTTTTTTTTATGGCATTAATAGTGAGGGTCCTATTAACCTGAAGACATCTGAAAGAGGCAACATGGAATAGATGATCCACAGAATTAAAATGACTGTGTCAGAGTTTGCTCTCTCTGCAACACTAGTATTTTAAATCACATACATTTTGCAACGTTTACGTCTCAAGGCTCTTTTATTAGAACTGTGGGACATAGACGTCGTGTCCTACGCACGTAACTTACACCGGTGCGAGTCGTTTATACTTGTGCGCTCAATCTGGCTCGCTCTGCAGAAACCCCACCCAAACACTAGTCGGCGCTGTGTCTTTTTTGTCAGTCAGGTTTCTACTTCCTGCTTCACTTTCAACAATGGTGACTGAAACTTTCGACTAAGTTTCGCCAAAGACGGCTCACACAAAATCTCTGAACCTCCTCAGTTAACCTTTCCTCAGTGTGTTCCATCTTTATTGATCCAAAACAATCAATTCAAAAATTGCGGAGATGGAGAAGCAGCCGGAAATACTAAAGCGGAAACACGCTACTACTGAGCGGATCAATCACAGCTCTTGCGGTCTGCGTCGCTGACACATACAGTCATGGGGAGGCGCACGTCAGGCTACAGCATTGGGGTCTGCGCTGTCACTGTAGCTACGACGTCAAATTGACACAGAAGCCTAAACCGCCTGTTAACACCCACTCTATTCCGTTTTAGCAGCCTGAAATGAGACTTTTTTGAAACACAGCTTCAAAACTCAGAGGTTGCTTTTCCTTGTGGACGAGAAAGCAAATAAACTCAGTAAACATTCGTACCGTTTGTTTACTGAGTTTGGTTCTGTTTTTGCTTGTGTGGATTCGATTTCAGTGTTTTGTTCATTTGGAACATTGAATGCAATATGTATTTGCTGTGTTGACTAAATAAAGAGCCGTTCGGGATCCGAAAGAGCCGGCTCTTCTTCGGGAGCCGTGGCAAAAGACCCGACTCTCAGAAAAGAGCCGAAGTTACCCATCACTAGGAGCTCCACCTGGTGGCTGGCTGTAGTATAAGTCACTAAAATAAATACACGTCAATTTTATTTTTTAATATAGATCTAACATATCAGAAATGTCATTGAATTCTAATACCCTTATGATTTTCCAATTAATTTTTGGATGTTTTTGTATTTTGTCTCCAAAGTATGCGCACCGTTGATATGAAGACAAGCCTGATGCAGTAAGACACAACATTTGTGTTGTTGTAGTCCACTGCACATAACCAGAACAAAAACTGTCTTGGGTAAATGTGCCTTCTTCCTTTGAAGGATCTTAAAGAAGTGGAATATTTACTACTGGTAGCACTACTTCCCCTCAGCATTCTTGGGACTGAAACTATTAGACTAGACATTTAGGGATTGATGTAACGGCTCAAAGGAGCTGTCTTCCTGTGAAGGTGTTTTTCGATTTCATACGCAGAGAAAGTCGTTTTGCAAATGACGTTCGCCGCAATTCCTGCAGTACAATGGAGTTTGCAGCCTCTGTTATTAGTTTAGTCACAGCGTGCAGACTCGCCACAGAGAAAGGGCCATGCTTCACATTTATCTTTATAAACGGAGGCACTACAGCGCACATACGGGCCGCCTACTGTAAACGTATACGCGTGTGATCGGAGGGAGGGAGGGAGGGAGGCAGCGGACATACGGGTGGAAGAGTTGTGATTGCATTTGTATGAGCTTGAATGTGCGGAGGTAGGTGGCGAGCGCGCCGTGCGTGTCCTCTAAACACCAATGAGAAGAGTTTGTCCTTCACGCGAAGCAGACGAGAACAAAATTGAATCTTTCCCTTTCGTTCCTGCCGACTGTTTGAATAGAGTAATATGCTTCGCTCTTTCCTTTCTCTCTCCTCAACAGTGTGCCAAACAAAGGGGCTGCTTTCAGCCTTTAATTGAAATGCTGGGTTGCATAAAAGGTGACACACACACACACATACACACATATTCCAGCATACAAAAAGCACGACATTCAGTGCTACCTCACAGACACACACAAATAAACATGGATGTAGCTTGCAGACGTACGCGCATCCAAATATAAAACCTTGCCCATGTCTTATTGTAAGGTCTGACTGCCTTCATTTCCTTCTGCCCTCCATTCGATCTTAATATTTTTCAAACACACACTAATTTTGTATAAAATCTGCTCCTTGGTCCGACTCATCCTCTATTTTTTTACCCCTTTCTTTCCTTTCTTCATTCTCAACCCTCTGATACCTCCTTCCCTCGATCCTCATTATCCTCCTCTGCCACAGTGGACACGGAGCGGCGGCGGAATAGAAACGGAGTGAGGACACACTCGGTGACCCTCCTCTCCTCTTCATCCGCCCCTCTTCCTCCTCCTCCTCCTCCCGTTTCCTCTTCCTCCTTCCCGCGCCTCGTTTTAAGGGTTTTAAAGGAGATCGCTTACCGTGCCCCCCTCCCCTTCCCCCCACCCCTCCCTTCAATGTGGCATTCTACTAATGCTAACAAGCCATTTTTAGGAAAAGTGAAACTTTTTTTTTTTCCCCGCGCACAATGTGACAAGTGTCTGGAGAAGAAAAATAACCAGGCGAAAATTCAAAATGCCAAGGTGTAGCTTTAAGACGACAAGGCTAAATTGGCTATTATTTTTCCCCTTCCTGTCTGTGCTGTCCTGTCCCGTCTGTCCCTCTATACGTCTCCCCTCTTCCTCGCGGTCATTTTCTTTATTAATGAATGCAGGCAGCCGCACACACACACACACACACCTACGACTGCGAGCAGGTGTTTGCGAGGACTCAAACTTTACATCTTAATCAGTGAGGGCTTTAGCTGCAAGTATACTGATGCAGGTAAAGTCCAATTATACCATAAGAATGCTTGCAACCTGTAAGATAAAAATAAGGTGGAAGCAGTTTTTTTTTTTCACTCATTAAGATTTGAATTAATGCGTTACAGTTCTGCACCATGAGGTGTAATGTGTAGCACACGTTGCCTTGCTTATAATAAAATATAGAACCTGATTGGGCCGGGGACTCTGATTTTGGTGGAGCAGGGTGACACATTTGTCGCTGACAAGCCGAGAAGGAGCGCTGCTTGACTTGTTTGTGCAGGATGACATTTAACACATGTTTTTTTTTTTCTATTTGTTTCTTATTATCTCTTTGTTTTTCAATTTCTCTTTTTAATTTCCTGTTGCAGTGGCGTGGTGGTTAGCACTGATGCCTCACAGCAAGAAGGTTGGGTTCGAATGGCTTCCTCCCACCAACATGCTGGTTAGGTTCATTGGTAATTCTAAATTGGCCGTAGGTGTGAGTGTGAATGGTTGTCTGTCTCTGTATCTTTGTGTTAGCCCTGCGATAGACTGGAGACCTGTCCAGGGTGTACCCCGCCTCTCCCAATGACAGCTTGGATAGGCTCCAGCCTCCCCCCTGCGGTCCTCCAGAGGACAAGCGGTTACAGGAAATGAATGAATGAATAATTTGCTGTTTCTTTCTGGCTTCAAGGTTTTGCTTTATTGCTCATGTGATCCCAGATTACTCATTGAAAGGCAGTTGTAGTCACTTCCTATACTACAGACACAAGATAAATGCATACATAGGACAAATATACTTGAGTATGTCTGATATTATTGGGATTTTGTGTTGGCTAGATCTGCTCTTTTCATCCATGCAACCATGTTTTTGACATGCGTCATGTACTCTTGTTTGTAGCATGTATGCTTTGTCCAGTTGTATGCTTGTATGAATTCATCTGCTTCCTTTTCCTGCTTTCTTCCCCTCAGCCACATAGGTCTCTTCACATTAGCTGGGTTCTGCTAAAGGTTTCTTCCTATTAAACAATTTTTTTTTCATGCCACAGCCGTCTTAGTGGCGTCTTACTAAAAACTTTTAGAACTTAAAGTTTCTGCAAATCCAGCAGCAAGGCAAGGGCCTCTTTCTCTGTGGTGCTATAGTTTATCTGATGTTGGTGTTACCTTTTAGAGTAGTAGCAGATGGATTGATCAGTGCCCGGCTTTTCTTCCTGTAGAACAACAGCACCGGCACAAAGTTGGGTGCAGCATGAACAGTTGCCCTTCAGTACATTACAAAGCCTTAACTGACTCTAAGTCAGTCTAACAAACATCGGTCGGAACTAAAATACCTTCAAAGGAAGGCATCGGACTTCTGCAGAGGTGAAAAAAAAACAAAAAACAAAACAGTTTTAGTAATTGAAAAATTTAAAATATTTTAGAGTTTAAATGTGAAAATGCACCAAAGTGCTTCCCTCTTCGAGTCTGCAGTAATCAGTCTACAGGACACCAGTCTCCCAATGAGCACAGTGGAGCAGGTCATAACATAGTGGATAAAAATAAAAGACAAAAAAAAACATTACTATGTGGATAAACATCAAAACCAAAGAAAGGAGTGGTTGTTGAATACTGAATGTTCTGTTGGCATGGTTAACATTAAAGGCTCATTTAAGGTACTGCGGGACATAGATGGCGTAACCTTCGCACGTAGCCTACGCCGATGTCAGCTGCTTATACTTTGACGCTCGTCAGTCTGGCTCGCTCTCTAAAAACGCCCACCCAGACCACCCAGTCAGACACTCCCTGCTTTACTTTCAGCAATGGCGACTGAGACCTTCGCAGAAATTTCGCCAAAGACGAGTCATACAGATGTTTGTATATCAGAACCTCCTCAGGTAACCTGTCCTCGATGTGTTCTGTCTTTATTTATCCAAAACAATCAACTCGAAAATTGCGGAGATGGAGAAGCAGATGGAAATACTAAAATGGAAACACGTTGCTACCAAGCGGACCAATCACAGCTCTTGCTCTCTGTGTCGCCGTGATGCGTAGTTACATTTCTGGGCAGGTGCACGTACGGCTGCGGCGTTAGGGTGTGCGTAGGGTCTGGGCTGTCGGCGTAGCTACGGCGTCAGATTGACGCAGAAGCCTAAACCACCTATTAGCCTCCTAACTGGGATAGTGGTGCGCATGTAAACGCAACACGATATGAAAGATTTGTTAGTGTCTTCGCTGTGTCACCAATGGGACATTCATTGCCTGCCTTGTCAATCGAAAACACTGTATGTTTCACAAGGCATTGATTCACCAGGTGAACCAGATACCACACGAATCTGAACAGGAATCATGACCTCACTGAGCGGTTGTGTGCTGAAAACAAACAATTGAAAAAATGTGTTCCCGAACTAACTCAACTCCTTTCAGTGTGAAAAGGTGTTCAACAAACGCTTGAAGGCTCTACTCTGAACATCACTTGGCAAAGGCCGGAGTTAGTCAGAGTTGCACCACCACCTGCCAGACTGGAGTGTGAAACTGATGATGTGGTGGATTTGGGCGATTGACCATGTGGTTCTCTGTTGAAGGAAAAATAACAAAGTGAATCCACTCATTTTTATGGGCAAAAAAAAAAAAAGAAGAAAGAAAAAGAAAGAAGCAGAAATCTTTCAAAGTGTTTCTTTTTGGTCATAGTTTCACAGATGCACTCTTTGAATTATGTACCTCAACTTAATAATTTAATGCCAAATTATGAACACAGCAGATATAACAGGGCCGCGTCCTTCAAAATAGGTGCACAAATAGTTCACCATTTTATGGTGAAGCGTATAATTTATCTTCAGTGCTACAAACCACTTAATGAACCCTCAAAAAAAAAACAAAAAAAAACGTATTTAATCAAGTTTCTCCTTCAAAGTGTCACCAATGTGTATCTACGGCTGTGTGCAAATATGAACGAGGCTTGCCAAGAGACCGCATCCCCCCCCGTTCTGACCTCAGCAACTTTAACACTTGACCGTTTGATATTTGGCCTCAGCGGTGCTGCATCAGTTTCAGAAGTCACAAAGAGCAAACAGAGGGATGACAGCAAACCCACAGAGAGAGATAGAGAGAGAGAGAGAGAGGGGAGGGAGGCAGAGAGGATGCTTCCACTGCAGGGAGGAGGAGGAGAGGAGACAAATTTTCAAAGGAAGCAAATGTGTAAAAGCTGGAGATATGTTGAGTTATTTAGAACCTCGATGCTCATGAGAGCGCTCACTGTACTCCCATATACTGTATATTGTATGTTATTTGTCAAAGTTTAATCATTGTCAAGTCTATACTAACTTCAGACACACATTTAAAATGCGGAAAACAAGCAGGAAGCAGCAGTCACTCACGAAGCTACAACCCCTTTTTTGCTTGTGTCTCATCTGTTGTCAAATAATCAGATTGCTAGTCCTTGACTTTATCTTCATGTCTGCCTACATGTAAGTGAAGTATTAGGTGAATTCCCAGGGCGGAGGAGGAGGAGGAGGAGGAGGAGGCGGATGGGGCTCAGCTTCCTTCCACCATCACAAATCATTCTTAATAATTATCCCGCGGATCCGCAACAAAGAGAAAATATTGTAATGAGGCGCTTCTTCGCTGCTTTTCCTCCGCACATTGCAGCCGAGGTGAAAACTCATTTTTCAGCCGTGCATTTGCATAAATTCTCCTCTTTTTTAACTTGGTGCTGCCAAAAGTGATAAAGTGCATGCAGCATCCAGGGTGGAGGAGTGGGGGGAGAGGGAGGGGAGAGGGGTGAGGAAAGGAGAGGGGTTTTAGGTAGAAGAGCACGAGAAGAAATTAAGTTTGAAATAATAGAGAATGCACAAGATCTGCATATTCTGTCTGTAAAAGGGGGAGGGGTAGTTGTACATAGGCAGGGAAAAGCGGTTGGACCACGAGAGGAAGGGTTGGCTGTAGTTAGAACCAAAAGGAAAAGATGGAGAAAGAACATCAGGTCTGATTTTGTAATGAAGAGAGAGGGAGGAGAGTCGAAGGGAGAGGCTGAGATAATGTGAGTGGGACATATAACAAACAGAGAAAGCTGCAGGCAGGAGGCTATAATGGACTTTTGAGTGGAGGGAACGAGAGATAGATTTACGAGGAGAGAGGGATGAGTGCGGGGAAATACAGAGATAGTGTGATGGAGTGCTAAGTGGAAGGGGTAAATTGTAGCCCTGCCTGTGCTCTGTTTTTACAAAGCCCGTCATGAAAACGGTGTTTAAATTTAATAGGCGGCTGCTGCGCCACACGCAAACACACGCACACGCCGAAACACTCGAGACGTATCTCACCGTGGTGGTGCAGGATTCACGCTGTAATCCTCGAAAGCTGAGAGCGTCTACGCTGCATTTGACACCGACTCATTCGTCCGGAGTAACGTTGTTTATGTAACACGTTCTAAAAGCTAACTCCTGTGCTGCCTAAAATTAAGTGCCTGCATTATTAATATCTCAGCATCCCTTTGATTTCACTGATGGAAGTTTAGCAATGTACACTTATCATTTATGAAAGAGCTATAAAGCTAACTTCGCATGAGTGAGGGCGCTTGGAATTCCTGGAGACAGCTCTGTGTCCGCAGTAGTTCTGCGCCGGAGAAATGATCGGAAGTTGCATCAGTGAGTTGGACAGTGGGTTAGACTCAACCAGAAAGTAATGGTCAGTGGTTTTTAAAGGTAAAACAGGTGTTTACAGAGCCAGTTCTATTTTGGTGCCCTAGGCGAATTTATGGTTAGAAAAAACAACATACGTCTACACTGGGGCCTCTTTTCTCTGCTTTCATAAAGCCGCACCTAAGGGCTTGGATGGCCTTTTCATGGTGACAGTATCTTCTTATTTTCCTCGTTGACGCCTGTCAGTAAGAACTGCAGCGCTACCTGAGTTGCGCATTGATAGCATGCCCCACCCCCCTCTTCCAAAGTGCACAGTGCAAGACAGAGTACAAGGAAAGAGCACCAGTCGGGTCGGCGACCCCAAGCCACCAAACCACCCGTCTGAGAGTTGACTTTTGTCACTCTCTATACCTTGCAAGCAATGTGGTTTTGTTAGTCGATGCATCCTGTTTCCTGCCAAAAAGTGTAGTGATCACTTCTGCCTTTAAGTCCTTGCATTGGATCTGTACTTCTTACAATCTTTAAAATGTCAAAAGGTGGATTGTTGGCAGAAATCCTTCACAGGTTGAAATGAGGTTGAGCATTTATGGTTCTCCCATTAATCTCGCAAATGTAAATGTAGAAGGTCGTACAAGTGAAAGTCCCTTCCTGATTTGCTTTTTGACAAAGTTCCAGTCTTTAGCATTTTTTTCTGAACTTGAACTTGCACAGTGGCGTGGTGGTTAGCACTGATGCCTCACAGCAAGAAGGTTCTGGGTTCGAATCCCGGCCGACTGGGGCCTTTCTGTGTGGAGTTTGCATGTACTCCCTGTGTCTGCATGAGTTCTCTCCGGGTACTCCGACTTCCTGTCCAAAGACATGCTTGGTTGTCTGTCTCTGTGTTAGCCCTGAGACAGACTGAAGACCTGTGCAGGGTGTACCCCGCCTCTCGCCCAATGACAGCTGGGATAGGCTCCAGCAGACCCCGCAATCCTCCAGAGGACAAGCGGTTACAAAAAAATGAATGAATAAATGTATCTGGATTATCCTCAAAGACTGAAGAAGAGCTCTGCATTCATTCAGAGAGTTTTCGTTACAGGTTTGAATCAGAAGAAACTAATTTATGCGACATGCACCTTCGCAGAAATGCTGCAACCACCGTGGTTGGTCCAAAATGCATTTCGTCGTCCATATCTCTCAGACAAACACAGTTCCATGTTCATGCACATCACTCATTTCCAACCTCCTCTCGAGTTTCTGTGTTGCAGTCATTTCAGCAAACAGTTGTTCAACATTTATTAGCGCCAGCTCCAGCATGATCTGCTCCGGTTCAGTCGCCATAGTTTAAGAAGAAGTTCGTGAACATGGTGTCACAGAAATCACAAAACCATCTAGCAGTCATTTAAAGGAACAGTATGTAGGATTGTGGCCAAAACTGGCCAAAACTGGTACTGCAATCACTTTCAAAATACTGTAGAACGTTGTATCCCCTCAGCCTCCCCCCTGACTCGAGGTTGCCAGCTAGGCTGCAGGATCCAGCAGGAACGTAGGCTGCTACAAGGAGCTTCCAATGGCAAGTGACGAGTCCTACACAGTAAGTTTTTTTTTCTGTTAATAAAGTTTATGCTTCATGAGAGATGTTGTGCGAAGTAATTATGTATCGCAAAAATTTACTAATGGCGATTAGCCAAATATTTCGTAAAGATGTACTGTAATACCACATTTCAGTCGGCACATAGATTGTTTTCATACCCTGCTAGTGGTGCGATAGCGCTTTTTATGAACGCATTTAGCACGGGCGACCATGGAAAATCTACTGTCTATATGTACGGAAGCACGGGGCTTTTAGCCTATACCAACAAACATGGTAGAATATAGCATCCAAAAGTCGAGGGTCAATTCCATGCCATTCCGGACTTTGTCACGACGTATTTCGGATTCATAACGAGGTCTTTTAGGTTTAGTAACGTTATACATGTTTTATCCGACACGTTCGTAGCTGCAGCTGTGGTAACTAGAGCAGAGCTGGCAACCGGAAAACGAAACTCTACTGACTTCGTGATTAGTAGATAGCTTGAGGGTGGTGCCTCAGGCCAAAACACAACATGACAACATCAACATCAGTTGAGGGCTGCAACTTTCACTTTTAAATGACAATATCCTGGCCGGACCACTGTTGTCAGTGATATAAGTATTTGAAATGAACATGATTTCTTCATGTCTAGTGACATATCAGGGCCATTTTATGATTAATTGAAATACATTTCTTACATACTGTTCCTTTAACATAATTCCAAATTAGTTACCGGCTTTATGTTCTTTCTTTAGATTTATCTATGCCATGGATTCATTTATGGACGGATTCATTTGAAAGAAGTCAAAAGACTGAAGCAACACTAAGCTAAAAAGAAATCCTGCTTACTCACTAAAACTGATATCTAGTAATTATCCCAAAAACTAGGTGTTGAGTTTACTTTTAAAGGCAGTTTTAATATTAAAAGATCCTCTTGTCAGATTTTACAGCGCAGATAAAAGCTTCAGTCAGTGCTAAGACAGAAACTCTGGCTGATACTGGTCCTGATAACACGAAATATGCCCCAAAAAAATGACAAAGAATTTATTTTTCCAAGTGTTTCATGTAATAAATGCTTTGTGGGGTGAGACAAGCGGCAGTTATACTGATGTAAACTACGAGCAGACACATAAAAGACAGAAATAAGTAGGATGCACTGCATCCTCTGTCAGCGTCAACACTGACCAGAAGCTAAAACAGACGGAAACACAAAAGAATCCGTCTTTGATATGGAAATAAATCGCACTATAAATACACGGCTGCGTTTCACGAAATCGGACTGTGCAGCTTTTGCTTTTGTGCTTTTTTTTCGGTTTGAAAGGAAAGCATTTCAGCTGCAGCACCCGCGGGTTAAATAACGCCTAATACACACTAACAAACACACACACACCAGCAGCAGCAAATCTCTATTTTAGCTCTCATGAGTTATCCCACAAAGGCAGAAAACACACCCGTCCCATCCATTCTCATAGAGATTCATGTGTATTGCGTACACACACACACACACACACACACACACACACACACATACAGTATTTTTGTACAGAGACACACGGACTCAGAGCTTGGCCTTGTCTGGTGCAGTCATGGCTGGCTCTGGACTAACAGAGATATATGAGGGAAGCGAGCCGTGTGGAGAACAACATTTATCTACAACCCCGTCCCTTTAGTATGCAAGGACAGCTACCAACAGAAACACTTGGCTTCGCTCTCTTTATCTCTCCGTCTGTCTTTCTTCCCCCCGTCGGCTCACTCCGGAGCAAATTATCGTCAAGAAAGCGGCACATCAGAGTTTATTGACATTTTTATACCTCCGTCTTTCCATATTAATACTCGAGACGGTGGAAGGTGTCTGTTCCCGGAGCTCCCGTACTCTCTGCAGCTCCCCGCCCGTAGAGTGGTCAGTGTTACGAGTAATTCATATTAATGTAAAAAAGTGTTTCAGGTCCTTCGCGGACTGCAGCTACTTAGCAATCACTCACTTAGCGCCGCAGACGATAAAGTCAACCGTCCTCGGGATCGGCGGTGGAGGAGCGAGATCAGAGTGAGCGGGAATGCGAGGGCGCTTTCTCACTTCGCCTTCTTTTATGCGTGAATTTAAGCAGGAATTATTCATGTCATAAAACTAAAACGGGTAATACATGCTGAAAGGTATTTCATCCTCTCTGGTTTGTAGGTTCAAGTGTGTTTTGCCTGGTAAATATGTGTTCTGTTGTTACAGTATGTTGTGTACTTACTGACAGTGAAGGGGTCTCTATCCATCACGTAAACAAAGATCACAGGAGGTGCATTTATATCTGCTCTGAGGCTGAGTTTGTCGTAATTAGATTTGCACGTTTTAATTAAAATCTTAGCGATACTCTTACGGGATGATCAAAAGTCCATATACACCGATCAGGCATAACATTATGATTCCTAATATTGTGCAGGTCTCCCTTGTGCCTCCAAAACAGTTGTGGTCCTATGGGTTGAGGGGAGGGGCCTCTGTAGATCATCCCACAGTTACTTGATCAGTTTGGGATCTAGTGAATTTGGAGGCCAGGTCAACACCTTGTGCTGTTCTTAATGTTTTTTTTTTTTAGTTGTTCCTAAAGCGTTTTTGTGTGTATGTCTGTGTCAGGCTGCATCCTGCTGGGGATGGCTGCTGCCATCAAGGAGTGTCATTGCTATGGGGTGGGGGTGCCTGGTCTGGTCTAGGTGGGTGCTACATGTCTAAGTAACATCCACATGAATGAATGCCAGTAGCCCTAACCCTAGCCCTAGCCCTAGCCCAGCAGAAATATGGTGAAGCATTGATGCAGGTGAAGACAGAGATCAACAAAGACAGAGGAGAGATTTTGACAACAGAGGCAAAGCAGCAATTTAAAAAAACAAAGGTGTTCTATTGAAGTGACGCTAGTGGTTTATTCGTGCCACGGAAGGAGGACTTCCTGCTTTATCTCATGGGCCCTGCATACACTGATTTTGGAGGCCAGGTCAACACCTTGTGCTGTTCCTCATGTTTTTTTTTAGTTGTTCCTAAAGCGTTTTTGTGTGTGTGTCTGTGTCAGGCTGCATCCTGCTGGGGATGGCTGCTGCCATCAAGGAGTGTCATTGCTATGGGGTGGGGGTGCCTGGTCTGGTCTAGGTGGGTGCTACATGTCTAAGTAACATCCACATGAATGAATGTCAGGTCCAAAAGTTTCCCAAATGTTGTTTGACTTTTATTATGAGAGTCGTCACAGGAAATCCACAGTGTCTGTCAGTGAGGTTAGCACTTGCATACTAAAAAATATGTCTACTAAAAAACAAGATTACCTTCATTTTTGTCATTTCACAACAGCGGACGGCTTTGATACATACGATGGAGTAATGGAACAAACAGACGTAGAGCTGCAGACGACGGGCTGCACGCCTCCAGCTCCTCATTTAGCTGCTGCTGACAGACTCATTCTGTGTGCAGCATAAGCTCAAATCACAGGTGAAATGTCTGAGCTTGACCCTTATAGCATGGAGGTCACTTTAAACAAAGCAGAGTATTTTTGCATCGAGGTATTACTGCCTCAGCGAGGTCCGTTTAATAACTTTTCCACTGTTCACAGAGGGATTGTGATTTACAGTATGCCAGGCCAGGATCATAATAATGCCTCAACGATATACCTCTAATTCCATATGTTTTTCTTGTAGTCCCGTTGTGTAAGGTCCAGTTGGTGCCGTACAGTGCAAAGCATTGTGTGTCTGTGTTTTAGTGCTTACGACTGAAGTGCTTCTGTAATCTGAAGTGAAACAGTGTGAAAGATCACATTTCTCAGAACCTGTGATTTACCCTGCCTCCATACCGTCATACAGTACTATGTTTGAGTCTGAGCGCAGACAGGTATTTCAGGGTTTAACAAAAACACTTCAGCTCTCTCTCATTCCAGTTCCCTACTGTTCCACTGTCAGTCTCTCTCACACACACACACACACTCAGACAAACAGTGGTGGTCTCGCTGTGTGAGAGTGACCCAGACATTTGGCATCTTTCACGTCGGGGTGCAGCCTCTTTCTTTCCCTCCATTCTGCTCACCAGACACAAAGGAGAGGAGAAGGGCGGGAGGGAGGGGAGGAAGGGGGAGGCAGAAGGTCAGCAGAAGAGGGGGGAAATAGATTGGGCGTAATGATGATCCAAAAAAAAATAATAATAATAATAAAAAAAATACAGAGGATGAGCGCTGAGGGTGGTAGAGCAATGGAGAAGAATGGGAAGGAAAGGAAGTGGTGCAGAGGCAGAGAGAAATATGGTGAAGCATTGGTGCAGGTGAAGAAACAGATCAACAAAGACAGATGGAGAGAAATTTAGACAACAGAGACAAAGCCATCCATCAGCACTTTAAAAAAAAAACAATCTGTTCTGTTCAAGTGATGCTAGTGGTTTTTATTTGTGCCACGGAAAGAGGTCTTCTTGCTTTATTTCATGTGGGGCCCGCAGGTTTGTACCGTCAGGGTGAATGTTGTCAAATCAAATCTGGTGCCTTTTTGATAATAATCCCATGTAAGTTTCTGATGCATATTAGTTAAAAGCAAGAAAAACTTTTATGAAATGAACGTTTAAGAAAAATATTTGCTTCACTTCAGGTATGGATGCTGGATAAAAGCAGCAATGGAACAAGACGGGTAGTTGAAACGTTATCTTAAACACATGGGCAAACTAACCTTCTTTGTACGACTTTATCAGCCAGTTTATTGTTAGGGATCCCCAACTTTACACCAATCAAGCATAACATTATGACCTCCTTCCTAATATTGTGTGGGTCTCCCTTGTGCCTCCGAAACAGTTGGGACTCATCAGAGAATGGGCATGGGCCTTCTGAGGGTGTCCTGTGGTGTCTGGTAGCAAAATGTTGTTAGTAGGGGGCCTTTGAGGGGAGGGGCCTCTGTGGATCATCCCACAGATACTTGATCAGTTTGGGATCTAGTGAATTTGGAGGCCAGGTCAACACCTTGTGCTGTTCTTCATGTTCACTCAACTATCACAATCCTGTGACTTTAAATGTATACCCCTAAATCTGGGGCTGCTCCTGCCAAATCTCTTACAGAAGGCAATTCTTGCAACGCTGGCTAAGTTGACCTGTTTGTGTGGTAAATTACCTTGGGGCTAAATAGACATTGTCATGTTGCATTGAACAATTTTGCTGTTCACCTCAGCTTGCAATACCACTAGCAACCACTAAATGGCTATTTATCAGTTTATGTGCTTTAGTTTTAATGGAAAATAAATTAATAGATTGATGTTGTTAATTGGGGGTCTTTGGGTCCTATGGGTTGAGGGGAGGGGCCTCTGTGGATCATCCTACAGACACTTTGGGATCTAGTGAATTTGGAGGCCAGGTCAACACCTTGTGCTGTTCTTCATGTTTGTTTGTTTTTAGTTGTTCCTAAAGCGTTTGTGTGTGTGTGTGTCTGTGTCAGGCTGCATCCTGCTGGGGATGGCTGCTGCCATCAAGGAGTGTCATTGTTATGGGGTGGGGGTGCCTGGTCTGGTCTAGGTGGGTGCTACATGTCTAAGGGCGTATTCACACCAGGAAGGTCCGTTAGTTCACTTGCTTTGGTCCGGACCAATTTTTTTTTTCTTTTTTTTTTTTTAGTGCGGTTCGCTTTCACACTGTGATTAATTGCAACCGGACCAGAATTTATAAACAAAAACACATGTGCTAAGGTCGTTCAGCCATTGGCTGGTAAACGTATAGGCGGGGTAAAGAAGGAAGCCAAATGTCCCACGTAAATAGGCTACAATGGAGACTTTGCGTACTGTAGGTCTACTTGTTATTATGCTAGCAATATGGTTTATAAACTGAGCGCTAGAATCCCCTCTCTCTCATTTGTTTACTAAAAATCTTATATACTTCTGCATTTTTATGTGTTTTCTCCAGCATTTGAGATATCTGGACATCTGCCCAGATATCTAGGAGGCAGCGTGTCTCCTCAGAGCTCGGTTAAGCCACGGCTCATCTCTACCTAACCTACCTGCGTTTGTTTGCTTCACGTGTCTCTCTCTGTTGTGTGTGTCACTGGGCTATCCTACATTTCCCATAACTAGTGCAGTGCCCGTCGGAAGTATGTATTCCTATAGTGGGAGCTGAAGAAGATTTTTCAGTTGTGACCATTGTCGTGACCCATGTCTCCTCCCCACAAAGACACCTGCCCAGTTTCAAATCAGCGTGCCACAGACAGACAGACAGACAGACACAAACTCACCAAATAAGTTAAAGAAATTCTTGATTTATAGATAGATGATCAAATCACTCATGTTTTGTCTGTAAACTGTAAAATAACGTTGAGTCTCCGTTGCCATGGTTACCATCTAGCGTTTGAGCCAGCGCAATAATTTAGAACTGTCATCAGGCAACTGGAAATATTAGAGCGGAGAAAATCTATTTTACCGATATATTTTACATTTCTTATCCAAACAACGTCAAACTTAGCAGTGCACATCTTCGTGCCCGTAGCGAGACACCTGCCCAGTTTCAAATCAATCGGGCCAACGGTTCGCGACATATCGTGCCACAGACAGACAGACACACAGACGCTTCTTGATAGATGCGCGACAACTACGGGAGCTCGTCAAATCCAAAAAGGTAGATTTTTGCAACTTGGGTCGGATCGAGGTCGGGCTGCTTTCACACCATAAAGGAACCGCACCAGGGTTCGGTAGGAACCGCTCCGAGACCACCTCCTCAGCTGGGTCTCGGTCCGCTTGTTTGGTCCGCACCAGAGTTCGAGTGATTGTATTCACACCAGTCAAAAAGGTCCGAACCAAGCAAGGAAACGAACTTGAGTTCGTTTTAATCGAACTAAACAAGGCAGGTGTGAATACACCCTGAGTAACATCCACACCAATGAATGCCATTTCCAAAAGTTTCCCAGCAGAACATTGAGTTGTCACGAGATGGTCAATGTTATTCACTTCTCCTGTCAGTGGTTTTAATGTTGTGGCTGGTCAGTGTTTTGATCAGGCAGGTAGGGATACTATGAAAAACATATTTTTTCACCACACCAAATGATTGAGGAGTTGATCATCTTGTTGCAGTGACATGGAAGATGATCAACAAGTGCACCCTGATAGCTCACCTGGTTGAAAAGGAATGCCTCTTTAGTGAAAGTACAATTACCACACACTTGGAGGAGTGGGGGGAAATAACGTTGTAACACAAGAATCCTCAGCTCTGTTAAAGTAGCTGGATAGCATCTCATGTGCAAATGCCACACTGGTCTCCACAATGCAATGTGTTTTCTGTTGCATGTGGAGGTGTAAAATTCACACTTAAGCGGGGAATCTGCGGTTTAAGAGGACAGTTTCCAGCTTTTAAGAAAGTTTTTCACAGCTTTCTGAAGAGGCAGCAAATTCTCTTTGAGTTCCTTTAGCGCGAGAGACGAAATCTGGACGTTTGTTAAGGCAGCATCAAAGATACCGCAGCCACGCGATCGTTGTTAGAACCTGCTGCCTGTACATGAGAATGCGATTATGGTGCCTGGTGGCTGCAGAGCGTGTACGGTGAACAGAGAATCAATGCTGAGATGATGAAGAAGCTGAATTACTGCATATGAAAACTGTAGCTTAAGAGACATGACAGGGTTACCTTGGCTGTAGAGTGTGCTGCTGTCTGCCTGCCGGATAGTGTTCCTTTAAGCAGATTTAAAACCTGTATAACCCACATGTTTGTGTCCCATATTATATCAGGTAGATGTATCGCCTTCCACAAACAACAACAGGGAAGTTAAACCTGAGGTGACGTGCTGACTAAAGTGCTCCCCGCTGTTGGCCAGCTACAGATCATCTAGGTCAAGACAGAATCACACACACACACACACACACATGGCGCTGTTTCCTGCCAACTCTCTGCTTCCCACATTCGCACACACACACACACAGACGCTTCAGACCCCTTCAGGTGACAGAGATTAATAGCCTCACTGACTGACAGAGTAACTTCCACTTCCTTTGTGTCCCTGTCGGCCCCTGGCTGCATGCGCGTCCCGGTGCGAGTGTGTGTGTGTGAAGCCATTATTAGAAGTATAATTGCGGAGACATTTAAAGTGTTTCCCCTCAAGGACTCCGCCGGCATCCAATAAAGTTTTCATACCGCAGGAGAGAGACGGAGAGGCAGGCAGGCCGCGCAGACAGAGTGACAGAGTGGCGAGGAGGTAGAGGAGGGAGAGGAAGGACAGAGCAGCTGCAGGTGTGTGCGGCAGAGTGCATCAGTTATCAGGAGGCACTCGGCATCCGGACTCAGGCTCGTTGTCTTCATGTCTTTGCACCCGTTTTTTTTCTATTTTAGTTTAGCACCTTGCACCATGCTGTACAAGGAGGTGATCAGGTGGTGGTAGCACTAAAGGGGTAAAGAGCATCTTTTTGTTTCTACCACATCCAACCACAGAGTTAGGCTAGGAGTTCATCAAATGTAACCCGTTCTTTTGGATCACTGGGGCAGCCAGTTAGCACGGATATTGTCCAATTTCACTGAGAGTAAATGATCATTTAACTGGTGTAATCAAATGTACATATTTTCATTCGTTGCAAAATATGCACCGATCAGCCTCAACATTAAAACCGGAGATGTCAGTGTCCTGCTGGGAAACTTTTGGACCTGGCATTCATTCATGTGGAAGTTAGTTAGACATGTAGCACCCACCTAGACCAGACCAGGCACCCCCACCCCATAGCAATGACACTCATGACACTCTTTGATGGCAGCAGCCATCCCCAGCAGGATGCAGCCTGACATAGGCACACACACACAAAAACACTTTAGGAACAGCACAAGGTGTTGACCTGGCCTCCAAATTAACTCGATTCCAAACTGATCAAGTATCTGTGGGATGATCCACAGAGGCCCCTCCCCTCAAAGGCCCCCCACTGACAACACGAATCTATCAATTTATTTTCTGTTAATGCCAAAGTAGGTAAACTGATAAATATTCGCCATCTAGTGGTTGCTGGTGGTATTGCAAGCTGAGTTGAACAGCAAACTTGTTCAATGCAATATGACAATGTCTATTTAGCGCCAAGTTAATTTACCAAATAAACAGGTCAACTTAGCCAGCGTTGCAAGAAATGAATTCTGTGAGAGATCTGGCAGGAGCAGCCCCAAGTTTAGAGGTATACATATAAAGTCACGGGAAGTGTGAAATTTGAGCGATGGAGAGAAAAACTGAAGGCAGAGGAGATGAGAAAAGGTGATTACTGGTGCAGTGAATCTCAGAGGATGAAGGCTCTTTTATTAAAAAACAGATGAGAAGAATGCATGACAACTACTCTCCTTCTCATTGCCTCTCTGTGCTTTTCAGCACCTCTCCTCCCTCCCTCTCGGTCTGCCGCCCACCTCTGAGATTAACATGTGGTATCGAGACTGGATAGACTGTACCTGAGAAGTTTACTTAACTAAACAGATCAGAGTACAGCTTGTCCATTTAAATGAGATGGGATGAGAGTGGGAAAGACGCAGTGCCTCCGTCCGACTCTGCCTCTTCTCTTGTTTTTTTTTTCCTTTCTAGTAATAAATCATGGTTATCCTACATCACATTGTCATTCAAGGTGTTTTGAATGTGTCTTTATTTGTAAGGTTTTTATCCCTTCACACAAGCAACAGCTGAGGCCCGGAGGCATTACATTGACAATCTGGATTCAAGGATGGACTGACTAGAATTTAGTGGTAAACATCAAAGGTCAGCTTCATTGTTCATTCATCAGAATCAGAATCAGAATCAGCTTTATTGGCCAAGTATGTGTGCACATACAGGGAATTTGACTCCGGTAACTTTGCTCTCTTGTACAGAAACACATGGAACTTAAATTCATTCAAGCATGTCTTTGGACCGTAGGAGGAAGCCAGAGCACCCAGAAAAAACCCAGGCACAGGGAGAACATGCAACATCAATTTCATCTCAAACTCCAACTTTGTGATTTTACAAAACACATTTTTAGCCATAGAAATCTTACTGTGGCCATGACTCGTACGCTGATCTTGATAAAACTATGCAAAAGGTGTAAAAAGTGCAAAGTTGTGAAGGTTTTTGAAGAATGTATGGCATCATCCCATTTAGGTTCCTCCTGTTATTTACTTTCTGGACAGGCATAGGATAGTAAACTGCAACTTGACTGGAGAAATTCAATCGTGAGAGAAACATTCTAAGGTGTTAATCAAACCAGAATGTTATTTTCATATTTTAGATTGGTAAGAGTAGCCACTGTTTGCCTCTGTGACGTCCTCATGAGGTCATCTTTTCCACCATTCTTGAAGGAGTTTCCACATTTCCTGAACAACATTTTGTACATTAAATACTACAGTTATGTTTAGCTAATAATAAGTTTCCTGAAATAGGATTTAAGATGTACTGTAGGTCCAAGTATACATGTAGGATGTACTTTAGTCTTAAAGATCAACAGCTCAGTTTTGCACATTGAATACATTTTGCATATGGTGCCTACCTGAGTCGTTCTATACTCAAAATTTATTTCTACTCCCTTGTACCTGAGTCTACATTATCCTCTCTTACAACATGCTGTGAAGTCCTATTAAACACTATCAATGGTAGTGATTTACATAGGCTAAACATATCCATAGCGCACAGTATTGATACTCGCATGTGTTTATGTTCAGTTCCGTTGTGTTCTGTTAGTTGACATTGTTGCTGAGAGCGTGTTTGTTTTGTCCTTGATGTCAGTTAATGCATCATGCGAGAGCACCCAGGGAAGTATTGGATGATAGGTCTATGTCTGGTTTGGGGGTAAATACAACATCAACGGTCAATTTAGCGTCAGATTGATTGGAAAAATTAATATGATCCTCATTTAGTAAAACGAAATGACCACTTGTTGTTTTTTGTTCTATGTCTAATATACAGCCCGGTCTTTCTCTGCCATGTTGCTTGGTGATAATCATGTTGACACAAGACATTTAAGATGGCGATGGAAATATCACACCCAAATATCACACTGACCCTCGGCAGCCCTCTCCTCGCCCGCCGGACAGCTTCCTCCTTTGTTCTTCATACAAAGGAGGACAAGGCTCAGGTAGCGGGAGGAAGAGAGAACGGAGTGACATTTTTTAACAAAGATGGGATGAAGGAAGCGGTAAGATCAGGTGTGTGATTATTGTGAATTCCTCTGTGGGGGCAGAGCAACATTACAATCATTAAAACCTCATTTGTACGTTTTCCCAAACTCCTCCCCCCTCCATTGATTAGACGTCTCTCATGTGCTCCGGTGATTAAGATGATGATCGACATTCGTGAGCTTATTGACCGACTGGTCGACATGCTCGTCGTGATCAGTTCATTTCACTTTGAAGCCCTCGCGTTGTGTCACCTTGATGATCTTCATATTCAGCGTTCGTTTCTAATTCCTGCAGAAATGGCAATTAGGTTTTATGAAGAAGAAGTGTTTCTGTTTGTACATCAGAAGAAGATAATGATAATGTTTCATTAATTGGTTTTAAATCACACCTCCCATTTACAAGAAAAGTGTTCCTATGTAGTACAACCAAGGAAACAAAAGGGGACTATATGAAAAACGGTATCCTAATGCTAACACTGTGTCTAGGTTGGTCAATTCTATGCACGTCCACTTTGTTATACTATGAATTGTTGTATTGTTATTGTTGCAATTACGAGGTTTGCTGGATCATGACTCAGAGGTCAGACAAGCAGATATCTTCTTCCCTATATTCTGTGCTGCAGTGATTTCAGTTGACTGGAGGGTTGCATGAGTTCTGATTTAGTAAAGTCGACTACTGATGACGTCCCTAATAAAAACACAGTGAAAAGTAAAGCTTTGCAACAGTGAATTCCATATTCTTGACCTGAACACATGTGCTGAGAACTGTGGTACATACTGTACGTTGCAGGTACACCGATCAGCCACACCATCAATACCACAGACAGGAGGAGTAACTATCATTGACCATCTTGTGGCAATGCAATGTTCTGCCTCGGAAATGTAGGCTTGGCATTTAAATGGGCGAGTTGTATAAAAATTCATCCCCGTGCGGTTGTGATAAATGGAGAAATTATCCAAACTGTTTTCGTAAGAGGCTTTAAGCATGTTTAATTCTGATGTAAATTTGAACATTTCACCATGGACGTCTGTGTAGACGGACTCACTTTTGGAGACAGCCTCAAGTGGACATTTGAGGAACTGCAGTTTTTGGCGCTTCTGCATTGGCTTCATTTGTATTTGCATAAACTGATCAGCCACAGTATTATGACCACTGGAGATGTGAGTAACAATGACAGTGTTTTGACAATTCAGTGTTCTGCTGGGCTAGGGTTAGGGCTGACAAACACTGTGGATTTCCTGTGACTACTCTCATAATAAAAGTCAAACAACATTTGGGAAACTTTTGGACATGGCATTCATTCATGTGGATGTTACTTAGACACGTAGCACCCACCTAGACCAGACCAGGCACCCCAACCCCATAGCAATGACACTCCTTGGCAGGATGCAGCCTGACACAGGCACACACACAGTTTAGGAACAACTAAAAAAAAACATGAGGAACAGCACAAGGTGTTGACCTGGCCTCCAAATTCACTCGATCCCAAACTGATCAAGAATCTTTGGGCTGATCCACAGAGGCCCCTCCCCTCAACTCATAGGACCCAAAGGCCACTAACAACACCCTCAGAAGGCCCATGTCCATTCTCTGATGAGTCCCAACTCTTTTGGAGGCACAAGGGAGACCTACACAATATTAGGAAGGTGGTCATAATGTTTCGCCTGATCGGCGTATGTTAGATAACAACCGTTCCCTTTCGAATATTATTTACCGATTGACTGAAGAATTACCAAAAGAGAAAATACTGATCATGATGTAACTGATTGCAACAGTGATTTCTTAGAAGGCTCCTGAGGAACAAATTGCTGCTCATTGCCAAGTGTATTTTTTTTTGTTCTTTGTGTTCCTGCATTTGATCTGTTTTGATTCTTTGACAGCCGGATTGAACATGATGACAGCTCAGGGCCCGCGATGCTGCCTGTGTGTGTGTGTGTGTGTGTGTGTGTGTGTGTGTGTGTGTCATCTGTAATTGGTAATGCTTGATTTTCTTGTTTCAGAGGCAGAAAACCAGAGCAGCAATCTGTCTGTGCACAGGCAAAACAGTCAAGCCATCAAGATGTAAGAAGTAAAAAAGAGGGAATATTGCTACTGATAGATCAAACCGAGACTCGGCGAAGTCAGCATGAGACAGGACTTCTCTCTATTACTCCGTCGCATACACATGAGCACACGGGCTAATTAAAGGAGAGCCGGAGTGAGGGAAAATCAGACAGGCTGGTACGCCGACGGGATGAAGGAGACTTTAGACTTCATAAAGAAAAGCGAGCAAATTGACCTCCTGAATGAGGGAACTGTTTCATTACATGTCCCCTGGGTGCGCAGGGTAATAAGGTTAAAGCTAGGGGCACACACTGCAGGATTAAAAGACAAGCAGGGGGGGAATGGAGAAGATGGAGATGGAGCTGTTGTAGCACTGCAATAACCGCGTTTTAAAACACCCCCAAACACATCCCACGCTGCCTTTACTTTGAACTCAACCATGAGAGTCACGGAAATGTAGATTACATGTTGTAGACAAGAATCAACTCCTCGAACACATGTTGTTGTTTTTTTACATAACTGCGGCAGTTATTAAGGATATTTGTAAGTATTTTCCCTAAACACGTGCAGAAATACATGTCTCACATCTTTTCATGCTCCACATCATACTATATTGTCTCTGATGAAACACATTGTCGTATTCTGTTGTGCGTTACGTTTGGCTTGATGATAGCTGGTACCATAAGCCTCGCTGTTGGTATTTTTTATTTTTTTTTGCCCTGAAATTGGTTATCGATGTTGGTATGCACGTCTTATTCATTTTTTTCCAGAGGACCACTTGAGACTTAACGACACAAGTGGTCCTCTGACTGGTCCAAGTATTCTTCACCTTTCTGCAAGATTTACTCATTGGTGATCAGAATAGATCGTCTACAAGTCCTGGGCAAATCAAAAATTTGTTTCCTGTCCATCCAGGTCAGTATTGATGTCTGATCATTCAGTGCCACTCCAGCGAGTCTCTAGTCCCTTGAAAAGACTAATTCCATAATCTGGGGCTGCAGTAGTCGGCTATCACTTCATGGATGGTCTTCATGGTGTGTTTAATCCTATGTAGCCTGATGTAGCCAGACTCTATTCTTAGAATATCAGAATATGAGTCTGTTTCTGATACAGAAAGAAAAGATAAAAAGCTCAACCAATCAGAGCCACTTTTTCAACCGCACGGTCACAGATGATGTGTAAGAAAAAAGCCCACCTAAATGATTTCGATCAGGCATAACATTATGACCACCTTCCTAATATTGTGTAGGTCTCTCTTGTGCCTCCTAAACAGTTGTGACATGGGCCTTGTGAGGGTGTCCTGTGGTGTCTGGCACACAATGTTGTTAGTGGGGGGCTTTGAGGGGAGGGGCCTCTGTGGATCATCCCACAGATACTTGATCAGTTTGGGATCTAGTGAATTTGGAGGCCAGGTCAACACCTTGTGCTGTTCTTCATGTTTTGTTTTTTTTTTTAGTTGTTCCTAAAGTGTTTTTGTGTGTGTGCTTGTGTCAGGCTGCATCCTGCTGGGGATGGCTGCTGCCATCAAGGAGTGTCATTGTTATGGGGTGGGGGTGCCTGGTCTGGTCTAGGTGGGTGCTACATGTCTAAGTAACATCCGCACCAATGAATGCCAGGTCCAAACGTTTCCCAGCAGAACACTGAGTTGTCACAAGATGGTCAATGTTGTTTACTTCTCCTGTCAGTGGTTTTAATGTTGTGGCTGATTGGTGTAAATATTTGGTGATATTAAAGCCAAAAGTCTTTTTATTATTATTATTTTTTTAATGAAAATGGCTCCAGTAGCTTCATTCTGACCTCGACTAAATCTGTAACTTTTTGTCATCTTGTCATTTCGGCCCGGCGTCTCATCTTTGACACCGGCCCCAAAACACAATGCAACCAAGCTTTTTTGAACTCCGCTGATGGTTTCCCTCAACGCGGGGTGCAGCGGCGAAAGAGAATTTCTGATGTGTTTTCTTTGTCAAACCAAAGGTTAAATAAAAAAAAACAAAAAACAACTCTATCACACACACACACACACACACACACAAAGTCTCCCAAAGAAGATTGTTTGAAAAAGTCAGAGCTTTTTTATTTGGCCGAGGTCATCAGTCAGTCCTGAATCTTTTATAGCTCAGCTCAATGACCTACTGCTCTCACCAGCACCGTGTCTCTCACACATGAAGAAGACACACACTTACCCGCACACTAAATGGAGATGGGCAGTCAGTAAAGATGGGCATAGACACACACACACTAGCCTGCTGTCTCCCACACACACACACACACATGCAGTCCCTGGCTGGCTGGGCAGTAAGAGGTCACCACACACACATATACAGTATGCACCCAGAGTGAATAGTGCTGGTTTGAAGGGCACCGGGTCAGGGTGGAAAGGTGAGCAGAGTCCAGGTGTGCCTCTCCAATTATCTGCTGCTGCTGCCTCTTCATTGCACACACACACACACGCAAGCACACATGAAAACAAACCCACCCGGCTCGAATTCCCTTCTCATCTCACCCCGCCGCACAATTAAAGCACCTCTCTGCTCCGGCACCTGGTCTCCCACTGTAGAGAAGAGAGGGTGGGCAGGTACAGGAGGAGCAAGATCTATTTGATATCCTGTTTGTATAGCCTCTCCTTCCCTCGTCTGCGTCTCAGCCCGCGTCTTTTGTTTCTTTTTCTTTTTTTCTTGTCGTTTGAAGTGAGATGGCAACCTGCGAGAGGCGACCCGCGTGGCTCTCTGGTCACCGTTGGCGTGCCAGCGGCTGCTGTTTGGCTTTGAAACAGTGAAATCCGTGAAATCAGCAAATGTGGCAATGGAGGAGGAAGACGAGACTGAGAAGGAGGAGGAGGAGGCAGCTGATGGGTTTGCAGAACAGGTGATGGGAGGGGAAATGTGTTAGAGGCAGGAGAGGCAGAGAGAAAGGTGGAGGTGATGAGGAGCGAAAAAAAAACTTGTTAAACAAACAGAGGAAGTAATAACAGGAGCAGAGTGCGAGAGCGTTGTGGGGGATGAAAAGAAATCAGGGAACGGAAGCGGATTAAAGCTGAGAGGGGCGAGGAGTGGAATGGGCGAGATGAAACTGCAAGAGACTGAGTAACAACGCGGGTGAGGCGGCAGCATCCAGGGGAGCCTGAGGCCGTTTTCTAGCCAGGGGGGTGAGAGGTTAAGATTGCATACACATTTCCTGTAGGAGTGTGAAGTGTGCCCCTCACTTGGCAGCAGTCAGACTGAGAGTCCAGCGGGGGCCTGAGTCTGAGGACTGCTCACTGGGCTCTTGTAAAATGTCGTACTCATTCAATTTCTTTCTTTCTTTTTTTTTTTTTTTAGTTTACCATAAGTGTGAGCCTAAAAAAAACAAAAAAACATCCTAAATTTGTGCAGTAGAGAAACCCCAGACAAGATAACATAAAACCACGAAGACGTCGTAACATAACATGCAATGTATGAATGAGGAGATCATTTAAAGGGGAACTACTATTTTTTACAACCTGGACCTTGTTTCTGACATAAAATACAATCGTTTACTCACTCATATAACTTTTGTGTCATTTATAGTCCTTCGGGAGATATTTATATCTGCGTATATCCATATAGTGGGAGTGACTGGGGCACCGAAACGCAGCCTCTAAATAACGCATTGCCTGTCGCGAAACTCGTCATTTCACCGATATTTTGTTATCGTACGCTAGTGCTATTCCCCGTTGAGTTTGGAGTTAGCTGTTACCATCATCCAGATGATGTCTTCTGACCTGGATGATGGCGCCGACGAGGGTAGCCACGGTGTTTTGGTGCGCTCTACTTTGTTTGCGGCAGATAATGCGTTAGTTAGAGGCTGCGTTTCGGTGCCCCAGTCACTCCCACTATACGGATATACGCTGATCTAAATATCTCCCGAAGGACTATAAATGACAGAAAAGTTATATGGGTGAGTAAATGGCCGTATTTTATGCCAGAAATAAGGTCCAGGTCATAAAAAAACAGTATTACCTGTTATCATCATCCAAGGTCTGTAGATTGACCTACAGACCCCGGATGATGTCTTCTGACCTGGACGATGTCATCTCTGAGCGGCGCACGCACCGGTGACGGTCGGCTTGGTTACCTGTAATTTGCTACTGCTAGTTTTATCCAACATGGCTGAATATTTTTCCCATTCTGAGGTTGTGGACGAACCATAGCAGTAGCAAATTACAGGTAAACAAGCCGACCGTCACCGGTGTGTGCGCCGCTTAGCACATAGTGTATCATAACAAAATATTGGCGAAATGAACGAGTTTCGCGGCAGATAATGCGTTATTTAGAGGCTGCGTCTCGATGCCCCAGTCACTCCCACTATACAGATATACGCTGATCTAATTATCTCCTGAAGGAGTGCAAATAACACCAAAGTTATATGGGTGAGTAAACAATTGTATTTTATGCCGGAAATAAGGTCCAGGTTGTAAAAACAGTAGTTCCCCTTTAATGTTATGCATAACTAAAAGTGCAGCAGATCACAGCCCTCCTCCGCTCCTTTTACCTATCTGACCATGTTTAAATTAGCCAGGCGTTAGGAGGAGTCAAACACATATGATGGCGACACCACGTTGAGATTCAAAACCGCTCTCCGGGAAACCTACAGTGCGACATCAGAGAAGGTTGTCGCTGTTATCCGAGTGCACGGCATGCCTCCAACCACAGCACCATAGAAGAAGTACACCGCCACTCCGTCGCAGCGCTGGCCACGGAGCGCTCGGCGTGAACCCTGCTCGTTGACTTCCGAAAGTAGCACCCAGTGAATTCATCTGTGTTCCCGTAGATTGTTTCAGGAACATCCTGCTGCAACATTAGCATACAAAGTGTCGAGCTAGACCTTCCGCCGTCTCTCTCCCTCACATATGCACAGCTGCCGAGTGCAAGTGTAGTTGTGTGTGTGCTGATGATACAGGTGTGATTACGGTTCAAATCAGCCGTCTGGAAGTGGAGCGATCCTTGTCGCGTTAAGTTATTAATAACAGACCTTAATCTTGGTGCCATATGTGCACACACGCATGTTTATTCGTCTTTATTTGCCTGCCATCTGCAGCGTCGGTGAGCATGTACTGTAGGCGTGTGTGGTGCATGTCGGTGTATGTGTGTGTGTGTGTGTGTGTGTGTGTGTGTGTGTGGCTGGCCCCCCGGATGTACGTAACATCATTAACAATGGACCCGTCGTCTCAGGTAAGCGAAGTGGTTCATCTCTGTCAGCTTAGCTTCTCACCTGCTCCCTCCCCAGACCCAGCTCCCACTGCTGGACACGCACATCACAACACAAGACGCACACACACACACACACACACACACACACACACACACACACACACACACAAACGCAGGACATGTACAGACACACATGAGAAAGAGATGATAAATGAAATGAGATGAAGCGGCGTGAATGAACAGGTGCTTTTATCCACTTTAGCTGCAGACAGTTAGCAGAGGACACATTACACACATTAATTTGTAGTTCAAATTATATTTAAGTGTATTTTCACTATATTTTCTCATTCATCTGCTGGAAATTAAATTCTCATCTCTCATTCCTCTGCATATCCTTGATTACTCTACCAGCACGCATTATTTTGTTGCATCAGAGCTGTTTTTTTTTTTAAATCCTGCACGCATCAAGTGTTTTTCGCCTGTGAAAGTTTGTGCAGTGTCCCACTATCTTTGCAATGTGCAAACTCACACACTTGTGACTTCCCCTCCCCTTGTACCAACTGTTAAGTGAAGGATAATGGACAACAACACAGCCCACGGGAACTTAAAAGAGCTTAATGTGCAATAAATCAGTTGTGGACTTCAAATTCATAATTGTGCAAGCAAAAAAAAAAGAAGAAGAAAAGAGCTCAGCAAAAATGCAACCCGGGGTTATTTTAATGAACAGCAGACAGTCTGGGTCCAGTTGTGCATGCAAACTCAGCCATAGGCCCAGAGTATCCTGGACTCAGTGTTTTATATATGAGTCATGCGGTTAGTCTGTGAGACATCTTTTTCTCTTGGCTCAGTAGCCAAGGAATATATACCGAAACTTTGAGGAGCACAATTTACTTAACGTCCATTGTTGACTTAAGGCCAACACCTGCACTCAAATGTTCCCTTCAATTAACCAGGACTGTCAATCTTTCCTTGACCTTCAGTGTGAAACCAGTCATTCAACTATTGATATCTGAACTCAACAGACAGACAAACACACCTACAGTCATCTGTCAGAGGCTTGTCCACCTTAATTCACACATCGCCCAGGCAACGACAACCAACAAGAGACAGCAAACCACCAGGTATGTATTGTGTTGGCAAACTGTTGCTTAAATTGTTGCCGTGAAGAGTGACATGTAGAGATGATGACGCAGCACACCAGGGGCCTCGTGTACAAAGACTTGCGTGGATTTCCTACTGAAACGTGGCACACGCTCAGATCCAGAAGCACATTTCCTTTGTATATCCCAATCAACGTGGAATTGAGCGCACATGTTGTACCCGACCCCTCCCTGTCCAAGCTCCCTTTTAAATATGCAAATTATATTTAAATTGATCCTGCACCTGAGATTCCCCTCTCTGCACGATCGGAAAATGAACACATAAGAATGAGTAAGATGGGAAAAAAGAACTTCACAGAAAGCGAACTGGAGACGCTACTCACTGGAGTGGAGGCGCGCAAAAATGTACTCTTTGGCAGCTGGCAGCAAATGTTTCATCTTGTGATGGCGCTTTTATAGCAATGTGTGTGCAGTCGACTGTTCCGATTACATTCGGAAAACCGGCTCTCACTACAAATTGCGCTTTAATGTTGACCTGTTCAGATGCATTGTATGGGAATTTGATATACCTGGCTGACATGCGGATAATTCCGTCCCACATGGCTGGCATGGCTCTGCTCAGAGTCGACTGGCACAGTCCCAATCGGTCTGACTAATTGTTTTCACATTTCTGACAGTTTCCCGGCATCACCTCTAAGTGTCGCCAAAGGATCAAAAGCTGTAGAAGCCAGCGAACTTTTCCATGAACAAGAACGTACGGAACATTTTTGTGCGTACGGACCCTTCGTACATCAGGGCCCCAGATCTGGACATAAGTCTCCAGCCACTAATACTAACGCTGCAACAAAAGCAGATATCTTAGTTTTGGAGAAACAATGACCAAAGTGACCTCTGCATCCATCTTTAGGCTTTTCCAGCCCTCAGAAGTTACTACTCCTGTTAAAGAGTCTTGTTGTTGTAAGCCCCTGACCTCATCCTCTTGCACACTACCACGTCCATCCCTCCTTCTTGGATTTTGACATTAACCAGATTAACCATCCCTCTCCCTTCCTTCTTATGCTCAATTTCACGCTGCCATCTTTCTTGCCTTCCTCCCATCTTGCGCACGAGCACATCCGTCCCTTGCTGCTGGTTGCCTGGACTGGTGTCGCGTCAATCGCTCCAAGGCCTCGACGATTCTTTTCCAAAACAGAGAGTCATGGCTTCGTACGAAGACCAGATGATGAGGAGACGTTTGCCTCTACGTCTACCTTTTACGCGTATTAGCCAAAGCGGAGAACTGCCGGAAAGGCTGGGGTAAGGTCAGATGCACGTGTGTCATGTTACACGTGTTAAACCTCTTACAGTACAGATCCAATGTACAACTAAGTAAAACAAGTGGTTTACACAAAACTGAAAACCTTTACAAGTTACTTTTGCACAAAAGTCATATAGTTGTATTTCTCTTTATAAACAGATTCTCTTTGATAGATTTCCCTTGGTGTCTGTTCCCATGTCCTGCAGCAGACACATACATTAGGAGTTATATGTCATAAAATCTTAATGCATAAGGAGAAACCAGACAGCTGCACACACACACACACACACACACACACACACACACACACACACACACACACACCCATACACACACACACATACCCACACACACACAGCTCTGTAGGTCTTTACTTAATGAGCTTCAAATGCAGCTCTCCCCTACTGAGCCGAATAGGGGGAGAAAGATGGACGCATTAGAGAGTAGATGAGGGAGGAGGAGAGCAAAACGGAGGGAGGGAGGGAGGACGAGGTGGAGACGGAAAAGAGGTGCACATGTGGAAAACAGACGTAGGTGAGACAGCGAGAGAGAGAGAGAGGGATGAGTTCTCACTGTATTTATATCTGTTGGTCTATGTGTTGTGCTGTTGTGAGCCTCTTGAAATGATTCTTTCTGTTCAGAGGAATTTGAACTTGTCAGCTGACTCTGGATTGAGAGCAAGTACTACATGTTCCAATTTAGAAAATGCTTTTTCACAACCTGGCTTCAGAGACTCTTAATGGATATAATCTAGGTCCATTTCAGACCAATTTGAAGGGCAAATATATGCTTCTCTAACCGTTTCTTGTAGACCACTGTGACAATGCTGCTGCAGCAATACTTTCAGCATATATTGTCGTTAAAATGATTTCCATTCTAATACGTTCAAATGTGACAGCCGCACTCCTCAGGGCTCTAATCTGTGGAAACTGATTTCTGTAAATCATCACATAGGTTGAGTCACTGGCAGAGCGTGACGTAGTAAATGGACTCTATTTGTGTAGCACTTTAATCCAAAGCGCTCTAATTACCTCCCATTACTGATTAATTCAATTCAGTTGAATTCATTCATTCATCTTCTGTAACCGTTTGTCCTGTGAAGGTCGAGGTGTGTGTGTTTTTTTGTTTGTTTTTACAAAACCTGGCCTGAAACCCACAGAGCAAGCACGAAGGCGACAGTAGCTCTTAACACATCAAGCTACCAATGTGAGGTGCCAGCCTTGAATCCATGGAGCCGGAAACAGCCTGAGAAGAGAGAATATTGTCTTTATTCATTAATTCATTAATGTTCTGTAGCTGCTTGTCCTCTGGTGTGTCGCGGGGGGTTCTGGAGCCTATCCCAGCTGTCATTGTGCAAGAGGCGGGGTACATCCTGGACAGGTCTCCAGTCTATCACAGGGCTAACACAGAGAGACAGACAACCATTCACACTCACACCTACGGCCGATTTAGAATCACCAATGAATCTAACGAATATGTCTTTGGCCAGTGGGAGGAAGGCAGAGTAGCCGGAGAGAACCCACGCAGACACAGGGAGAACGTGCAAACTCCACACAGAAAGCTGAACTTGCATACAAACCCCATAGGTGTGAGGATGATGAGTCAAACTGAAAAGCAGCTCTGGCCATGTTTCCACATGTCTGTGTTTTCAGAGAAGCTCTGCTGCATGCTTACCTGCTCAGAAACAACAACTTCTTGGTGACGCCTGCAAAGTTCCACTTATTACAAATTGCTAAACCAAAAGAAGGAATTATATAATATATAATTATATATTATATAATATATTATACTATATTAAATTATATTATATTATATTATATTATATTAATAACTTTAGACAGTTTTTCCCTCAAATTATAAAAAGATAGTCAGTTGTAATGAAGTGAAAGCAAAATAGGCTTTACAGTATATTGACTTAATTGTAAAAACTTAATATACTTTAATTAGGTTTTGTTTTAAAATGTCAGGTTATTATATATTCGCAGATGCAAGACGTCCACATCACATTCATTTAATGTGAAATATATTTCAGATGTGGAATGATTATACTTATTTAGAAAAAAAGAAAATGTGCACTCCGTAATTTGGACAGTTTAGATTTAAGAAAAAGTAAAAACAAATAAATTAATTAATCAAAAAAAATATTTTGCAGCAATCTTAATAATTGGAATTCCTTTTCCAGAAATAATGCACGACATTCCCTGATTATGAGCGCGCTATCAACCACTATTTGCTGTCTTGCATGATAGTAAACTGAATATCATTTAATTTTGGAGAATCAAATCAAGCAACAGGTATCCACAAAACTGTGTGCAGATGAACATACTTGTCCTTCTATGAGGGCATGGAGCATTGGTGGAAAAGGTATTAATCCAAACCGCGTTTTAATTACTATAAAGAAGATTTGCTATTTTTCGTTTTGTAATCTTAATTCCTGATTTACAAAAGACTGTTTTTGTGATTTCCTCTCCCAGATAGGCGTGCGGCCTCCGACTATTGTTCGGCCTCTTTCCATTTAACTTCGCCTCAATGCTGCGTATTGTGTTCAGAGCACGTTGGCGCACCGTGGCAGCCTTGACTCCTCAAACGCTCACGTGGCTCGAGCGTGTCACTACCTTTCTTTCTTTCTCCCTCCCACCCTCCCTTGCCCTCTGCCTCCCGCCCCCCCCCCCCCCCCCCCCCCCCGTATTCCTCTGACTCTGCACGCAACGACACACAAACGCACCACAGACACACTTACGACCCCCCGCGTCCCATGTGCTGGTCCCGGCTACAGCTCCAATTACCTGATGGCTACGGCAGCAAGGCCCTAAATGGGTTGTAGCACCGAACAGGCATGTCTGCGAAGGATCACTCAGCAGGAGGGAGGGAGGGAGGGAGGGAAGGAAGGAGGAGGAGGAAGGAGAGAGTGAAAAAGCAAGGGGATGAAAAGTGGGAAAGTTAGGGGAGAGAGTGAGAGCAGATTCAGACTGAAGAGGGAGGATATGTGCCTCCTGCTGCTGCTGCTCTGCAGAAAATACAAGAAGGGAAGAGACGAGCAAACGGAGAGAACGAGGCATGTGCATCTCCGTAAACGTACCTGACATTTGAAACAATTAAAACCACAACTTGCAGGTGAACCTAACACGTAACGATGGTGTGTGAACATCTTCCTCTCAGGTGTCCTAATACCTTCGCATCTTCTCCTCGTCCCACATGATTTCACATGATTAATCTCTCTGTTTTGCTCTCCCGTCCTTTACTCTTAATACCTCCTTTCTCGTCTCGTCTTCTCCTCTTGTCTCTTTGCGGCTTGCGAGGAGGACAAGGATAAGAGGAGAGAAGGAGGAGGAGGAGGAGGAGGAGGAGACACGGGAAAGGGAAAGCAAGCCGAATAAAGGGCCGCGAGTGGGTGAGAATGAAAAGAAGCTGTCATTTCCCGCGGAGCTTAAGAAATGATCTTACTGAAACTAATGCGAGATACAATTTGCGTGATTTAAAACTAGACTGAATTAAAAGGCGAATTTGCATTATTGGTCTATTTTTGTATCAAAAGGAGACGAGGAAAGGCATCGGGGAAAACCTGATATGATACATTCAACAGTCTTAATAAAGCTAAAGGAATTTTCTACGTTTAGGAGTGTGTTTTAAAAATAAAGTGGAAACAGCAGCCGTCCCGCCGCCACTGTATTTATGTTGGTTTCAGTGATAATGTTTTCTAAATCTCATTGTTTTTTTTTTTAACTGCATATTATTACGCTTACCTAATCCACATTTAACAATATAAGTAATATGTTAAAAGTGAGACAGCTAAGAGAGAGAGAGGGAAGGTAGATATTAGGTAAATTTTAAGCTGTAATGGAAATTTGATCTAATATAATCTCATATATCCTTTGCATTCTCTTTTAGATAAGTATAGTTTTGTGGGAATCTACAGAGAAGGGTACGCTTGGAATGTGTGATAAATATGGCAGGATAGGGGGACCTGATTAAAGGGGAATTACTGTTTTTCACAACCTGGACCTTATTTTTGGCATAAAATACGATCGTTTACTTACCCATATAACTCTGGTGTTATTTGGAGTCGTTTGGACGATATTTATATCTACGTATGTCCATATAATGGGAGTGAATGGGGCACCGAAACGCAGCCTCTAAATAACGCATTATCTGCCGCGAAAATCGTTAATTTTACCAATATTTTGTCATGATACACTAGTGCTATTCCCCGTTGAGTCCGGAGTTACCTCTTATCATCATCCAAGGTCTGTAGATTGACCTACTAACCTCTGACCTGGGTGATGTCATCTCCAAGCGCCACGCGCACCAGCGACGGTCGCCTTGTTTACCTACAGTTTGCTACTGCTAGTCTTTTGCAACATGGCTGAATATTTTTCCGATTCTGAGGCTGTGGACGACGACTTTGTTTATGATGGACGATTACCGTTTGAGCCAGAGTATACGGATGAGGAGCAGCTGGCCAAAGAACAACAAACCGCTGCACGTCCGCGAATAGACAACTGGTAACTCCAGACTCAACGGGGAATAGCACGAGCGTATCATAACACAATATTTCGGCGAAATGCACGAGCTTCGCGGCAGATAATGTGTTATTTAGAGGCTGCATTTCGGTGCCCCATTCACTCCCACTATATGGATATAAGCAGCGCTCCGCTGGATCTAAATATCTTCCGAACGACTCCTTTAGGCCAGCAGAGAAGGCTTTGTAACCGAGGTGTGAGAGTCACAACCAAACTCTAAACGGCAGACGTTCACTATTTCAACCCTGGTACATGAATTGATGTGCGCTCTGTGAGAGTTTAACACTGACAATCCACATTTTACTATCTACTATCCCTGTCAGGCCTCATAAACAGACTCTTGTTAATCGTTGTGCAGCGGTTCGTCGTGTCTGTTGTGTTTGCATGCTCTGATTTGTGTCCAAACAAAAATGGTTTTTAATGGACAATAAAACACTGAATTCCTAATGCTTCCTGGAGAAAGTCACATGGCTGACAGATGCTTTTATTTTCATTACGGAACAAAAGTTCGTTCCCACTCCTTCTGAGAAAATGTCGCTTTGTAAAATGTTTTCTCACCCCACTAGAATAAATAACGTCAGAATTTAGAGTGAGATTTAAGAATACGCAGCGGAGTGGGCTGATTATGTTGCCGAGCGTCGGGGTGCGATGCGAATAATCTGTGTGATACATTTCTTTCTGGGCGCGAGTAAACACATAAAGCAACGTAATGTCACATAAAGAAGATGTTAGGTGTCATAATAACCACAATTACTGGCGGACCGAATGGTGGAGCAGCGTCAACAACACCTGAGTCTCGGCGGAAAGTGGAACACGTGCAGGCCTCTTGTTCAGATGGTTTACCAGGAGGATAAACTGCATCAGAGCTGTTAAATGAAACCGAAGCTGCAGCTAATATACAGATTTAAAATTAGGTAAAAGCCTCACATCAGGCGGTGGGTTTGACAATTTAGTGACAAGCTATCAGGCATAACATTATGACCACCTTCCTAATATTGTGTAGGTCTCCCTTGTGCCTCTAAAACAGTTGGGACTCATCAGAGAATGGACATGGGCTGTAAAGGCTGCTGCCATCAAGGAGTGTCATTGCTATGGGGTGGGGGTGCCTGGTCTGGTCTAGGTGGGTGCTACATGTCTAAGTGACATCCACACCAATGAATGCCAGGTCCTACAGTTTCCCAGCAGAACACTGAATCTGTACAAGGTGGCTATGTTATTAACTACTCCTGTCAGTGGTTTTAATGTTGTGGCTGATCGGTGTAAATAACTAAATGATCTACCCTTCAGCAGGATCTAAATGATGCATGAATGTCTGACATACTAACAAGGATGCCTTAGCTCTTCTGTTTAATGTTAATAAACTTTGATTAAATATCATTTAGATAATGTAATCATTTAGTGTCAAATTAAACTAGATACCCACTAGATACCTGTATGCATTATAAATGGTGGAGATTCTCTGGGTTATACTGCATGCAAGTCATAGTATTATACAGATCCCCAGAAAAAATAAATAAAAATACTCTAAATCTCAAGAATAAAAGTAATTATGAGAACGCCTAATTGTGTTTAGAGTGTTATACAACCATTACAGATGAATATACTGTACATGTGAGCAGAATTTAAATGTTGAAAGTTGTCACAGTGGAGCTGATTTTAATAGTGTGATACATTACTGCATATTTTATTGTATAAATGGCACAAACGGATCATGTAGTTTGACATTCATCTGTACAACTGTAAAAATATACATGTAGCGGAAAACATACCCCCTCTGTGTATCTCCACTTATGCTAAGAGTATGCATGCTCTCAAGTACACCCGTGCAATTTATGCAAATAATGCACCGATCAGCCACAACATAAAAACCACTGACAGTAGAAGAAGTGAATAACATTGACCATCTTGTGACAATTCAGTGTTCTGCTGGGAAACGTTTGGACCTGGCATTCATTGGTGTGGATGTTACTTAGACATGTAGCACCCACCTAGACCAGACCAGACCAGACCCCCCACCCCCCACCCCTTGATGGCAGCAGCCATCCCAGCAGGATGCAGCTTGACACAGGCAAACACACAAAAACGGCCCATGTCCATTCTCAGATGAGTCCCAACTGTTTTGGAGGCACAAGGGAGACCTACACAACATAAGAAAGTTGGTCATAATGTTATGGCTGTTGGGTGTATATTGTATTACGAGTCAAATGAAGTTTATTAAATGAATGACACTTTTTTTTTTGGTCTTTTCATGTCATTTCCTGTTCTCACTACATTTCCCTCTCCTCGTGGAGTCCACAGCTTTCCCACCCCCGTCTTGTTAATTTGACTCTGTGGCTACGCGCAGTATTGATACAGTTACTGTTCGTTCTCTGCCGTATTCACGTGGAATAATTCTGGCATGAGCTCTCCAGAAGTTATTAATACGGTCGTTATCAAACGGGAGAATGAGCTGACACAGGCAATGTAATAACTGAATTGAAGGACACTGATAAAAAATTAATTTCAGGTTTGATCTCGTCACGTACGTCTGAAAGAGAATGAAGACATTGACAAGTGATTTCTTTTTCTTTTTTTAATTTTATTTAATATGTTCTATTTTTTGTAGATTCAACCCATAAATTATAAACTCAATATACTTTATTTTAAGACTTCTGCCAGAAAATTTCCTTATAATTTGGAGCATTTGCAGACATTTAGAATTTATTATGGAGGAAAAAATTTAATACAAAGAATATAAACAAGTTTAATGCAATAATAATTTCATTAACAGCTTTTTCTTTTCAGTGTTAGGCCATAGTCTTTAAAAGTCTTGGACTAAAACCATTGTAACCGCTCTAAACTCTGTTTACATATTTTTTCTACTTATTATGCATTTATTTGACTATTTCACTATTTGAGTGGCTGTGTGACATGACATTCAGTCAAGCCTGTGAGGATTATAGCCTCAGTTTAATAGGTGGTTTACGGCGACAACGCAGACACCGACGCAGAGCCGAGCGCCGTAGCCGACGTGCCGACTACTTCTCCATCTCCGCCATTTTCGAAGTGATTGTTTTGGATCAATAAAGAATCTGTAAGGTTAACTGAGGAGGTTTGGAGACATTTGTGTGACTCGTGTTTGGTCGTGGCCACCTTGTCAACTCTCGGTTAATTCAAAAATGTTCAGTTTGGGTGCCGCTGAGGTACGCTGATGTCGAGGCAGACAGCCGACAACCTAAGATGGCACAAACCTGTCGCTCAACCTGTCGCCGTACATCTTGTGTACCAGGCTGTAAATGTGTTTATTTCTGCATTAAGTATTTTAACCAGCTTAACATGCAGGTCTATGGAGATTGACTCGCTTTTGAAGCCAGCCTCGAGTGGCCAATTTGTGGAACTGCAGTTTTTGCACTTTCATGATGCTTGGCCCAGCAGGAAACAGCTAATGTTACCAATTAGCTGGTAGTGTAGCATTTAGCAGGTAAAGGTTTATTCTTTCTCGGGAGCAGGCGAAGACCAAAACATGTTCTAAATTCAGCGCCAGCTAGCAGCGTAAACAAGCCACTTAACCAACAAACAGTTCCCCTCATCAAATTAAAAGCTGATCATTCTAACAACCGGTGCTCCACTTGTTTTTCTTCCCATTAAAGGTAGCTTGCAGGTGGAGCCAGACATTTAAGCTAATGTCTTTCACCGTGTTTTCAAGCGTGTTCCTCATCTCGTTCATTCTCTCATCAGATCAATTATGTTGGTTCGGTTTTCTTTTTTTTCTGCGGTTGAAATAATTCACATAAAGTAGTACTACAGCCACCACTGATTCACAGACTATGTATTAATTTATTTATACTGTTTGAATTTGTATATATCCCATGCGATCTGCCTCTTCACAATGAATAATATAAAAATCAGTACCAATGTCTTATTTCTCATTTACTTCCATGTACTAGCGCACAGCCACACATCTACTTTTATTTTGAAGCCCTTCAGCTGCAAGATACACCGATCAGCCACAACATTATGACGGGAGAAGTAAATAACACTGACCATCTTGTGACAATTCAGTGTTCTATTGGGAAACTTTTAGACATGGTATTCATTCGTGTGGATGTTACTTAGACATGTAGCACCCACCTAGACCAGACCAGGCACCCCCACCCCATAGCAATGACACTCCTTGATTGCAGCAGCCATCCCCAGCAGTTTAGGAACAACTCAAAAACCATGAAGATCAGCACAAGGTGTTGACCTGGCCTCCAAATTCACTAGATCCCAAACTGATCAAGTATCTGCGGGATGATCCACAGAGGCCCCTCCCTTCAAAGGCCCCCCCACTAACAACATTCTGTTGCCAGATACCACAGGACACCCTCAGAAGGGCCATGTCCATTCTCTGATGAGTCCCAACTGTTTTGGAGTCAACAAGGGAGATCTACACAATATTAGGAAGGTGGTCATAATGTTATGACTGATCATACTGACACTGAATCCACATCCACGTTTTTACCCAAGTCCCAGTACGACTCATCGCCTCTCTGTGTTTACAGCTCGTTTCCCTGTTAATTAGTCACGATTGTGCGAGAGAAGCTTTCACCTGCGTTTACCTCCTCGCAGGTGAAACTGAGCGATCACAGTTTACTCTGTTGTGTTTCAATATTACAGACTTTGCACTTGACACTTTGTTAAAAATAAAGAGTAGCGCAGGCACAGAGTCACATGTTGAGGGGCTCATCCTGCGCCGACGGTTCACAGACACGAGTTTGTGCATTGCGGTGTCTCCGTCAGACGTAATGTTCTGGACTCTCTTCTTGTCTTCTGAGCGGCCACTGAACCATACTGAGTGTGTTTTGTTTTTTCCCCCCCCGTCTCCATATCCTCAGCATCAATCTCTTGTGTTCTCCCTTGGTATAGATATGTGTGTGTGTGTGTGGGCAAGCGACTGTTTGGTCGTGTGTCCGTTGCCGGTCCCACATTCTGCATCACCATTCATCTCAATTTAACAGTGTTCAATGTGCGACTCCCCGCCAGTGTGTGCGTGCGTGTGTGTGTGTGTGTGTGTGTGTGTGTGTGTGTGTGTGTGTGTGACCATCAGCGCCTGTAGATGTATAAATCATTGGTCGAGATTACTGCTGTTTTATTATTCATGATGCGGGCCTTTTATTGCCAGCGATATTTATCTCCTCACTATCTCCCTTGACCTGCAAGAAGAAAGAGGGAAGATGGAGGGAGGAGGCGAAAGAGGAAGGGAGGAAAAAGTGTTTGGAGGGGGGCGGGAGGGTTTAGCTGAGCTGTACATAAATAAATTTGTTAAGTGGGCGGGTGTGGTTGTTTGTCTGTGTGTGTGTGTGTGTGTGTGTGTTCGCTTCGATTCTCCCACCATGACGCCCAGAAACCGCACGTAGCGGTGCTACATCGCTCATTTTCCTCTCCTTCGCTTTTTCTCCCTCTGAAAGATGCATCCCCCCCTCGTTCCTTTCTACCCCCTGTCTCTCCGCCGGTACTGTTCTTCAGTCGCCGCATCGGTGATTCTCTCTGTCTCTGTGATTTCTACTGGAGTTATTATTTAAGAGTGCACATGAATTTACCATAAAGTAAAACTGCACCGTGTGCTCTGTTGTCATTCAGCCTCTCATCTGTTGCCTGTTTCAGTGAATTACTTCCTCCTCTGATTTAACATTTTTTCTTTTCGGTAGCCCCAAACTGGATTATTCTACAAAACGCCTAAATTATGTACAATGATCTGTGAAAAGATTACTAACTTCTTTCGTTTTGCAATTTTGAGATCAAGGTCGTGGAAAAGATTGGTTCTGGTCGAAGAATGTGAAGTGCAGGTATGTGACGGGAATTAAAATCCGTCACCTTCATAAAACTCTGATGAGCTACATGCCCGTCCACCGCCCTGACCTCCGCACGCTTACTTTCTCTAGCTCCATATGCAGCAGCAGCAGCAGCAGCAGCAGCAGCCAGTCCGCTGCCGTTCTGTCTGTTTTTCCCAGTGTCCACTCGGGTGCCGGAGCCAAGCTTTCTGCTCATAGCTCATTTCCCTGCTCCTCTATCTTTTACTCACCACGGTCTATTTTTGGCGGACCAGCTTGCGTCTCCGGAGCATGAATTTCACTTGTGAATGTTTGCTAATAGCCGGAGCTCTTGCCAGTTTTCTCTATACGGACACGCAGCTAAATCCTTTCCGTGAGAGATGCTTTAATAGCTAAATCTTTGAGGAAGCTCTTAAACGACCTGAGCACAAAAGTGGATTCTTTTAGAGAGAACTTGAAGAGCAAATTAAGACTTTATGAAAATGTAGTAGAACTTCTGACCATCGCTGCACGTACCTACAGGCTGTGTAGGTACGTTGTGGACTCACTGACATCATCAACACCAATCAGCCACAACATTAAAACCACAGACAGGAGAAGTAAATAACATTGACCATCTTGTGACAGCACAATGATCTGCTGGGAAACTTTTGGACCTGGCATTCATGTGGATGTTACTTAGACACGTAGCACCCACCTAGACCCCACCTCACAGCAATGACACTCCTTGATGGCAGCAGCCATCCCCAGCAGGATGCAGCCTGACACAGGCACACACACAAAAATGCTTTAGGAACAACTAAAAAAAAAAACACAAAGAACAGCACAAGGTGTTGACCTGGCCTCCAAATTCACTAGATCCCAACCTGGTCAAGTATCTGTGGGATGATCCAGAGAGGCCCCTCCCCTCAACCCATAGGACCCAAAGGCCCCCAACTAACAACATCCTGTTGCCAGACACCACAGGACACCCTCAGAAGGCCCATGTCCATTCTCTGATGAGTAACAACTGTTTTGGAGGCACAAGGGAGACCTACAAAATATTAGGAAGGTGATCTGGACGTCGCCAGCTAGCAGGGAAGCAGTTATCAGTTTTCTGGAGCATGAATGAAACAACTGATGACAATAAGCCAATAAGAGGCTCGCACTCACACTCGGGGCTCTGCCTGGAGTAAAGCTATGATTCACTTCTTGTTTATCCCATTTCTTGCTAATGTCAGCGAAGCAAAAGGAGGTATGCCATAATATTCCTCCCGCTGACATACTGTGCACTTTTCAGGAAATGCAGATGCTAAGTAAGGACATGACAGCGCGTGGCATGCCGCCATTAAAGTGCAGGCAGTAGGTACCTGAGAGACCACGCTGAGCACAAATGAGCAAAAAAACGTAACTGGAAGCTTGACGACGAGCTTCTGGCGGACGTACGAGCTGAAAAAAGGAGACGGGGACAAAGATTTGGTGGCCGTGTGTGGTGAAGCTGCCGTGTTTTTTCTTGCTGGCGGCTTCACGCACGAGCCTCTGGAGCGTCTTTAATGTTGCCCTCTAGGGTTGTATATTTGCTTTTTGATTCATTTTCAAGTGCAACCAGAATGTAAGTAATTATTAATAAAGATCTAAGACCCAATTCTGCCCTACAGGCGCTCCTTTTTAAAAATAAATAAATAAATCTTTTAGATATTCAAACTATCACTGCAAAATTCAGCTGGTGTGGATTCTGCCGGGTTTTCATTTCATTGCATATGAGGCCATTTTAACTAAGTGGTCCCTGAGATGCTGTTGTCTGTCTGCCTCGGTTTCTCTCCGTCTCCACCACACACACACGCACACACACACGCACACACACACACACACACACACAAAGTCGTGTGCAACTAAAAAGAAAGCATGTGTCGCAGGTCAGCTTCCCTTTCCCCTCACAGGTGGCTGTCACAGCTGTTCATGCACCCAGCTTGCACACACACACACACACACACACACACACACGTATAACTGTATTATGGAGCCCCCCGGTGAAGCACTGAATTTATTTTTGGTGCCCACCTAACGCTTGCCAACTTGTCTTATGTTTGCTTGGATTGTGATGCATAATAAACCGAAACAAAATTGACAACCGCCTCGTAACAAAATAAAGTTGCGGTACATCTAAGCGCCGCCGTGCAACGGTGACACACTGGATATTGTTGTCACCTCGCCGCCTCTCCACATAATGCAACACAATGAACTTTAATAAAGACAGTATTCCTCTGCTGTGTGCGTGAGGACCTCAAATAATGAAAAATATTGATTTGGGCCATCTTTAAGTCGATATTACTCTCTGTCATCGGGGAGCACGGACAGGTGAGGGCTCAGTGTCAGGCTGCCATTGTGAAGCTTACATCGCCATCTAGTGGCTGTTGGTGGGTTGGACTTGAAAGTGGGTTTATAGCATTACACCGATCAGGCATAACATTAAGACCACCTTCCTAATATTGTGTAGGTCTCCCTTCTGCCTCCAAAACAGTTGGGACTCATCAGAGAATGGACATGGGCCTTCTGAGGGTGTCCTGTGGTGTCTGGTAACAGAATGGTGTTAGTGGGGGGCCTTTGGGTCCTATGGGTTGAGGGGAGGGATCATCCCATAGATAGTTGATCAGTTTGGGATCTAGTGAATTTGGAGGGCAGGTCAACGCCTTGTGCTGTTCTTCATGTTTTTTGAGTTGTTACGAAAGTGTTTTTGTGCGTGTGCCTGTGTCAGACTGCATCCTGAGTGTCATTGCGATGGGGTGGGGGTGTCTGGTCTGGTCTAGGTGGGTGCTACATGTCTAAGTAACATCCACATGAATGAATGCCAGGTCTAAAAGTTTCCCAGCAGAACATTGTGCTGTCACAAGATGGTCAATGTTATTTACTTTTCTTGTTTTTAATGTTGTGGCTGATCGGTGTAAATGCATGCATTTAAACTTATATTCTTCGTGTGTGAAGCTGCCGTGTAACAGCTGCCCCCCCCCCCCTCCCACTATAAATTAAGCTGCACGCATTCACTGTGGGATGCTGAGATCTAAAAGCATCAATCATATTTTTAATTTATTGCGAATTTTGGTTTTCAGAGGAGAACGACTCAAAATAGAAATGCAGGTAATGAGCTGAAAACGTCTTAAACCTTCATTTCTCATCAAGCGATGATCCTTTGAGGTTTAAGTGCTCGTCTGGGGCCTGCAGGGACTTTAAGGGCAGGGACTCGTTCGGCTCTCCTGGGGTCGTTCTCTTTTATTTTCTAATTTCTTAAAGAGTTAGTTCACTTCTTCTGTTACTATTGATCACAGTCATGTAGATCATAGTTTCTTGTAGAAAGAGTAAAGTGTCAGAGCGCACAAAGAAAATGGAAAAAATGTATATATATACATAAAACCAGACACTGCAATTACTGCCATGACTTGTATTTAATCTCAATGTTCTCACGTTAATGTGGAGTAATGTTCAGGGACTGTAAAAAAAAAAAATCCCCTCCCCTTTCTGTTCCTGTTTCAGTATTTGATGGAGCCGTCCGTTAATGTAGAAAAAAATAAAATAAAAATCCTTAAGGCTCCCCAAAATGAAATGTGGCCTTTGTGGCATTTTCACCAACAATAACTAAAAGAGGGAAAGACTTAAAAACGCAACTAACCTACAGCCCTCAGAAAGATGAACTGAAATTAAATAACTCCTTCTATTTTTCTGAACTGCTCGATAATTTGTGGACAGTCCCTTGGAGGCATTTACCCCAAATACTGTTAAAAACACAAGGAGTGGTAAAATTATGTGGTTTATCACAGCCCAGCAGACAAATGAGTGCTTTGTATATTTGCACATTCACATTTATTAAGTCTTTATACTTTCATTTTTACGTGTGAGAATCACAGATATGAACCATTTCGAGCAAACTTGTCAGCAGTTCTGGTTAAGTGGGTGGAGAGGGGTGTGACTGCCGGCTCTGAGTGTGAGTGCGCTGTCAAGCAGTGGTAGTGATGGTGATGATGAGCACCTGAGTGTTTTTAGCGTGTGTGTGCCATTTGTTGCACCGTGCACCGTGCACCTGACTGACTAAACACTGTAGGATGGTACACTCTAGCCTGGCAACCGCATAGTTTCACTCCACCTCCCACAACCTCCTACACAATAACACGAAATGACACAGGATTCCTCTGAGATGTGCTTTTATTCGCACTTCCTCAGAATAATACATTCAGGGGATTTGCTGTAAAAGCTTTACTTAGCCGGGCATGATGAGCAGTAGCTTACGGCGGCGAAAACTTCAGAAACGGACTCAGGACTGGCCCCGTGTCTTTCTTCTTCGTCTCTAACACGCTGCATTTTACTGCTTCACCTGTGCTCGCAGAGGTTTCTGTTTGGTAAAGCTTACATAGAATAATTTGTCCAATAAAAATGGGTGGGTCATCGGGCGAGAAGCGGGGGACACCCTGGACAGGTCTCCAGTCTATCACAGGGCTAACACAGAGAGACAGACAACCATTCACACTCGCACCTACGGCCAATTTAGAATCGGACGGTGGGAGGAAGCTGGAGTACCTGGAGAGAACCCACGCAGACACAGGGAGAACATGCAAACTCCACACAGTCGGCCCATGGATTCGAACCCAGGACCTTCTCGCTGTGAGGCATCAGTGCCAGCATTGCATTCTGAATGCTTTGCAGCGTTGCAGCCCCGTTGCTGGAACATGGCGTGCAATTTATCTCACCTCAATTCTTCAGTAACCATTCGGTCTGAGTATCACCGCCACACAACATTTATACATGTCATTTTAGGTCAGCTGAGTAGTTGCACCGCGAGCAACGGCCCCTACTCATCACATTTACTGTTGCCACGGAGAACACGATAAAACAGCGTTTGGGTCTAAACATGCCCTCAGACCCAAGTCACTTATATCGATTATGTCGATTATTTGAGACTGTTTTTGGAGAATGATAAGACTGTCTTTTTAGAAATGTAAGCTGCAATAGTAGGTCTTCAAATCTGGGTTTGAGACCATGGGCTGAGTAGGGACTTTCTGTGTGGAGTTTGAATGTTCTCCCTGTGTCTGCGTGGGTTCTCTCCAGGTACTCCAGCTTCCTCCCAACGTCCAGAGACATGCTGGTTAGGTTCATTGGTGACTCTAAATTGGCCGTAGGTGTGAGTGTGAATGGTTGTCTGTCTCTCTGTGTTAGCCCTGAGATAGACTGGAGACCTGTCCAGGGCGTACCCCGCCTCTCGCCCTATGACAGCTGGGATAGGCTCCAGTGTCCTGTGACCCTCTAGAAGACAAGCGGTTACAGAATGAATGAATTTTTGGAAGCAGAGCCAATAATAAATGTTGGAAATGGAAATGGATGCTCCTCAAACACTGTGAAGTTAGAAGCATCAGATACTGCATACATGTATTGCAGGGTTAATATTTAAGATGTCAGTTTACACTTTGAAAGCTCATTATCAGACTTACACATATCAAGTAATACAAAAACCTAATAATATTCATAATATTCAAGATTCCCGATTCGTTTTCACAATCATCATGTTTGGCAGCATGTCAGAATCACATCGATAAATTTTATCACTAATTATCTCTTCTTGTTATTTCTGTTCGGCGTTCGGGTTAAGGCTATTGGAACGGATGCATTTGTAAGAACACACTGTCTCTGGAAACAGATTGACATGAGAACAATAATGAGAACAGGAGCATTCATTTCTTTTCTACACTCAAACACAAAGACATATATCCTGTGTATAGTCCCAAGTATACTGTATGTGTGTGGTAAATGAGTGTTCCTTGGCCACAGCCTTATACAGTAAATGTCACCGGTGCCGTGGGTGTAAGTCTTTTGTCTCCATCTCAAGGCCTTGCAGCAACCTTCTCTGCCGGCCTTCTCTCCACTCAGTGTGTTTTATAATATTTTGTGTTCCTTATCAGGTTTATGTAGCTCTGTTATTCTGTTTTTTTAACATTCATTACACCAAAGAAGTGGCATGTGAGGATCAGAGGAGACATTTGAAAACAGAAGCTGGTTCTCAAGTATGACCAGAAACTGTGACTAATTAAAAAGAGAAACCCATAAAGAGAAAGCCCCCAAAATCTTGACAAAGACAACATTCTTTCATCTTCTGAAACCACTAGTCCTGTGACGGGACGGGGGCGAGAGGGGGTGAGAGGCGGGGTACACCCTTGACAGGTTTCCAGTCTATCTCAGGGCTAACATAGAGAGACAGACAACCATTCACACACACACACACACCTACGCCCAGTTTTAGAATCACCAATGAACCTAACCAGCATGTCTTTGGACGGTGGGAGGAAGCTGGAGTACCTGGAGAGAACCCACGCAGACACACTCCATGAATATTTTCTCAAATGAATATTTTTAAAGCTTAAAAATTAGCTTTATTGTCAAATAAATAATTGATATTAATTGAATTTTATGATGTTCTGCAAGTATTGAATGTGATTTTTTTTTTTTTTTGGTAGTTTCATTACAGATCGAACAAACACAAGAAATCTACACTACTTTCTAACTTTGAGCCGCAAAACTGCCGCCTTTAACAGGATGTGTTTGGCGTTTGACTATAAGGAAGGTGCAGCTAACGTTTGAATAAACGATAATTATTCATTCATTCTGTAACCGCTTGTCCTCTCGAGGGTCACGGGGGTGCTGGAGCCTATCCCAGCTGTCATTGGGCGAGAGGCGGGGTACACCCCGGACAGGTCTCCAGTCCATCTCAGGCCGCAGGGAGAACACGCAAACTCTCCACACAGAAAGGCCCGAGTCTGCCAATGGATTCGGACCCGGAACCTTCTTGCCGCCCACAGAAATTTCAGTTTTAAAGAAAAGAATCCTTCCATGTGGAAACAGTCTAAACATTAATGGCCCTTTCCTGCAACAGAGCACTGACTAAAATATAAAATAGACAGGCTGTTGGATCAACTTGTGACATAAGGTGTGGGCCAGAGGAAAGAAGCAGATGTGGCCAAGACCTGCTATAGGCTAGAAAACAGCAGTGATGGGAATAACGGCGTTAAAATAAACGGCGTTACTAACGGCGTTATTTTTTTCAGTAACGAGTAATCTAACTAATTACTATTTCCAGCCACAAGAGCTGTGTAGGTGTTTTTTTTTTTTCCTCCCCCCCTCTGGGTGTGGTGGGGGCGGTAGCCGCATAAGTGATGATGATGATTGGCTAAGGTAGGGTAAGATGGTAAGCCAATCAGCGGCAGGACAGTGTTCAGTTGCGTGGGTGTTGTGTACACACAAACGCCCGCATAGCAGTATCACACGATCAGAGATAGTCTGCAGCAACATTACGCTCAGAAAAAAAATCTAATTCTTAGACATATTTAAACATATATATATATATATATATATTAAAAAAGTAATGCAATAGTTACTTTGCCTGGTAACTAGTTACTTTTATAGTAGAGTAATTCAGTTACTAACTCAGTTACTTTTTAGTTTTTGGGAGAAGTAACAGAAGTAACTAATAACTATAACCTTAAACACTGGAAAACACTAATAACAGCACAAAACATCCGTAAAGTGGAAGAATAGTAGGTTGTTATTTGGTGTTTAGTGGTGCTTTTTTATTGTAAACGCAGGTTCACCTTAATAGGACACGTTGAGAAAGAATAATATGGTCGGAAAAGTAATTAAAAGGAATTTTATGTGAACTGTATAGAACATGAAAATATATTTTCATATATTTGTATTATATATTTGTATTATTTTATTGTGGGCATATGCAAAGTTAGTTCACCACTTTTTTTAGAGCCTCTTTTTGTCTTATTGGTAATTGATTCAACATGACCTGGAAGTAAACTGAAAAAACAAAAACAAGAAGTTTGCATTTAAAACGTCCAGGGATCTATATGAAAACAATAAAAGAAATAAATACATATAAAACAGCATTGCTCTTCAAACTGCTTATAGAAGGGACCCTCTTAGAGTAAGGTCTTGTTTTCTGTAATGGTTTCGCAGGTAGTTTTTCTTTAATGAACCCATGACTTAAAACAACGCGGTGACCCACAGACTTTTTGCTGTTTTACCCAACCTTGTTTTTACCCAGGGCTCAAGCGGAAGATGCTGGTCAGCGGTTGAACTAACCCACCGCCAAGCAACGAGTCCTCACGGCCACGAGAGGGCAAAGCTGCACGCCTCTCCTGCGCTTAACGTTTTGAATCGTCCAACCCATTCAACCGTCAGCCGATTTCGCAGATAGTCTCACATAATGGCGTGCGCTCGGCGGTAATACGAACGCGACCCTCTCATCTCACAGGATCTTCATTAAAAGTGTGAATGTCGTATTAAAATAGGTCACTCGTGCGTCTTGTTTAAGCGGTTTGTTTTGACACAACGCTTGCGCCGATAATCATCTTCGGACTCGCCGTGAGCAGCGCGATGTACTGTCGTGTTTTGATGACGCCATCACTGGGACTTTCCGGATACGTCATTCGGGGCTTCCGAGTTATTAAGCTAGCTCTGCCACTTGTGTTCATGTCGGTAGACGCAGTAAACGCCGCTGCGTTGCCCTGGAGTACACACCGAGAGAGACCATGAAATGGCTAAAGGCTCCCAGGGGCGCCGAAAGGTTTGAATTTTGAGGCGTCGTTGTCCGCAGCAACGGTCGGACCGAGAGGCGGAATGTCAACAACGCGGCCCCTCCTCGGAATGAGACGAGTCACCGAGCTAGCGTGCCCGGAGCAGCCGGCCAGCAGGCTCCCTGCGTCGGCCGGCAGGCAGCAGCAGCAGCAGCAGCAGCAGCACCTCCTCCAGCAGCCAGAGGCCCCCACCGTGGACGAGTTCACGGTCCTGGAGGATAAAGAGGACGAGCTGAAATGTGCCAAGCCTCGAGTGGACCAGGTTTTTAAAGTAACGTTCAACATTATCGGTCTGTTGGACCACACAGGACAGCCGCACGGCAGCAAAACATTACGACAGATATGGCTGCAGCTCAGAGGGAACAGAGACGACGTGTCTAAAGCAAAGGTGAGGTTATTTTAACGCGGCTTCCCTTTCATTTTATAAAGATGAACCAACACTGTCAAGGAACGTTGTTGTTTTGAATCAAATCTAACCTCCGTGCTGTTTAAATGCTTCTTTCTGTTGGGCTGTTTGTGTCTGTTAACGGTGTGTGTCGGTGTCCTCATTGGCACCAGTTTGCTGTTTCATCACACATAATGGCAGCATATGTGTTATAAAACAATAACAGCTAAGAATCAATGTGCTGTTCAGTCACATATAACCTTAACAGCATAATATGTGTGTTTTTCAGACCCTGAACCTCAAACTGTGCCCTAGTGACAGACATAAACAATGAGTCCTGCTGCCTCTTTGCCCCCACGTCTGCCATGCAAACAGTCCTTTCGCAGACATAATATAACCCACTTGCAGGCCAGATATTTTATGAAAGCAACCCCAGTCATAACTTTCTCAAAGTATAACCACAATATTTACATTGCGGCGTCTAGTCACAAATGTCATGACATTTGATTTGGTCCATAGTTTGCTCAAGTGTGTAGCGCAAATAAGTTACCGGCATTCGTCAGCAATATGTCAGAGAGGGTCACTTTTTGCTATTGCACGTCTAAGAACATTGAACCCACGTGTTATCTTGTTGCAGAGTTCGCCACACACACTTTTCATACGCCTGTGCAATCATGTGAACCATCTAATAATTCACCGCCCGAGCTTATTATGTGATTTAGGGAGGAAATGGCACGATCACGATAAAGTACTTGAGTTGACAGAATATTTTACATCGTATGTTATTTATATAATGTAACAGACAAACTTAATTGTGTGTGTGTGTGTGTGTGTGTGTGTGTAAACTTTAAAATGCAAAAGAAGGGAGAGAAAGTAAATAGGTCATGGTCCAGCTGTCCTCAGTATGACTAGTAAAAATCACATGTGGGCCTGTGAATAGATAAATCGCGTTACATACACGGCTGTTTGTCACGTATGCGGCTAATTTCAGTGTTTACACATTGATTTATTATTTCAAAATAAATACGCCGCCTGTACAACATTTCCAGATAAACTATCGGAAGTGTTACTTTGAAATTGCTCAAATTCACTTTCAGTTATCATAGATCTGATCTTATCGCAGGTACTTCAGAGAGATACTAGTATTTATACAGCCCTTGTTTCCAATATAAACATTTTTGGCAGGGAACTGTAATTTTACGGGACTTTCAGACCTGGGGATCTCCACATAGGAAGTTGTGTTCTTGCAGTTTAATTGCAAGACTCTGTCTGCCCTCATTATGTTAAAGCAATGATTTATGTATTCCTTTATGGCAGCGTGTGTTTATAATAAAGTTAATTTGACTAAATAATCAAATCATCGTTTTCTTGCTAGTGTTATTCTTCCGGGGGCTGTCATTAAAAAGGGTCCTCAGTCTGCTTTGAAAACCCCTGACTTTAGATGTCTGCACTCATCAGACTTCGTCTAAACTTGCGCGGACAGTGTGGTAGCACTCCTGGACGAACAGCAATCAGTGTGACTAACGCTTAAGTCAACCCGAAACACACCCGTCGAGTTTCAGAGTCATGTGAGCCAGAGATGCATTTAGAGATAGTAGATTACGCTTACTCATGCAAAAAAAAAAAAAAAAAAAAAAAAAAAAAACTCAACATCTGAATCTCGGAATCAGTCTGATTTTTTTTTTTTTTTTTTTTTTTTTTTTAATGCCTGTGTGATTTCCCACTCAAGAAAGTCTTTCACACTTCTTCATCTTGTGTCACGGGTCTCTTTTATATGCGCACTATAACCAGCTGCTCCAAGCTCTGCCAGTCAACCGAGGAAAGTGATGTGGAAATGGTAATTTCAGCCCGTCTAGCTCATGATAAGGTTGTCGGTGAGGTCATAAAAGGCTCGGGAAATCACTTTTATTACTCCCATGAAAACTTTTCTTGTTTCCCTTCCTTGGCGTAACATGTGAAACTGAGCAGAATTTATAAGCAAATATAAAACTCTATATAAATAGGTCTTTTCTTTCCATCTTTGACCTGAGCAGATGGGACTATATTTCATTGATTGCTGCTTGCTGTTTTCCTTATTAGAGTAATTATTACTAATTTAACGGCTGGCTTTCTCGAATTGCGCAAAAAAATTTTGGCTGGATTTGCCCAGGTTTTGAAATATTCCTTTTTGAAATTTCACCACAATGCTTTTGGTGCGCCGCACGCTGTTGAAAAGCCACGCTCAGCCAGACTCTGGAGAATCCTCAGACCTCTATGGCATGGGGACTCTTTCTTTGGCTGAAAGTAGCGTTGGTAGTAGTTTCATTTTCTTAATACACGTGGCTACTGTGTCTACGCCACGACACACCCAGCATTGTGGTAACAGGATTTCTAAATTTGGCGAGGACGCAAGTTAGTCCTTCTGCTCTGTCTCGTCGTCTTTCATTTATGTATCTGTTGAAAAAGCAACCTTTCACCTCAGGTAGTCCTTTAATTTCAACCCAAGTAGGATGTAGGATTCTGAAAGTTTAAATTAAAATGGAAAAAACTTGTTTTTATTTTTAGTTCTCTCCGGTGTTACTGGAAAGTTGTTTCATCGTGTCATGTTGGATGCCACGCCCAAATATTCACGACAAGTCTTTGAAGTGTGACATCCTCGCTCCTCTTTTCTCCCGCTTACTCACCGTCGAGTCATCCTATATTGCCTGTGATGAATCTTTATTTACGCTAAAGACGTGAAATAGTATCTGCGAGAAAGTTACCGCACCCACCTGTAGATGAATCACCCCAACATTTGCCACAGACCAGAGATTCCCTGAATCAGTCGGTGCCTTGAGCGTTAAGTTTCAGCACGTGTCAGCTGTAGCGCTCTGCAGTGAACTGTTGAGGCGTACAGTTTGTGTTTTGGTGACCTGAAAGAGGACTTTTGAGCATTTTTAGCGCCAGCCCTGGAAAATACGTACATTTTTAGATTTTTGACAGCTTTCAGCACTCAGATGGTCATATTGTAGGACCCTAGGAGCTCTGTAGGGAGCTGGAAATGATATATTTTTTTAAATATATGGTAGAAACAAGGCCAATTGTTGCTTCCAGCTCAAGGACAGCCCCTTCAAACAAACAGCAACCGATTAAAGGCCTGCTGACAATGTAATTGAATGCACTGCAATGCCTCCGGATGATTGAGGACATCTGAGGACATGCATGAAAACTACTGTGTTTTTAAAACGCTTACAAAACACAGAGATTAAGAGATTCCATTCTTTATTAGTGTGATATGTTTTTTTAAAATGCTATTTAAAAAGCCCACATTTCATTTTATTGCTTCCTGACTCTTCCTGTCTTTGCTGAGCTAATGTGATTTGTAGTAATTGCTGCTGTAACACTTTAGCTTCCTCTTGTCGTGCAGGAATATGTCCGAGGACTGTGCGACCCAGAACTGCAGAAAGAAGAGCGGTACCCAGCGGACATGCACTGTATCTTTGCTGGAGCCCGGGGCCTCTTCCTGGACAGACTCATACGGGACACGAGCGCAGAGGTCCTGGTGCCCGAGCCGGGCCGCCTGCGGCTATTGGGTCGGGCTGAACCGGTTGTGATGGCCCAGAGCAGAGTTCAGCAGTTTGTAGCACTATTCCAAGTACGGAGATCCTAATCATATGTCTTCAAGCGCAGTTTCATTTTACTGTAGCTTAATCTAATAAATAGATGGGTCATCACGAACATGGGGGAAGGGGATTATCTAGTTTAGAAATTGTTGCTTGCAACCCGATTTGAAAGATAGGAAAGAAACATTCTACCAGATGATCGTGTGTGGCACCACACACTCACGTCTGCCTGTATGTGTGTTTGTACTCTGTTCCAGGAGAAGCGAAGTCTACCGAGCGACAGAGAACCGATGGTGAAGCGAGCGTTCAAGTCCTTCGTGGAGGAAAGGGACGATAAATACACTATGGAGCTTCTGCTGCTGCCCAGTGCCCTGAAGGAGGAGCTGCTGGGTCTGGTTCACAGCCCCACAAGCACAAACACATCATCTCTGGTTAGTGGCGTAAACTCGTTGATGCGATATGTGACGGCACGGCGTTCGAGTCCAGCAGGAGCTCGAATCTCCCGGCAAATCAAACACATTTCATTTCCAACTTAATAAAGATTGGATAGCCTTTGCACGTAGTTCGTATTGAAGTGCAATGTCTCACTCTTACAGCACTTCAACATGGAGTTTTAGACCTTTTGAGGTTTTGAGAAAGTTGAGGAGACTGGCGTTTGTGTTACGCCGTGAAACGTTTGGACAAATTGGACAAAACTGTTGTAGAAACCTCGATCAGATGATGTATAAAGTATAACTTATTTAAACTGTAAAAAGTGTCTGTCAAAACATTACTTTGAGACATTTATTTAAAGTACAAGTGAAATAGTTTTGGCAATCGTGGTGTTAGTAAAAGAGCCTGATTGCTGATACAATGTCTGGCTTGTTAGAGAATAGTTTCACTTCCCTATAGATAGTTTGTGTAGTTAATAGTCAGTCCATCTGTGTCATAGTTACTTTCTGTTAGATTACTGCTGGGCTCAGTTATCTGCCCTATTTTCTCTCTGAGGAACATGCCAAGGCCATGGTCCCTCTGTGGCGTCTTCAATCTCACTCTCTGGCTGTCTACAGACACAGCTGTAGAGTTAGACGATAACGCCCTCCGTCACTGGAGGACACTTTGTATTTCCTAGCTGGTGTGAATCCTTATCTTCATGTTTATGTACTATAGCCAGTTGGATGCTAACACATCTCCCCTTTGCTGCCTCGGCCCACCTTTCTAGTACAAGAATCTGAGCTTTACTGTTTGACCCTTAGAATTGAGGTGGGCTTATGCCCTTATGTTGTGATGACGAATCTTCTGTTCTCCTCGATCGAGCCTAAATAAACTCCTTCAGCATAAGACATACAGTACTCTGGTACTTCTTCTTCTTCTTCATCGGCATCACCACAAATTCCTCCCTAACATGGCTTTGGTAAGAAGAACCGCAGAGGGCAAGACTGAGACTTGGATAGACTTCATTCATCCACAAGGGAAATTGCTTGGTCACAGTAGCTCATTTGCACATAAAAGAAAAAGGAAAAAAACACTAGTAAAACGGAAAATAGGTGTAATGTACATGATTTGCATTCGTACAAAAAATATATCAGGGAAGTACGAACCACATGAGCATGACAACGGCAAGCTTTCGTGTCTATAGGGAACTTTTACTGTACTTTCCTGACTGGGGTGATTGATGTTCGGTTTCCATCCCCAGGCGCTGCATCCCAGCGTGGCAGAAGTCGACCAGGACCGCTCGCAGAGTAGCACCCCCGTGACGGAGCTCTCCAACCGCATCCTGGACACCAGCTTTGAGGAGAAAGGGACCTCGACGGCACCCGCCGCTGGAGGCGCTAAAGCAGCGGGAGGCGGGATAGCTTTAGGCCCCGAGGCCGTCCTGCTCAACGGCACTCGGCCCTCGCACAAGCGGCGCTCGTCCGAGAGCGAGGCGCGGGACACGAAGCGGCAGTACTCCCTGGAGCGGAGGGAGGAGTCGCCCGAGAGAGCGAGGGAGCGACAGAGGGACAGAGAAGGCCGGGCGGGAAGTGGTAGCTGTAGATCCAAAACCCCCTCGGCTTCGTCGTCCTTCTCCTCCTCATCCGCCGCCTCCGGAAAAGCAAACACAGTCGGTCCAGTCATGCTGAACTCCAGTGAAAGTCCAGATGACGGAGAGGCAGTCAGCCCCGAAACAAACCTCCGCTGCTTGGTCAATTTCTTCAGGTAAATGAACTTTGATTATGAGAAGCACAACACAGACATCAGCCCAGACATAATAAAGATAGCAGTTTTCTTAAACAAATGTCAAAAAGAGAGCATTCCAGCTTCTCACATCTGGGAATATTCCTGATTTTCTTGGTAAGTTAAATATTATCAGGTTAAATAAATAAAATGAGATGCTGGATTCTGAGAAATGCTGATGAGCAACCAGCTCTGCTATTTAATGTTTCTTTACAAAACAGTTTCGAAAAGAGTAGGGGTAAGGTTACTGTGTTCCTTTTTGGGTGAGGTTTGCCTGTTTCAACTCTCAGCTATTCTCACATGTCCATGTGTATGTAGATGGACGTACAGTTGCAGCTGTCCCTCCTGTCCATACCGACCGTAAAGAATAATGACATACAGTAGCTTCACTCGTTCCTCTTTCAGGTCATGTGTGAATCTTCCCAGGTCTTTGTGTGCGAGTATCGAGTAGTGATTCAAAATGAAACGTTGTTTAATCTCGATCTTGTTTTTTTGTTGTTGTTGTTGTTGTTGTTTGTTTATTCAGAACCATGGGTTACCAGCAGGAAGTAGTGGAGCGTGTCGTCAAGGCGACGGGTCAGACAGAAGACACCTTCCTCGTCCTGGAGAAGATCGTCGAGGAGACCAAGCGTTGTGAAGAGGGGTCGAAAGGAGGGGAGAAAGAGAGACTGCTGAACTTTATGCGGAGCGCCGACACTCCCTCCTCCTCCTCTTCATCCTCCTCCTCCTCTTCTTCGTCGTCGTCCTCCGCCACGGTCTCTCGCATCAGAGAGAGGGAGCGCGACTTGAGCAGGGCCTTGGTGGACCCGGGCAGGTCTAAAGAGAACATTAAGCCCCACCAGCACGGGAGCCGCAGCAACGGGCTGGGTCACAGGAGGCAGTGCAGCGGCAGCGAGGCGAGCACCCAGCAGGTATTCCACGTCGCACCAAGAAGTGACTCACCGAGATGATCGTAGAGCCAAACTGTCATGGTGTAAAGTGTCACATTTACATCTCCTATATCTTATCGACCATGACACGTATCTGCTCCCAAATGTATCTTCCATCTTGTGCTCAGATCTCTTTATCTCTTCACTTTAGATCTTTTGTGAAATCATACAGGATGTTTAATACATGACATGGGAGCTTTACCCTGCCACCATTGCCTTTGTGCTAGTTTTGGGGGTTTCAAACAAACTTGAGATGATCTGGATTGCCATTGACGCGAATTGATTTGAATAGATTTAATGTTTTTAAATGTCAACTCTCATTTCAGGCGATCACAATCAAGAGGAGCTCGAGTGCTCAAGGGGGAGCAGGAAACTACGAGGTCATTACCATCGACGACGACGACGACGTCACCCCAACAGATACCAAAACAGCGGAAAGCAGGACGTCCCGGGCGATGACGGTGGCGCACGCCGACACGCAGTCGGGATCCAGAACGGACTACTTGGCGCGAGGAGGGAGCGGCGTCTCGCAGAGGGACTACCTGTCTCGGGGCGGGACTCAGACTCTGGGAGGATCGGTGAAAGTTGAGAGCGTGACGGCGTTGCGCAGCACGCCTCAGTGGTTTACTGCACCTAATAACTCCCTGGCTTCAACACCCAGTGTAGGTATCACCTTAAAGTACACGCTGACAGTACTGGTCTTTAACTAGGTGTTTTTATTATTACATAATGTTTAATACAAAACAGCAGAGCTAATAGGTGGCACAAGAGAATTATTTAAAATATCTATATATGTGTTGTCTTGTGTAGGTTTCATTTAATTCACAACCAACCTCATAATGTATTGTTTTTCATGCGCAACTTTGACATTATCTGAAACATGCTCGAGCACATTGTGGCTTTGACGAGTTTCGATCTGATGCATAACACGAATCACATCATCGTCTTGATATTTATCCTCCTCCTCCGCAGTCAGCTCAGCCCAGTACCCGGCCCTCGGCCTCTCCCTACCAGACCATCGGCCACATGGGCATTCACGGGGGCGGGGCCTGGACTCCCGCCGCAAACGACCTCCCCGCCCCGCCAGTGACCGGTTTGGCCCGTTTCCACCAGTCGCTGAGGACTCCCTTCACCCTGAAGCTGCCGAACGAGCCAGGACGTCCGGACCTCAGACACATCATCATAGATGGCAGCAACGTGGCCATGGCGTAAGTCTGCGTAACACTGATGAGTAAAAATAAGAAACAAGAATCAAGCATACAGTCCACATACAGTATGTCTAAGCTAACATGGCTGATGGGTTCATCCCCTCACAGAGATTGTAAATGACACAAAACACCTTCTAGCTAAAACAGCCTTTATAAAACATATACACACATGTAGGTAATGCCTTTTAGTTTGAGTTTGGGCTCTGGAGAAAACTTTGATCATTACGAGCATGTGAATCCTTGTCCCTTTCTCAGATGTAGTTACACAACTCCTCCCTCGAGCACAAATCTAATTTGTGTTGCCAGACTTTGACTTGCAAGAGTAATTTGTCTCGGGCTGCCTCAAATCTTTTATTGTCGTTTACATTGTGGGTTTTATTTTATTAGTAGGTTTGTTTTCTCCACATGTTGGTTTCGGTTCGGAGGATGTTCCGGTCCTTTTTACGACACAGGTTTCCTACATTTAAGGCCCAGTTCTTTGTTGTGAAACCGGCACAAAAATGCACGCCGTATACTGTGGAGCTTGAATATGTAGAAATGAATGAAAGGTGTTTATTTTTGCATCACATTGGTGATAAAAATGGGTTTTGACCTGTTTGATTGGCAGGATCCGCAACAAAAAAAAAAACCCTCCACCGCCGAGCATCTGAGAGCTGCGCTTGTTTCCATAGCAACGGTGAACGCACAGTCCACAGTGCAGGTATAGACTGGGGTTTTCTGGTGCTTTTTAGGAAGCCTTAAATACTCATTGCGACCCAATTGTGAGTAAGCAGTGACCTTCGAGGCTGACAAATTCAGCAGTTCCTCAGACGACCACTTGAGGCTGGCTCTTAAAAGCGACGTTAAAATGTCCAACTTTACAGCAGAAATAAACGTATTTACACACGTATGTAAGTGGTGTATTTTAACAAAGTTCTTCAAATTATTTCCAGGCTTGAAATTGCGACGAAAAAAACAAACAAACAAAAAAAAACATCGCAGTGTAATGATCGCAGCACAGTAGTATTGGTTTCGGGTCTGATTCAGCATTTCTTCACCACATGGGTGTAAAGACGAGAGGTCGAAACTCATCCGATGACAAATGTGTGTTTTGAATGGTGTCACTTCCCACACCTGTGCCGCGCGCACGCCCCGTTTTTCCCTTCTACACCAGAAGCCATCACCCCTTCCCATCAACATCGCCATCATCTTCGGTTGAGGTCACACACACTCTCGGTCACATACCATCCGCCTGAGTGCACAGCTACAACCCACCCCCCCTTTTTTTTGTGTGTGTGTGGGTGCACCAAAACTCGTCCCACGCCTGCACATATTATTGTTAATCACCTCTCTCCGTGTGACGGTGCGTGTGCCAGGCAGAGGTAAAGCAGCTGTGACAGCCTGATATTGATGCGTGGGTGTCATGTACTATATGCGGAGGTGTTTTTGAGAAGAAGGACCTTTTCTAGTAAAAATCTGTGTCGATAATTGCTGATTTATCCAGAAATTGTTAAAGTGTGTGTCACACGAGGAAGGAAATAGTCCAGTCTATTGTTTTTTGGGTTTCCCTCACTCTCTGCTGATGTTTCATCACAGTCTTAATCCCAGATGACCTTGTCTTGACTTCTCACTTTTGCAACCACTTCCTTTCACGTTCTTGTGTCATCCTCCCTACTTCCCTCCTTACCAGAAATGAACCTTAAACGGTAAAGAGCAGGTCACCTATGAGTTATTATCTAACTTACTGGATGAGCAGTAACGATTTCATCATTATTGGATTTTAGTTTGTAATAATCTGCCACATTCTCACATTTCTCGCTTTCCCCGACCAAAGGCTGGTCAGTTTTGTTTCATTTCCCGGTGGAAGTTTCAGTATCATGATGTATCCTGATACTGAATGAGGTTAATAGGTTATGTAAAGTTATTCTAATGACCAGTGAGATGTTTTCCCTCATCAGGTTGCGTGTGCATGGTGATTTTACCACTTGCATAATCTCTTCCTGCTGTGGTGTCATTCATCACTTTCTCTTTCAGCAGCCGGTGGAACTCCCCCCCCCCCCCCCCCCCCCCGCCCAGCTTGTGTTTCAGCTCTGACCACAGGCTGAAAATTATCTCGTTCTGTGGCGTGTGTGCGCATGTGCCTGTGTTCTTTAGCTTAAGTGTATACGTGCCTTGTGTGTGCAGTCGCATGTCACAGAAGGACACACTTGTGATCAGTTACGTGTCCTGCACAAGTGCTGGGACGGATCTGTACTTTTCCAGGGTGTGTACTCTTCAGTACTATCACCATAAAGTGATGAATTCAGGTCAGATGGTTGAGACTTTATAGAAAATTTCCATTGACTTTTGCAACGGTGTTGTTGTCAGAGAGAAATACTTTGTGCGCTTACTCTCGGAAATGTGCAATGTTGTCACTATTGTAATGGTGTAATGTTGAAGTCATTACTACACATGTTGTAGCTTGTCCTTTCATTGTCTGCATTCAGCTTTTGCTGGAGCTAAATGTCTTGATTTTGATCAGCCATAACATTAAAAGCCCAGACAAGAGACCATTCATTCATCATGTGAACATTTAATATTCTGCTGGGAAACGTTTGGATCTGGTATTCATGCGGATGTTACACAGGACCTGTTCAGACCTTGCATCAAGATCCAATCTGGGCGATCCGATCATGGTCACATTGAGATTGGTTGCATTTGAGGGATCCGATCACTGACTGAGTACACAAGTGTCATTCTGTGTTAATTATTGTTGCAGTGTATTTGTTTAAATTACGTATTATCCTCAGTTTCCGTCTTTATTTACTTTTATTACTGGAGATTATGGTGCATATGAAAACGTCCAGGGTTGGAGTTATAACTCAGGTTTGTGCAGGTCTAACTAAGGTCAGGGTTAATGTGTGAAGCCAAAGTTACACACATTACGCACACACTGTTCTTGGTTCTTGACCAGCGGTTGAGATCCATTAGAGACAGATGCTGTTAAAATATTCTACTGCGCCCCAGACGATGTCGGGGTTTATTTGCATATAGTGCGGATCTGGAGATTCATGTTAATGCCGGGTGTGAACGCACGTACCTAAAGCTGATCACTTGCGATCGGATGCCACAAATCAGATCTTAATGCGAGGTCTGAACAGGCCCTTAGACAAGTGGCACCCACCAACACCAGACCAGGCACCCCCACCCCATAGCAATGACACTCCTTGATGGCAGCAGCCATCCCCAGCAGGATGCAGCCCGACACAGACACACACACTTTAGGAACAACTAAACAGCGCAAGGTGTTGACCTGGCCTCCAAGTTCACTAGATCCCAAACTGATCAAGTATCTGTGACCCAAAGGCCTCCACTAACAACATTCTGTTGCCAGGTCTGTGTTTTACGTCATTAGTTGGTTCCCATAAAACCTTCTTTTGTTATTATTGCTGTTATTTTGGGCACACCTACGTCACTTTGCCAGAGACCTGTTAAAGCTTTTGTGTCACACCATGGTGTTGTGTAATACTCATCCAGCCGGCCTGTTTGCTGTGCGTCTTAGACTTACCTCACCCCGTGCGAGGCCAGATTTCTGATCAGGACAATAACTGAACACACAGGGAAGTAACCAGACAATTCGCTTGACAAGGAAAAGGAGGTGAGCAAGAAGCTTTTATAAGTAAAGATTCAGTCATTCTTCAAGAACATCCCCTCTTTCTTCATTCAGTAATGGCTATATTTGTTTTCCATTTAATTCACAGTTAATATGTAGACACCTCATCTTGCGCAAGTATAATTTTGGACTTCCACTTAAAGTCAAGCATTGCACCTGAATAGCAGATTTCCCCGGCCATAAAAATAGGCCACACACCTGAGAGCATCAGTTCAAATTTAAAAAATGCACTGAAGAAAAAAAAAAAAAAAAACCCAAGTGTTTAAAAATAAGTCTGTCTGATAAGTCGGTCTGATAATGTTTTGGTGTGGATTGCACAGCAGCTTCCTGCTCGTTCGCTGTGGGGCTGGCTGTTCGCGGGGAGTTTCATCTCTGCTACTGCTGCTGCTCGTTGTTTGTGTTGCGGTTTTCTGCCCTAGCAGCTCATTTGGTGTATTACAGCTGTCTGACGTGCGCATGCAGGCCAGGCACGTCACCGCCAACAATCTGGGTCAGCTGATGGTGCGACTTTGCAGTATGTGTGTTTGGAAGTTGTTGTGGGTTACTGAGGTTTGTAATCAGTTGTGTTGCCAGGGAGAGCGTTAAAAGCCTGCTTAAAGGGGAACTACTGTTTTTTTACAACCTTGACCTTATTTCTGGCATAAAATATGATCGTTTACTCACCCATATAACTTTTGTGTTATTTGTATTCCTTCGGGAGATATTTAGATCTGCGTATATCCATATAGTGGGAGTGACTGGGGCACCAAAACGCAGCCTCTAAATAACGCATTATCTGCTGCGAAACTCGTTCATTTCACCAATATTTTGTTATCGTACGCTAGGTCTGTTCCCCGTTCAGTCCGAAGCTAGCTGTTATCGTGTCTTCTGACCTGGATGATGTCATCTCTGAGTGCCACGTGCACCCGTGACAGTCGGCTTGTTTACTTGTAATTTGCTCCCGCTATGGTTCGTCCACAACCTCAGAATCGGATACGTGCGCCGCTCAGAGATGACATCATCCAGGTCAGAAGACATCACCCGATGATGATAACGGGTAACTCCGGACTCAACGGGGAATAGCACTAGCGTATCATAACAAAATTTTGGTGAAATGAACGAGTTTCGCAGCAGATAAAGCATGATTTAGAGGCCGCGTTTCGGTGCCCCAGTCACTCCCACTATATGGATATATAGTGGGATCTAATCTGATCTAAATATCTCCCGACTGACTAAAAATTACACAGAAGTTATATGGTTGAGTAAACAACCGTATTTTATGCCAGAAATAAGGTCCAGGTTGTAAAATACAGTAGTTCCCCTTAAAAGTTCAGTGCTCTTATCAGTATTGTTGTTATTATAACTTATTCTTCTGATTCCAAACATGTCCAGATGTGATGCCCAATAATGATTAAAGCATGCTTTACAAACTTGCACAGTAAAATGAAACACAATCCTACAATGTGGAAAATGATCATTCCGGTGAGATTTTGCTGACGCCTTTTGTTTTCACGTCTTTATTTTGAGACAGGGTTTCCATGATTTGCTCCTCCACCTCACTGTGTCCCTCTTCTCCCCCCTTCTTCTCCTCCTCCTCCTCTTCTCTCCAGTCACGGCCTGCATCGCTTCTTCTCCTGTCGCGGCATAGCGCTGGCGGTGGAGACGTTTTGGAGGCGAGGCCACCGAGAGATCACGGTGTTCGTCCCTCAGTGGCGCCAGAAGAGAGACCGACTCACAACAGGTACAGTGTGCTTCAGGTGTATGCAAAGACAGTCTCAGGGAGAAAGAAAAAAAAACTCAGTTTAAATGGTTAGCATTTTGATTTTTAAGACCATGCACATGTGTATGAAAAGGGTAAAGAACTTTTTATACACAGTTTTCAAGTTAAAACAGCTTATCCTGTCATATCTGGGTAATACTATATCTGGCGACGTCCACACTAATATGTTTTATTTTAAATCGTCAGCACTTAGTAGGACAGACAGAAACCGAGACTATTCGGAAGCAATAAAATAAAACTTTCACATTCAATTCCTGATTGGGTTTCTTAGTCACTGCTAGTCCTTCCGTGCCTATATAACAAGACCCTTTCCCAAAAAGGAACCAAGACTGCCACTGCTGATTTCTGTTGAATTTTGCATGTAACCACACAGCTACTACTTGGTAGTCAACGGTTTTTAGGAGTTTAATATGGATGGAGATTATTTCTGAAACGGAGTGAAACACTCGTAGCCAGTTTCAACTGATACAGAGGGGAAAAAAATAATACATCTGCAATTTAAGCGTACATAAGCGTATCGCCGTTGCTCCACATAAAGCCCGTCCAGATGATTTGATTTGTTTTTGGCAGATCTTAACTGACGCATAATCGGTTCCAACGGAGAAGTATCGCCACAAAAATAATTTGTGTGCGGGTTAAGCTGGTCTGTCTTCCAGGCTAGATAGATAGATAGATAGATAGATAGATAGATAGATACATAGATACATAGATACAAAGTTACATACATAGATAGATAGATACAAAGATACATACATACATAGATAGATACATAGATACAAAGTTACATACATAGATAGATAGATACAAAGATACATACATACATAGATAGATACAAAGTTACATACATAGATAGATAGATAGATACAAAGATACATACATACATAGATAGATACAAAGATACATACATACATATGTAGATACATACATACATACGTGGATGCATAGATACAAACATACGTAATTTGTGAAAATAAAAATAATTTGTGTGCGGGTTAAGCTTGTCTGTCTTCCAGGCTAGATAGATAGATAGATAGATACATACATACATACATACATACATACATACGTAGATACAAAGATAGGTACATACGTAGATACAAACATACGTAGATAGATACATACGTAGATACAAACATACGTAGATAGATACATACGTAGATAGATACATACGTAGATATAAACATACGTAGATAGATACATACGTAGATACAAACATACGTAGATACATACAAAGTTACAAACATACATAGATACATACAAAGATAAATACATAGATACGTACATAGATAGATACGTACATACATGCAAACATTATAGATACATTGATAGATACATAGATAGATTTTTAAAAACAAAAACATGGTGGGCCTCAGTAGGCTCCATGCTGGTAGCTTTGCCAGCTTGTATTCTTTCTCTCTAAGAAGGTCAAATTAGTGAGGAAGTACACGATACTAACTGTTCCTGTAAAAGAACGGCCACAAGATCAAACACAGTAAAGAGTGTTAGTCACACCGAAGGTTTCGTGTACTTTCTGGTTTGTGGTTTCGATAAAACGTTATCAGCGCGGATTGAAAGTGCTTTATGTTCAATTTTACGTGAAATGTTGAAGTGTGTTATCACCTAATGATAATAGTAATGCTGTTAATTTTATTACAGAGCAACATTTTCTAAACCAGCTGGAGGACCTGAGGCTGCTCTCCTTCACTCCCTCCAGAGAAGTCTGTGGTCAGAGGATATCCTCTCACGATGACAGGTACACACACTCACACATACCTAACCTCTGATTATAGCTCACATTTCATAACGTTTCATTATAGGCGATTAATAGGAGCTAATGAGACAAAGCGTTTTTACAGAGCCGAGGATTACACTTTCCGTTTCTGTTCTGTTATCTCTGGACCTTTCGGTTCCATTATGAGCTCGACTCTGGCTACAGCTGTATGGACAATAAACTGAAATAATTCCGACGTTACATGGACGTTAATGATAAACTTACCTGACAAAATGTATTTGTCTACATGCCCCAAAACATCAGTCAGAATGGAACTGAGTTTGTACTTTATTGACAACCCTAAATTAATTCAGTTGATTACCAGGATGGGTCCACATTTTCAGCAGTTGCCCCCTCCCAGAAATTCGTCCCGCCACCCATGTGGGGTAAACATCCAAATGAATTTATTCCAAACAGAGAAGAACGATCAGATCAGAAGTGTTTACATGATTATTAGTTGTTCGTAGACAGACAGACAAACATTATTTTAATAATAGATCGGTACGTTCTCTGAACAGAAATACTTATTACGCTTATGATAAATACTGTAGTAACTTTTAAATAACATTAAGGCCAGATTGTGAGTTTTGAAACCCAGATTGGCAACTATGGCATATCCGTCTCTTCTAATGTATTAGGTGGTTTTGTGTTTAGCTGTCAGTTAAAAATAAACTCATCCTGAGTCACAACTTATTAAAGTGTCCCTCTGCCGCCAATGGATTCCCCTCCGTGGGCCGAGGCGGTCGATCTGGGAAGAAACTTTTGACCTTTGTGCACAGGGGGAAAATCCTAAATGTCTAATCCACACACAGACACAAACACGCCCGCTCTCTTTCCCTTTGTTAGGTTCCTGCTCCACCTAGCAGAAAAAACTGACGGGATAATCGTCACCAATGACAACCTGAGGGACTTTGTGGACACGTCCGACACCTGGCGCAAGATCATTCAAGAGAGGTGATTAGTGTGTTATGTGTGTACACAGCTGAGTTAGTCATTGACTTCTGCGTTCCATTACACAACATGATCCTGGAAAGTCCAGCCAGGCAGCTGACAGGCTGGATGACATCTAAACATTTGTGTCCTGCATATAGGATTTACTAATACTCTTAAAAAAAGAAAAAGAAAGGAATCTGAACCTGAGGAGCAAATTAATGTTTATATGGGAAATATACACTGTATTGCCAAAAGTATTCACTCAGCCATCCAAATTATTGAATTCAGGTGTTCCAATCACTTCCATGGCCACAGGTGTTTAAAATCAAGCAGCACCGAGGCATGCAGACTGCTTCTACAAACATTTGTGAAAGAATGGGTCGCTCTCAGGAACTCAGCGAATTCCAGCGTGGTACCGTGATAGGATGCCACCTGTGCAACAAGTCCAGTCATGAAATATTCCGCAGTCAACTGTCAGTGGTATTAAAAGAAAGTGGAAGCGATTGGAACAGCAGCAACTCAGCCCATGAAGTGGCAGGCCACGTAAAATGACAGAGTCAATCTCTACAGACCTCCAAACTTCATGTGGCCTTCAGATTAGCTCAAGAACGGTGCGTGGAGAGCTTCATGGAATGGGTTTCCATGGCTGAGCAGCTGCATCCAAGCCATACATCACCAAGTGCAATGCAGTGGTGTAAAGCACACCACCACTGTTGTGCCAAGTGTGAAGTTTGGTGAAGGGGGGGGATTATGGTGTGGGGTTGTTTTTCAGGAGCTGGGCTTGGCCCTTTAGTTCCAGTGAAAGGAACTCTGAATGCTTCAGCATACCAAGAGATTTTGGACAATTCCATGCTCCTTAACTTTGTGGGAACAGTTTGGGGATGGCCCCTTCCTGTTCCAACATGACTCAGCACCAGTGCACAAAGCAAGGTCCATAAAGACATGGATGACTGGCCTGCACAGACTCCTGACCTCAATCCAATAGAACACCTTTGGGATGAATTAGAGCGAAGACCTGATGAATGGTCAAAAATTCCCATAAACACGCTCCTGTGGAAAGCCTTCCCGGAAGAGTTGAAGCTGTTACAACTGCAAAGGGTGGCCCGACGTCACATTAAACCCTATGGATTAAGAAGGTGATGTCACTTAAGCTCATGTGTGTGTAAAGGCAGATGAGCCTGAATACTTTTGGCAATGCAGTGTAGTTACATGTAATCTAATATTAACAGAAAGGTAGATTTTTGTATGAGTTATGATAAAATGATCATCCACAGAAACATATTCAAGACAGATTTAAGCGTTTCAAGATCTTTAACAGTTTTCTATTTTAACAATTCGCTTGTGAGTTGGTTTGGCCAAATTTGTTATTTTATTTTAGGGCTGCATTTTTATTTACGGGGTTTAACTGCCATATTTTAAGGCTCTACAGTTGTTCTATTTAAATTGGATATAAACCTGACATTATAGATAGGTAGGTAGGTAAAATTAATAAAAATGTCTTAAATTTCCAGCATATTTGGATAAAACACTACTACTGATTACACATCAATGGTAATTAAAGATCTGTGGATTATTGTTTTCAGTGATTTCCTTTAAATAGTTCCGTTTTGACAATATGGTGGCACACTACAGCCTGCACCACCAGAACCAGTGTGAACCCACACTGCAGAGCTTGTGTCGCCCTCTGTTGGTCGCCGCACGCCTCGACCGCAACTGATCAAGACCCACAAACCCCCTTTCATACAGGAAGCCAGAGTGTGACACGCAATGCTGGTCCCCCGTATGTGTGACTGCTTTGACGCCATAGAACGTGGCAGTCACTGGTTAATTCCTGGTTGTGACTTGTTTTGCTGCGGCTGTACTCCCCCTCACGCTGGCTCTGTCTCTTTATCTCACCGCCGCGTTAGACCTGACTGGTTTAAACCCGTCTCACCAGGAGGAACAAAAAGTCTTAATTTAGACCTGTCATGACTTTGATCTGACGTACGTGTGCATCATAGAGCCACTTAGTACTTGGTTAGTGTTTGTTTGTGCTGCGTGTTGGTTCAGCTGTTTACATATTTCTGCCTAATTTCCACAGACGGGACACGTAGAAAACACAAAGGGGAGGGTCCCTCATAAAGTTAGCCCTTCTTGGAAAACCTGAGTAACAGTCAGCTAAATACCAGCATGTTTTGTAGGAAATTTACCTGGAAACTATTTGGGAAAACACAGAACTGTCATTACCAAAAAAATACTAAGACAAGCGGTTAAAATTCATTCTTGAGATTCTTGCTGATTTTGGACTTTTCTCCCTAACTGGTTGCAGTAATTGTCGCATTTCTTTCCCTTTGACTGGCAGGTTGCTTCAGTTTACATTTGTTGAGGATCACTTCATGATCCCCGATGACCCTCTGGGGAAAAACGGACCTCACCTCGACAGCTTCCTACGCAGAGACAGCAGGTGAGTTTTCCCCGTTGACTGCATGTGAAAAACAAATTCTCCAGGAGGTTTCCCTGAGAGCTGTTTAGAAGCTCCATGTGGTTTCTGTGACCGTCGCCATCTTGGCCTTTGCTTTGATGTCATTTAAATGAGTTATACAAAGAATCATCCCTGTGCAGTATCTAAAGAGATGAAAACTGTTTAAACATCTACTGTAAAGTTCGGACCTTTTACCCTGGAGGTCTGTGGGTATTAACTCCCTTTTGGAGACAGCCTCGAGTAGACATTCGAGGAAGTGCAGTTTTTTTGGCACTTCTGCATTGGCTTCATTTGTATCTACATAAACTGATCAGCCACAACATTAAACCCACTGACAGGAGAAGTAAATATCATTGACCATCTTGTGACAATTCAGTGTTCTCATGAAACTTTTGGACCCGGCATTCATTCATGTGGATGTTACTTAGACATGTAGCACCCACCTAGACCAGACCAGGCACCCCCACCCCATAGCAATGACACCCTTTGATTAGTTCTCCTTTAGGAGCAACTCAAAAAACATGAAGAACAGCACAAGGTGTTGACCTGGCCTCCAAATTCACTAGATCCCGAACTGATCAAGTGTCTGTGGGATGATCCACAGAGGCCCCTCCCCTCAAAGGCCCCCCACTAACAATATCCTGTTGCCAGAGACCCTCAGAAGGCCCATGTCCATTCTCTGATGAGTCCAAACTGTTTTGGAGGCGCAAGGGAGACCTACACAATATTAGGAAGGTGGTCATAATGTTATGCCTGATCCACAAGGAACAATGATCTCACACGTCTCTGTTTCTTCCCGTCAGGAGGCCTCCATCCACCCCTCCCCCCCTGAGACCCCCGGAGTTCCGGCCCTCCTCCCAGCAGCACCAGCCAGTTTACGTCCAGGCTCTCCACTCTGCCCCGCGCACCCCGGCCTCCCTGGCGCCCCACCCCAGCACACACTGGCCTCACTCCGGCCCCCCCGAGTGGCACCCGCCCCGCCGTTCGCCCTCGCCCTCGCCCTCGCCCCCTCCCCAGCGGTCGCCGGGGGAGACGTCGGAGCTGAAGAGGAAGCTGTACGACATCTTCCCCGACCAGAAGCAGCGGATCGACCGCATCCTCAACGACAACCCTTACATGAGAGACCTGAATGCCCTGTCTGGGTTGCTGCTGGGATAAAAAATTAAAAAGACTGTCTAAGCAAGAGAACATACACGGATGTATCAGCATAAAATAATTTATTTTCCCATTTCTTCCAGCGTGGAGGAGGTGGATTTATTTTTTTCATTGTTATTATTGTTTAACATAAAAAGACTGATCATCAAACTAGCTGCTACCGGCAAAGAGTTCATTTTTTTTTTTGTTGTTCCCTCTTAGTTTGCTTTCACAGTGATTAAAGTGAACAACACTGGCGTCTTCTTCAGAACCAAAGTGTTAACAAGTTTGCCATATTTGTCCCGCAGCAAAGTCTGTATCGTTCACATGGTAATAAATCATCACAGTTTTCTTGACACGAGTCCAGAGTTTCCATGAATAGCGGGACCAGCACCCGGGAGAACGGCAGCGCTTTCGGACCAACGGCGGTGAACTGGTCTAACGGGACGGGGGCTCCTCCTCGTGAACTTTCCTCGCCACCTCACTTCCTCACAGACTCTTTGGGAGACAGAGCGTTTTTGTTGATAGATTACCAGCAGGATTTGCATGGTTATTTATACGTTTTTTGCCGACATATTGCTTATACACACTTGTTATGTTCTGGGGACAGGAGGAAGTCTCTGTCGTGTAGCGCCGGGTTCTTGATTCGTTGATGGGGGAAAAAGGGTTTAAAAGTGCAGCCCTTTGACTTCAATTTCAGTTTTAATGGCGTTTTTATCAGGAAACGTCGTTGGCATCAAACCCAACAAGCTATAGTCCAGTCACCACACGCAGCTTTAATTTTACTAGCAGCAAAACACAGACGATCTTTTAATTTTTGCATTAAAAAAAGCAGCTTTAGTTATGTTTGAGGTCGACAGTTTGAGGTTATAGAAATGGGCAGTAATGACAATCATTTTTTTGTTTTAAATGCAGCTTGTGTGTATGTGTATATATATGTATATGTATATGTATATATATATGTATATGTATATGTATATATATATGGAGGCTGAATTCATATAATTTAAACTGCCTGTCTCTATTCCCTCAAAATGTTTTCCTTGTTTGGGTGAAGTTTGATTTATTTATTTATTTTAATATTATGAGGATTGTTCCTGCAAAGGTAGCAGGAAATTCTTGTCAATCAGCAATTACCTTTATTTTATTTTTATTTTTTGAATGCTTCCCTTCGCTAACAGGTTCTCGCAAACCCCACGTTCTTACTCTCTCGTAGGTCTGTGCTGCTTTTGGAACCTTCTATTTATAAAGGGTCACCAAATGCGCTGCGGTCAATCTGAATTTTCTGCTCTGATCATCCCGTCGCCTTGTAAAGCGAGAGCTTAATATTCATCTCCTTATCCCGGAGTCACCAGCCTCGGTTGGCCCATCAGGAAGCAAACACTACAAGAGTTTAAATTTATCCTCAGTTGGTTGAATTAAAATTAAAATAAATCAATAAAACACTTCAGGTTTTCTCCCCAGACAGATGCGTTTGTTGTAATTAGTGTTTAATAGCTAAAAATCGATGCCCTAGTAAGGGGGTGAAACGCGGTTTCATTGATAAATATTTTTACCGCCTGGAGAGTGTGGGCTGCAGCTCGCATACTGAACGCGCACCTGAGTTTTTGTAAGATACGAACACTTCGTCTCCTTGTAAGAAAAAAAAAAAAAAAAAAAGAAGGAATTCTGCACAAAGACTTTGCAATGGGTTTCGTTTCGTATTGCGATGTCGTCGTTGATTACTGAAGGATTTATTTTTCTTTCTCTTGTATTATAATTCTTTTGTGTATATTGATTTCTTTTTTGTAAATATACACATTATTATTATTATTTTTTTGTTGTTTTTTTGTTTTTGTTTTTTTTGGCTACGGTGCACATATGGATTTATGTATGTGAAAAGAAAAACTAAATAAATGCAGCATTCCCCATAAATGTGCATTTATCCTCCAGTTCTGTCACTTGCAGCTTTCTCAAGGTTATTTTCATGAAGTCATTGTTTAAGCGCAGTGTTACTTTTCTATTAAAATACACCTCTTTACCAGGTATTAAATGAGAATATAGATAACCCTCCTGTGTCTGTACGCATAAGCTCCCAGGTGCTGGTTAGATTTAGAAACCTTTCCTACATTACTGCACTGTTCAACTATGTGCTGGGCCTCAGTGGTGCTGGTTGACTGTGGCCATTGTTTGCTCATACTTCTAAAAGAAAGTGCTCACAAGTGGCCTCCTCCAATTGTGGTCCTCGTGGTCGGATCTCAAATCCCTCTTCGATGAGTCCTGGGTGAGTTCACAGCTGTTCTTAAAGATGGTCGCTTGCGATTGGATCCCTCGGAACGCATTTAAATACCAAGACCTCAACAGGACCTTTGTTTCCTTTGGACAGAAGCCAACGCCTTCTCTGTTTCGATTCAAGTGGCCTCCTTTTTTGTTTTTAGTCACTGGGAATGCTTTCGGCGGTCTGAGATCCCACATGTATGCCTCTGTGGGTTTATGTCAGGTGGTTGTGGAGGAGATGCATCACTCCGTTACTCTGCTTCTCGGTCAAACGGCCCCTCGCGGAGTCTCGGATTGCATCTTGATTCACCGTCCCGCTGAGTTCAAACCAGATGTCGCTGCAGGATGCTGCGGCAGTCGTGCTGGCTGGAGCGTCGCCTTGAGTTCTGAATTAATTTACAACAGTGTCGTCGTCACCACAGCTCCTTCTGCATGCTCCCTCCCACGGGGGCTCAGATCCGTTCTCCTTCTCTGTGTCACAAAGACATAACACTTGGAACCATACGTCTCGTTATGGGACTCACTGGACCAGAAGAGGTCAGACTTCCACTGGTCTATGTTGTTGGTCTTCACGCAGCTGATTTGGGCCTAAATCTTAGTTGCTGTTACCTGATATAACATTATGACCAGCTTCCTGATATTGTCTAGGTCTCCCTTGTGCCTCCAAAACAGTTGGGAGTCATCAGAGCATGGACATGGGCCTTCTGAGGGTGTCTTATGGTGTCTGGAAACAGAATGTTGTTACTGGGGGCCTTTGAGGGGAGGGGCCTCTGTGGATCATCCCACAGATACTAGATCAGTTTGGGATCTCGTGAATTTGGAGGCCAGGTCAACACCTTGTGCTGTTCTTCGTGTTTTTTGAGTTGTTCCTAAACCGTTTTTGACTGCATCCTGCTGGGGATGGCTGCTGCCATCAAGGACTGTCATTGCTATGGGGTGGGGGTGCCTGGTCTGGTCTAGGTGGGTGCTACATGTCTAAGTAACATCCACATGAATGAATGCCAGGTCCAAAAGTTTCCCAGCAGAACACTGAATTGTCACAAGATGGTCAGTGTTATTTACTTCTCCTGTCAGTGGTTTTAATGTTGTGGCTGATCGGTGTACATATCCACTGCAGCAGAGCGAACTCTTGTCATTGCTTTCTCACTTCAGCAGTTTTCATCACAGCAATTGATCAATTTTACGACTTCACTTGCAGAAACCTTCCCATTTTTGTGAATTGTTCCACACTGACCTGCCTCTCTTTACTTAACCTAGTGGTTCTTATTATAAAATACATTACTACTAGTTGAACAGGGTGATTTGCTGAATATCAACATTAACTGTTAATGTTTGACATTGCTCACGTAGAGGAATAAGGTAAAACATAGTTTTTCTTTCTCAACAAATACATTCTTTTAAAGACACACTTTAACTGTATTTTTATAGTAGAAGTCTACAAACTTGGCTTTAACTGTAAATACTGATGTCCTGAACTTTATTCACCGGGTCAAGATGTTTTTCCTTAAAAGATGCATCACCTGCCTCACATTTATTTACCTCATCCCCCCCAAAACATAAATAAATGCATTTTTCTTCCTGCTGTGTTTAAACAATGCCGCTGTTCACACCCGTCTTCACTTCTGCCTGTTTGTCACTAGAGGTCAGTGTGTGTTCAGCTATTTATTCCACGGCAGTGACGGTTTTCATTAGCTCCTTGTGAAATCTGCAGGAGCAGCTCTGCAGAGTAATGAGTCTCCAAATCAACAGGCGTTGGCTCTTCTAAAGTGAAAGTTTTTACAGTGGAATATCTTTGTGTTACAGAGCGTCAGCTTCAAAACACACTGCTTGTAATTTGTTGCAGTTACAGTGTGATACAAAGACAGGATGAGGCTTATTCAGAAAGTCAAAGCCTTATGAATGATCATGGGGGTTTTACAGTGTGGTGTCTCTACTCTAAGAGGTATTATTTTGTCACCTGGTTTCACACGCTGAAATGCGTCCTTAAAAAATACACCGATCAGCCACAACATTAAAACCAGCAGTAGAAGTAAATAACATTAACCATCTTGAGAACATTAACCCCCCCCCCCCCCCCCCCCCCCACTAACAACACTGTGTTGCCAGACACCACAGAACACCCTCAGAAGGCCCATGTCCATTCTCTGATGAGTTATAACTGTTGGAGGCACAAGGTGGTCATAATGTTATGCCTGATCTGTGTATATTTGTGCTTCAGTATTTGTTCCGAGACCAAGCTGTAGGTCATACATGTCATCGTGGCTATCCAAAATTCATCAAGAAAGATCTTCAGTTTCTTTCTTAACACTGGGAAATAAAAGAAGCCAAGTCTGCTCATAGTGGCCCTAAAATAGATCCCTGGGGAACCCCCACGAGTTATTTTTGTTTTGAGGAATTGTTCTCTGGTGTGACAGAGATTTCTCAGGAGGACACAAGGTTACAAACTGATCAATTTTTCCAGTTTAAAACTTTTAGTGAACAACAGTATATACAGAACACAGAAATGCATTCACATCTGGATTTAATCTCACATCATCGACTACATTTACCGCAGCTTTCTCCCCCGCTGTTCAGAAAGTCTAAGTAAACTATACTTTACAAAGGAGGTGGTTGAGAAAACTTCCACTTCCATCCACTGTTTTCGTTATCTTTGTTCCATATTTTACTTCAAAGCGCCATGTCCCTGATTCTCCTGTTGGGTTAGTTTCACCTGTTAAGGCAGGAAAACCTTCACCCCTTATTTATTTATTTATTTATGTATTTATTTATTTTTACATGTGTTGAGTTTAGTGACCTCATAACTCTTAGCTCCACGCAACTTTAATCTGAAGCAGAATAACTGAAAATTTGAATTTGACGAAACCGACACTCCTCTTCGTTGTAACTTGCATGCCACATATCCCCAAAAATAGCCACATGACATCACATCACATCTGCTTTACTGGTAGATGAAAGTGAAAATTAAACATTCAGTTACCGTGTAATGGCAGTGGACCGTTTGAGAATGACCACAACGCTGAGGCTGCGCCATTTTCACTCCTACTTTCATTATGAAATGGAAAAGGCATTAAACTATACGGAGAATACGCGTAAGACGTCAAAATAAGATCAGGGTTAAAGGGATGGCGGAGGTTAAGGGTTGAAATCAGTTCGGAGGAGGACATTTAAATAGATAGATAGATAGATAGATAGATAGATAGAGATGTGTAAGATATGTACCATAGTTATAAGATGTATTAGATATTAAATATAGCAGCAGAGTAACCACAGTCCAGTTGTTTCCTCACAGGGAGGCAGTGTAGAGTCTTATGGCCTGAGGGACAAACAACTGTCCTCAACCTGTCCGTGGAGCAGAGGCAGCAGCCTTTCACTGAACGAGCTCCTCTGCTGGATTATGGTGATGTATAAAGGGCGGTGGATCGCACTCATACATGAGGTAAATGAGGTTTGTTTTCATGCAAATGTTTATGGCAGGCCGGTCACATTCAGCCTATTACCGACTAAGAAAACACCTGGAACCAGATCAGTTTCTCAGTCACGTACGCTCTTAAAAGGAAAACTCCATTTTCTGACCTTTAAAGACCTGGAGCAAATATATAAACTACATGAGCCCAGGCCGTTGACTTAGAGTCAGCGCCGCTCCTCTAATTTTCCGCGTTTATCCCCACATCTTTCATTTTCTCGGTTTATTCATTAGTCTGGCCCAGTCTCCGGAGACGCAAGTAACACTCACGGAACATGTGTCAGGTGCAACATTACATAAGAGACACGCAGCGCGTCTTGACACCTGGCTGTCATTATGCAAATGCGCGTGGCGGCTTGTGTTTCATGTGGCTTGACAACACTCACGCTGTGTGTGTGTGTGTGTGTGTCAACTTGTTGTTGCTCAGCTATAGTGGAAAGTACTGATGTTACTCATACGCAGGTCTGCTTTGGCCCACCGAAATAAAGCTCGGTGAGAATTCCCCACAGGCTAAGAAGTCTAATTTGGGAAAGGCAGGGGTTCCGCTCGTTGCAGTGTGAGACCTTTACATGCAAAACATATGGCTACTGCAGCGAGCTTGGCAACGGCACATGAGATTCTGACCCAGAGGTTGAGAAACGCTGGATTACAGGAAGAGAAGAAAATAGTTTTGTCCCCCAGTGATTTCTAGCATTGGACACAGTACAATCGCGAGACTCTCAATCAAAACAGGTTATTTCATATTGTTTGAATTCACCGATCAGGCATAACATTATGACTACCTTCCTAATATTGCGTAGGTCTAGCTTGTGCCTCCAAAACAGTTGTGACTCATGAGAGAATGGGCCTTCTGAGGGTGTCCTGTGGTGTCTGGCAACAGAATGTTGTTAGCGGGGGGCCTTTGAGGGGAGGGGCCTCTGTGGATCATCCCACAGATACTTGATCAGTTTGGGATCTAGTGAATTTGGAGGCCAGGTCAACACCTTGTGCTGTTCTTCATGTTTTTTGAGTTGTTCCTAAAGGAGAACTAATCAAAGGAGTGTCGTTGCTATGGGGTGGGGGTGCCTGGTCTGGTCTAGGTGGGTGCTACATGTCTGAGTAACATCCACACGAATGAAATCCAGGTCCAAAATCTTCCCAGCAGAACTTTGATTTGTCACAAGATGTTATTCACGTCACCTGTCAGTGGCCATAATGTTGTGGCTGATCGGTGTATGTCCTACCTAAGACTTGTCAAAGATAGTGACAGATTTAGTGAGGGATCTTTGAGAAAATGGTATTTGCAGTCAAAATGTTTTAAAAAATAAAGCTACAGAAGAATTATTATCTGATTGTCTTATTATCCTGATTTGAACGTTGGCCCAAATATCTTTCATTTCAGTTTCATATGAGAAACTTTTACAAGAACAATGACTAATTAGCCCAACATCCATGAAGCAATAACTCATGTCTGACAAATCACAGCACTCTGTGATTCTTTCCCTTATTCTTACATGTGTGTCCTCATGAAAGCCGTGACTGTGTAAGGCATACAGCATATTATTGAGCCTCTGCTGCATAAGATTGTCTAACGTATGCGTGCAAAACTCAAATGACTGAATCTCTTATTATGAGAGAGTTGAGGCGACAGCTCAACAACTGTTTTTTGTTACAGAAGCAGCTTCAAAACACACAGCGGAAATGTAGCTCTCGGCTGGTTTGGTCCGGCTGCTTATAAATTCGCACTTGCACACTGATTTGATCTGCTCGCACAGATTGTATCACCATCAGATGGTGTTTAACAGAAATAGCTCCCTTTCAGGCCTGTGGGCGCAGGATGCGACCAGGCCTTCTGCTGTCACTCTTGAGCAGAAAATGGGGAAATACTGGTTTCCATTATAGACTTGTGGTTTTTCCACTCCTAATGAGATTGCTCGAATACAAAATCCTGTCTGTGCTACTGTTTCCTTGTTGTTCTGAGTCAGAGTGTGTCCTTAATTGCCTTTCTTGTTGCTCTCTGGTGCCTGCGTGTCATGCACAACCCTGTAGTTATGGTTATAAAAGACACGGACAATGCTGTTTGTGCTGCAGTCGCAGTCTTTGATCACTGCCCGTAGTCCATAATTTAATAGCCGGATTTCATAATCACATAATTACATTAATCCGCTGTAAAGTTATTTGGTCGCCGCAGGACTTAAGGCTGCAGCGGCTGCTGGGAGGAAATATGTGACATTATGTAACGTGACGCAGAGCTTCTTAAAGCTTCTTAGCTAAGGCCACAACCTGAACCCACTCTTCTTGAGTGTCTGTTGTCATGAGCAACAGTAACATGTGACACATTTTGGGCATGCTGTAGAAGAAGACTCTTTAAGAAGCTAACAGCTACTGGCTAAACTACTGAGAACAGGATGAAACAGGTAGCTTGCCTCTATCCTGCTGTAACAGTATCCCCTCTTTAATCCCTATTTAACAGGTAGTATCTTATAAGCGTAATCCGTAGACAATGCATAAAAAACAAGCTGTGGTTTTGTAAAGTTAAGAGCTCGACAATTTTGCGGTTGGCAACTTCCTGGAGTCACGTTCTGGAGATTACACGATGTCGCTCAGTGAAAACACGGCAGATTTTAAACAAAAGTAATTTCATCTAAAGTGTTAACTTGATGCTCTTTAAATTAGATTCATGCTTCTCTGGGCTGCATAAAAATTAGGCATGATCCTCAATGGGAGATCTGCATCTGGGACAATCAGTGCATTTTTAAAAAGCCACAATTTGATTCACAGCTACCAAAACCACACGTTAAAGAACTAAACATGTCAGCTGTGTGGAAGTTCTTTATAGAACCGAGAAGAGTTTCCTGTTTTCTAAGGCTGTTCTAAGCAAAACTGTAATTAAGCATTTGTTTTGACTGTGTTAATGTTCCTTGCTCAGCTATACGCCACTATTTATAAAGACATTTAATACTTTATTTTGCACAACAAAGAAAGCTACACCGTTGCGCTCGGAGGCAGGTATTTGTTCCTTAATGCACTGCAGAGCTATTAAACTGTCAAGCATATAGGCTTACACTGGATTGAGTTTGAAGTGCATTGTGCTCAGTACAGTTGGACAGTAGAGGAGGAAACAAACAAGAGAAGAAAAGCCCTTATGAATCAGTAGGGGGAGGAAATTACTTTATATTTGCAAAACATGCACAAAAAAATCATGTAAAAAAAGTCGTATCAGGACATGAGTGACGTTTGGAGACATTTGTGCAGCCACTACTTATATGTAGTGAAAGAACAAAGTATTTTAATGCACAAATGCCAGATGATTTGCTTTTTTTCTGTATAAATGGATTGAATACAGTATTCATAATTTTGTTCTTCTCGGTGTATGATCACCTGCAGGTGTGAATTGTTGCGTTTTTGTTAGCTCGGAGTGAACCCTTGTGTTTCTAGAGTGGCCCAGACCAGACAAACCAAACGCCATCTTCTGCCTTATTACATTAAAGCAGAAGCCGCCGCCGGTTCTCCTGCACACTATTGAGGGGCGAGGGTGGTTGCAATCTGCATTCTCACCACTAGGTGTACCTAAATCTTCCATGTGTGCCCTTTAAGAGCTGTTAATATATCTTATGCACTCTGCTAAGATAATTTGGGATAAGGCTAGCTAATTCGTTGACATTGCGCCAAACTCCTCTACAGAATCTTAACTCCAGCTTTCCAGTTGTTTCTGCTAAGTTAAACTAACTGGCTGCGGGCTGTAGCTTTATATTTACCATATCGACATAATAAACGTGTCAAAATTCGCTTCTAAATTATGGTAAACCAGGAAATAAGTGTGGAAATTTTTGGATTTCTCCCAATCCGACCGCTACCCTCCTCAAACTCAGTCGACTTGAGCTGATGGCTGAAGGACAGGGATTCAAACCAAGCCTATAGTCAAAGCTTTCCACAATAATCTCAGCAATAAACAAGTCCTCGATGTAGAGTTTTAGAAATCCACAACGGAGAACTTGTTTTGATTTCAGGATAAGAATCTACAGCCAAGCGGCCTCACGCCTGGAATTTGCTGATGGTTCTGTCGGCTCTCAGTCACCTACTTCCTCTTCTTCCCCCCTCCTCCGCCCTCTCTGCTCTTCTCCCGTTTTCTACTTACATCCACTACCCTTGTCTCCAGACTTCCTTCCTCCCTTTCTCTCAAACTCTCTTTTTCGCCCCCCCTCTCCTCTTCAAACTGTTTATCTTGACCTCTTCCTTCCACCTTTTTCCCTCCTTGTCTTTTTTTCCCGCGGCCATCTCTCCTTTGCGCTCGGGTGAAAATAAATAAAACTGAGCGTATGCCGTTATGTCCGACCAAGAAAATTCAAATTCCTCCAGCATACCAGCGCAGCTTAACATTCTGTTGGTTTGGATCTCCCCACTTCCTCTCTCCTTGCTTCCCCAACCCCTCTCCCACACTCTCCTTGCTGCTCTCTCTGTAGTTTCATTCCTTCTGTGCTTGCCTCAGTTTTATTATTATAAGGAAGTGGGCTCGGTAATGGCACACACAAAACTGCACAAAACATTTTCCTTGTTGCTACATCCTCACGACTGGTCCATGTTGGCAGGATTCAGGCGCTTTCATCAATCAGTCTGCTCTGAAAATCTCTGACTTTGCACTCTAGGTGTAGAGGTTAATGAAAATCCATATATCAGAAATGGATGCGACGTAATCTATATGTTATTCCCACCCAGAAAAATAAATGCAGAGCCACCCTACGCGTGATAAATGTGGCCAACTGTGCGGGAAAAGCTGCTACACACTGTATGATTACAGTAAAGAACCTAAAGCCACCATTCACGAGAGGACAATAGGATTATATTCACAAAAATCTGTTCTCTCTCTCTCTCTCTCTCCCTGACTTTTTTCTTTCTGTCTGAGCGACTCTCACACGCTCATGCACTCCGGCTGCAGCTAGCCTGCTGGGACAATGCACTTACATAACCACCAATCCTCCTCTGTAATCCCAGCCTGTGTCATCCCTCCCGCACCCCCACCTCTCTCTCTCTCTCTTTCTCTCTCTCTCTCTCTATCACACACACACACACGGGTCTCTGCACCTCCTCCCTTTCTCTTCCAATCTCTTACCCTCCTGATGGTGGCTGTGTGAGGTGGTGCTGGTGGGGGCTCCCTTATGTTCAGATTACTATGGAAGAAGAAGCAACATGACCTCTTAATCTTAATCCCGGCCAGTTACATGTATGCAGACTGGAACACATGGCCTCATTCTCCAGTGTTGCTGGCGGCCCAGATTATTTTAGTTTCTTGGATTTTGTCAAATATATATATATATTTGACAAAATCCAAGAAACTAAAATAATATATAAGTAAAAATAATATATAAGTAAAATACATTTATCCAATTAAATATTTTTTTAGAAGCCATAGGTCACTTTTCTGTTTAAAAATGTGCAATTTTCCTTTAACAGCAATGCAATACAAAGTCATATAAATTTACCACTGATGAACTAAGAATAGTTAAAAATAAAATGCAAAGTGAAAGTAAATTCAGAAACTGCATTACAAACAATGCACGCTTGGGAGATAATGTTGGCTAAGAATTGTTAGTGTGTCGGGTGAAAAAAATAAATACTTAAAATGATGAAAATGTGAAAGCAATAAATAGTCCGTAAGCCGGGGATTCATTTATTTATTCATTTATTCTTGGACCCGTTTGTGCCGTCTGGCGATTCGTGCAGAGCGCGCCCCCGCGACAAACTTCAACAACTGTGCGCGCTCCGGAGCGGCTGGTACTTAACGCCTGGCGTCTCGTCTCTGTTTCAGGAGCAGTGCCAATGTGTACACCGAGTAAACGAATGAAACACGATAAAGAGGGATTCCCTGACCACCGCCGCAGCACACATCCACCCGTTTGCCCGTCGTGAGCTGAAGGATATTTCGTCCGAGGTGAGTGCTGCGACGGAAACATCAGATTGTCGAGTGTAATGTGTGTTGGCGAAAACAACAGCCCTGCTGTAGCAGACGTTAGCTTCCTTCATTAGCGCCGTGCTAATGCTGGCTCTTAGCTAGCTGCGCTTGGCAAGACGCTAGCTAGCCGTGTCTTTAGCCCGTTCGCCGCCGTGACGTTTTAAAATGCCCCTCGTGCAGGCGGTTGACGTGCGTGGGCAGCGGGCATTGTTTTAGCCGTTCACCAAACTGTGCATTAAAGTGCCAGGGTGTCGGTTTCTTAGCTTGTTCACCCACTTGCTAAGCTAACAAGTCACCGATTCGGCTAGCTAGTATGCTATGGGGATACTGCTTTACGGCAAGACGAGGCCTTGTACGTCTGCAACGGTTTTTCGCTTGCTAGGATACGCTGTTGCCCGTCTCTCCACATAAGGCCACGTTTTTTTTTTTCCCCCGCTTCCAAAGTAGGTTAGTGCAGGTTAACACCGGCCCGTCACGACATTGTTTTGTTTAGCTGCGTTACTGACAGAGCCAGGCTTTGTGGAGGAAGTGTTGACTACTCAAAGTAACGACTGTGGTCGCGGTCAGATCCGCCGTGACTGCGCTTGTGTCTAACCTGCCTTTGACTGGACCGGAGTGGATGTCAGATCTTAGTAGTAGTAATCGTTTATAAGAAGGCTCACTGGAGTGCCTTGCGAGCAGCAGCAGTAGTTGGTGGTGGTGGACAAAGGTGGGACACCTGTAGCTGCGAAACAAGGCTGTCAAGCAAACGGTAATGGCATCGAAGTGTGACCTTTTGGTGAAGTTAGGCAAGTGAGCGAGCATCGTGTGTTGTTGTTCTGCTTCATGACGTCTCTAATGTGGATGCATCTAAGCTGGGAATCAACGTGAGGTCACCTAGCTGATGGACTCCACAACCATGACAAGAGTGAGTAAATTGGCCCGGAGCTGTTCATTCAACAGCAGTTAAATGACTTTTGGGCAAGAGGAGGCGACGCCAGTGTCAAGAAATTCAGATGTTACTGTGCTGCATAAACACAAACTCCTATCCTGTGTGATGCATTAGTTTGTAAACCCTTGCCGTTGGCCTGCAGCGTGCACTGATGGAGGATTGTTCATTGACGGCGTTGATCGCAGAATAAAAAGACAAATGTTTTATAGGTCTTTGAACAAAAGGGGATACATGTCAGTGATGGACGAACGTCGTCTGATTGTGCTGAACGTTTTAAATGACGAGACGTCCGTTGTGTCCGTGGCAACATTTTAACATGTGTTCTTTCCTGGTTCCGCTCAACTACTGCACCGTCTGACATATATGTATATATATATAACAGCAGTAACTTGTAGATAATGATGTGATTTAAGCTCTGACTGCGTTTCATTAATGGAAAGTGCGTGGATTTTACTTTGCGCTGCTCGTGGCACAGTACAAAAGAAAATGTCCAGGATGTCAGGGAGTGTTATAAACTAGATGTATGTATGTAAACTCTACTAACCCCAGTTTTTCTGGGTCAGATCCAGTGTCAGTGTGACGTGTTTAACATTAATAACTGACTGTATTGTTGTACTGTAGATGAGGATTGTGTCTTTGTTTTGCCCGTGGCATTTGCTTTCAGTTTAATTGAATAATTTACTTGTTGGACGGGTTGTTGAAATGACTAAAAGATCTGTCTCAGACGTAGGATTTGTCTTATCCCTTTGACCGGTAATTAATTTCTTTCCTGGTATCTGTTAACATATATGTATTAAATTATTATTGACCATAGGACATAATTACCGCCAGATTCTGCGGTGATGATTTAAGGCTTGTGTAGCAATGCCTGAAGCGGACCGTTTGTCTCTGTACGGTGAGATTACTTAAAACTGCCTTGGTCTCATGGCCTTTGGCTGATTTGCATCTTCAAATGGAATTGATAGAAACGTAATATAATCTGCTCCTCTTACCTTTTTGTTTTCATGCATTTTAGGACGAGCGTCAGAGCTCGCATGGCATCGATTAGGAGAGGAGTGGTCCCCCATTTGTTCTTAGTGAAGTTTGGAATTGCAGAACAGCTTGTAGTAATTGTAACGTGTGTCCTAGCTTGCCTCGTGCCTGCAGGTGGTTTATTTCAGTCGATTTCTTTCATGTGAAGTGTAAATAAAGGCCACATTAGACGACTAAAAATAAAATGTTGTTTAGGGTTCAGAGGAATGCACATAAAACGCTGTTTTATAGTTGTGTCTTCTACCTTAAGAACCCCGTCAACACGCTACATTAGTTTTGTGTTTTAAGCTGCGCTGACACGACACTAAATAGCGTTCAGCATCAAGATGTCATTAGTTGGGTACAAGACGGGCGACCGAAATATTAAGCTGGACCACAAACTTCTGTTGTGGGTGTTGTCACTTATTCTTGACCATTGTTTGTAATGGGCTAGTCATGGACATGTCAATCAATCAGTCTGTACTCGGCTAAAACGCTGAGCAAAAAAAAAAAAAAAGAATAAAAGCTTGTTTTATGCTGACAGTACGGTATTGGTTGTCCGAAATGCAGCAACAGAGATGAACTTGCTTTGACCCTAGGGCTTTCCGTAGCTTTTAGAGCGGCTTAGTCGTTTGGTAATGTAGCCACCTGGGTGGTTTTCACATGTGGACGGATGCTGACAGATGTCAAGATGATGGAGGGTTATGTCACTGATCGAAAAGACTGATCTCGTGAAATCCCCACACTCACTAAAATACAAGAACATTTGCTTTTTGTGTGTTTTTGTTTTTAGTTTATGGGGGTGTGACGGCAACTAACATTTTCAGATAATCATTTTGTCTGCCAGCAGATGGCTGCCCCGACCAATCACTTACAGATGACATCTTCATCTCTGTGCGACCGGACGCAAATTTTAGTTGCTGGTTGATCTTCTGTGTGGATTGATTCATTGACTAATGCCTGCCGCTCTTATCTTTAAGCTGTATTTGTAACGGCAAAGACTGAATTTGATCAGTGCCTTACGAGCAACCGCGTGTGACCAGCTAATTAACACACGGAAACATTTGAAATATTAATTGAATCGCTAAACAAAAAAACTGAGACTTTTGTTAATTGAACCACAGCAATAAATATAGATTTGTTTTCACTGTCATGCCCGTGTTTGCACGTAGAGCTCATCAGTCTGTCGTGTTTGTGGCATGCTTGAGGTACCCTACTTCTATTTACTATTTAATATTGTTTCTGTCATACTTGGTCCCAGAGGCAAAGCATTTATACGTATACATACATTACTTACCAGAGAAGTAGGCGGCAGATCCAGTCGTTTTTGTTAGTATATGCAAATCTATGAAACGGTTAAAGGTTAGAAACTGTCCACTCTGTGCTTTGGTTGTCCTCTCTACTAGCTGCCTGTAGGTACAGCCTTTATGTGGCAGATGTGTGTGTGTATATATATATATATATATATATATTGTACATTCTGCAGCCCGGGTGATGTAACCACATATGTTCTCTGACAGTCAAGGTTGTACATGCGTGCACTGATTGGAATAAGATGTCCGCTGCCTCATTTCTAAGGGTTTATATGTCCGTCATACAGGAGAACTTAAGACGCTTTAATCCGGTGTAGGATATTTTGCAGGTTATCGATTAGTAATTTCCCAAAAAGGCCTTGAAATTAAATCTACTAAGTAAAAGCTAAAGATTTTACCAGCTGCAGCTGAGGTACGCAGCTGTGGCTAGCATGGGACCGCTCTTGGCACAAAAGGTCCAACCTAAACCATGCACAGAAATCAATAATAGACTCCGACCGGCTGAGATGTATGTGCTAATTTAAATTGTACCCATGGAAAATGTACGCTGTTTTTTGCTATAACGCATTTGCCAGGATGTGTTCGAGATGTTTGAACAGTCTTCTTTCATCAGTGTCACTTTCTCCCCAGTTTCCCCCCCAAAAAAAAAGCCTGCTTTGCTCATCTTGCATTTGAATTTCATGTGGTCCATCTGAGCTGTCTGTCTTCTTCTTCTGTTGCTGCTCTTGCTGTCACCTGACCACCGGTGTGCTTGGTGCACGCGCGGTGTCACATGACGCGAGGCAGGGAATCGTCTCCACTGGACGTGTTTCACTTGACATTTCTTGGCCTTCTGCGCCAGGTATTGTTTAACGTGGCATGTTGTGGTTAATTGACTAAATGTATTTTTTAGGGGGGAAATGGAAATATTACAAGATTTGTGATAATACATTAATGAATCATTTTTTTTTTGGCTTTATTTAATATAGAGGTGGTTGAGATGCTCTGTATTTGTGCATGAGTCTATGTCTTGATGTGTTTGGGACATTTTTTTTTTTACTGTCCTGGCACATCCGCAGCACACGTCCAGTGAACACCGCTCAGCTCATCCTCGCAAGAATGACAGCTGTTCCAGGCCAGGCTGATGCACGAGGTGTGTGTGGACGAGTGTGTGTGTGTGTGTGTGTGTGTGTGAGAGAAACCGAGAGACAAAAGTGACTCATTGGCTCTGTAACGGTGAGGTAATTCTAGATCTGTTAGGAATGCCAAAGGGAGTCCCTGCTCGGTTTATCACTCTCTTTTTGTGAGTGTGTGCAAACGATGCACGTTTTTTTAATTTTTTTTCCTCTGTGTTAAAACACAAGGTGTGACGTTTTGTTTGTGTGGATCGGGTCTTGCCTCTGCCCTGATATCCCTGTTATGTGTGGCTTCTCCATGGCAACGTGCTGCTAAGCGGCATTGTTTCTCAGTTGCTTTTCCGGCTGTGGAAAAAAACGGCGACTGCAAAAGTAAAAGAAGTGATAACGCTACCCACTGAAACAAAATGCTCATGTTATTGTTTTTTTTGTTTCATTCACAACTTGAATTGAACGTAGATCTCGTGCAGATTCCCAGTGATATTCGCACGCTCACGATAAACAAAAGCAACAATGGCCTAACTTTCATTCAACAAAAGTCATAATACAGCTTAGTGACTTTGGAGTTGAAGCAAAATTCACCAAGAGATGGAAGAGCAGGTTACAGTTGGTGGAGAACCTGTTCATCTGTTATGCAGTAATACCATTCTTGGTGTCAGCCAGCAGAGCATGCCTTAAGAGTAAAGGATAATACTACGCTTGTATTTTCCTTATTATCTCATACTTGTCTTGAACTAGTATGGACAAGACTGCACCTGGTCTTAAAAAAAAAAAAAAAAAAAAAAAATAGATCCAAACAAACCTGAATCCAGAAAATGTGGCTAACACTTGCCACATGCAGAGTTTTCAGAGTGGCTTCTCCTGTTGCCTTACCTTGCTCTGAGGCCAGACGGGGAAAACCTCTCATTAAAAGTGAATTGCCTCCTCCTCACTTGTACGTACAAAACTTCCACTGGCTCGTTCGCTTGGAGATTAGATTAGTCTGAGGTTTCTCTCGTGGAACAAAACAGTGGTTTACTTCTTCCTGGGAGAGATCTGGGCAAGATTGGCATAACACAACCTGCAGTAAAACAGGCTAGGGCTCATTAAACTGAGGGTAAACACCGAGTAGTCAACACGACACTTTGGGGCGGTTTGATCTGCTTTGCTGTATTTGCCAAAAACACACAGGATTATGTATTTTACAACGTCCTTAAGCTTTTGTGTGCTTATTGTCACACTTCATCTGCACCACGGTGGTTTAAAGTGACGGTAATCTTCTACATGTTAAACGGACTTGACATCCATCCCCGCTGATTTACAATCGAGGGGTCATTCATTATCCGCAGTGGTCATAGTAGGCTCGAGATGGGGAAACTATCTAAACAATGAACCTCAGTATTCACTCAGTGGTGGTAAACCGATTGAGACCAGAGGAATATCGTCTAATGTGATAATTAGATCTACCAGAGCATTGTTAAACGGCACATCTTTGACAGTTTGTCTTGTGCTTTTTCTTTTAATTCCAAACGAAGGCTTGATGTAATCAACGGATGGCCTTATTTCAGCTTCTAATTTTGTAGTAGAACAAGTTGGACTGTAAAGAGGAAGGACAGCAGGCATCGCTTCATATGGAAATGTGAGCTCGTTACTTAACTCAGACCTGCCCTGTCTTACAACCTTCTCGCCAAGGCTGTGCTTTTTACATTTCCAGCCCGCAGGTTTCTCTTCCTTAATTTCAGCTCAGCGGCGCTTTATTGACATCTGCGCAGCCAAAGCATGTTTAGGATGTAAATATTCTCTCTCCGTCCCCTCCCCGTCTCTCCGTCTTCCCCTTTGTGAACCCCCTGACTGTAGCCGATGAAGTGTTTGGGTCGCTGGTGATGAACTGCTGCCCGGTCCAGATGGCTCATTGTTGTATCTGCTGCCCTGCCCCTTTAATAACACACTCTGAGCATCGGCTAGTGTCACTAGTGCTGTTTTATAGCTCACAGCGGGCTCTCTTTGTGCCCATATATTTATTTTTTTTATTTATTTTTTTTCTCTGCTGCTGAATTTGTGACTGCATTATGTTTATATTGTCTGGCGATAATGGGAGCAGATGTGGTGTAACGACTGTGAAAAGAGTACAGCAGCGCGTCTGTCTCTCTTGCAGTTGGGCCAGAATCCAGGAGTAGTTTCACCTAAGAAAAACACAACTGCTGTTTTCAGTCTCAGTATGAGGACGTACTGCTTTTTATGTGATTGTAAACAGAGGAGCTTAAACTCTATTCCTTTTTTCTGCCATTTTATAGCTGAAACCTTTCAAAGAGTATTTATTAATAAAAAGGAACTGTACTGGTGATTGAGCAGAGATCAATCTTTTTCCACCCCTGCTACCAGGAGGTATCACTTTCCAAAGACCAGCCATGTAAGACACTTTAAACACATTATCGTAAGCATTTTTCTGCTTGATTTGTTGAATTGTGTTGGGGAAGGTTTTCTCGGTAAAGAGCGTCTTCATTAAATTCCTGTCTGAAATGCAGAAATAAGAACGTTACTAGGAATCCCAGGCACTGAACACCAAAAATCAGACACTAATTGTTGTTTTCTCTTGAGGAGATCGTGCTTAGTGGTTGTATTCCTGCGGTAGGTCATCTCATTTTTACAAAGCATACATTTTATTTGGTGACTCGGTTCTGTCTTTATTCAGATAAAGGGTGCATCCGAATACCCATACTAGCGTACTGTTCAGTAGGCGAGACGCAGTACGTCACAGTGGTAGTAGTACGTCCGAATTCTTAGTAGACATCGACTAGTAGGCGAAAAATACCCGGACGGCCTACTACCTCCGCAGTATACAACGGTAGCTCACGACGCTATCCCACAATTCAGCGGGAGCCCGCTAAGCGTAGAAGAAGACGAGGAGCCGCCGGGAAAATCAAATCAGACAAAATGGCTGAGACCGCTGTGACAGCTACAGCTACGACAGCCGAAGTTTATAAATGTAAGTGTATTAGGATAAATGTTGAGTTTAAAATGTTGGTTGTTTCGAAAATACTTCTCCGAGGTGGCTTTAAAATTTCGCGGCATCCGTCGGTGTGCGTCATACGTGTCGGCGTCACGTGTAAACATCCGGGGTCAAAGGACAGGCAAGATGGCTGCCCAGTACGTCCGAATTGTATGCCTACTACTCGCTCGCATACATAAATAACGTACTAAATTGACGGTTGAGTAGTACGTTCTAACCGACGTTGGTATGTACTGACTATTCGGATGCACCCAAGGTCTAATTTCATTACGGTGGGAGCCACCAGAATTTGGGGATAGATTCCCTGCGAATAGCTGTATTTACATAATTGATGTCGGTCGGCATCACGTCAGTGTATCACAACAGCCCTGATTGCACTCTTCCCGGACGCAGTGCATCCTGTATAAGGCCACAATCTGTGTTTAGGAGGCGGCCGAATCTGTGTCGAGATCTGTGGAATCGAATCGCCCAAGATGCATTTTAATCCTACATGTGAATGAGGCCAGTGTGTCCCCTTCTGTGTGCACCCAGCTAGCTATCACTTTCTCTTCTGCTGACGGACAGAATCTGGCTCACACAGTAATATTTTGGTTTTTTACTTGGCCTTCTTTTCCTGGTTGGCTTGGAGTTTTTGTTTATGTGCGCGTTGAAGAGAGTGAAAATCGAGCTTGTGTAAGGAGCAAAGGAGGGAGTGAACATTTGACATACCTAGAATGGTTCTATTTAACAATCGAATCGTTGATGAAGAGCCCGTCTCGGCAAATCTGTAATCGATGCCTGACCCCTGAACATACCCCACACTCCCTAAGTTTTAATAGTTGAGATTATTTGGTGTGTGGCTCTGAATGTTGGGTTATTACATGTGGCAAACCGTGCAAGTCAATGGAGAGAAAGAAAAGCCATTTAGAAAGTGAGGTATGGTGTCAGTGAGGGCAGCTGGTGGTACAGCCTGCAGCCAGACAAGGCTGAAATCTGAGACTAGCACAACCCCAGAGCCAGTCGGAGGGAGGGAGGGGGAGAGAGAGAGACACGAGACGAGAGAGAGACACAAGTGAGAGAGAGAGAAATATGAGCGAGAGAGACACAAGTGAGAGGGAGAGAGAGAGAGACACAAGTGAGAGGGAGAGAGAGAGAGACACAAATGAGGGAGAGAGAGAGACACACAAATGAGAGAGAGAGACACACACGAGTGAGGGAGAAAGAGAGACACAAGTGAGGGAGAAAGAGAGACACAAGTGAGGGAGAGAGAGAGACACGAGTGAGAGGGAGAGAGAGACACGAGTGAGTGAGAGGGAGAGAGAGACACGAGTGAGGGAGAGAGAGAGAGAGACACGAGTGAGAGGGAGAGAGAGATAGACACGAGGGAGAGAGAGAGAGACACGAGTGAGAGGGAGAGAGAGACACACAAGTGAGGGAGAGAGATAGACACACGAGTGAGGGAGAGAGAGAGACACGAGTGAGGACGAGTGAGGGAGAGAGAGAGACACGAGTGAGGGAGAGAGAGAGAGAGACACGAGTGAGAGGGAGGGAGAGAGACAAGTGAGGGAGGGAGAGACACAAGTGAGGGAGAGAGAGACACACATGAGTGAGGGAGAGAGAGACACAAGTGAGGGAGAGAGAGACACACGAGTGAGGGAGGGAGAGACACACAAGTGAGGGTGAGAGAGAGAGAGAGACACACACAAGTGAGGGAGGGAGAGACACACAAGTGAGGGAGGGAGAGACACACAAGTGAGGGAGGGAGAGACACACACAAGTGAGGGAGGGAGAGACACACAAGTGAGGGAGGGAGAGACACACACAAGTGAGGGAGGGAGAGACACACACAAGTGAGGGAGAGAGAGACAATGTGTGTGGGTGAGACACAAGTGTGTGTGTGTGTGTGTGTGTGTGTGTGTGTGTGTGTGTGTGTGTGTGTGTGTGGGAGAGAGAGAGAGAGAGACACACAAGAGATGGAGAGAGACATAAGCAAGAGGGAGACATACGTGAGAGAGACACGTGTGTGTGTGTGATAGAGAGAGAGAGAGAGACACACACACACACACACACATACAAGTGATAGGGAGAAAGAGACAATCACAAGAGACACGGAGAGAGACACGGAGGGAGAGAGAGAGACTATCCTGGAGAAACAGGGCAAAATATACAGGCTTGAGGTAGAGACACTATGCAAGAAAGTGTATAGACAGAAAAAGGAAAACAGAGATAAACAACATGAAACAGGCTGTGTACGGGATATATATATAATGTGTAAGTGTCAAGTTGAAGTCTGACTTGAATTGGGGGGGGTGGGGGGGTGGTTATGTATTTTCTCTGAAGAGAGAACAGGGCAGGGTGTGAGTGAGCATGCTCCGTTTGGACTGACATCGGATGCCGGCTCAGCGTAGCTCTCTGCCTTTTTGCACAAACACACCCAGCAGCAGTGACACCTACCACACTCCAGGGGACAGAGAGCACATCGCCTGAACAAAAGCGCAGAGCAGAAAGAGACAGCCGGAGAGAGACTCCATTCGGGACTTTCCCTTCTCTTCCCTTCCCTTCCCCTCGCGAGCCTTCTCCCGGGGAAACCGACAGAGCGGCGCTTTGTTTTCCAATCAGTGAAGGATTATTCTTCAAGTAACTCCCATACACCATGGAGGATTTGTTTTTCATTGAACCAGCCCTTCTCTTGCGCTGGGATTTGTACTTTTCTTGTCGCAAGCCAACAATTTTGGGAAAAGGTTTTGGAAGAACATATACCTGCTAAAAGCTGCAGCGGAGCGGAGCCAAACTGTTCCTGAACGATTTGGCGGCAGGAGAAACAAAGGTGGAACTTGCAGGAGGATAATTATCTGGTGCTGGAGGAAAATCTGCGGCGCGTTGGCGATGCTGCCTCACATTACCTTCTGTTCCTAGAGCCTGATTAGGCAAAGCGAGGGAGTGGCCGGCTGACCACACACAGACGGACTGCTTACAGACTGGTGACTACACTTTCTGTGCAGCAGAAAGTAAATCTGTGTTCTTTGTGCTGCGGTGTGAGCACACAGTTACCCAACTGGTGTTCTTTTTTTTTTTTTTCCGTTTGGCATTCAGTTTGGCCTGATCGGCAGGTTTGATGGCTGCTTGCTTCACTTCCAGGATGTCAGCTGGTGTTTTGCTTGACTTTTTAAGGACTGAGAGACTTTGGAATTTACCATCGAAGATTTTTTAGTTATTTTTTCTTTTTTAAGGGAGTTAATTCCAGACGCAAGCGCTCTGTTGGTCCTCTTCTCTGGTCCCGTTCCCTTATAGGCAGTTTTTTTTCTGCTCTCGAGGATCTGTCTGCCCTTGGCTGGACACAGCCCTCATTCTTTCATTACAGCCTGCCCTGGAATCTCATGAGCTTATGCCTCCTTAACGGGGGAGCGGGAGAAAGAAATATGATCCTCTGTTTTGTGGTGTGTTTCGGGCAGCAACAGTGTGTGGTTTCCATGGAAAAGGCCAGAGAAATATGGCACTGAGGGGCTGCACAAATGCTCTACCTCTATGTCTGTGGTCCAAGTGAAATCGAAGCCGGCTAGCGTAGCTCTGCTAGCTCCTCCCTGGAACTCCTTGTTCAGACTCTTCTCATGTGTTGCCACAAGGAACGCGCACGGGACTAAAGGTGAACGCGCTTTAAAGTTGTAACGCAAATTAAATCTCCGCGTTCCTGGAAGGGTTTTACGCCGCGTTTTCTCCGTCAGTTCTGTGTGTTTTCTGATGCCGTCCTTGAAGGTGTAAAATATCGCTGTAGCTCTGCTTGTGTGTGGATGAGGAATTGATGCTTTGTGGACACTAGTGTGTGTATGTTGTGGCAGGATGTGCGCTGAATAGATGGCGCATGTTCGTGTGTGTGTGGGACAGTACAGAGAGTGTTTTAAGCTGGGGTTGCCCGTATGCAGTCTGGGTTACACTGTATGATGTGTGTGTGACTGAGAAAGGAGTGGGCCATGAGTTGAGAACAAAGAATGACATATTTGTGTTGAAGCCGAGCTTGTTTTCTGCCTCCCCCTCGACTCGTGTTCTCTTCATCCTCGTCTCTCTTCTGTATTGTTCCGTATCTTTATCTTTTTCCCTCCAGTCGTTCGTCTCCCTGCTTGTTTCTTTTCCCATGAGTCCTCATTTTCCGTGCGTATACTTTTTGGCGTGTGTGAACGTATGTGTTTATGTTTTGTCTACGGCAAGCTGACGCACGCTGCGGATCGACTTTGGCGACTGAAAGTTAATGTCGTTTTCGTGAAAGAAGTGCCTGCATGCTTCGAAAAGCCTCTCGGATTAGTGTTTTGTTCAGGAAGACTCTGCTCCCTGGAGACCTGTCTCTGCTGGGAAAGACAAAAACCTAGTTTATACACAGGAACGAGTCGTAATCCTTATTCCGAGAAGGTCAAGATGCTTTGATTAGCTGAGATGTAGATGTATGAAACGCAGGAGGAATGCTTGAAAGCGTGCTGTTCCTTTAGCCCAACTATGCTTACGTGCACTCTGTGAACAGGTACAAAAATCAGAGCAAGGCAGTAGCTTTACTTTATAATGTTTTGTTTACAGTCACAACCTCATAACCAACCTCATATTTTCAGTTGTGACCTATTAACGTGACTCAATCTAATGTGTCACAAATGAGTAAAGGGCATGGATAAATATTTGAGCGCTTTGGGTGTTGATAACGCGATAGAAAATCTAGAGCTACATTACCGCCCCGGTCACATGACTCTACTATTTGTGTGCACACGTGAATTTTGCGGTAGATCTTAACGACTGATGGAAAGTTACTGTGCTTCCTAAACAAAGGCAACGTTATATTTTCAGTCAACTACAATTTGAGGTAAAAACATGCAGGTACAAGCTGTTTAGAAAATACACCTTTCTCCTCCTGGCTTTGCTTCATGTGTTGTGCTGCAAAACATTTTTTTTTTTTTGCGAGTGCAGACCGGAAACTACCCTTCTGTTTACGCACCTTGTCGTGTTGGACTAATTACTGTTGATGTTCAAAACTACTCATACCGCTGCTCTTGTGCCGATTAGAGTCTTTATTTCTGTGGAAGTCAAAGTGAATCTCCTGAACCCAGGTATCCAGGTATCCCAACGTTGTATTACGGGTGTTGAAGTCACTGTTTGTCGTGACTTGCAAGCGCCTCTGTTTACACCAGTTTCAGTAGAGATCGTTTAAGGTGTAGAAGCAGCTGCAGATGTGATGACAGGCGCTTGAAAGTTTGCTGAAGCGCAGCAAATTAACACCGTGCACCGTGAATGACAGATGCACATTATACGTGCATTAAAGGCAGACGGAGGTTCTCTTGGCATGCTAAAAAGTGTATATGTGCGCATCTGAGCAGAATAAATCAAATAACATCCCCTCAGCCGTCAGAGTACTACAATGCTGACGCTGTTGTTCATTATCATGGACTTTAACGCGAGGATGCAGCTTTAGCGGCTTTATGAAATATACATTAACAGTGCTGGGAAAAAAGAGCATGGAGCCTCCAGACGGTGCAGTCTGAATCAATGAGTGTGTAAGTCTCATGCAAAGTACATTACATTAGCGGGGAAGTAAGTAGCTTAAATGCCTTGAGTGAGCACTGTCCAATTTATGAAAGTGCACAAGATGGGAAGTGCCCTTTTTAATCCCACGGCGCCTGATGGCCAAATAGATGTCATAAAAATCTAGCTCTAATTGACACACGTGCGCTGACTGCAACGCGTACAGAAACAACGAAGCCAGGCTGGCGTTCTCCAGCCAGGAAAGGATGATATACCACAGAGTATTTCATTTACTCTGTCATCTCTAAGCTTATTGTAGCAGCATTATTGCCGTGGGATTTTTCTTAAAGTCTGTTTTTTTTCTCTCTCTCTTTTCAGAGGTCCCCACATTTCAAGAGCAGACGAAAGCCTTATTTGGAAATCTTATGGACGAAGGTGGGTAATTGCGTGTCATTTGTTTGCCATGTTCATTTACATTTTTGTACTGTGGCAGGACTTGCAACAGCGTTTTCAGCCGACTGTTTCGCTGTGTGTGTGTGTGTGTGTCCAGATCCCCTTATTGTACCCCAAGCAGTATGGTGAGTTGTTTCCTGTTAGAGAATTTGGTGCTTTTAGTTTGCCTCACCTGGGGAGCACCAGACACAGAGAGGTGTGCAAGGTGATGTCTCTGTCTGTTATTATCCTTTCATTTTTCCGTTTTGTTAAGTAAACCGTTACTTGCACAGACAATCTTGTCCTTTCTCTTCATGTTGCTCCTTTGGGAACACTAGGAACTGTGGATGCTCGGTCATTGTTTTGTCTGCTCCTCTCTCTCTGTCATCCTTCCCTCCACCCTGTTAACGCAGCAGTATGCGCTCACTGCTCCCTGTATCTGGTTAGCTGACTCACTCTGTCCCCCCCCCCCCCCCCGGCCTCTCTGCGCTCGTGCTTTCACTCCTTTCTCACACCTCTGTGGTTCCATTTCTGCTAAATGTATAATTCTGTTATAAAGGCTCTCTGAGAAGGAATCATTCCTAATGGGCTGCTAGTAGTCTCCAGTTTCCACGCTGTAAAAAGTAAAGCCCAGAAGCTTTGTGAACTGTAAACTCGGACTGTTAAAGCCATTTCTAAGTCACCTGCTCACAACAAAGGATTGCTGGGCCGTGCATGCCTATACTTAGCCTTTATCTTGGCGGTGTCACCTTCTTGGCCCCCCCCATGTGCCAACCGAACAAGTGATGCTATGTTTATCCCCCCCCACTGGCACTCTCTTTATTGGGCATGTTGCTGCTTGTTACGGCTCTACGTGCTGCCGTGCTGCTGTTAGTGAGGAAAGATCAGAAGTGATGTTCAAGCTTCTGAACCAAGTCTCCACTTTCTTTAAAAAAAAATGATGTGCCAAAATCAGATATCAGAAGCGATGTGTTAATGACATCGGTTACAACTGAGATGAGAAGCAGTGACTGATTCCCGAAACCCTCGTAGTTGAATCAAAACACTGCGTTTAATGTCCTCATACTGGAGTCGGTCATTTAATTTCATCTCTCAGCTGTGAGACTTTAAAAGCAGCTCCCCCTTCCTGGCCTCCTCGTTGACGTCCAGTGTTGATCTATTTCAGTAAAGTATTTTTGGCATACATCGGTACTCTTCAGTAATGCAGTTGGCATTCTTCAATAAGATGGTACTGCAGTGTACTCTTGTGTGACAAAAGTCAGCCACACCCAGAGCACGACAAACTTCCTTCCTCTTGCAGACGCACAAACTGCTGGTAGTCTAACAAGAACGAGTTCATTAATTGGAACTAAACAGAAGACAAACTTATTGTTAAACATAATGCATTATTTTTTGTGCATTTTTTTTAAATGAATGAGAAGAATTTAGATTAAAATAATTATTTAAGTCTGCTCAGAATGCAATTTATCAAACAACTGACGGTTAAATGAAGAGTCAGTTCTTCCCTCATCGACAGCCGCTTCGTTTTAAGTATGAGGCTGCCGCTTGGATACGTCGGCTAAGATGCATGGTTCTGATTGGGCTTGAACGCTGTGCTGTGAGGAATCAGAATCAGGCTGTACTGGCCTATTGCAGTGGTTTTAACTGTTATATGATGCTGTTGGGCTGCCTTCTGCTCAGCAACAGAAGAAGATGAACACAAATTCAGATTATTATGTATGTATTAGTATTAGAACGGTAATCAGTGATGGCCATTGTGTTCATGCTTTGTATACACCGATCAGGCGTAACATTATGACCACTGACAGGAGAAGTAAGTAACAGCGACCATCTTGTGACAATTCAGTGTTCTGCTGGGAAACTTTTGGACCTGGCATTGAATCATGTGGATGTTACTTAGACATGTAGCACCCACCTAGACCAGACCAGGCACCCCCACCCCATAGCAATGACACTCCTTGATGGCAGCAGTCTGACACAGGCACACACACAAAAACACTTTAGGAACAACTAAAAAACAAAAAAAAACATGAAGAACAGCACAAGGTGTTGACCTGGCCTCCAGATTCATTAGATCCCAAACTGATCAAGTATCTATGGGATGATCCACAGAGGCCCCTTCCCTCTGTGTTGCCAGGCGTCCTCAGAAGGTCGATGTCCATTCTCTGATGAGTCCCAACTGTTTTGGAAACACAAGGAGATCCACACAGTATTAGGAAGATGGTCATAATGTTATGCCCGATCAGTGTAGAATGATTACCAGTACAGCTAACTTGCTAATTCCATCGTTGTTGTTCTGTCGGGGTTCACACAAGCGTGTTAATTTAACATTAGCCTACTTAAAGTCCTTGAATTTGGAGCAAAAACTCACATATTGGAATACCTAGAAAGAGAGCAGGTACGACTGCAGCCTACTTTCAAAAGATAAAGAGGGCAGAAGAAGAGAGAGGAAGAGGTGGAGGGTTGTTAGAATAGCCAACCATTGATATTCCTAAATAAAGATTCCCATGGGTCTATTTTTTCTCTCTCATAACAATGAAGCCCACTTCATTCCTGAAGGGTCAGAAGAGGCCCAAGCAGGGATAGTGACAGAGAGAGTGTGAGCAACGAGAAGCAGCTGGACAGCAACCGGGAAGGCAGGGGTTTCACATTAGCAAGCACAATGCAGTCGTTTTTAATTTGGTTTAAATGGTCGGAAGACAGGAAAAATGCATCAATAATGCAGACTCGTCGACTTTCCTGCAGGGAGACTGATGTTATGCTTACTGTTGTGCATAGTCACCCTTTCAAATGATTATTGATTTTCTCATTGTATGTATATACACACAAAAAAGCTATCCTAGTTATAGGTTTTATATAGATACCATGAATTTAAAAATATACGTTTATTCACATACATTATGGATGCACCTATCTGGTTCAAGTTCAAATAATGCATTGGTCAAGTTAGTGAATCTACTCTGTTGGATATTTCAGACTTGCATGCTAGCCGACTGTGACCCTGGCCTTGGCCTAGCTGAATGTCCTGAGCTAATTTGGTCCCACTGCTCTTAGTGCTGCTGCTAGCATGCTAGCCAGCTAAGAAGTTCTATTAATAGCTGCTTAGGCGGTATCACAGCAGATGTGTTTACATGCAGGCAGGCAGGGCCCGCAGGCAGGGCCCGCGAGCTAATGCTGCCTCTGACAGAATCCAGTTTTACCTCTGCAGCTGGTATTGCAGCTGGAGTGTGCATGCGTGCATGCAGAACGGCTTTATCCTAGCCTGCTGCACTGCTGCCAGCTAAGCTAGAAATAAGAGGGATACTTACACAGATAATGATGATGTTGATAAAAGCATCCAATGTGGTATTCATGGGTGTACTGGGTTACAATAAATCATCTGGGAGCGGTCTAAACTGTCTCTACAGGAAATCGCTAAAAGCTTGAAAGGCATTCTTTTTGGGAACATTAAAACTAACTATTACTTTGTTTTATAGTTTTTCATATGACTGGTTATTATTACCAGTTTTCTTAAATCACGAGGAGAACAAGAGAAAGCTTTACCCTTTCTAAAAAAAGTGATGACACAAATTAGTATGATTAGTATAACCCAATCACCAACCTCATAACTCACTTGCAAAGCAGAGAAATTGCAACAGAAGTTTTGCCCAGCTCCTCCTGTGACGGCCTGACTCCTAACAGCTGACTATGTTCAGTTTAACACCTTCTTAAATCGTCAAATTAGCCGCTGTGCTAGGCGGATTGAGCAGCCGTGACTAAAGCTTTGGCAGCATTTCGCTGGTGGGTGTTAATTTCCCAGCTGTTGAATTGTCTTGTCTGCATATTGCTGCGCTGTCTCGCCACCTGACGCGTCTCGATTTCACTCCCGTCTCCACATCTCCTGTATGTTGTGGGTCTCCCTGTGCTGCCTCTGTCTGTGGGTAGGGCTATTAAATAGGATGCCAGGTAGCACAGTAGTTTGGGGACATAGACATTTCACATAAACCCTTGCACTGCCCTGAAAAGATCAAACCTGAGAAACATGTTCTTCTTTCTATTTGCTCATTACCTAGTCCTGTTCAGGTTGAAACTATTCAGGTTACATGGATTCTCTCCTCAAATCTTATTTGCTCGTACGCCTTTTTACTCTCTCTTTACTCCATATCCACTTTAATTTTTAATCGCTTCTTCCACCCTCCTCCTCCTCCTCCTCCCTTCATCTCAAATAGCTCTCGTCTCCTCCCGTCCCTTCTCTGCAACACATAACTACTCGTGTCCGTCATATTTCCTCGCCTCCTCTCCACCCTCTCCTTCCCTCCACTTCGCTCCACAGGCCGTCCCATACTTAACCGCAAGCCCGTTACCAAGGCAACTACGCAGCATGATAGGAAACAGCAGCTCCTCACACATACACACAACAACATCTGAGTTCACTTTGCTGTCTGGTTGTTCTTTTTATATACATGTGACAAAGAAAATCTGTACAGCTCTGAGTGGTTGCTGTTGAATTATTGCGCTAGCTCAACCTGTGTGTAAAGTGAGTAACAATAGCAGCGTGGTTGCAGTCAAAACCTCGGATTACATGTTATTAAAACACGTCCGCATCTAATCCTTCAGCGCCTAGTATTTTAACCTCCCACATCATCTTATTTACCTGTGGACGGTGGTATATAATGTTATTGACTTCAGCTTTCTGGCTCGTAGCTGAGCCCAAGAAAGAAAAATCTATCACGTAGGTGCATTTAAGGTTCATCCTGCTTAGTGGGGTCGTAGTGAACGTTTTCTTTGGTTTAGCTTTAGAGGATTGTATTGTTCAAACTGTCAGTTGTTAACACGGGGAAACCTTTTTTGTTCTTGGGCAAGTGGGCTAATGCTCTTCAAGGTGTCTGTAATCGGCAATTAATCAGGTATGAGGAGTCTGACAGTTCCTTGCCCGTGCACCGTCCATTAATTCCCGATAATGGCACGTCTCACCGAAGTTTGTCCCGTACTTCTTTATGCCAGCCAATGAGAGAGAGCGTATATTCTCCTTAAGGAGTCTGCACGGTCAAAAGGAAATCGAAACTCGTGCAATTGCCAGAATCTGCACGGGCGAATAAGCCAAACGTTTTAAAACACATCTTAAGACCCATTTTTATTCTTTGGCCTTTAACACAGCATGAGACCCTGTTTTCTGTTCTGTTTTATTATTATTTTAATACTGTTTATCATTTATTATTGTTTTTATACTGTTTTTATTGCTTTTATATTGTCTCTTATGTTTGATGTCTTATATTTTAGGTTGTATTTTATGTATAGCACTTTGCCATAGCTGTTTTAAAGGGCTTTATAAATAAAGTTGAGTTGAGTTGAGTACTGTGCTGAAGCACTAACACGCTGTGGTTACACCTGCGTCACTCACAGAAATAAGAAATGTGGTGGAATGACGAGTTTCCAGAGATTAACACAAGGTGTAAATTGTTTCAGTAAGGAAGTAAAGCAGTTTAGTATTTTTAGAGATCTGTGTGTCATGTTATTGGATATTGGACCATTAGAAAGCGTGTGATGAGCATCTGCCGAGTATCTGTAGCTGCGGGAGCTATAAAGACTAGTGAGTGTTGAACAAATAGATTAGCTCATCAAGTAGCAGCGTATCATCTTGGAAGCTGACACCTCAAACCTTGGCTTGATGTTTCTTTTTCTTATGTTGACGTTGAAAAGGCGTCAGGAAGGTGGTAATTCAACTAAATGATCATTTTGAAGGAAATGGATTCAAATGTACAAAATAATAGAAACATGTGCCAGTACTACACGGTACAAATCACAGCCTCCAAAATGAAAACACGGTTGAATCAACACCTCTCATAGTTATTTTATAAACTAATGCTGAATAACAGTTACCAGAACAGAGGAGAGATTTATTAGGAAGCAATGTAGAGAGCTGTTTATGACTTGCTGACATAATTACTGCTTTCTCATCGGATGATCAAAGTTTCACACATGAGAATTTAAACCGATTTGGTTGAACGTCTGGAAAATATTCATCTGACAAATAAGGCTTGGTCTCATAGGTCTACAGCTACTGTACATGCACTAAGCTTTGTTTACCACAGTTACAGCCTGAGCCCACCCATCATCATTATCTCTTTTACCACATCTCTTTGTAGTGAATTGCTTTGACTCACACATGGGCAGTGAGTAAAGAGGTCTAGACAATCAGCCGGCAGCCTTTCATGTGTGATACCGTGTAGCATGATCCGCTGAAACCCTCTCCTCCTCTGTCATTACCAGAAATGAGTCGCCAGACTGCCACCGCGCTGCCCACAGGAACCTCCAAGTGCCCCCCCTCCCAGCGCGTGCCCACCCTGTCAGGCACCACGGCCTCCAACAGTGACCTGGCCAGCCTGTTCGAGTGTCCTGTCTGCTTCGACTATGTCCTCCCTCCCATCCTGCAGTGCCAGTCCGGACACCTGGTATGAGCAGCGCTTCCTGGAACAGAACCAGAGCCGGTAGCAGTTCTCCCGTTTTAGGGGGAGGACTGGTTGCCATGGTTTTTGGAGACCAGAGTGATCACCCATTGGTCGATGATTGAGCTCAGCAAAGAGCCTGCAAATCTGAGTATCAGTGAAACTGTGTTATTCATAAAGATGAACTGTGGAAAGTAAATTTTCATAAGGTCTGGGCTTTATTCACCAGGACAAGAAGGTTAAAGGTTTGAACTTAAATACTTGGTTCCATTGGAATTTGACAACAAGACAAGATTAAAACTGTGTTGATTATGTTTAACTTATACACATCAAGAGCAACACAAATCATAAAATCTAAAGAATAAAAACTAAAGATGAAACTGAAACTCTGGCCGAGATAATCTATAAAGGCTGCCAGATTATCCATTATCAGCCACAACATTAAAACCACTGACAGAAGAAGTAAATAACATCTTGTGACAGTACAGTGTTCTGCTGGGAAACTTTTGCTCCTGGCATTCATGTTACTTAGACATGTAGCACCCACCTAGACCAGACCAGACCAGGCACCCCCACCTCATAGCGAAGACACTCCCTGATAGCAGCAGCCATCCCCAGCAGAATGCAGCCTGAACAACTCAAAAAAACATGAAGAACAGCACGAGGTGTTGACCTGGCCTCCTAATTCACTAGATCCCAAACTGATCAAGTATCTGTGGGATGATTCACAGAGGCCCTCCTCGTGGCAGAAAAGATTTCCTGTAGCGTTCCTATTTTAGTCCTTATGTTAGAGCAGTGTAACTTTGGAGTGTCCTCTAGTCCCTGGATAAATAGTCTGAACTTTTCTTAGCTAGTCTCAGATCTTGACAGCGCTGCACAGAAGTATAAATGTGTTCATGACCCATCTATCAGATCCATCTGTCAGATTAAGGCCTTCATATTGTCTTGATGTTTGATTACTACAACACAGAGGGAAATATTAAAGGCCAACCTGTCAGGTGCCACGTCTCATAAATGCTGATAAATAAGATTCTTACTCTTGTAGTGTCCGTATTGTTTAAGCTGGGGAATGCATCAACGCGTGTCCTTCGTCCCGCCCCAGGTATGCTCCAACTGCCGACCCAAGCTCACTTGCTGCCCCACCTGCCGAGGGCCCCTGGGCTCCATCAGGAACCTGGCCATGGAGAAGGTGGCCAACTCGGTCCTCTTCCCCTGCAAGTACGCCTCGTCGGGCTGCGAAGTCACCCTGCCTCACACGGACAAGACGGAGCACGAAGAGCTCTGCGAGTTCCGGCCGTACTCCTGCCCCTGCCCCGGCGCCTCCTGCAAGTGGCAGGGCTCCCTGGACGCTGTCATGCCTCACCTGATGCACCAGCACAAGTCCATCACCACACTGCAGGTCGGTCACGGACGTCAGCCTCAGCTTCTTTCACACAATTCGTTTGTTTGATTGAGGACCAGGTACTCCAGGATTTATACTGTTTAGACGTGTTTTGATGTAGTAGGATAAAGGTATAATCTCTGTTCTCATGTTGCCTTTAAGGTTGTTGCTTTTTCAAAAAAAGAAAATTGGAGTTTAAGATTTCCCAACTTAAACTGATGGGGAATTTGAAGAGCGCCCTCTGCTGGACCACAAGGCAAACACCTTAAAAAAAAATCAAACACCTCTTTGACTTCTAAATCTTTCTGATCCAGCTCTCCATCAGTTTGATTAGGTCACCTAGAAACGTAGAAGTGCTGATGTGCCTGAAAACCTTTACTAAATACAAGTAAGCAGGGCTAACCAAACCAGTGATGCATTTAATTCATTCACCTCATTATATTTTGCATCATATATCACATAGTGTTCCCTGCCAAGAAGGGAGCTTTCCTCTGTTTATTTTACGTGTTTTAAGGAGCCTGTTTAATCTCTTCTGAGAGACCGGAGGACTTTTGTCCACACAGTTGGAACCCTGATGGAGACCACCGAGTAATTACCTCAGAGTGGAGTGTAGGGTTTCTAGCATGCAGACCCAGAGCTTGTTTACAGCAGACATTTTGACTTGTCATACTACGGAGGGCACATGTGGAATTGATGACAGCTCAGCTCTGTTGTGTCTCGTGCACAAGGCAGGGCCTCTCGTAAGTGCAGCGCAAACATCAAACCTATGCTTTGAGAAGGTCTATTTAACCGGCATGGGCGGCCTGAGAAAACCATGCCATCAGGTTGCATTATGGGGCGACAGATAAACAAGATATGCTGTAGTATTTCGGATATTCACTGAGATTCCCCAGACATCATAGCGTTTCCCTTGGAGACTGCTTCAACCTCACTATCAGTTTAGCATCTACTTTTATCTTTTCTCTGTTCATATGATGAAAATAAATTGTCTTTAAGTTAAAGTAAGTGCCTGCAATGTCTCTAAAACCCTTTCTTGAAACTATTGTGTGTGTGTGTGTCTCCAGGGGGAGGACATCGTGTTCCTGGCCACAGACATCAACCTGCCGGGCGCCGTCGACTGGGTAATGATGCAGTCCTGCTTCGGCTTCCACTTCATGCTGGTGCTGGAGAAGCAGGAGAAGTACGACGGACACCAGCAGTTCTTCGCCATCGTGCAGCTCATCGGGACCCGGAAGCAGGCCGAGAACTTCGCCTACCGGCTGGAGCTCAACGGCCACCGGCGCCGGCTGACCTGGGAGGCCACGCCGCGCTCCATCCACGAGGGCATCGCCACGGCCATCATGAACAGCGACTGCCTGGTGTTCGACACGTCCATCGCACAGCTGTTCGCCGAGAACGGCAACCTGGGCATCAACGTCACCATCTCCATGTGCTAAGAACTTTCGAGAGAAGAGGGTCAAAAAGTTACAGATTGGTAGGGGGCATCTTTTAGGGGGGGTCAAATCAGTTGTGACCTCACAGCGCCCCTCCCCCCTTCTCTGCCTCACCCCTTGAGACGTGGAACTGGACTGTCTGATCGGGCAGCCATGGAGGCCCAGGGGGTGAGATGGATGGATGGATGGATGGATGAGTGGATGGATGGATGGATGAGTGGATGAATGAATAAACACGAGGACATAACTGTGTAGTGATGGCTATAGACTTTTTAAACACACACACAAACATGTGAGGCTCACGCAGCCTCACGCTCTACTGGTCACAAACACCGCCACAAACTGAGAAGCTGTTCAAATTCACTTGTCAAACTCTGGTTTCCTGGCCGCGTGCGTCTCTCTCGGAGCGATCTCCCGCCACTCCTCCTTCAGCGTCCCTCTCTGTCCCCCTTCCCCCGTCAAGTCACAGACATTTCAGACACTACAGCTCTTCTCCGGCCTTTCGCCCGGAAAGCTCGGAAGCTGGTCACCACGGAACAGCTCTGTGCCGCCCCGACAGCTACTCTTGAGAGGAACGCTCTAGCTATATTTCAACACGGACTCCTGGTCAGTGCTGGGGAGCTAGCCGGCGAGCTAGCTTTCCCTCCTCCTGTTTGTGATCCACCTCAGTACCCGTCAAAACCTCCCCCCCAGGATCGAACACTTCCCACGCTACCCACACACGCAGGGCTGCGACCTGCTCTGGCTGCTATTAACTAGCTCAAACTGGAACACAAGAGTCCATTTAAAAACAAAGAAAGGAAAAAAAAAAAAAAAGAAAACAAAAAAAAAGAAACTTTATCTAAAACGTTTATCTTCACCCTGACATGGCTATAGATGGCTGGGACTGGAACTGTCCACCAGTAGACATGGATGGCTGTAGCATCCCCCTAAACACACCCAGCTATGCCCAGGACGGGGAAAGTTGGATCTGCAAACATCTGCACAAGCTCATCTGGTTTCCTTCCAGTCCACCCCGAGGCTAAAGATTGTGCGCCGGACGTTCTTTATATAGTTGTCGATAGTCGTTAGACTCCGCTGTCATACTGTATGGATTTAAGAAAGACCCTCAGCTACGTGTTGTTTTAGTTTTGTTCCCCTACACGGTGGATGTTCTGCTGACGCGCACCTGCTTTGTGCATTGCAGGCTGTGTGTGCAGGTGTAGTAGCGGAAGCGACAGAGGATTTTTGTTTTGTTTTTTTTTGTTTCTCAGAACAAGAAAAAAAACGCTGCATTTCAGTTGAAGTTTTCTTTTGGGGTTTATTTCTTAAGTCTGTTGTTTCTTTTTAATTATTTTAGTTGTCTCGTTTTTTTTTTTTGTTTTGTTTTGTATGACAAGAGAGAAGAACTCCTGATATTTGTGTGTGTGTGCCAGAGAGAGAGAGAGAGAGAGAGAGAGAGCGATGGACGTCAAAAAGGCAAAAAAAAGAAAAAAGAAAGCCTGTTCATTTCTCCCCGTTCTCTCCCCCTCCCTCTACTCCCCCGTCACCCTCCCCTCACCCCCAGCTCTCCTTTCATTTCCGCTCTGCCTCCGTCTGTGTCGGCCTCGACCACTGATTGACTGACGACCCAACCAGGAGTGAGGGACAGTTTCTACCGTTACGATGTTGCTATTGTTATTATTCAATGGAGATTATCATAACTATCATTTTTTGTATTAAATTTTAAAAACAAAAATTAAAAGGCAGTTGTAAAACTTGTGGCTAAACTTCAGTGTTTGTAGTTGAAAAGCAAGTTGTGTCGTTCTTCTGAAGGTTTTTTGTTTCTTCTTCTTCTTCTTTCCTTTTCTTTCCAGAGTTGGGTTTGTTTTCATCTATTCGTCTCTCTGTCCTCTTGTTTGTGTGCTAAGTCTTCTCTTCTTTTTTTTTTTTTTTTCCTCCCCTTTATTTTTGTCTGAGGAGGAGGAGGAGGGAGGGAGGTGAAGCCAATCGTCTCTCCCTTTCTCTTCGTGTGGAGTCTCAGTAATGTTGCTGCTCTCCCTCAAGTCCTTTTTTTTTTTTCTGTTTTAATTTGTCATTAAATAAATCTATCTTTTTCATACCTGGTGCCTTCTCTTCATTTCTTGAACGGCATGATTTCATATCACGGCTACGTTGCTGTTACTCTTCTGTCCATCACAACATAAAGCTCCGCCCAAATGATTTGATTGGCCCTGGCAGATCTTTCCAGAAGCGTAATCGGTTCGGAGCATAGACTGTATATAAATATGGACGACGTGTCCCCACTTCCTTGCATTGGCTGAACTGACGCTGTTTTCCCGGGGATATGGGCAGTGGGCATCTTGCGACATGGGATTTTTTTTATGCGCGACCGCTTCACAGAGCAGTTGGCATGGCAACTGGTGGTCGCCGTTCTGTCACATCCTGTTTCTGAAGTAACAAATAACTAACTAAACGAAACTTATTCAAAAACTTGAACATTATATTAACTACCTAAAGTGACCTAACCCATCCTTGAAAAACATATTATATGACATGTATTTTAGTGTTTAAGTTTGGCCCAAGTCCCACACACTAACATGGAGAGGGCGGAGCTTATGACCTATACTGCAGCCAGACACCAGGGGGAGCTCTACTTGCTTTGGCTTCACTTTAGAGGAGCAGTTCCGTAGTCCATATTTTTACACAGTCTACAGCTCAGAGCCACGTCTTTAGTCTTGATGTGCTGCCATGTAATACCGTCTCCGTGGTTCAGAGCGACTCCAGATCAACTTAACCCCAAGAAAAGTCCGGTGTTTCTTCCAGGCTGGAAAACCAGTGCCCTTGGAAAAAAAAAAACGGTAGAACGTGTAAACAAGATTTTAAATATATCTTAAGTACACATGAGTCATGCAAACATTGTTTGTTCACATGGAAATAATATTTTTAGTAGGCAGAATCTTAACGTTTCCGGCTCACTGAGATCTCTGATTGTCTATATTTACATGGACAATGTGTTCACGCTGATTGAAATCAGGAGAACTTGACCGGGGCCACATTCGCTGATCAGACAAAACATTAAAACCACTGACGGGAGACGTAAATAACGTTCATCATCTCGTAATGGTTCACTGTTCTGCTGGGAAACTTTTGGACCTGTTGATGTGGAGGTTTTGCCAGCTCCGCACTGATGCCTCACAGCAAGAAGGTTCTGGGTTCAAATCCTTCGGCCGACTGGGGCCTTTCTGGTTAGGTTCACTGGTGATTCTAAATTGGCCGTAGGTGTGAGTGTGAACGGTTGTCTGTCTCTCTGTGTTAGCCCTGAGATAGACTGGAGACCTGTCCATGAGGCATTTTCATTCTTATTAGATCTAATGTCCATGTAAACAGAACCATTTAGTAGCATTTCAGGAGCTTTCTGTCACACATGCTTCTTCAGTGGATGCTTGATCATTACTCCCGGAACCTGCGCTTCAGGACGTTTGTTGGCGTAGTGTTTAAACTTCAAAGTTGAGCTAAAAGTTCATAACAACTGGGATGCGACTGAAGGCTCCAGAACAGCCGAGCAAAACGCCCTCGCTTCAGATCGTCGGCGCTCCCAGTTGATCTGCAGCATCACGGCTAGAATCTGTAATGCAATTATAAGAAGAAGTAACGAGGTTAGGAGAGGACGCATGGAGCAAATTCCAGTAAAAAGAAATGGAATTATAGAACAACTGAAATATGCTGTAAAAAAAAAAAATAGGATTCAAATCAGAACCATTGAAGTCAGATGAAATAATCCATTAAAGAGGTCTCTTGAGATGAAATACAGTGGCAAGAAAAAGTCTTTCTGAAATTTTTTTTTCATAATATGTGATCTGATCTTCATCAAAGTCAAATTGACAAACATAATGTGTCTCAAATAATTACACAACTTTTTTTTGATCTTTCATGTCTTTATTGAGAACAACAAAAAAAACTTGAGTTAACCCTTGAGTTAATGACCTCAAAAAACTTAATTGGAGTCAGGTTTTAGCACGCCTGGAGTCTCGTTAAGGTAATAAGTTTGGAGGTGTGGACTACAGCTACTTTGATAAAAACCCCTCAAACTTTTGGAGTTTGCTCTGCACAAGAAGAACATGCTTATGTGAGCCATGCCTCGCCCAAAAGAGCTTTCAGAGGATCTACGATCAAGAATTGTTGATTTACATAAAGCTGGCAAGGGTTACAAAGTTATCTCAAAGACTTTAGAAATTCACCAGTCTACAGTTAGGCAAGCAATCTACAAATGGAGACACTTTGGGACTGTTGCTACTCTACCAAGAAGTGGGCGCCCAGTCAAAATGACACCAAGAGCACAACGCAGACTCATCAATGAGGTAAAGAAACAACCCCGAATGACAGCCAGAGATTTGAAGGCATCATTGAAACTTGCTAACATCTCTGTTCATGAGTCTACAAAACGTAAAGCACTGAACAAGCAGGGTATTCACGGCAGGACAGAAAGAACATTGCTGCACGCCTGAAGTTTGCAAAAGAGCACATTGACACTCCACAGTGGTATTGGCAAAATGTTTTGTGGACTGATGAAACTGAGATTGAACTATTTGGGGAAAAAAACACACAGCACTACATCTGGCATAGAAAGGGCACGGGGCCCAACCGTAAAGTGTGGTGGAGGAAGCATCATGATTTGGGCCTGCTTTGCTGCATCAGGGCCTGGCCAGCTTGGAATCATTGAGGGGAAGATGAATTTCCAAAATATATCAAACAATTCTTCAGGATAATGTAAGAAAGTCTGTACGTCAGCTGAAACCGTGTAGAAGGTGGGTGATGCAACAGGACAACGACCCAAAACACCGGAGCAAGTCCACAACAGAATGGCTTTGGGAAAAACAAAATCCGCCTTTTGGAGTGGCCAAGTCAGAGCCCAGACCTCAGCCCAACAGAGATGCTATGGATTGACTTGAAGAGGGCCATACACATGAGATGTCCAAAGAATATGACGGAGCTAAAGCAGTTCTGCAATAAAGAATGGGCTAAAATTCCTCCTCAACGATGTGCAGGTCTGATCCACAGCTACGGGAAGCGCCTGGTTGAGGTTAACCAGTTATTAATTCTAAAGGTTCACTTACTTTTTCCACTGCAATTTTGAATGTTGAATGAGTGTATTCAATAAAGACATGAAAGATCAGATTTTTTTTTTTTTGTGTAATTATTTGAGACACATTATGTTTGTCAATACCCTTGACTTGGATGAAGATCAGATCACATTTTATGACATATTTATTCAGAAAACCATGAAATTCTAAAAGGTTCACATACTTTCTCTTGCCACTGTACATAAAACATACTGATGTAACCAGTTCCAAAGACACAGGAATTCATGTCCTGGCTATGAGCACAGATGATGGAGTACTGCAAAATTGTTCTCAGCGTTAATGTCACAAATTGGATAGTAGTAAAGAGAAGAATTCCCAAATACTCCCTTCAATGCACTTAAAGTCTGTTCAAGTGATCTATATCTATAATCTACATCCACCTTCATCAGTATAACCTGACTAGAATTAACCAGAGACGAACACTAAACCGCTTAGCACGATCTCCAGGTGCTGCATAAAATACTTGCATATTAAACTAGAGTAAAGGTGTAAAAATGTGTTGCAGGGAATCTGAAAGTGTGTGTTGGCGTTCCGGACATCCCCCAGGTGTGAATCTGTGGGTGAGTTTATTTTATTTCCCCTACAAGAGGAAAACTGCCTCTTCTGCTAAACACGCCGACGGTGCTAATTCACATTTCCCAACCATTTATCAAGAGAAGCACCTTCACCTTCGTACCAAGGTTAAACAAGAAGGTCTAACTCAGTTAAAGCCCTTTAACGTTCAAATGTTTGACGGATTCTGCTGCATTAAGAAGCGTGGCGTAGTTTTATTAGTGCAGAACAGTTAAAAAGCCAGTGGTTCAGCTGTAAGGTGCACCCCAGTGATGTTGTCCTTAATGCATCTGTGGTCCTCCCAAGGCTTCTCAGTGTTAAGTAGGTCTGTGGATGTAGGGCAGCCTGTGAGGTCAGACAGGTAGAGCGGATCTGTGGAGGTGTCAGAAAGAAAAAAAATGACTTCAAATCAGGGTAACACTGAAGAAAAAACGTGTTTATCTGGAGTATTATAAATGCACCTCTAACCTATTTCTTGTCCAGGCGGCACAAACCACAAACAAATGTTGGAAATCACACCTGCCCCAATGACATCTGCAGCTTTTCCTCTTCTTCTAACTGCGACAAAATTCATTTTCTTTGCTTTTATTTCAGCAAGAATAATTCTACTTTTTTCCTCATTGTTTCCCAGGATAGGATCTTGAGAAATTTGGGGAAATGCATTTATCATTCACTAATGACGATCTAATTATGGGAATCTGAAAATAAATCTAGCTTGGCATATGAAAAGCATAAAGGGATGAGACCGATTGACACATTACACTAACATGAAGCCCACAGAGTAAATTAAATGTCCTACTGTTGAGCAGCAAAAACCTTTCCAACTAAGCATTTAAAATGTAATTTCTGAATCTTCTAAGAGATGTACTCTGTATCAATGCATATGTTTGGTCCTTATTGTCTCTTAACAGCCTATACTGTTCATCAACATCAGCATATTTCAATATTATATATTATTGTGTATTTTTAAGCTACGTCTCGTATTTTCTTTCTCTCAGATGACACAATCAAATAAAAATATCACAGAAAACAAAATAAGATGAAAAAAAATATTTTATTGTGGTGTGTTTCACATCATATTATATGAATGGAAAAAGACCATCAGTGGAAATGCTTTATTCAGCGGCTTCCTTTCCCTGTAAAATACAGAAATACATGTCATTCCCTGCACACATTTGAAAATTTTGTCTGTTGTCAGCTATATGAAGATTAAAGGCAATAATCATGGCTTAGTAAGAATCTATACTCCAAAGCATGAATAGATTTATCTTGCCAGAGTCACGACAAAAAACTCCTGGAAATCACAACTGCTCAAGGATATCTGCAGCTTTTTCTGATATTCTTACTGTGACAAAATATTTTGTATTTCTTTATTTCAGTGTGAATTAACTAATTTTTATGTCACTGCAGCAGAATGATTTTACAATTAATACCAAATGTTGCTGGCTGTGCATAGTGGTCATGATCGATTTGTGTTCGGTTCAATTCTAATGTGATTTTTCTGAAGTTTAAGAAAGGAAATATTTTAAGTAAATCTGATGCAGGGCAGTTGGACTGACTGTGACCTGAGCTGACTCCAGGTATGATTCAAAAAAACGGCCGTAATACAAATCTGACAAAAATGAGCTGATTCTATGATTCTTATGTGAACTGCAAAGTAGCCATCAGAAGAAAATAAATATGTACACACAATTTGTACAAAATACAGACTCGAGGTTTAAGTATAAAGAGTTGTTGCTCAACAAGCTTCTGTTGAGGAGAAAGTAGATTTGGTGCCAGGAGTGTTTCTTAGAGTGTAAGTGGCTCCACCTGGTGGCTGAAGGGTGTATTACACCTCCCTCCGGAAAAGGAATCCAGCAACAAATGTTAGATTCTGAGTTATCATGTGTGGAAAGTTCACAAGAATTAAAGTGTTAACATGGAGAAACAGGAATTGTCATACTATATATTATCGGTGTATTTCAGAATGTATATATTTTACAGTCTACCTTTTAACTATCTATCTAGTTTCTCTGTAGGTCCCGTAACAAGCTGCGCCACAGACAGCCTCCACTTCGAAGAACACGATCAAGCCAATCCTCAGGCTCCTCGCCCTCTACTTCCCCTGCACCTGATTTGCTGCTGCATGCTAGTTGCGCTGACTGCTTGCAGCTTGTTTTGAGAACCACATGGTTCAATCTCTGCCCTTTGCTTGTTTTTCGATTGTTCTTTTGTTTTCTGTCACCTACCGTGGTATTGAGACGTGCGGACCCTTTCTGTTTGATTTATTTCAGTTGTGGTGGAAGGTGTGGACCAGAGGTAAGACTGGGGTACCCTTTACACTCCACCACGTAGGATCCCTCTGTTATACACACGAGGATAATTGGTTGGTGCCACCCATGTAGTTCTGGTAACGTTTTTAGTAGAAAAGATAGTTAGGCCCTTTTTGTTTGTTGTTTTCTATATGGCAGAGTGTTAGCCAGGCCTAGTTTTGTTTTATTGCTTTCATTTATTTGGCACAACCACGTGGTCCAATTCTTCCCCGCTGTTTTTGTTTTGAGGAGATTTTTGTTTAGTTATCTTTTGTATTCCAATAAATTTTTTAACTTTCACTACACCAGACTTGAGCTCATTGGTTGTATTGTGTTTGTCCCTGATTTTCCCCTGGACACACCTAGGGACGTAACAGAAGCATAACGGTAAACGCGTGCAAAAAACAAACAAACAAAAAAATAAAAGCCCCTTAAAAAACATTATATTTTGCTATTTTCCACATGATTTTAAATAAACATAAAAAGAAAACGGCCTGTTTCCACAAACTAATTCCAATTCACCCTTATAGCACACAACCTCATGATGCCGTCCAGGAAATATGCCATTCTGATGTGGAATTTCAAAATAAAAGCCCCTTAAATTGTCTAATATTTTGCTATTTTCCAGATGATAAACATAAAAAGAAAACTGCCTGTTTCCACAAACAAATACTTCACCCTTGTAGTACACAACCTTGTGATGTCACCCAGGAAAAGGGGCTTTTATTTTGAAATTCCACATCAGAATGCCCTGATATGTCCTGGGAGGCATCATGAGGTTGTGTGCTGTAAGGGTGAAGTGGAATTAGTTTGTGGAAACAGGCATTTTTTTTTTTTTTTAATTGCAGTCTGAATTGGTATAGCAAACAGTTTTTTTATTTTTATTTCTGTTTAAAATCATGTAGAAAGTAGCAAAGTATTAGAAAATTGGAGGTGCCTTTATTTTGAAATTCCATATCAGAATGGCCTGATATTTCCTGGGTGACATCCTGAAGTTGAGTACTATGAGGGTGGAGTAGAATTAGTTTGTGGAAACAGGCAGTTTTCTTTTTATTACTATTTTAAATCATGCAGAAATCAGCAAAATATTAGGGAATTCAAAGGGCTTTTATTTTGAAATTCCACATCAGAATGTCCTGATATTTCCTGGGTGACATCCTGAGGGTGTGTACTATCAGTATGAAAGGGAATACGTTTGTGGAAACAGGCAGTTTTCCATAATTGTTATATTTTACTAAAATATTATTGATTAAATTGACACAGAAGAACCAATGTATATAGTTAGTTACATTTTTTATTTTAATTCATTATAACATTGTTGCAAATAATAAATAGTTATTATTTGTTTTTTATTTTCATTAGAATTGAATTTGTTCACCATTTACTGATTGACAGCGTGCATGAATGACGCTTTTATTTTGAAGGGCTGTTTTTGAACGCTTTAACCGTTAAACTTCGAATAAGCGCGAAAGACCGGCTGGCTCGACCGTGTTCTCCGAAGTGGGGGCTTTCTTTACCACAGTGTTAGGCTGCAGCAGTTAGGTAACGATGTTAGCTTTGCGTGTGTCTATTTAATTGATATTTTTAAAGATATTACTTAATTATGGCCATATAATTTTTAGTTTTTCCTTGTTTTAGTTAGCTAGCTAGGCTAGGCTGTAGCAATATAACATTTCATTTTACTAAGAAGCAGGACTCACTGTAATATTCACTGCAACTACTGAAGTACTATAGAAGTTAATGGTTAAAGTTACTACTGATTGTTGACCTCTTCTTGTTTTTGTAACAGTGATTCAGTCCTTTTTTAAAATCAAAAAGGATTTAAAAAAAAACAAAAACAAAAAACGAATTTGTTACCCCATGAATCCTGGCATTGTCATCTTGGAATATGCCCATGTCATCAGGGAAGAAACAATCCATTGATGGAATAACCTGGTCATTCAGTATATTCAGGTAGTCAGCTGACCTCATTCTTTGGACACATGATGTTGCTGAACCGAGACCTGAGCAACTGCAGCAACCCCAGATCATAGCACTGCCCCCACAGGCTTGTACAGTAGACACTAGGCATGATGGGTGCGTCACTTCATCTGCCTCTCTTCTTACCCTGATGCCCCCATCACTCTGGAACAGGGTAAATCTGGACTCATCAGACCACATGACCTTCTTCCATTGCTCCAGAGTCCAATCTTTATGCTCCCGAGCAAATTGAAGCCTTTTTTTCCAGTTAGCCTCACTGATTAGTGGTTTTCTTAAGGCTACACAGCTGTTCAGTCCCAATCCCTTGAGTTCCCTTCTCATTGTACGCGTGGAAATGCTCTTACTTTCACTATTAAACATAGCCCTGAGTTCTACAGTTGTTTTTCTTTCATTTGATTTCACCAAACGTTTAAGTGATCGCCAATCACGATCAATCAGGATATTTTTCCGACCACATTTCTTCCTTGAAGACAGTAGTTCCCCACTATCCTTCCAGTTTTTAATAATGCGTTGGACAATTGTTAACCCAATTTTAGTAGTTTCTACAATCTCCTTAGATGTTTTCTCTGCTTGATGCATGCCAATGATTTGACCCTTCTCAAACAGACTAACATCTTTTCCATGACCACAGGATGCGTCTTTAGACATGGTTGTTTAAGAAATGAGAAGCTACTCATTGCATCAGTTGGGGTTAAATAACTTGTTGCCAGCTGAAAGATAATCACCCATGCAGTAATTATCCAATTAGGAGGCTTGCACCTATTTGCTTAGTTAAATCCAGGTGGCGACTTTCTTTTTGGCCAGGCAGTGTCATTGAAATATTTCAGGGTCTAATAGTGACTAACATGAAGCCCACAGAGTAAATTAAATGTCCTCCTGTTCAGCAGCAAAAACCTTTCCAACTAAGCATTTAGAATGTAATTTCTGAATCTTCGAGGAGATGTACTCTGTATCAATGCATATGTTTGGTCCTTATTGTCTCTTAACAGCCTATACTGTTCATCAACATCAGCATATTTCAATATTATATATTATTGTGTATTTTTAAGCTACGTCTCGTATTTTCTTTCTCTCAGATGACACAATCAAATAAAAATATCACAGAAAACAAAATATGATGAAAAAAATATTTTATTGTGGCGTGTTTCACATCATATTATATGAATGGAAAAAGACCATCAGTGGAAATGCTTTATTCAGCGGCTTCCTTTCCCTGTAAAATACAGAAATACATGTCATTCTCTGAACACATTTGAACATTTTGTCTGTTGTCAGCTATATGAAGATTAAAGGCAATAATCATGGCTTAGTAAGAATCTATACTCCAAAGTGTGAATATATTTACCTTGCCAGAGTCACGGCTCTTTGCTCTGAGCTTGTTGACTTGGGTCTCTGCAATATCAGCACGCTCCTCAGCCTCCTCCAGCTCATGCTGGACCTTCCTGCACTTGGACAGATGAATATTGGCCTGCTCCTCCTGTAATACAAGCCAATGTTTAAACCATATTTGAAATAACATACTATCAAGTACTTATTGTTTTCAAAGAAATGTTTTGTCCTTACCGCTTCCTCAGCCTGCCTCTTGTAGGCCTTCACCTTGAGCTGCAACTTGTCAACCAGATCCTGCAGTCTGGAAACGTTCTTCTTGTCCTCCTCAGTCTGTAATTGAAAACATAGGTTTGCATGATTCAGTTTTGATAATGCAGTTGATATAATGTTACATTAATTTATACCATGTATGCTAAGTGTTAATGTGGCTATACCTGATAGGTGAGCTCCTTCACTCTCCTCTCATATTTGCGGACACCCTTGACGGCATCAGCACCACGTCTCTGCTCAGCCTCAACCTCTGTTTCCAGCTCACGCACCTTCAGAAAACCAGAAAATTCATGAATTATTTACAGGCCATGTGTTTAATACGTTTTTCTACATTTGTTGAACTACAAAAAGTTTTTTTTTAATTTACCCTAGACTCAAGTTTCTGGAGCTGCTTCTTGCCACCCTTCATGGCCAGATTCTCAGCCTCATCCAGACGGTGCTGCAGGTCCTTGACTGCAACCTCCAGGTTCTTCTTCATCCTCTCCAGGTGAGAGCTAGTATCCTGCTCCTTCTTCAGCTCCTCAGCCATCATAGCAGCCTAGAAAACATAACATTTCAATTTAAAATGAGCTGGAAAGACACAGTTAAATGTAGTATAATAGTGAACAAATTAGATTTAAACCTACATCAGTGATAGCCTTCTTGGCCTTATCCTCTGCATTCCTTGCTTCCTGAATGCTGTCATCCACTTCACTCTGGACCTGGACCAGGTCAGACTCAAGCTTCTTCTTGGTGTTCAGAAGGCTTGTGTTCTGAAAGATTAAAAAATAGTTATCTCATGCCTGACATAATAGCTTAGATTTGTGCTTGTGTGGAGAAATATTTAATAGAATGTTCACCTGAGAGTGAAGAAGTCCAACACGCTCGCTGGCGTCAACCAGTTCCTGCTCAGCGATTTTGCGGCTTCTCTCTGTCTGTTCCAGAGCAGCTCTAAGTTCCTCAATTTCAGCCACCATGAGACCGTTCCTGCGCTCCACCATAGCAGCTTGTTCCTTGAGGTCATCCTGAGCTCTGACAGCATCATCAAGGTGCAGTTGAGCATCCTAGAGAAAAACCAAAGATGAAAATCACACAAAAATATAAATCTATTTCTATTTTTACTATAATCAATCCATATGCAACAGCTCTATTTTTTTTACAATACCTTCAGTTGTGCCTGCACATTCCTCAGCTGTTTCTGGGACTCAGAAGCCTGGCGATTAGCATGGCTCAGCTGAATCTCCATCTCATTCAGGTCTCCCTCCATCTTCTTCTTAATCCTCAGGGCATCATTCCTGCTCCTGACCTCAGAATCCAGAGTGCCCTGCATGGAGTCCATCACCCTCTGGCTGTTCCTCTTGATCTGCTCCATCTCCTCATCCTTTTCTGCCAGCTTCCTATCCACCTCACCCTTAATCTGGTTGAGCTCCAGCTGAACACGCAGGATCTTAGACTCCTCATGTTCCAGAGTTCCCTATTGATGTCATATAATAAGATATGAGTCTCTGCCTTCATACCCTTTCACAGTGTATTAGATCAGGAAAGTACATTCAGACAAAATCCTCAGACAAAGATTTACCTCAGCCTCCTCAAGAGCGGTCTGGATCTCAGACTTCTCTGTCTCCACCTGCTTCTTGGACTTCTCCAGCTCATGGATGCTCTTGCCAGTCTCACCAATCTGTTCAGTCAGATCTGAGATCTCCTCTGCAGAGAGATGCAGATGTTTAATATTGTTTATAGATGTTTTTGGGGACAAATAGATACATGTGTTTTAAAACACAAGTGCTAGTGCTATTGCACAGTCTGGTAGGAACTCACGCTGCAGGTTCTTGTTTTCACGCTTCATGGTCTCCAGCTGATCCAGAGCCTCCTCATAAGAGTTCTTCATCTTGAACAGTTCAGTGCCCAGAGAGCGAGCCTCCTTCTGAGCTCCCTCAAGCTCTGCCTGGCCCTCCTCGTACTTCTGCTTCCACTCAGCCAGCACCTAAGTAACACAGTTTATATTGTTGAATTAGTTGTCCATACCATGAAAAGACACATTATATTATCTGAGTCTTGGTCACTGCAAGTAAAGGATATTACCTTGTCAAAGTTCCTCTGCTTCTTGTCCAGGTTGGCGGCCAGCCCATTAGCTCTCTCCACATCAATCATAAGATCCTCCACTTCACTCTGGAGCCTCTGTTTGGTCTTCTCCAGAGAAGCACACTTGGAATTCACAGCCTCAATCTGTTCCTCAGCCTCCTGAAGACGCTGGGCCAGCTTTTTCCTTTTAAAAAATGTTAAGTACATTAACATTTCAAGTTGATCCACATTATAATGCTACACTGGCCATTCAGTTTGTTGAATGTTACTCACTTGGATTCCTCAAGCTCCTCAGTGCGCTGGATAGCATCAGTTTCGTATTTTGTTCTCCACTGAGCCACCTCACTGTTGGCCTTGGACATTCCACGCTGCAGCTCGGCCTTGGCCTCCTGCTCCTCCTCAAACTGCTCCCTCAGCAGGTCACAGTCATGGCGGGCTGATTGCAGTCCATGGGCAAGGGCATTCTTGGCCTAGTATAACACATATAACAAATATAATGGAATTGTAATGAAGTGTAATTATAAACCTCTATCAAATAACACCTATGCATAGCTAACTTAAATGTTTCTTACCTTGACCTCCTCTTCAATCTGCCTCTTCAGCTCCTCAATCTGCTGTGTGAAGGCCTGTTTGCCTCTGGTCAGCTGGGAGACGAGTGCTTCTTTCTCTTCCATTTGACGGCCAAACTCACCTTTTGTGAAAAGTGTCATCAAATTTTAGTTTGTGTTCAGTTTCTTAGTCGTATACTAGAATTTATGTACCGTATGTAGTTATTTGCTCCTTTAGACATACCATTTTCTGTGAGGAGACGTGCTTTCTGGGCTCCAACGTCATTGAGCTGACGGACATTTTCATCACTCTTGGTCTTCAGTTCACTAAGTTGGTCCTCAAGAGTACGGCACATCTTTTCCAGATTTCCCTAATGAGGAAAAGAGTAAACAGATCAGCAATGCAATTTTATTTACGCTACATGTTGATATTTCTGTAAGTACAGTATTAAAATGCAATTGAATGTGTTATGTACCTTTGCTTTAGCAACAGCCTCCATGTTGCTGGAGAGGTCATCAATCTCCATCTTGTATTCACTCTTTTCCTTCTCAAGCTTCTGCTTGACGCGCTGCAAGTTGTCGATCTGCTCTCCCAGCTCAGCAACGCTGTCAGCCTGCTTCTTGCGAAGAGCAGCGGCAGTGGCTTCATGCTGCAGAGTAGACTCTTCAAGATCACGACGGAGCTTCTGGAACTCAGCCTCGCGCTTCTTGTTCATCTCAATCTGAGCAGCAGTTGCACCACCGGCCTCCTCCAGCCTCTCGCTGATCTCCTCAAGTTCCCTGGACAGGTCAGCCCTCTGCTTCTCAACCTTGGCACGAGCAGCACGTTCAGCCTCAATCTCCTCTTCCAGTTCCTCAATGCGAGCCTGTTGGATGTAGAAATCTTATCTTTCAGTAAACCTTTTACTTGAAATCGCAAAAATGGAAGAATATGGAATAATGTTTGATGTAACACAAAGTATTATTCACCTGAAGCTCCTTGATCTTCTTCTGAAGCTGGGCACCCATTGACTGCTCATCCTCAATCTTGCTAAGGAGCTGGCTAATTTCAAAGTCTTTCCTGTGAGAATAATATAGTGCATAGTAAGAGATCGTCCGAGCTCTGGACCATAAAACATAATGGTTATTTTTAAACAGAGATAAGAACTAATCTTGGTTACTTCTTAGTTTTCTCCTCAGACTGCTGCTTGTCATTCTCAAGATCCATGATGGACTCCTGGGCAAGTTTCAGGTCACCCTCCAGCTTTCTCTTGGCTCTCTCCAGGTCCATACGAAGCTTCTTTTCTTGCTCCAGAGAACCCTCAAGCTGCACATTGATATGGATTTGTTATGATCACGCTCAAGAAAAATCTTGTTTTTCTAATCCTTGTGACATTTCATACTTACATCATCGACTTGCTGCTCAAGCTTGGTCTTGGCCTTGGTCAGAGTGTTGACTTTGTCTTCCTCAGCCTGCAGGTCATCAAGGGTCTGCTGATGAGCCTCCTGAAGGGCTTTCTTCTCCTTGGTCAGCTTAGCAATGCTCTCATCCTGAGAGGCCATCTCTTCAGTCAGGTTTTTCACCTGCATTTACAAAAAAGGCATTATTATTGCATGACCGCATAAGTCTTAAATGTGATTTCATCTCCTAGATGTGTTAAAATGAAAGAACCTTGTTCTCAGTGGCGTGTTTCTCTTTCTCCACTTTGGCCAAGGTAAGCTCCAGGTCATCAATATCCTTCTTGAGCTCAGAGCATTCATCCTCCAGCTTTCTCTTCTTGGCAGTAAGCTCAGCATTGATTTCCTCTTCATCCTCCAGCCTCTCAGTTGTCTCCTTGAGTTTGGCCTCCAGCTGAATCTTGCTCTTGATAAGTCCCTCACATCTCTCCTCGGCATCTGACAGATTCTCTGATTCCTAGTTGACGTTTGTAAAAGACGTTAAGACATAAAATCTGTTGATACACAAACGAAAAATGTACAACCATCCTTTGATATCTACTTACAGATGCCACTTGCAGCTGCAAGTCATTCTTCTCCTGCAGAAGAGACACCATCTTCTCCTCCAGTTCCTTCTTCTTGGCCAGAGCAGTAGCCAGGTCTGTCTGCATCTTTCCGTAGTTCTCCTTCATCTGAGCCAGCTCCTTCTCTGTCTCAGCACTCTTCAGCAGAGGCTTGATCTTGTAGTAGACCTTCATCCATGGCCAGTGTTTGACATTCATGAATGAGCGAACATTGTACTGAATGGTATAGATGGCTTCCCTGTGGAGAAGACATTTCCGTTATAGACCAAGTCACTGTTCATTATTTCTACTACATGTTGAGAATTTCCTTTTTTAACATGCCTCCTCTCCATCATCTTGACAAACTCCTTTCTCATGAGGTAACCGCGGCAAAGAGCCTGAGTCATGGTGACCAGAGATGCCAACTTTTCATCTCTCATCTCCTCAAGGGTACCCAGCAGACCGGCCTTGAAGAATACCTGGATAAATAGAAAGAAATCATACGTGATTGCAGTATAATGTTAAACACTGTAACCAGGGCTACTCTAAAGAGTGAATAGATTATACCATTTATATCCATACAACTTTTTAAGTATGTTTCTACATACACACATGGTGTGACTTGAACCCCATATTCACGACATTAAGAGATACCCTGCCAATTAACAGATAAACAAAGCGGACATAAAACTTAACCTTCTGTTTGTAGGATCACAAAGGTCTTACCTTGGTGTGTCCGAATCTGTACTGGTCGTGATCAATATCAATTGACCCAAGCAGCTTCTCAGCAGCCTTCTTGTTGTCAATGAACTGGCCCTCAGGGATGACACTGGCATTCAGTACCTTGTATCTATCATGAGAGAGTGAATGATTAGTGTGTGCATTTCATATCAATGTCTGCATCAGACTCTTATTAAATTTCTTTTTACCTCTGCTTGAAGTCTCCATAGACGATTCTGCTGGGGAAACCTTTTCTGCAGATTCTGATACCCTCCAGCACACCATTACACCTGAGCTGGTGGATAACCAGGAAGTTCTCCATCAGACCTGTAAAAGAGAGATTTGTCAGTAGTAATATGCAGTTATGAAGAAACATTCAAAGTTTAATCAAACCAATGCACACAGACACTATAAAGATCGTGTTTTGGTACCTGGAGTCTTAGACTCATTGGGAATCAGACAACGCACAAAGTGAGGATGGGTGCTCCTCAAGTTAGTCATCAGCTTGCCCAAGTTCTCCTATAGGTTGAAAGTGGTGCATATTAGTCATAAATGTAACACATATGAGGTTAAGTATTAGGTGGCATTCAACGTATTTTTCAAACCTTACCCTGAACTGTGAAGACACAGTCTGCATGGAACCACCCTTCTTCTTGCCTCCCTTCTTGGTTGTATCTGTTTTTCAGTTTGTTTTTAATAGAAACTTTGCGTTACACGAGTGAAAATTAATAATATACATGTATGTAATATAGTTCTTTATCAAGCATCTTACCCTCAGCGGGAGCAGGAGGGTACAGAATATTCAGCAGTTTAACTGAGGACTTCTGGTACAGCTGCACGACAGACTCGTTCAGTGGGTCCTTGTTCTTGTCCAGCCAGCCAGTGATGTTGTAATCCACAGTGCCAGCATAGTGCACCAGTGAGAAGTGGGCCTCAGCCTTGCCCTTCGCGGGCTTTGGCTTCTCAAATGCTCTGTTCTTGCCAAGATGCTGGTCATACAGCTTGTTCTTGAAGGATGTGTCAGTGGCCTTGGGGAACATGCACTCCTCTTCAAGGATGGAGAAGATACCCATGGGCTGAATGAAAATGGAAGTGAATAGTCATAAAATGGAAAATGGTGTTCTCGTAACATACAAAATAAGACATGCATCCAAATGATGTGGATTTGTACCTTTTCAATCAGCTCAATGCAGGCAGCCAAGTCCATACCGAAGTCAATGAACTCCCAGATAATACCCTCTTTCTTGTACTCCTCTTGCTCCAGGACGAACATGTGGTGGTTGAAGAACTGTTGCAGTTTCTCATTGGTGAAGTTGATGCACAGCTGCTCCATGCTGTTGTACTGTGAATGGATGAATTGTCAACATCATCATTCTGTCATGAAAAGTATAGAATGGTGATTTTGTTATGAGTAAAGCTTACATCAAAGATTTCAAAACCAGCAATGTCCAGGACACCAATGAAGTAGTTCCTCTGCTGCTTAGTGTCCAACATTTGGTTGATATGGACGACCATCCACAAGAACATCCTCTCATAGATGGACTTGGCCAGGGCAGGTACAGAGTTCAGCACCTAAAGACAAAGAAAAACATTATTTGATTAATGTCAGTTAACTTTTATGTAAAATACTGACGTACTGGAACCTTTTTTAAAGCAAAACTAATCCTAAATGTGAATAAATTATACACTGTTTTTGTTCCTTTTTTCTTACAAGCTCAAGATCTGCACTATTTTATTGACTATTATTGATCTGCTTTTGTATAATAGGATACTTGAGATTAATAACTTGTGTTTACCTGAGGTACAGTCTGTCCCTTGGTGACATACTCATTTCCGACCTTCACTCTGGGATAGCACAGAGCCTTCAGCATGTCAGCAGAGTTCAGACCCAACAGGTAAGCAACCTTGTCAGCATCTGACAACAGCAACAGTCATTAATGGTTATTAAATGCAGAATGTGATGGTGATATTCAATCACGATAAACATTGGCCAGTGTGATTAAGGAATGTATTGGAGATGCTCAAAAATTTGTCATATCAATATCACACTAACTACTCACCCTCTGTGCCATCAGGCTCAGCCTGCTCCTCACGCTGCTTCTGCTTGAACTTCATGTTACCATGGTGAAGCACAGCACCAGTCATCTTGTAGATGCTCATCTTCTCCTCATTAGAGAAGCCCAGGATATCGATAGCATTCTGTTCAAAATGAAATATAATCCTGTCAGAAAACATTGTCACATACGCAGTTGTCTTTGTAACATACGCAGCTTCATGTTTTAATCATGAGGGTCACTCACATCAGTGGCTTCCAGCTCAACTTTGTCATCAATGCTAGCCACAGTGATTTGGCCCTGACTGCACATGGGGAAGTCGTAGGGGTTGCTTGAGATCAGAGACATTTCTGAAAGTCAAAGGAGAGTGACATTTTCAATTGATAGTTTTCAATAGATAGTTTTAACTTTTTGCAACTCAGTCTGCTTACCAATCAGCTCAGGCTTGTGGTTAGTCATCATTTGGTAGAAGATGTGGTAGCCTCTCTCATCAGGAAGCTGGAATGTCACTCTAGACTTCTCCAGCAGATCTGCAAATTTAGTTTGTAAGTCACAATGCCCAAACAAACTTATATGATTTCACACTGAGAAATTGTTACTTACATGTCTCAATATCAGCACTAGCCAGTTTGCCAGTGGTGCCGAAATGAATTCTGATGAATTTACCCTATTTGGAACAAATTGTTAGATTTCTTCCACATGGGCAATGTGTAACAGTAATTCTCCCAACAGAATTTGTTTCATACTTACAAAACGAGAAGAGTTGTCATTCCTCACAGTTTTGGCATTACCATAAGCCTCCAGCAAGGGATTGGCTGCAATAATCTGGTCCTCCAGTGAGCCCTAAAAGACAAGTTTATGAACAATGTTAAACAAGACTTCTCCTGTGGAAGTGTGTTTCATATTTTCAGAAATAACTTCATCATAACATACCCCAATTTTGCTGGCTTGCTCCTTCTTCTTGTCACCACCACCAACTGCAATTGTTGCAAAGTACTGGATGACACGCTTGGTGTTCACAGTCTTTCCAGCACCAGATTCTCCACTGGGTATAGAAACAGACTTTGTAAGAGTTTGATCAACATATTTTGTCATATTAGACAAAGTCAACTCATGTGATACTTACGTGATCAAGACGGACTGATTCTCCCTATCTGTTGATGAAAAACATGGTATTTAATATTTACTTCTTTGACAAGAAGCTGATATTTTTCATTTTTAATTTAAGGACGTACCAGTAAGCATGTTCTGATAAGCGTTGTCAGAGACAGAGAAGATATGGGGTGGAGCCTCCATACGCTTCTTGCCTCTGTAGGCACTCACAACTTCAGCATCGTACACTGGGAGCCACTTGTAGGGGTTCACGGTGGCGCAGAACAACCCAGAGTAGGTCTAAAAGTGATTATAGAGATTGAAAAGTTAATGCCATTTAAATTTTCCCTTAAGTTTGATGATTTACAGTATTTCTATTTGTGAGAATGCCTTACGTAGATCATCCATGCGGCATAACGCTCTTTGAGATTATACAACACAGAGGCTTCATTGAGATGGGTCATCATGGCCATGTCCTCAATTTTGTCAAACTTGGGAGGGTTCATTGGAGAGACATCCTCTTCTTTGACTACCCTCTCCTGCAATGGGACATTGGCACAATGAGAACTAATCACGTTTTACTTTAACAGTTTAGTCTGATGTTATGATACCTACCTCATTATTCTCCAGGAGTTTGACAGTGGCTTTGCCACCCTCCTTCTTGATGACTGTTGCCTTCAGGTACAGCTCTTTAACATCAGGCACGTAGCAAGCGCTCTTGGCATCAAAGGGTTTGCTTTGAGCCTCAATTCTCTCCTTCTCTGGCTTACGAAGGTAAATGGCAGCTTTGCCATAAACGGCCATCTCTGCGTCCGTACTCATGGTGGCAGTGTTCTTCTGTAAAGTTTTATCAAATATATCAAATAAGTATAATCATGGTCAGTGTCTTAAAACCACTATTTTGCTGAAGTTACTTAACAGCCCACAATAACTCACTTAAACCAAACAATTTTACACTTTCTTATCAAACTGATCTCCCTCATCACAGCTGACTTGACTTGTTAAGTCATTCATACATCCTCCCTAGAGTTAATGTAGATATAACATTCATACTAACTTGAACTGTCAACAGTAGAAAAACCTAAACTTTGCAACTCAATTAAAATACTCAATATATGAAAAATAGCCAGCAGTGCCAAGTTGTTCTTACCTGACCCTGTTCACGTCAAAAGTCTGTTATATTCCACAATCCTGTTGAAAACACATCACATACACTCAGCTACTGATGAAAGTTTGAAAGGAAAGATTTGTTTGAAATGTAACTAATCAATTAATGCATTAATGTCACAACTTAGAAGATGTTAAATTGTTCCATAGCACATAGAAGATGAGCCTACCACAAGCAGGAGTCTTCAAGGGTCTTCTACCACACACTACTCTGTTTGCTTGGGCTCTTTATATTGAACACAGCATGCCTACGCAGCAGAGGCTATATATGGAATACATGCCTAATGTGGTGTGGATAAGGGCTACAGCAGACATCCATTAAAACCAGTTGCTAGTACATCATATATTTGGATTTCATTCTGAAAGGACAGTTTGCATTTGCCTTTTTTCAAATAGTTTTTAGTTTTTTAGTTTTTTTATCATACTTGTTTTTAATCAAATATTTCTTTCAAATGACCCTCCAACAATTAATCAACTCCAATCTTGTCCACATAAAAAAATGTACAAAAAGGAGAGGGCTCCTCTGAAACCACTTGTATGTTTTGAAAAAGTTATAATTGCAGCAGATTTAATTAATAAAGTGTCTCCAAATTTCCTCTGACCACATTTCATTGGATGCTTAAACCGTGATTAAGATAATGTCAATAAAAAATAGTTTTCAGTTGCCTGTATTGCACACAAATTAAGGACATGCAATGACATGCTTCAATTTTAATCAGTACAGCTGTCCATATACTCTGCATAGCGTATTGTGTTTCACTGATATTTTATGAGCGTAACCTCAGTCCAAACTGTCTTTACAAGCTTCAAGTCTATTTTCAGACTTTCTCAGAAGATAACTTCTTCCACTTGAAGCAGAAGATAGGTCCTGCATTGTTTGCACAGCATCTGAGTCCGATAGCGCTTTTATTTTAAGTGGCTGAGCAAAAATTTCCTACTGATGTCCCAAGTAGAGCAAGATGGGACCCCAAATGAGGCAGCTTAGGAGGTCTCAAGTATTTTGAATTGAATAGCAGAAGATGGGATGTGCATGGGAATCTAAACTTGATGATGTGTAACTTTTTGTAATAGAATGGGACAAAGATTAATAGGATAAGAACTGGAATGCAGTATATGCAAATTTGAGCGACACATTTTTAAATGCTTTACAGACGGTTACACATTACGTTTTCTTTTTAAATGTAATAATACAGGACCAGTTATGGCCAGGGAGATGCTGTACTTAACGTTGTTAATGAAAGCTTAGACTCTAAGCTTTCATTACTCTAAGACTTATAGTAATAGGTCTTTTACTATGTTTTATTTTTAAATAACGAAAATGATAATGAAAAAAAAAATCAACTTGTGGGGTAAGGAATACTTTGAGCCATTCAGAACTTCCTAGGAATGTTTGACATATTTAGACCTCCTTTTTCGGTGTCCTAAGGTCAAGATTGGAATCCATTGTTGCTGCAATAAATCCAAGTTGACTGCAGCGAGGTAAATGTTTGAATAGCCGCATTCAATCTTACAGGTATAATGCAGTGCAGTAACACAGAGCCAGATCAGGCTGTGATGCCAGGACACCCCATAATGTTTGCATATTTGGAGCATGCTCCTTTAGCCCCAGTACCTCAGATGTTAGCATTAGGTTTGTACTGAAGGTTATTGTTTATCTCTTACCCGTGCGAGGAATAAATGTCACTTATGTCACTTGAAGGTCGCTTTAATTTTATATATATTTATATATTAAATATATTATTTGTGCTGTACTAAAACTGTGGCTGTAACATCCAATATGATGCATATATTGAATTATCTGTCTTCTTTCCATGTTCATTTCAAGAAGTTGTTTGGGCAGGATATCTCAACCTTTTTCTGTTAACTTATTAGGTCAAGCCTGTTAATGTTTTTCTTACATTTGCTGTATGAAGTAAATGTGAGAGTTAGATTAGTAATTAGATCATTAGCTACATTCATTTTTGTGTATTGTGTAAGTTTCAGTGTGGTTGTACTTGATTAGAAAGTTACTTCAGACTCTTTTCATATTGCAGAGAACTTTATTTGCATGTTTGCTTCACACCTTTTTTCTACAATTTGCAGCTTTTGCAACCCAGAAACAAACAAAAAAAAAAAAAATCAGTTTCTGAATTTCTTACCACTTTTTACTAAAACAAAAAAGTTCCAGGTTCTTTGATTTCATGTAAATTCAGGATTACTTGACCGTCTTTGCACTACTTGATTCCTTCACAACGCCATCTACTTCTACAAAGAAGATTCTTCTTTGTATTTAAAAGGATTTTGTCCTCCTTGATAGAAAGATTTACAGTATACTTACAGTCTTCCAGTGAGAGCATATTATTTGATTTCTCAGTAAAGACATTTTTTCAGACGGCTAGAGGTCCTCTCAAAGTCACTTGTATCACCAGCTGCTCAAACACTTTGCACCCCCCTGTCGTTCTATTTCAGAGCAGCTCTTGGCTCCTTAATTTCTGCCACCTGTTGACTATACTCTTGATGGTCAATTACTTGTGTGAGTTAATAGCAATATTATCCTTAATTAATTTAAATGAGTTCCTCTAAACTGGAGGGAGTATGTACTTGCAGCATTATAGTTAGATTTTATGGCAGTTTCTTTAAAAACCTTTAGAACTGTGCTCGCAAAGACTTAAACATCATGCCCAATTAAAAATCAAAGAAATATTTATCCAACAGTTATGTTCTGTTGCATGTGTGCTCATGGCACTGTGGGAAAAACTAAAAAAATAATGTTTAATTAATTAATAATGCTTCACACATCATACTGTACAACAACACTTTATATTATATAGGCTGCATTGGTGTAAAAAAAACATAATAGTAGATGATTACTCCACAAACTAGCTTTGCATGTTTTCTGGTACACTTGAATTGGAAACCTTGCATTGAATGTGTCTGCTTACAATGCAGAAGTTAAATATGGGACACATGCTAAATATGGTCAGGGTGACAGCTGATGGTTACATGAGTGTAACATTTGTTGCTAGTACATCTTATGTTTCATGTTTCCATCGGCAAAGGCAGATAGTGAATTTGTGATAATCCCCTCTTAAATTAGGAAAATCTTAGTTTTAAATCTTTTCCCACATAGTTTTTTAATTGATTTTCATGATGATGATTTAAAAACACAAATTACAGTAAAATACAAATGCATTCCCTTTATATGTTGTCCTTATTATACATTGTGAAACTATGTTTTAATACTAATTGGAGTAATACAACTTGTTTTGCTTGTTGTTTAATCATACTATTAAAAGATAAATGTTTCATAAGAAATTATTAATTATTAAAAATATCTAACTACTTGTGATAAGGTGTAAGATATATGTCTTGGCATTCACACTCATATGTCAAGCTATTAACACTTCAACTGACTCTGCAGATATAGCTTCAAGTCCATTTTTGGCCAAGCCATGCACATTACTGCACACTGAATGCCGCCCTCATTCTGGTTGTTGAGCAATATAATTTAAAATATCCCAGGCAGCAATGTGTGATAAACACTTGAGCCTGAAAACTTTATTTACATTCATAAAAGTTTAATTTATCTCTACCAATTATTCTTCTTAAATACATGCTTAAATTTGTACATGCAAGTGGTGTTTATGTGGATGGTAAGGACATCTAAGATAGCTATTACAGGTCTGTAACTTTGTCATGCTTAGCTTTTTCACCCTGTTACGGTTATTCGAAATTAGTTTTCTGATCAGAATTTACTGAGCTGCCCTACTTACTAACTTAAATTTGCTTCTAAGTTAGAGTTTATTATGTATTATGCAGGTAATTTTCACGCTCCCATTCCACGTTAGGATTAAGATAATTTAACTGGCAAACATTTTCAGCCCCACAATCCTTTTCCCCAAATTCTCCTTTTACCATAATACTCAACGGCCAGATTGTCAAAAACTGCAAGAACTCCAGACAGCAATTTAAGAGCTTGATCTTTATTGTTTCAGCATAAATTATATGCGACTCAACACAGTAAAACATTCAGTGTGCTTTACTCAGCTGCTTCCTTTCCCTGTAAGAGATGGATAATGGGTAAGTTGGATTTTATCATTTAAATTATATCACATTTGAGCAATTCAGATCTGCTCTAAGAAACTGAAAAGTGTAAATTACAGAACAATCATTGATAGACATTCACCAAACTGAAATATATTTACCTTGCCAGAATCACGGCTCTTTGCTCTGAGCTTGTTGACCTGGGTCTCTGCAATATCAGCACGCTCCTCAGCCTCCTCCAGCTCATGCTGGACCTTCCTGCACTTGGACAAGTGAACATTGGCCTGCTCCTCCTGTAATACGTATTTAAAATATTTAAACCATATTTGAAATAACATAATATCAAGTACTTATTGTTTTCAAAGAAATGTTTTTGTCCTTACCGCTTCCTCAGCCTGCCTCTTGTAGGCCTTCACCTTGAGCTGCAACTTGTCAACCAGGTCCTGCAGTCTGTTGACGTTTTTCTTGTCCTCCTCAGTCTGTAATTGAAAACATAGATTTGCATGATTCTGTTTTAATAATGCAGTTGATATAATACATACATTTGCACAGTAAATACTAATTGTTATTGTAGCTGTACCTGATAGGTGAGCTCCTTCACTCTCCTCTCATATTTGCGGACACCCTTGACGGCATCAGCACCACGTCTCTGCTCAGCCTCAACCTCTGTTTCCAGCTCACGCACCTTCAGAAAACCAGAAAATTCATGAATTATTTACAGTTCATGTGTTTAATACGTTTTTCTACATTTGTTGAACTACAGAAAGTTTTAATTTACCCTAGACTCGAGTTTCTGGAGCTGCTTCTTGCCACCCTTCATGGCCAGATTCTCAGCCTCATCCAGACGGTGCTGCAGGTCCTTGACTGCAACCTCCAGGTTCTTCTTCATCCTCTCCAGGTGAGAGCTAGTATCCTGCTCCTTCTTCAGCTCCTCAGCCATCATAGCAGCCTAGAAGACATAACATTTCAATTTAAAATGAGCTGGAAAGACACAGTTAAATGTAGTATAATAGTGAACAAATTAGATTTAAACCTACATCAGTGATAGCCTTCTTGGCCTTATCCTCTGCATTCCTTGCTTCCTGAACGGTGTCATCCACTTCACTCTGGATCTGGACCAGGTCAGACTCAAGCTTCTTCTTGGTGTTCAGAAGGCTTGTGTTCTGAAGGATTAAAAAATTGTTATCTCATGCCTGACATAATAGTTTAGATTTGTGCTCGTGTGGAGAAATATTTAATAGAATGTTCACCTGAGAGTGAAGAAGTCCAACACGCTCGCTGGCGTCAACCAGTTCCTGCTCAGCAATTTTGCGGCTTCTCTCTGTCTGTTCCAGAGCAGCTCTAAGTTCCTCAATTTCAGCCACCATGAGACCGTTCCTGCGCTCCACCATAGCAGCTTGTTCCTTGAGGTCATCCTGAGCTCTGACAGCATCATCAAGGTGCAGTTGAGCATCCTAGAGAAAAACCAAAGATGAAAATCACACAAAAATCTAAATCTATTTCTTTTTGCTTTTTTTACTATAATCAATCCATATGCAACAGCTCTATTTTTTTTTACAATACCTTCAGTTGTGCCTGCACATTCCTCAGCTGTTTCTGGGACTCAGAAGCCTGGCGATTAGCATGGCTCAGCTGAATCTCCATCTCATTCAGATCTCCCTCCATCTTCTTCTTAATCCTCAGGGCATCATTCCTGCTCCTGACCTCAGAATCCAGAGTGCTCTGCATGGAGTCAGTCACCCTCTGGCTGTTCCTCTTGATCTGCTCCATCTCCTCATCCTTTTCTGCCAGCTTCCTATCCACCTCACCCTTAATCTGGTTGAGCTCCAGTTGAACACGCAGGATCTTAGACTCCTCATGTTCCAGAGTTCCCTAATGATGTCAGAGAATAAAATATGAACCTCTGCCTTCATACTATTTCACAGTGTATTAGATCATGAAAAAACATGTGGACAAAAACCTCAGACAAAGATTTACCTCAGCCTCCTCAAGAGCGGTCTGGATCTCAGACTTCTCTGTCTCCACCTGCTTCTTGGACTTCTCCAGCTCATGGATGCTCTTGCCAGTCTCACCAATCTGTTCAGTCAGATCTGAGATCTCCTCTGCAGAGAGATGCAGATGTTTAATATTGTTTATTGATGTTTTTGGGAACAAATAGATACATGTGTTTTAAAACACAAGTGCTATTGCACAGTCTGGTAGGAACTCACGCTGCAGGTTCTTGTTTTCACGCTTCATGGTCTCCAGCTGATCCAGAGCCTCCTCATAAGAGTTCTTCATCTTGAACAGTTCAGTACCCAGAGAGCGAGCCTCCTTCTGAGCTCCCTCAAGCTCTGCCTGGCCCTCCTCGTACTTCTGCTTCCACTCAGCCAGCACCTAAGTAACACAGTTTATATTGTTGAATTAGTTGTCCATACCATGAAAATTCATATTATATTATCAAAGTCTTGGTCACTGCAAGTAAAAGATATTACCTTGTCAAAGTTCCTCTGCTTCTTGTCCAGGTTGGCGGCCAGCCCATTAGCTCTCTCCACATCAATCATAAGATCCTCCACTTCACTCTGGAGCCTCTGTTTGGTCTTCTCCAGAGAAGCACACTTGGAATTCACAGCCTCAATCTGTTCCTCAGCCTCCTGAAGACGCTGGGCCAGCTTTTTCCTTTTAAAAAATGTTAAGTGCATTTACATTTCAAGTTGATCCACATTATAATGCTACACTGGCCATTCAGTTTGTTGAATGTTACTCACTTGGATTCCTCAAGCTCCTCAGTGCGCTGGATAGCATCAGTTTCGTATTTTGTTCTCCACTGAGCCACCTCACTGTTGGCCTTGGACATTCCACGCTGCAGCTCGGCCTTGGCCTCCTGCTCCTCCTCAAACTGCTCCCTCAGCAGGTCACAGTCATGGCGGGCTGATTGCAGTCCATGGGCAAGGGCATTCTTGGCCTAGTATAACACATATAACAAATATAATGGAAGTGTAATGAAGTGTAATTATAAACCTCCATCAAACAACACCTATGCATAGCTAACTTAAATGTTTCTTACCTTGACCTCCTCTTCAGTCTGCCTCTTCAGCTCCTCAATCTGCTGTGTGAAGGCCTGTTTGCCTCTGGTCAGCTGGGAGACGAGTGCTTCTTTCTCTTCCATTTGACGGCCAAACTCACCTTTTGTGAAAAGTGTCATCAAATTTTAGTTTGTGTTCAGTTTCTTAGCCGTATACTAGAATTTATGTACCGTATGTACTTATTTGCTCCTTTAGACATACCATTTTCTGTGAGGAGACGTGCTTTCTGGGCTCCAACGTCATTGAGCTGACGAATATTTTCATCACTCTTGGTCTTCAGTTCACTAAGTTGGTCCTCAAGAGTACGGCACATCTTTTCCAGATTTCCCTAATGAGGAAAAGAGTAAACAGATCAGCAATGCAATTTTATTTACGCTACATGTTGATATTTCTGTAAGTACAGTATTAAAATGCAATTGAATGTGTTATGTACCTTTGCTTTAGCAACAGCCTCCATGTTGCTGGAGAGGTCATCAATCTCCATCTTGTATTCACTCTTTTCCTTCTCAAGCTTCTGCTTGACGCGCTGCAAGTTGTCGATCTGCTCTCCCAGCTCAGCAACGCTGTCAGCCTGCTTCTTGCGAAGAGCAGCGGCAGTGGCTTCATGCTGCAGAGTAGACTCTTCAAGATCACGACGGAGCTTCTGGAACTCAGCCTCGCGCTTCTTGTTCATCTCAATCTGAGCAGCAGTTGCACCACCGGCCTCCTCCAGCCTCTCGCTGATCTCCTCAAGTTCCCTGGACAGGTCAGCCCTCTGCTTCTCAACCTTGGCACGAGCAGCACGTTCAGCCTCAATCTCCTCTTCCAGTTCCTCAATGCGAGCCTGTTGGATGTAGAAATCTTGCCTTTCAGTAAACTTTCTATTTGAAATCGCAAGAATGGAAATATATGGAATAATATTTGATGTAACACAAAGTATTATTCACCTGAAGCTCCTTGATCTTCTTCTGAAGCTGGGCACCCATTGACTGTTCATCCTCAATCTTGCTAAGGAGCTGGCTAATTTCAAAGTCTTTCCTGTGAGAATAATATAGTGCATAGTAAGAGATCGTCCGAGCTCTGGACCATAAAACATAATGGTTATTTTTAAACAGAGATAAGAACTAATCTTGGTTACTTCTTAGTTTTCTCCTCAGACTGCTGCTTGTCATTCTCAAGATCCATGATGGACTCCTGGGCAAGTTTCAGGTCACCCTCCAGCTTTCTCTTGGCTCTCTCCAGGTCCATACGAAGCTTCTTTTCTTGCTCCAGAGAACCCTCAAGCTGCACATTGATATGGATTTGTTATGATCACGCTCAAGAAAAATCTTGTTTTACTAATCCTTGTGACATTTCATACTTACATCATCGACTTGCTGCTCAAGCTTGGTCTTGGCCTTGGTCAGAGTGTTGACTTTGTCTTCCTCAGCCTGCAGGTCATCAAGGGTCTGCTGATGAGCCTCCTGAAGGGCTTTCTTCTCCTTGGTCAGCTTAGCAATGCTCTCATCCTGAGAGGCCATCTCTTCAGTCAGGTTTTTCACCTGCATTTACAAAAAAGGCATTATTATTGCATGACCGCATAAGTCTTAAATGTGATTTCATCTTCTACATGTGTTAAAATTAAGGAACCTTGTTCTCAGTGGCGTGTTTCTCTTTCTCCACTTTGGCCAAGGTAAGCTCCAGGTCATCAATATCCTTCTTGAGCTCAGAGCATTCATCCTCCAGCTTTCTCTTCTTGGCAGTAAGCTCAGCATTGATTTCCTCTTCATCCTCCAGCCTCTCAGTTGTCTCCTTGAGTTTGGCCTCCAGCTGAATCTTGCTCTTGATAAGTCCCTCACATCTTTCCTCAGCATCAGACAGATTCTCTGTTTCCTAGTTGACGTTTGTAAAAGACGTTAAGACATAAAATCTGTTGATACACAAACGAAAAATGTACAACCATCCTTTGATATCTACTTACAGATGCCACTTGCAGCTGCAAGTCATTCTTCTCCTGCAGAAGAGACACCATCTTCTCTTCCAGTTCCTTCTTCTTGGCCAGGGCAGCAGCCAGGTCTGTCTGCATCTTTCCGTAGTTCTCCTTCATCTGAGCCAGCTCCTTCTCTGTCTCAGCACTCTTCAGCAGAGGCTTGATCTTGTAGTACACCTTCATCCATGGCCAGTGTTTGACATTCATGAATGAGCGAACATTGTACTGAATGGTGTAGATGGCATCCCTGTGGAGAAGACATTTCTGTTATAGACAAAGGTATTTTTCATTATTTCTACAATTGCTATGTATGCTGTGTGGAATTTGCTGTTTTCAACATGCCTCCTGGCTGTCATCTTGACAAATTCACTTCTCATGAGGTAAGCACGGCAAAGAGCCTGTGTCATGGTGACCAGAGATGCCAACTTGTCATCTCTCAACTCCTCAAGGGTACCCAGCAGACCAGCCTTGAAGAATACCTGGATAAATGGAAAGAAAACATAAAGGATTACAGTATAGAGATAAACACTGTAACCAGGACTAATCCAAAGAGTGAATATTTTATACCATGTACAACCAGAAAATGTTTTTTTTAGGTAAGTCATGTTGGTCAGTAGCTCTTTAGCTGAGGTATTTCACTAATTCCGTAATCGTTAAGTACTTTTTTACGAGCTCATGGTGATTGAAAGTCAACCCCTTATTTGGGATACCCTGCCAATTAACAGATAAAGAAACTAAGTGGAGAGAACATGTTATCTTCTTGGTATTAATACAAAAACCCATATAACTGTATAAAACTACGATTGCGTAGATCTTACCTTGGTGTGTCCGAATCTGTACTGGTCGTGATCAACATCAATTGACCCAAGCAGCTTCTCAGAAGCCTTCTTGTTGTCAATGAACTGGCCCTCAGGGATGACACTGGCATTCAGTACCTTGTATCTTTTATGAGAGAGTGAATAGTCAGTGTCTGCATTTCATATCATTGTCTGCATCAAACTCTTATTAAATTTCTTTTTACCTCTGCTTGAAGTCAGCATAGACAATTCTGCTGGGGAAACCTTTTCTGCAGATTCTGATACCCTCCAGCACACCATTACACCTGAGCTGGTGGATGACCAGGAAGTTCTCCATCAGACCTGTAAAAGAGAGATGTCAGTAGTAATTTGCAGTTATGAAGAAACATTCAAAAATTAATCAAACCAATGCACACAGACACTATAAAGATCGTGGTTTGGTACCTGGAGTCTTAGACTCGTTGGGAATCAGACAACGCACAAAGTGAGGATGGGTGCTCCTCAAGTTAGTCATCAGCTTGCCCAAGTTCTCCTATAGGTTGAAAGTGGTGCATATTAGTCATAAATGTAACACATATGAGCTTAAGTATTAGGTGGCATTAGACATATTTTTCAAACCTTACCCTGAACTGTGAAGACACTGTCTGCATGGAACCACCCTTCTTCTTGCCTCCCTTCTTGGTTGTATCTGTTTGTTTTAAATGGAAAGAGTGTTAAAATTCACATTTACAGGGCATTAACACATACAAAACTATAGAATATGTAGATCAGTATACATTTATATTTTGTTTCTTAATAAAACATCTTACCCTCAGCGACTGCAGGAGGATACAGAATACTCAGCAGTTTAACTGAGGACTTAAAGTACAGCTGCAGAACAGACTCGTTCAGTGGGTCCTTGTTCTTGTCCAGCCAGCCACTGATGTTGTAATCCACAGTGCCAGCATAGTGCACCAGTGAGAAGTGGGCCTCAGCCTTGCCCTTGGCGGGCTTTGGCTTCTCAAATGCTCTGTTCTTGCCAAGATGCTGGTCATACAGCTTGTTCTTGAAGGATGAGTCAGTGGCCTTGGGGAACATGCACTCCTCTTCAAGGATGGAGAAGATACCCATGGGCTGAATGAAAATGGAAGTGAATAGTCATAAAATGGAAGTGTTCTCGTAATATACAAAATATTGCATACATCCAAATGATGTGGATTTGTACCTTTTCAATCAGCTCAATGCAGGCAGCCAAGTCCATACCGAAGTCAATGAACTCCCAGATAATACCCTCCTTCTTGTACTCCTCTTGCTCCAGGACGAACATGTGGTGGTTGAAGAACTGTTGCAGTTTCTCATTGGTGAAGTTGATGCACAGCTGCTCCATGCTGTTGTACTGTGAATGGATGAATTGTCAACATCATCATTCTGTCATGAAAAGTATAGAATGGTGATTTTGTTGAGTAAAGCTTACATCAAAGATTTCAAAACCAGCAATGTCCAGGACACCAATGAAGTAGTTCCTCTGCTGCTTAGTGTCCAACATTTGGTTGATATGGACGACCATCCACAAGAACATCCTCTCATAGATGGACTTGGCCAGGGCAGGTACAGAGTTCAGCACCTAAAGACAAACATTATTTGATTAATGTCAGTTAACTTTTATGTAAAATACTGACGTACTGGAACCTTTTTTAAAGCAAAACTAGTCCAAAACGTGAATAAATTATACACTGTTTTTGTTCCTTTTTTCTTACAAGCTCAAGATCTGCACTATTTTATTGACTATTATTGATCTGCTTTTGTATAATAGGATACTTGAGATTAATAACTTGTGTTTACCTGAGGTACAGTCTGTCCCTTGGTGACATACTCATTTCCGACCTTCACTCTGGGATAGCACAGAGCCTTCAGCATGTCAGCAGAGTTCAGACCCAACAGGTAAGCAACCTTGTCAGCATCTGACAACAGCAACAGCCATTAATGGTTAATAAATGCAGAATGATATTCAATCACGATAAACATTAGCCAGTGTGATTAAGGAATGTATTGAAGACAAGACAAAAATTTGTCACATCAATATCACACTAATTACTCACCCTCTGTGCCATCAGGCTCAGCCTGCTCCTCACGCTGCTTCTGCTTGAACTTCATGTTACCATGGTGAAGCACAGCACCAGTCATCTTGTAGATGCTCATCTTCTCCTCATTAGAGAAGCCCAGGATATCGATAGCATTCTGTTCAAAATGAAATATAATCCTGTCAGAAAACATTGTCACATACGCAGTTGTCTTTGTAACATACGCAGCTTCATGTTTTAATCATGAGGGTCACTCACATCAGTGGCTTCCAGCTCAACTTTGTCATCGATGCTAGCCACAGTGATCTGACCCTGACTGCACATGGGGAAGTCGTAGGGGTTGGTTGAGATCAGAGCCACATCTGAAAGTCAGAGAAGGGTGACATTTTCAAAAGATTGTTCAATATGACAAATGTATATAGTTTTAACTTTTTGCAACTCAGTCTGCTTACCAATCAGCTCAGGCTTGTGGTTAGTCATCATTTGGTAGAAGATGTGGTAGCCTCTCTCATCAGGAAGCTGGAATGTCACTCTAGACTTCTCCAGCAGATCTGCACATTTAGTTTGTAAGTCACAATGCCATATTCAAACAAACATATATGGTTTCACATTGAGAATTTGTTACTTACATGTCTCAATATCAGCACTAGCCAGTTTGCCAGTGGTGCCGAAATGAATTCTGATGAATTTACCCTATTTGGAACAAAGGAATTGTTAGATTTCTTCCACATGGGCAATGTGTAACAGTAATTCTCCCAATAGAATTTGTTTCATACTTACAAAACGAGACGAGTTGTCATTCCTCACAGTTTTGGCATTACCATAAGCCTCCAGCAAGGGATTGGCTGCAATAATCTGGTCCTCCAGTGAGCCCTAAAAGACAAGTTTATGAACAATGTCAAACAAGACTTCTCTTGTAGAAGTGTATTTCATATTTTCAGAAATAACTTCAGCATAACATACCCCAATTTTGCTGGCTTGCTCCTTCTTCTTGTCACCACCACCAACTGCAATTGTTGCAAAGTACTGGATGACACGCTTGGTGTTCACAGTCTTTCCAGCACCAGATTCTCCACTGGGTATAGAAACAGACTTTGTAAGAGTTTGATCAACATATTTTGTCATATTAGACAAAGTCAACACATGTGATACTTACGTGATCAAGACGGACTGATTCTCCCTATCTGTTGATGAAAAACATGGTATTTAATATTTACTTCTTTGACAAGAAGCCGATATTTTTCATTTTTAATTTAAGGACGTACCAGTAAGCATGTTCTGATAAGCGTTGTCAGAGACAGAGAAGATATGGGGTGGAGCCTCCATACGCTTCTTGCCTCTGTAGGCACTCACAACTTCAGCATCGTACACTGGGAGCCACTTGTAGGGGTTCACAGTGGCGCAGAACAACCCAGAGTAGGTCTAAAAGTGATTATAGAGATTGAACAGTTAATGCCATTTAAATGTTCCCTTAAGTTTGATGATTTACAGTATTTCTATTTGTGAGAATGCCTTACGTAGATCATCCATGCGGCATAACGCTCTTTGAGATTATACAACACAGAGGCTTCATTGAGATGGGTCATCATGGCCATGTCCTCAATTTTGTCAAACTTGGGAGGGTTCATTGGAGAGACATCCTCTTCTTTGACTACCCTCTCCTGCAATGGGACATTGGCACAATGAGAACTAATCACGTTTTACTTTAACAGTTTAGTCTGATTTTATGATACCTACCTCATTACCCTCCAGGAGTTTGACAGTGGCTTTGCCACCATCCCTCTTGATGACTGTTGCCTTCAGGTACAGCTCTTTAACATCAGGCACGTAGCAAGCGCTCTTGGCATCAAAGGGTTTGTTTTGAGCCTCAATTCTCTCCTTCTCTGGCTTACGAAGGTAAATAGCAGCTTTGCCATAGACGGCCATCTCTGCGTCCGTACTCATGGTGGCGGCTTATTTCTGCGTTGGAAGTCAAACAATCACAATCTTAGAGGTTTCTTTCCAACAGAAGTTTCCTTTTCACATCACTGACCAGTCTAACTGCCTGGTGTTTTACTGAACGGTTTGTGCATCTTCCAGATCTACATACCTTGCCCTCTCCTTTTCTGAAAAAAGATGATGTTATATTCCACAATCCTGTCGAAAACAATGTACTTTAGTTAGTGAGGGAAACAACCAAAACTTGAAACATGATATAAAAGTATTACAAAATTACACTATGTATTTTCCAAAAAATTTATAAATTCAATTAATCTATGCATTTCAGGATTTGTTTTAAATTACAATTGCTGTTAAATGAATTCTCAGAGTGCATTAAATGTTCGTCTATACCTACATTGTTTACTCTTACATTACATAATGCTACAACTAGTTCACTAAATGTGCAATACATCTAAATGGCACAAGGCTTAAGAGTAGATAACCTCACCGAAGCTGGAGCTGTTCTACCACCACACACTCTCAAGCTGCTCTTGGACCCCTTATATATGATCCAGTTTGCTTGCCAAGCAAATGTTAAAGGAGGCTCACTTGCCAAATATGGTAAGGGGTACAGCTGTGTACTAAGGCATAGTAAGGAATATTTTTCTGGCACTAAATTTAGGATAATCCCATTCCACTGGTGACAATAGATATAATGGTCCTTAATATTTTGCTTTTTTATTGGCACAGATGTGAGTAGGTGATGCTATTTTTTATTTTTTTTATTTTTTTATTTTTTTACATGGGGCACTGTTGTTTTTATATGATTCTGCTCTAAGAGCATTTTTTTCTTTTTGGTGAACTCAAAACCATTTTCTCTGAATAATCAATATAAAATTTAAATTAGATAATTTTTTGTAATGTTACTAATTTCAGTGTTTACATACATGGCTTACTATAAAATTTATCAGATCAGTATGTAAGTAAAAAAAAAAAGGTGTTTAAATTTTAATTAACTGCATGTTTCAAATTATGTGACATGGTTTCACAGTATGATCACTGTTTCGTGGAAGATAAATTCAACATGCTTCAAGCTCTGTGAAGAAACTCAGCCTGCATCATTGGGTGAGTTCGATTTAGCGTTCAGAGTGAACAGTTGTCAGCTAACTTGGGGCGCAATGAGAAACACAAGCTATTCCTCTGGCTGCAAAACGTTGCGTAGGGGCTGTCATAATCTGTCATGTTATTTGAGTAGTTTAAACATCTACTGTAAGAGGTGGGCATGTCATTGAGGAGGGGGGAAGGTACACAGCTTGGATTGGTGGGCTGTCTGTTCATTGGTTAAACAAAAACAAGGTTTTGAGCAAAAACCGTGGGTGACTGCTTTTATGGTTCAGATAGATGCTCTGAGTGTGTGGTATTGGTGTAGTGTACTAACTGATTGCTGAGTATTAATCTGTGTTAACCTACTATTTCTTGTCAGAATGGCTGCTGTACAAAAGATCTCATGTGAGGCACATCTGCTAGAATCATTTCCAGCAGGATGCCCTGTAAGTATTTTAGCATCTGGCAACTGTTCAGCCTAGAGGAAATTAATGTATTTTCTGTTTATGATAACTAGCCAAAAATCAAGTTGTTGGCAGAAATGTGTGATTTTCTTTTTTTTGATTTTCTTTTATTTTTTTGTAACTCTGTGGTTAATGTCAACCAGCTGTGATATATCTGTTTATATGGGTTAAGGTTAGTGTTAGGGTTAACCTAACCCCAGCTAATTGAACATGCTGTTCAGTAGCTTTTTATCTGCCATATCTGAAATGTAAAAATACATGTATTTTTACATTTAATTTAAAAATTTAAATACTGTCAATCAGCAATCCTGAAGATTCAGATTGCCCACTCAGGCAACTGGAGCGAGCTTGCAACTGACTGATGAATTAAATTGAAACAAAGCCTCCCCCCCTTGGAGCTTTTACCTCACTGGGTCATGTCCTAGAGCGAAGATACCGCTTTTAATGCAGCACTAACATTTTGACATGTTTTCTTTCCATTTATGTTCACCTAATGTGATAATTACGTTGGCTAAGTTCCAACAAGTTTAACAACAACTTGTAAAAGCCTGAGTTATTTCGGAACATGTGTTCCCCTGTAAATGTGCCTCAGTGCTGTTCCACAAAATAAATTGATTTGGGCTGTCTGTCTGGGCTGACTGATGAATGATGTATCCACTATATTGTCCATTGATATATATATATATCTAAATTCTTTCTCTGCTTGTTTTCTTGTAAGTTCATCGAACATTTGGTGTACCGTATCTAATTGCGCCAGCTCGATGAAATGAGAGAGGTGTTAGAAATCCAAGAAAGAACGTGGAAGCAAAGAGGTCAGAGATCGGGAGGTGTGGTCAGGGTGGGGGCTTCTGAGGCACAGGGCAGTTGTTGAAGCCCCTGCGAAACGCCAGTCAGCACACAAGCTGCAAACGTGAAACAGCCATGTATGCCAATCTTGATGTAAGACCGTTAAAGGGACTGCAGTGCACCAAGATAAGGAAGCGAGAGGAACGTTTCTGTTATTCTTTTTTGATTTCTTTTTTTTTTTGGGGGGGGGGCATTTTTGTTGCTGAGCACTAAAGCCAAAGAAGACAGATCAGGGGTGCTTCTAACATAAATTCAAATACATAGCGTTGACAACTTGCAGTGTTTCTTAATTATTGCAAATGTATTAACAACAACAGTGACAACAACATCTTGGTTCTTTGGTTTTTGCTCCTTAAAATGACAGAACTCGCACCTTATGCTGCTCACTTGTGCCTTAAATTCACCCCCGGGGAAAAATAAAGTTTTCTGAATCTGAATCTCCTGGCCATCCAGTAGTCAGAGTTTTTGTAAAAAGGCATATATACACAAAAAAATAAAAGAAGTCTCAAAAGCACATTTCTTGAAGTGCTCCTGGGGTCCCTATGCAAAACAGTGAGGCACATTTCAGACTCCCAGTCAATAGTCAGGAGCCATGGTGGTAATTCAGCCAGGCGGCGATATGACACAGTGTGTGTGTTTATGGAAACCAACTTTTAAGTAGAAGGAGCTGGGCTCATCATGAAACCTAAAACATGGATCCAGCTTTTAGAAACTTCATTCCCCAACAAAACCACATTCACTTACTTCTCTTTTATTTTAATTTTCATTTTTTACATATATATATATATTCATTAGAAAATCGTGGTTTATTGAATAAAAGTGATCGACGTACCTGTGCCAGAGAACTTAATGGCACACGAGAAAACGAAACCAAAACCATGCACCCTCACAACAGTTTCGTTTTATACTAATACAGACTGGCTGCAGTGGGATGCAGTCTGCGACAAGAATCGTTGGTGAGTCTTGAGTCTTTTGTTTTTCTACATTTAGTAGATTCTTTTCTTTAAAAAAAGGATTGAAGCTGCAGTCTAAGCGTCCCGGTGCGCATTGTGTTGGGGCGAATTGAATGAAAGACGCTGAGAACTTACGATGCGCGTCACCCGACATGACCTTTACGTGTGAGGTTATTTCGGGACCGACGGAGACAAAAGCACATATTTACCCCGTACAATCCGTTTACTTTGGCATCTTAACGCCTTAATGGCCTTAATAGTGATACAAAACCAACTCTGTGTGAGGTATCTACTTAAAAACGCGCAGGACAAAAGTGCTGCGTCAACCCACATATTCCCAATACGTATTAAGCGTTCTCGTCCACGTGCTGTTTCTGGTTCAAAATGCATTGAATGTAAACCTATAAGAAATCCAGTGGAAGCATTCAAAAGTCCCCCTTACACCCATTTGCAAACTACTACTTTCTGTTTGACCCTCAGTGATCACCCGAGCCCTTGTATTAAACCTCGTACCACTTCTCTATGCTGCTGCATTTCCTTCAGTCAAAGCTGTTTTTAAAGTGTGGGACTGTTTGAGTTCATGCATGTTTTCTTGGGTTCCCTTGTGTACCAGCTGATGGCGTCTGATCATGGATGAGGAGGTGGAACCAGACGACGAAAATGTGAACCACGTCTTGGCTCAGGAATCCAAAGAACTGTTCCACATCCTCCTCAAACAGCCAGCCTCGGTCATAATGGATCTGTACCGAATGATGCCCGGCAAAGCTGGGGGCCAAAACCAGCAGGCCTCCGCTGACCCTTCCACACTAACGGACTACATCGAAGCTATGTTGGAGTACTTCAAGGTGGCCAGTGCTGAACGCTGCTGCGACTTTCTTCAGACCTTGTGTTTCTTGTGCGAGGACATCCCCATGCATCTGGAGTCGAGGCTCATGTCAGTGGCTGGACGCGTCAGTGAGTATGAAAAGTTGCTTTTAAAGTTGATTAATTTGCTACAGGAGAGCGTCCTCGGTCACTCAGGCACAAGAAGAGAGGTCACTTTTAATAAGCCATTAAAATTTGTATTTAGTGTCTTACATATACATCATATGTACATATATGTCAAGGATTAGGAGGCATAAAGAGGCAGACAGACAATATGGTGAAACATCACAGGGCTTAAACTGCCTGTCTTCCTGGGCACGTAGGTGTTTGACTTCTTAGCTCCTGCTTCAGCACTGAGTGGGGTGTAGGCAGAGGATGTAGCCAGCAGCAACCGGTGCAGCATCAGTTTTCTGCAGCATCAGTTTTCTGCAGCATCTGTGGCTGCATTTACTCAGTCTTTTCTCCAAACAACCATTCACACTCACAGCTACGACTTCTCGCTGAGAGGCATCAGTGTTAACCACCACGCTGCCGTGCCGCCCAAATATGTGCCATTTTGGTCCAAAAAATGCTTTTAATTTGTGCATGCCTACTCATTTGAGTAGAAGAAAAAGTGGTCTTATGTAAAAATTGCGGTTTCCACAGGTGGCTCACTTTCCGTGCTTTAACGGCTACACTGCACAAGTGGCATGTTGCACGCAAATAAAATGCTGGGCATAATCGTTGCCAAACATTTTATTTTTAAGATGCTGGGCATTAAAATGCGTAATCGTTGCCCAGCATTTTATTTTTAAGCCTCTCAATGTGACACCTCAAATGAAATACGTCCACTTTCGTTTCCCTTCCTTTCTGGTGTTGAATTCTTCATTAATTTATTTGTTTTGGATTCTGAATTTTGATTTGTTTAGTAACAGTAATACTTACTTTTTCACAATAACTCAATTCAAACTGCCATTGTGCTTCCTGCTTGGCTAACAGTGTGACTTTTTATTGCACTGACTTCAGCTGATCGTGTACAGTCTCCCGCCACAGAGGACGAGTGTCTGAGAATCACAGGTAGTTCTTGTTGTTCGTCTCTACCTCTAAGTGTAAAGAGTACAAATTTGCCAAATGGTGTGTGCATGTGTGTGTGTGTGTGTGTGTGTGTGTGTGTGTGTGTGTGTGCGTGTGTGTGTGTGTGTGTGTCTTGATTTGTCTTGGTTTTGTGCCTGGCTGTACTGGCATGTTTAAACACATAAAATATGCCGTCTGCTGCTGTGTTTCTCCTGACTTTTTCTGGTTTGTTAACTGCTCTTTGTTGTACGTCGTATGATCGAAGCAGGTGCCATTTCGGTTTGAGGCGTTCCACTCTTTGCGCCATTGTGTCATAAGTGAAAATGAAAGCAGCACCGAGTTTGCACGTAAATTATCTTTGGGAATCCCCTGTGTTTCCTCTGATTTAATATGATTTTGAAACTACTTTAAGAAAAGTAGTTACGAAATAGGGCACTTGATTAAGCATTAAACCCGGTTTGATATTTCCCAGTGCCTCCGTGCATTTGCGTTCATGTTTTGCTTTTGTTTTTTTGTTTTTTCTGCACCGCAGATGTTTGTGAAGATTCCCATCCCGGCGTAGCGGATCACATCCCTTCTTCTCCGCCTTCAGATCAGCAGCTTATCAAACGCCCCAGAATTGGTAGAGCTTGCACATGACACTTTTCACCTCCTTACATTATAGCTAGCTACACCTGCGTGCATGAAACCAACCTGGAAAATGGCCATTCACTGATTGATATCTGTTGATTTAATAAAATAAAGGGTAGGGGGAAAAAATCACATAAAATCCCATATATAAAAGGAAGTATCAATGGTATGACCGGGATTCCACCCAGTCTCTGTGTCTAGTTCTCATGTGACACGGTGCATCAATGCTAATGTTTTATTTTTACTTTCAGTTGCATTTGCACACTTCAACATACTGTCACTGACACCTCGAATAAAGCAGTATTAATAAGTACCAAAATTAAGACACAAGCCTAATATGCAAATGCAAAGTGAAAAGTGAAAAAGAAATGAATGAAATAGTATCACCCTATATTTAATTATGGCACTAAACCAGGCATCCCGTCTATGTTTATTTTACTGAGTATTACATTACCGGGGGGAGCTCTGGTCTCGCGTTTAGATCTGCTTGCATTCAAACCAGCTTATTTAGATGCCTAAGAACTGTTGTTGCATTCATTTCACATGATAAATGTATCTTGGCCCAGATTACTGGGAGCAGTACATTACTGCAGTGACGAGTTTACTGCTGAGGAGGTGGGAGCGGCTGACAGAAGGCCTGGTGAAGGGCGTCCAGCTGGAGAATGTGTGGGTCAGCCCGAGAACCGCAAACAGAGGCTGGGACAGACCCGATCAAACCCCTGGCTCGGCGGACAGAGGGAGCAGGACACCGGGTGCGTGCGACTTCCTCTAATGTTTACTGTAACTCAGATCATGAACAATGAGCAAGTCTGCCGTGCTAAACACTGTTTTTTTAATAAACTCAGAGCCTGATGGGGACTTTGCGTATTTGGAGTCGAGGCTGACTCTGGAGAACTTCCTCCAGGGATGTGCAGGAAAAGTGACCGTTCTGGTCGGCCAGGCTGGATCAGGAAAAACTCTTCTCATGTCTTGTCTGGGACAGCAGTGGGCAAATGGACTGGTGAGTTCACATTTTTTGATGCCGTCTGTTTATTATAAGTGGATCATTTGTCAGGGTTTGGTTGCTAGATCAGTGTGTTGATTAAACTATTTCTAAAAACCTGTGCAATGCCCCAATTCAGCTTTGTAATGCCCCTAGTGTAATGCAGGACGGTAGAGGCATGTTTCAAGAACAACCACCATGGTTTACTAAAACAAATAAGCTCGAAAAAGCAAGAAACTCCAGGGTACGACGTAGGCTGGAACGGCACAGACAAACTGACAAAGAGAAAGGCAGTGACTAAATAGGAAACAGGAAAGGGCGGGTACTATCATTATGGGGCAGGCAACAACAAGCAGGAAAAACAAAGCAAACACAGAACCAGAAGGCGGGGATTCTTTCAAAATAAGAGCATGACATTTGCACGATTTTGGTGTCTTTCTTCAGGAGTAACATAAATAAAAGATGTAACTAAAAATGTAACTAACCTGCTTTTTGTTAGATAAATTTACACACAGCACAACTATTTAAAAAAAAAAAAAAAAAAGGTTTATATAGGCTGAGGCGCAGACTGTGGAAATTCACCCATCAGGCATAACATTATGACGACCTTCCTAATATTGTGTAGGTCTCCCTTGTGCCTCCAAAACAGTTGTGACTCATCAAGAGAATGGACATGGGCCTTCTGAGGGTGTCCTGTGGTGTCTGGAAACACAATGTTGTTAGTGGGGGGGTCTTTGAAGGGAGGGGCCTCTGTGGATCATCCCACAGACACTTGATCAGTTTGGGATCTAGTGAATTTGGAGGCCAGGTCAACACCTTGTGCTGTTCTTCATGTTTTTTACTCCCAAAGCATTATTGTGTGTGTGCCTGTGTCAGGCTGCATCCTGCTGGGGATGGCTGCTGCCATCAAGGAGTGTCATTGCTATGGGGGTGGGGGTGAATGTCTAAGTAACATCCACACGAATGCCAAAAGTTTCCCAGCAGAACAGTGAATTGTCACAAGATGATCAATGTTATTCACTCCTACAGCCAGTGGTTTTAATGTTGTGGCTGATCGGTGTATAGTGGATACTTAACACAGTAGACGCTCTTTTAAACACATACACAAGTTCAGTTGAAGTTCTGTTCAACATCTAGTATTCCAACCGCTCGACTGAGTTGAATTTGGAGTAATATATGCAGTACTTGTACCTTTAATCCGACAGTGTGACTTTTTTTTTTTCCACATCCTCGTCCATCTCTCATCATCCAGGGCCCTGTCCCTTCATCCTACCTGTTTGTCCTGCTGGAGTTCCGCCAGCTCAACCTCTTGTCCCGTCCCCTCTCCCTGTCGGAGCTGCTGTTCCAACACTACCTCCCTCCAAATGGAGGCGACTATGCTAAGGTACGCAGGTGGCAATAGTTAAACAATAGCTTCACAAAACAGGACTTTTCTGACGTGAACATTTAGCAAAACAAATATGACAGCGGTGTGCTTAAATCAGTTTGGTTGACGGGTCAGACAGGTCTTTGTTCATTAAGCTATTTCTGGGAGATGGTCCAAAAGCAAAATTGAAAACTTCTTCTTAAATGTTTTACCCCAACTATGTCTTAAAATGCCCTTACATTCTGTTCTCGTGTTGGAGCAGAGAGCCATTGTGGACTACCTCCTTTCCAATCCAGAGCAAAGCTGCTGGGTGCTCGACGGCTATGACGAGTTTCACAGCAAACTCAGCAGAACGGAAGTGAGAGGACCGTTGGACTTGGCAAAGCCTCTGCCGGTCGCGGACCTCATCTCGGCGTTGTTAAATCGCCAGATTCTCCCGGGAAGCACCGTGCTGGTCACGTGCCGTTCACGCGACGTCATCGATTTGGACGGCGTGTCGGATAAAGTGGGGAAGCTGCTGGGATGGGACAGCAGCGAGATCAAGGAGTACGTGGACAACTTCTTTGGTGTGAAAGGTGAAAACTTGATATTTTATTTGAAATATTTTCCATTGTGGTGAATATGTAAAGATTTATGGTGAAACTGCTATTTACCAAGACAAGTGAAAACTGTTTTGTGGCCTTATAAAGCTTTTGAAAGTATGGAAAGTGCAGGATCTAGTTTTAGGGTCTGCCATTCAGGATATCAACTGTCTAATGTTTTATTTAGTTATCGTAACAGTTTCTATCTAAAAAAAAATTAGCTAAACAGGAAGATGCGCATACGGCTGGGTACTGAGTTAAAAGATCCTGACGAGTCTTGACAGAATAGGTCTGAAGCCTTAAAAAGTCCTGTCAGCGACCTCCCTCTCCTCTTATCATAGACAAACAGCCACATATGAGCTCTCATGCTATCTCAATCTTCCACTCTTTGGCCCGACTTTCACTCCTCCACTGTCTTTTTCATTTTCTGTTTAGTGACCCGGCTGCAGTGCAAAAATAAGCATCAAAATAACAGCGTTTAAGCTACAAACTATCTGCTAGTAATTATCTGCAGGCCTCATGCATGCCTTTAATCTACTGCTTCACAGCCAGTTGTGAAGTGAAGCACATGCACCACTCAAACTCTCTTGCACCACCTCTGGAAGGCCAGCAGGGGTTTAGAGTGGCAAGATGTTCTGACTGAGCAGCTACAAAATGCCTTTAGCAACGCTGTCTACCTGCACCTTAATGCCGCCACAATAATTTAGAGTTGCAAACTGACACCTGCGTCGTAGATGTTCAACTGCACTGCCTAGTCAAGAGTTAATCCACACTTATTCCGTGTTTTCATGCATCATAGCAATAATATTTTTTGCAAATTCGTAGAGTCAGGGAGAACGGAGCGTGGAGCGTAGTTTGAACATGCCCAAGCTGCGGTGAATCGGTCTAATCAGGGAAAACAGTCAAAAACGTGTCTGAACATGTTGAATTTTTGCCGCCTTACGCTGGTTTATGTCTCAACTACAAAGGTCCCTCAGCAAGCCGAGATCTTGGAGTGCCGGCAGCCGATCTCCTCCTGTCCAGTCGACACCTCCTTGCCATGTCATCCCTCCCCGCCCTCTGCAACATCTGCTGCATCTGTCTGGAGCATTTACTGATGGAAGGGGCAGATGCAGGAGGAACGAAGGAGGAGAGACAAGGTGGAAACAGAAAAGGCCCCGAAGACATGGAAACACAAGGAGAACATGGCAGAGCACCACTGACTTCCACCCAAGTCCCCACCACCCTCACCCAGGTCTACCTCACCGTGCTTGGTGCTTTTGTTAGTCGCGACTCTAGCCTAGGAGGAACAGATGCCAGACCACAGGCCTTAAGATCTCCTCAGAGGTGAGGACTTGGAGTACGTCCGTCGTCGATTGTGTCGGTGGAGTTGGATCGTGTTCACTTGTTTTCTGTCTCATTGTCTCATTGCAGCGCTGTGTCCTCACTGAATACTCTGAGTCAGTATGGACCTGAGCTGTGCAAGCTGAGTCGGCTGGCTTGGAGAGGTTTAGAGGAGAACAAGATCCTCTTTGTGGAAGAAGACATTCCGCCGGATGTTTTGAAGTTTTCAATGAGGACGGGGTTCTTCTCGCAGGTCAGACGTGGTTATATGTACTAGTCTCCTATTAGTTTTTGATGGTGATCTAGTGTCAGGTGTAAAATTCAAAACCTAGGCAATGAATTCAGTTCAATTCAATTTTATTTATATAGCAATACAAATCGTCTCAAGACGCTTTACAAAACACGGCCTGAGGGACACACAGCAGTAAACATTCTATATAGTAATAGTACAGAATTGCATGACGAGTAGTAGATAGGAAGTTAGAGGACAAGAGTTCTGTGACAGAGAAAAGAAAGTGGGGGATGCGAGAGAGGAGAGAGAAGAGGACATGTGTTCGGTGCATCGTCCCCCAGCAGCCTAGGCCTATAGCAGCATAACTAAGGGATGGTTCAGTCCAGCCCTAATCATAAGCTTGATCAAAAAGGAAAGTCTAAAGCCTGACCTTGAAAATAGAGAGGGTGTCTGCCTCCCAAACCCAAACTGGGTTCTGGTTCCACAGGAGAGGAGCCTGTTGTGTCTTGAAGACGTTAAAACTTTTTAAATTTCAATGAAAATATAACAGAAGTGATGGTGTTTGGTCCTAGTGGGATCTGTGAACACCTCCCTGTTGATGGGGGCCCCTTGTCACGTTATGTAAAGCCAGTAGTCTCAAATTTGGTCCCAAATTGCGGAACGACCTACCACTCCACATCAGACAAGCCCCCTCAATGTCCATTTTTAAAACTTGTCTTAAAACCCATTTTTATTCCTTGGCCTTTGACCTAGCATGAGACCCTGTTTTTGTGCTTTTGTTTAGTGCTTTTATTGTTTTTATTGTTTTTAGTGTTTTATTGTTTTTATTATTTTTATTATTTTATTGTTTTTAATAGTTTGTCTTACCAATGTACGGCCCTTTGTTTCAGCTGTGGTTGTTTTTAAAGTGCTTTATAAATAAAGTTGAGTCGAGTTGAGTTGATGGCTGAAAGCTCTACCTCCCATTCTACTTTTTGAAATTCTAGGAACCACAAGTAGGCCTGCACTTTCAGACCGAAGAGATCTGTTTGGATGATATGGTACAATGCGGTCTTTAAGATATGATGGAGCTAGTTTACGGTTGTAATTATTGCTGTGGTGGGATGGGATGGTAAGACTATCTGCACTATACGACCGTACAACGATAACCACCATAACCAACGCCTGCGTGGTCATGGTGCAAATGGTTTTCCATTCATTATAGCCGCCTGATGTTAGAGCTTTGAGTCCTGCTTGTGCTTGCTGCTTCTTCTCTTAACGTTCACCCAAGGCGACGTTTAAAACAAGCTTGACAGCGAACAGAATTTTTACTAATTTTTATTTTTTTATGAAGCTCTTATCTTATCTTATCTGTGAGTACTCCTTGTCAAACAGGTTTGTATTGCCGCTCTGAACAGAGCTGAGCATGCAGCTCCTTTACTCTGTTAAGCCTTCCAATGGTTTTCGTCGTGAAAGGCTCATAACGTAAAGGACGTTTTAAGTACTATTAACAATCTGCATACATCTTCTTCTAACACCCACCTGTTTTTTGAGTGTGTCGGAGGGTGGAAGGTTTTTTTTTTTTTTTTGCCTCATGCAAAGCTGAGGCAAATTAGTGGGCTGGTTGTCGGGATTAAACAGATAAGGGGATAACCCGGCTTATTCATATGACAAATAAAAGAGGAAGGAAAGCGCGTGCTTTCATGTCTGATCAAAAATAAATTGATGTTTTGAATTCTTTAAATCCAGGGTTTAATAGAATAACACATTTTAGATGATTTTTTTCACCACCAAGGACCACAAACACCCATATTAGACCTCAGCTCAGTCTTGCAGTTTCCTTTACATTGCAACGGCCACGACTGTAAACCCCTTGGCGTGCCTGTGGCATGCTGAATATTAATATACATCCTTGTTTTCCTGTTAGGTGGAGGTCAGACGTTTGGACGGAACTGTCGTCAACGCCTACTGCTTCGTTCACCTCACAGTGCAGGAGTTTTTGGCTGCACTGGTAATCATGACTACTAATGATGTCAGCGATGCCCAACTCAAGAAGAGGTAAGCTTGATTAGTCTTTGAGCTCATGGCCAAAAGTAAATTCCCACATCTCATCAGCATATTGACAAATGAGCTACAAATGAGTGTAATAGGACCCGGCCATATATAGGCACACTCTATACTAAAATAACTTGGCTATAGGGGCAACACGAGCTGTGGAAGTGGAGCACACTACAGAATGAGATATGTTTGACCTTAGCCATAAAAGGTGGTCAGAAAGACACTGAAGTAGGCACAAAGTGAGGAGTCCAATCACAGTGGTGGAGGCTCAGGGGAGCTGCAGATGGTCGTGAGGCACGGCACAGCCCCGTTCATACAGCAGGAGGCTTCCTCAGTCGCTCAGGAGGAGGCTGCCTGCCTGTTAGTGTTACTATACTGTCTTGATAAAGTCTGCATTCAAATGAAACTATAAAGACTAATCATTGATTGGACACCTTTACATTAATCACTGAATACTTTAAGGCTTAATGTCCAACTTTTTTTCTTTTGACTGTAAAGTGTTGTATTTTTGTCAGAGGGCGTTAAACTGGGCCAGAGCCCACAGGTGGTAAGCTCAGCCTCTTTACAATCAGAATAGCAACCTTTCTGAGTCCGCCTCCTCGGAGTCTCCTTGGGTATCACAGCCAACCGTCAGTCACACTTTTGCCTGGAAATAACCGCCCTCAGGCCTCACCCTGACCAAACCGGTGTACAATTTAGGCTCCTTCTCTTTGGCTTTAGTCGCAGGATCAATACTTGTTGCTCCGGTTGCTCCGTGTTAGATGGATGAAGCGTGATGCAGCACTGTGATCTTACTGTAGAGTAGAATTATTAATCTAATCTGAGTTTTTGGTTTTGCAGTTTAAATGCAAGTAGTGGCATTATATGTTACTTAACTAGGCAACAATTTCTGTGGAAATTACCCCACCCATACTCAATGCACCATCAACCCCCCTCACAGGTCCTACTTTAACACAAATCCTGCTTTATCCCCTGTATGAAACCACTGTTAAGAACTTCACACTCTTACACAGCCTTACACCACTCAGCGTGTCTGGAGGTCTGGTTAAAAGGCGTCACAACACAGCATCCCTCGTCCAAAATGTTAACTCTGCCTCACTGTTTCCCCAGATTCAGTCTGAAAAGTCGTTGGACGACCAGAACAGACCAGAAGACAGTCTTCACTGACTCCCTGTACCTGTATGTGTGTGGTCTGGCGTCCTCCCACTGCACTTCAGCCCTGGTTCAGTTAGCCAAGGCGTCCTTTGGAGCCAAAGCAGTCAAATCTTGGGTCCAGAAGCGACAAGAGCTCGTTCTGAAATTGCTTAAAACCTTGTGCAACAACAATAATCTGACTGGCCCGAAGGTAAAATGAAAAACCTGTTAATTGGCACCTTTCTTTTATTTATTTATTTATTGTCGTTTCCTCACCGATCTTTCCTTTCAACCTTTCCCCAGATCTTGCAGCTCTGCCACAGTGTCCAAGAGAGCCAAGACCACAAACTGGCCAGGCAGGTTGTGGATGCGAGATCCTCCCTGGAGCTAAGGAACATCTGGCTATCGCCTAGCGATATCGATGCTCTGGCTTTTGTGGTTAATTCAGCGGGTGACAGTGGCGTCAATTTGGACTTTGGAGCGTGCTCAATGGAGCTGGAGTGTTTAGATCTATTATCTAGGTGTCAGCACATCCATTGCCTCAGGTGAGTGGATTAAAACATAAAACCCATCTCCTAAGAAAAGGCAGAGGTGCGTCATATTTATTTAGTAAGGCCTGATGTGCCTTACAACTCATTTAATTTCATATATTCACAAACACAACTGTGCTTTTTTAAAACTCTTTGCTCTCGACTACTCATTTAAAGTATCACTGGTGCTTGTGCGTCCCTCTTCTTTGCCCCTTGCTCGTTCTTGTCCACCGACGGGACGCCACTAGAGGGCTTGTAATATGAAACGGTCACAAGAAATGTTGAGTTTGTATCAACAGCATTATGCAGTAAAGTTGAACAGGGTGAATAGTATGAATTATGTGAATAGATAGAGTGAATAGGGTCCTCCGCAGCTGAGGTAAATTGAAGACAATTTGAGGACTTCAAATCAAACTTAATGTTTTCCTCAAAGTGAAACACGTGCCTTTATACTTTGTTCTTTGAAATAGTTTCATTAGCTAAATTTGTCGCACATGCACAGGAGCAGATTTAAGATGTCACTACAGCACATGCGGGAACGCTAAGGTTGATTGTGTTAAGCTGTTAAGAATTTGAAAGCCCATGTTTAGCCACCGAACATGCTCGGAGAGAGAGAGAGACACGGTTGCACAACAGCAGCAAATGCGTCTCCGGAAAGGAGCTGCTGCTGCTTTGCCTTTGACATTCCTCAGCTGACGGGCCACCTGTCATACCGACTTGGACCTCTTTATTTCCTGCTGCTGTGCCCTTGTGCTCGGTGTGGTTGAGGGAAGCTTGTGGCCAGAGCCTTGATCTATTACTCCTTTAAAGGAGTAATTTATCAAGGATGTTTACCTGATCATCCCAAATAAGAATGCACTTCCACACATTGTGTAGGCTTGCATGTAACTTAGCAGGTCTTCGTGGTGGTGGTGGTGGTGAGTCGGGTCAGGCCCTGTCTACTGTATATAGAGACACCTGGAAGATGCTTGATGTGGATCGAAGTATAATTTTTATATTTTTATACTGTGTGAATGATTTCAAGTCATTTATATTCCATGTTTCACACAGTGGACTTATGCACGTTTCTAACCAAAAAACACCATAGTTTATAAAAAAATATAAGTAAAATAATAAGAAGAAATGAGAATGTAAGATTAGAGGCTTTATGCTGTGAGATAAAACATAGAGGATAGGAATTTACTGCAGTTAAAAGACCCTATAGAGTCTAGAGGGTAAGCCCAGAGAGGCTGTAGCCTAACCCAGCTGTCATTGGGCGTCAGGTGACATTCTGAATTAGCTGGTCTTTGTCAGTCCGGTACATGCATGAACCAGCCTCCTGGGTCCGATTGAGGTCGGAAAGCATGTTGTTTCTTGAGGTTAAGAACGGCAGCTACAGTCACACGAACTCTTGGCACAAGGTTTTAACAAAGAATGTGTCCTGTGCCTCAAAGCCGTTGGAACCACTAAAATAATGTCTGTTGCCCGGAGCATCAAAAGCAGGACTAACAGTTCAACAGTTTTCTCCAACAAGCTGTTAGACTGTTGAACTGCTAATCTGACCCGGGAAGGGCACCATGCACTTTGCTTCACTTTACTTATTTTAACTTTAATCTTTTAGTATTTTTAGTCTTTTACCTATTTAGATATGTCTGCACAGATCTCAGAGAGAAACACGATTTAATTCTGTCTGCATTGCAGTTGTATAAAGCTTGATTGATTTAGCTGTAAAAATGTCTTTATCGCTTATGTTGCTCGTCTGTTCACCAGATGCAAGAATCCCCTTCCCCCTCGTTTTCTCCTGTTTTGTTTCCTGTTGAAAGTCATTCATTCAAATTAGGGTTGTGAGGAGCATGTTTTACAGATACCAAACATCGATCGTTAAAAAAAAGAAACTGAAGTACTTCATTAGGAATCATGCAGCTACATCTCAGGAGCTGATTATTAGTGTCAACATTAAACACATGGAGAAAAATATGATTTGATTGTTGTATTTCGTTGTTGTTATTCATCATTTTTGTGTTTTCCTCAGTTTTCGCAGCCGCAAGTACGGCGACAAGTTTGCCGAGAAGCTGTCCTCTGTTTTGCCTGATTTCCCGACCCTGAGAAAACTGGAGTAGGTTTCAAATTTTTGCTTTGGAGAAATACTCGACCCTGACTCGTCACTGACCGATTTCATCTCTGTCCTCTCAAGGTTCTGCGGTGCCAGCGTGACTGCTACGGGAGCAGCTAGTTTGGCCTCTGGACTACAGAATTGCCCAAACATCACCGAGATCAAGTATATATCCTGTTCTTACTGTTCAGTGTTCATTTCAGTGGTCGTAAACGTGTCCTCCAACAGCAAATTTTGTGATGTTCAATTGTTTGGAGGCATGAGAAAAGACTAACTAACAGGGGTGCATCGTCAGAACAGGCAAACCAAGAAACAGGTTGGAGTCCCGTGAAAAAAAAATTAGAGAGGGTAGCTACAATTGGCATATTTTCATTCATTCATTCATCTTCTGTAACCGCTTGTCCTCTGGAGGATTGCGGGGGGGCTGGAGCCTATCCCAGCTGTCGCTGGGAGAGGCAGGGTACACCCTGGACAGGTCACCAGTCTATCACAGGGCTAACACAGAGAGACAGACAACCATTCACACTCACACCTAAGGCCGATTTAGAATCACCAGTTAAAGGGGAGCTACTGTTTTTTACAACCTGGACCTTATTTCTGGCTTAAAATACGGTCATTTAGTCACTCATATAACTTTTGTGTAATTTGTATTCCTTTGGGAGATAATTAGATCAGCTTATATCCATGTAGTGGGAGTGACTGGGGCACCGAAACGCAGCCTCTAAATAATGTATTACTTATTATCATACACTAGTGCTGTTCCCCATTGAGTCCGGAGTTACAGGTAAACAAGCCAACCGTTGCAACGGGGAATAGCACTAGCATACGAAAACAAAATATTGGTGAAATTAATGAGTTTAGACTCGTTTAGAGGCTATTTAGAGGCTGCGTTTCGGTGCCCCAGTCACTCCCACTACATGGATATACGCTGATCTAATTATCTCCCGAAGGAATACAAATTACACAAAAGTTATATGAGTGAGTAAACGACCGTATTTTATGCCAGACATAAGGTCCAGGTTGTAAAAAACAGTAGTTCCCCTTTAACCTAACGAGCATGTCTTTGGACGGTGGGAGGAAGCTGCACTACCCTGGAGAGAACCCATGCAGACACAGGGAGAACATGCAAACTCCGCACAGAAAGTCAAGTCAAGTCAAGTCACGTTTATTTATATGGCACACTTAAACTTAATGTAATTGACCCCCGGTCAGCCGATGGATTCAAACCCAGAACCTTCTTGCTGTGAGGCACCAATGCTAACCACAGTTAAGCCACTGTGCCGCCCAAGAAATGTGGAAACGCTTCACAAATTTGTTTGTTATCCTTTTGCTGGGGCCATGCTTATCTACTCTGTAGTTTGGCATATTTTAACAACCATAAAGTGGAGCACTGAAGGCCCTACAGTACTCCACAACCTAAGTAATCCCTTCTATCAAACCTTTGACAGATTTTGCTTTGCTTGTCCTTCCAAATCTAGGTACCTAATCTAATCATAGATTAATCATCAATTTTTTTATTGCAGTCTAACTGACAACAATCTGAAAGATGAAGGAGTTCAACACATTGCTGAGATTTTTCACGAACTACCACGACTCGTCTCTGTAATGTGAGATCATCTTTTTTATCATCAAAATAAAGTTAACTCAAGACTGGCTGCAGAGGATTTGTGTGCGGACATTTACAGCACGTGTTTGCTCGTCTCTATGTTTAGGCTGGGCCGAAACAACACCTCCCTGGAAGCGGTGGACTGCCTCATTGAGAAAATGTCTTCATGTCTGAACGTCCAACGCGTTCATGCAGAGTATGACCACACACAAACACACACACGCTCTGTGTTTTTGCATAATGTGTCATTCACACAAGCTTGTTTCACAGAATTAAATACGTGCTCTCTTAAAGTAGAAGTAGGTCAGTTAGAAAATGAAGGCGTAAACACTGTATTTGTTTTGTCTTTGCGTATGCAGCGGGACAAAAGAAGTGACAGTAACTTTATCACAAAACTCAGACATGAAAAGGTGAGTTTTATGGTTAGATAAAACAAATAAAACAATAAAATCACCATAGTGACACTTGTTTATGAATTCCCCTTTGCAGCCATAAAACCAAGCCTGAACCGACAGTCAGGTGAGACATTAAACCGGAAGTTTTGCCAATTTCCTTGATGTTAAATTGTTAAGCTTCGTCTTTCGTCGTGAATGCTTATATCGTTTTGGTGTCATTTTTTCCTTTCAGCTTGTTAAACCAGAAATGGCGCAAGCCTGAAATGCAAAAACTTGCCAAGTCACTGGCTCGCTGCCCTGCCCTGGCTGTCCTGGAGTGAGTAAACCATAATACATACCAAAGTAGAATAACACAGTACGGAATGAAATAGAACCAGGCAGCTAATCAAGTATTGTTTTATCTTCTGTCCTTGGGTAACTATCTATACTGTTCAGTCTGGAAAATGAGACGATAAGTAAAATAAGTAAAAGAAATTGATTTAAACCACAGCTGTCGTTTCACTGTTGCGTGATCATTTGGCGCTGCTATTCATAGTGGATGTTCTGGTTTGTATCTGTGAGTGCCAATCAAATGCCAGTAAAGGTGTAAATATGTGTTTGCACCCTAGTCTGTCTGGAGGCCAGTGGGATGAAGACACTTTAAGGACCCTCACTCAGTTTGTGCCAAAGTTCAACGTCTCTGAAAAGATTATGTAAGAAAAAAAAAACAAAAAAAAAATTAAAAATCCCAGCCACACTTATATGTGGTTTATATTAATGGTTAAACCCAAGCAGTTTACAGCATCCAATTAACACTGATTGTCTTGTTTCTTAGTGTGAATGACAGCTGCTCGTCAGTGGAGAGTGTGGTGGTTCTGACTGCTCTACTGTCTGATTCTTATCCTGTTTCGGAGCTCCACATCAGGTATAAAATCACATGTGACGTACATTGCATAATAAATGGTTGAACAACTTCTGATTTTTCGAAAGTTCACGTAGTAAATCTTAGCCTCTCACACAAAAGAACCTACAGAGGCTTCTCTGCAAGTTTATGAAGCTTGTACACTGGCTATTGTTGGCCGTAGACCACGTCAACACCATAAACACCGTCAGTCTGACGCTTCTAATATGCGACTTTCGCTTGGCAAACTCTCGCGTGATGCATTAACTGACATCAAGGAAAAACAAGACACTCTCTACAGCCGCAGCTACAGTGTCAACTAATAGAACAAAACTGAACTGAACATAAACACATGAGTCATCCATAGCATTTAATGGTACTTCACAGCATGTTGTAACATAGGATAGTGTAGCCAGGATAGAAAAATGTATAGCAGTGTATAGCAGCTAAAGGTCTGATAACTTTGACAATGAAATTCACCAACAAATTGTTGATGTGCAGCTTCCTTCTTTCTGTTGTTGATTGACTCATGTTGATAGGATTTGGACGGTTTCTCTGCTAGCGTTAGCGGATGCCTTTTCAGATGAGTGTGCATTGCAGTAGTACTTTTGTTGTATTTCAGGACTGACTTACATGTTCTGCATGTCACCGTAGAATCGGCTTCGTCTTTAGTGAAGTATTTCCACACACTTGATGAACCCACTGGGCTCCTCACCTGTATTCTCAGCATCTGTGTTGTTATTGTCAAACTTAAAGTGTCACGGCACAGCAGTAAAGTTTACTAGTCGCATCCCCTATTAAACACATACCACCATAGCTGTAGCCACTTCAAGCACAAACCAATGCAGAAATACTTCTACTCACATTGTGCAATCTTTAGCGTATAATTTCTTCGTTTTGAACACAACTTTATTTTAATTCTTAATCAGGGAGGGACCACTGCCATGTAACCGTGTGCTTCTTTATGTTTCAGGCGACAGAGTCCTGTCCAGGTGTCTATAGCATTCTCTGGAAGGACAGGAAAACTTGCAATTGAAAAACCTAAAAAACTTAGGTTTGTATTTGGTTATTGCTACAGTGTCACTTGTATACAAATAATGAAAGAGCATCACTTTGTTGCAAAAAGATATTCAGTTAGCAATTATGCTGTTAATATTTCTGTTGATAATCATGTCTCTGTTGCCTCCATCAGTCTCAGCTGCTGTGATCTGCTGCCTGCTGACATGGAAAGAGTGTGGAGAAGTTTGGGAACCTCTTCTGGTCTCACAGTGCTGGAGTAAGACACTCAAGAAAAAAAAACTGAATGTGCACTCACAGGGTCAGAAACACAAGTACAAATATTGTATAGGTCTCCCTTGTGCCTCCAAAACAGTTGGGACTCATCTGAGAAGGGACATGGGCCTTCTGAGGGTGTCCTGTCTTGTCTGGCCTTTGAGGGGAGGGTCCTCTATGGATCATCCCACAGATTCTTGATCAGTTTCGGATCTAGTGAATTTGGGCCAGGTCACCACCATGTTGTGTCATTGCCATGGGGTGGGGGTGTCTGGTCTGGTCCACATGAATTGCCACAAGATGGTCAATGTTACTCATGTCAGTGGTCTTAATGGCTTATCGGTGTATATCCTGAGTCATTACAAGGACTGGTTAAACTGTAAACGGCTGTAAATGAATATGGTGGCTTGTCTTGGATAAAGCTGCATTCACTCACCCTTAGATTCTGGTATACTGTAGGTAGTTAGCTTTTATTATTGCAAAAGAGTCAGGTTCACTGTTGTCAGTTTCCCCATTGCGGGGTAAATTAAAGGATTATCTTATCTCATTTATTTATTATACACTTTGACACTGGTAATATTAAACTCAGGTTCAATGAAGGGTTTAATTTGAACTGTTATTATGTTTTTTTATGTGTCTGTGACATTAACTTTCACTCTCTTTATTTTCAGTTTGTCCAATAACCGGTTAGGCAACAAAGGCCTGAAGAAACTGCTGGAAGTCCTGACCCAGTTTAGCAACATTCAGGAAATTAAGTAAGCATTGACAGTGAAGGAGTTCTCCCTCTTTATTTAGTTGCATGGCTGCTACACTGCCTGGCCGAAGAAAGACAACAGTAGAACTCGGGGCTACGTTTAAAAGTGAAAGTAAGAGCAGTTCTGCACGTACAATGGGACTCAAGGGATTAGGACTGAACAGCTGTGTAGCCTTAAGAAAACCACTAATCAGTGAGGCTAACTGGAAAAAAAAGGCTTCAATTTGGTGCAATGGGAGAAGGTCATGTGGTCTGATGAGTCCAGATTTACCCTGTTCCAGAGTGATAGGGGCATCAGGGTAAGAAGAGAGGCAGATGAAGTGATGCACCCATCATGCCTAGTGATCTGGGGTTGCTGCAGTTGCTCAGGTCTAGGTTCAGCAACATTATGTTGTCCAAAGAATGAGGTCAGCTGACTACCTGAATATACTGAATGACCAGGTTATTCCATCAATGGATTTTTTCTTCCCTGATGTTCACGGGCATATTCCAAGATGACACTGTCAGGATTCATGGGACTCAAATTGTGAAAGAGTGGCTCAGGGAGCATGAGACATAATTTTCACACATGGATTGGCCACCACAGAGTCCAGACCTTAACCCCATTGAGAATCTTTGGGATGTGCTGGAGAAGGCTTTGTGCAGTGGTCAGACTCTCCCATCATCAATACAAGAGCTTGGTGAAAAATTAATGCAACACTGGATGGAAATAAATCTTGTGACATTGCAGAAGCTTATCGAAACAATGCCACAGCGAATGTTTGCTGTTATCAAAGCTAAAGGCGGTTCAACAAAATATTAAGAATTTTTTTTTTGGCCAGGCAGTGTATTTTCTCACTAAACAGGTTCCAAACAGCAACACCGGCAGTCACTCCGTTTACGCCCCGGGCCATTATCTAGGACAATTAGAGACAACACTGACTTCCTCCTGGCTCATTGTTCTCTGTGTGTGTGTGTGTGTGTGTGTGTGTGTGTGTGTGTGTGTGTGTGTGTGTGTGTGTGTGTGTGTGTGTGTGTGTGTGTGTGTGTGCTTTTTCTTTTTTTAGTGCCAGTAACAATGACATCAACATGGAAGGAGTGGTGATGCTGGCAGGTGCTTTATGCTCCCATGGCAATTTAACACAAATCCACACCAGGTACTCTTTGGTTTGAATAATCATTTCTTTTGGAGCAGCAACAGAGAGGGAACCTATTTCACCAAACTGTTGAATCGTCTATTCATATCTGTTTATAAAAAATGTGTGCACACTTGCCAAAACATTAGGAACACTAGGGAAAATGGATGCATTCAGTCCTGCACTAAATTCCCCTTCTTGACTGTGATTTAAACAAACACTGAATACCATAACCTCCATGAAGCTAAGATTTAGTGCAGGACTGGTATACCTCACAATTTATTGGAAGGACGTGTTCTTGTTAACTTCAGACTGGCATTAAAATGTCTATGTGGTTAATCTGTTGCCACCCTGTTGGTTTTACAGCGATGGAGGCAAAGACCAGGTGATTCTGAAGTTCTGCTCTGAGAGAAGGTAAAAATCTTTGAAAACCCCAAAATATCTGAATACCACTGTCTGCATTTTGATTTCCCTGCTAATAAGCTAATTCTTCTGTTTTTTTAGCAATGGCAAAAAGCTGCAAAAGATGTTCAGGTGCAGTAAGCTGAGGAAGTTTTGGGAAATATTGCACATCTGAAACATTTCTAATGTTAATCTAAAAACTAAAATGCTCCTCTTTGATTTTATAGAATAAACAATAGCACCCTGCTGCCATCAGATATAACCACAGTTTGTAGAAGACTGGTCAAGTGTCGCTCCCAGCTGGAGTTAGAGTAAGCTCCGTTATTACGTATCCACGTGATTATTCAATGCTGTGACTGGACTGGTTGATGTTCATTGACTCGTGTGTTGTCTCAGGTTGTCTCACAGCTCATTCAAAGACAGGACTATCGAGAATCTGCTCACGGTGTTGCCGAAGATGTTGTCCCTGCAGAGGCTTGAGTAAGACGCGTACATGCTGGAATGAATTAATTACTAGTCACATCCACTTTATTTTATTGTATGAGGTGAAACATAATCACTGTTGGGAAAATATACACCGATCAGCCACAACATTATGACCACTAGCAGAAGAAGTGAATAACATTGACCATCTTGTTAGAATTCTATGTTCTGCTGGGAAACTTTTGGACCTGGCATTCATTGGTGTGGATGTTACTTAGACATGTAGCACCCACCTAGACCAGACCAGACACCCCCACCCCATAGCAATGACACTGCTTGATGACAGTAGCCATCCCCAGCAGGATACACACACTAACGGTTTAGGAACAACTAAAAGAAAGAACATGAATAACAGCACAAGGTGTTGACCTGGCCTCCAAATTCACTAGATCCCAAACTGATCAAGTATCTGTGGGATGATCTACAGAGGCACCTCCCCTCAAAGGCCCCCACTAACAACATTCTGTTGCCAGACACCACAGGACACCCTCAGAAGGCCCATGTCCATTCTCTGATGAGTCCCAACTGTGTTGGAGGCTCAAGGGAGACCTGCACAATATTAGGAAGGTGGTCGTAATGTTACGCCTGATCGGTGTATTGAAAATGGCACTGTATAAATTTGATCTAAATGTTGTGGAGTTAGTTTCCTTCTTTGTGATGCATAATTAACTTTTTAGCACAAACCAGAGACATAATACACAGCTAATACCATTGTTCATTATGAACAAAAACATGTTTTTGTGTTGGGATGACGCTAAGCCTAAACGTGGTGCAGGTTTAATTTCCTCCTCAGTTGCACCGAGGCATGCTGTAGAAATTGAATCCTTTTTTTTTTTTGTCTCCAGTGTGAGTCACAGCATCAAATCCACAACCGATGCACTCGTACTGGTCCGTTGTTTGACTGACAACCAGCAAATCACGTCAGTGGAACTCAGGTACGGCCGTTTCAGACTCTCTTTATATGTTTGACTACGCTCAATAAGAACGAACAGATATTTCACTGCAATGTTATTTGTTTGAGTTTTTCTGTCACTAAATCTGCTCTGGTTAATTACTGCTTTTGACTCCTCTTCAGCCCTCAGAGTGAATCCTTCATCACTTTTGACGAAGTGAAAGCGGAGCAAGTGAGCTGCAGGTCTGTGGTCGTCTAGTGGCTTTACCCTTGAGCACACTGTGCACAATTAAAAACACATTGTGGCGGTACATTTTCATTTTGTTCGCCGCCTGCACAAGCCTTCATTGTTCCAACAGTACAAAAGAAGCGTCTTCTACTTTTGCTTTCAGTCTGACTAGTCAGAAACTCCACATAAATTATAGCGGGGAGTTATCTCTAACGCAATCGAGAACTTGACAGAGAATTTAAATTTATTTAAGACTCAAACATGTGAGAACAATTTCCGTCCGTGGTTTTATTTTATTGAGTTCATTTCTCTGAATTATTATCGAGAAGTAGGTGGCTGCACGGCTAAACTGAAACAAACTTTTTAGGCAAGTCAGTCTCTCAAAGGCGCCAAAATATATGGCACATAAATGGTACCTTATTGCGTTATCTGTTTGTCTTGATCACCACAAAATAAGAAATACATTTTCAGCGCTGACTCTGTCTCTGTCTCTGACTTACACAGGTTAACTCATTTTTGCCTGAATGGTGACAACTTGGAGAGACTGCTTGAGATCCTGCAGCAGGGTCCCCGACTGTCTGATCTGGAGTACGAGCCACATGTTCATACAAACATAACTACGTCCATGCACCCATGGATAGTCCAGTGCTTCCTTATGGAAATGTTTGTGCTGATGCTTATCTCCTCTTTCTTTTGACTGCAGCTTATCAAGTAACCAAGTGGAGGATGAAGGAGTGAAGCATTTGGTGGATTCTCTACCAAAGCTTAAAATCAGCAGCTATGTCAAGTAAGTAAATATTGGCCTCCTTCTCTGTAGCCTGTATTTGATTTTTAAATAAATCTCAAATAGCAAGTATACACCAATCAGCCACAACATTAAAACCACTGACAGGAGAAGTGAAAAACATTGGCCATCTTGTGACTATTCACTATTCTGCTGGGAAACTTCTGGACCTGGCATTCATTCATGTGGATGTTACTTAGACATGTAGCACCCACCTAGACCAGACCAGGCATCCCACCCCATAGCAATGACACTCCTTGATGGCAGCAGCCATCCCCAGCAGGATGCAGCCTGACACAGACCTGGCCTCCAAATTCACTAGATCCCAAACTGATCAAGTATCTGTGGGATCCTCCCCTCAACCCATAGCCCCCCCACTAACAACATTATGTTGCCAGACAGCACAGGACACCCTCAGAAGGCCCATGTCCATTCTCTGATGAGTCCCAACTGTTTTGGAGGCACAAGGGCGACCTATACAATATTAGGAAGGTGGTCATAATGTTATGTCTGATCGGTGTATGTATTATGCACTTTAGTTGTCGCATCAGAAAATGACTTCTTTATTGTTTCTCCGTCCACAGTCTCAGTGACAATCGACTGACCCAGCAGGGCTTGTTGAATGTAGCCTCCACGCTGTGTACCTGCACCGATGTCTCCAGTGTTGAAGTCAGGTGAGCCAGTGCATAGTAAAAAAAAATAATTAAATAAAGAACGAAGGACCAAGAATGAAAGCAATTAATTAAGTAATTTACTGTAGGAAGATTATAAGCATTAATGAAGCATTCATTCCTGTCTGTCTCTTTGGACTCAACCTCTTGATGTGCGTTGGCAGTTTGGGAGAGGAGAAGCGAGGCCTCATCTGGTTCAGTCAAAATGGAGGTTGTGAAAAAACGTTGAGGTGAGATATGCCAACATATGCTTCCTCAATGTATAGACTGGTACCACATTACCGCTGTAACGCTTTCATGTGGGTGAGTGGTGTGTGTGGGTTTTTCATGACCTAAGTAAAAATGCTCACACACGTCAAGTCTCGGCGATGCACTTTAATGCAAACTGTGTGCAGATTCAAAACTTTCATTATATGTTGACGCTCTGAAATTGCAACAAAACAAATAGTAAATAATTTCATAATGTGCAAAGTCAGTACATCTTAAAGCCTCTCTTAAATAAATAGATTTTAACCGATTCATTGCTGATGTTTAAACCCTCAGCAACGCAGACTCTGCTAAACAACATCTGAAAATGAAGCTAAACGATGCCCACAAGACAGAGGAAATACATAAATACATATGGGAGAGCTTCTAACTTGCAGTCGTCGACAAACATAACAAAAAAAAGCATTATGTGGTTAAAAACCTCACCAATAATCATGTTGCAAATGTGTGCACAGAGGAAGTTAAAAGTGAGCTGTAATGTCACTAAAGATCAGTTTGGAGAGACAAAAATGGAGCAGCATTTAATGAGAAAAAACATCTGCCAGCCTTCTGCATCGTTCCTGTGTCTCTGCAACTGACAGTGGGAATCGTGCGCTGATAAAGAAAAGAATGTATTTCACTAGTGTTAGCTAAAAAAAGCATCATCCGTCATGAACTACTTCAGGACACACAGTTCCCCCTGATTTGACCATTACAAACAGTTTAACCCGTTTGTATCCGGTTTGCATGTTTTACCTTCCGTCTCGGGGCACTAACCCGCCGAAATAGGCAGGAAGTGCTAAAAGCAGTGCCTTGGTTTCTGTTCTGGCAATGCGAAAGGTCTCAGTGCACGTTCCCCTGAACAGTTCTGCAAATAAAAGCCACATCCACTTCTGTTCTTTCTTGTCTCCCTTTTTTCATTTATGCTTTTATTTATTTTATTTTCTGCCAGCGTCAGAGAAAGTGGTTTGCAGCGTGAGCATGTGGTCAGACTGGCAGAGATTGTGTCCGGCTGTCCAGCTTTGGCCAAACTGGAGTAAGTACACTTCCATCTTTAGACAGATTTATGGCTATCATGACATGAAAAGAGTCTTATATTTGTTTTAAACTACTTGGTTTTGTTTTAAAGTCAGCCTCCAGGTTATAATTTATCTTGTTTAATGGAATATGTAACTGTGAAGGCAAAAACAAAGCTGTACATTAGTATTAGTACAGCAGTGATTACACTATGCTCGGTCCACAGGTTAAAGAACAATTTGCTGCAGTCAGAGTGGATTGAAGACTTTGTGAAGCTGTTGAACGGCGCTCAGAGAGGATGCACTGTCAGGTAAGAAGATATTCATTAACGCACTCGTTCTCCTCGCTCCTGGCTGAATGAACAGGTGCTTGAACTGCTTAATTACACCGCGCTATATCACAGTCTGTCTTTCCCCCGTCAGTATTGAGGAGAGTTGGATTACAGCCGAGGAGGCGGTTCGTTTAGTGCGTCGCTGTCTGAGCCTCAGCAGAAACATTCACACTATCAGGTGAGATGTGGAAACGCATGTAAGCAAACACACACACACACACACACTTATCAGGAAACGTTACACTCCTTAGCAATATACGCACTCGCTGCAGAATGTCCCAAATGAAGATCTTGACTATGTGCTGTCGTTTGTTTGGCAGGATTCAGCAGAACACGTTACACCTGTCTCTGAAGCCCACTGAACACACTTCAGCCAGGTAATCAGTCTGAAATGATTTTGTGCTAACAGCCTATTAATTAATCATACCGAAAACAAAATATATAAATATAGCATCTGCAATGTCTTGTAGTCTTGTATGATGAATGTTTTTGTGTATTTGTGTTTTCAGGGGTGACTCAGCTCAATCAATGGCCACAGAGAAGATTGGGTATATCTCTTTTTCCATATTTTTAATGTGTTACCTGCAAGTGATAACAGCCACTCTCTAATATTTCAATATTTCGAACGCCTTTATATTTGGACGCCTTTAGCTTTGATTAGAGCACGCATCGCTGTGGCATTGTTTCAATAAGCTTCTGCAATGTCACCAGATTTATTTCCATCCAGTGTTGCATTCATTTTTCACCAAGATCTTGTATTGGTGCACAAAGCCTTCTCCAGCACATCCCAAAGATTCTCAATGGGGTTAAGGTCTGGACTCTGTGGTGGTCAATCCATGTGTGAAAATGATGTCTCATGCTCCCTGAACCACTCTTTCACAATCTGAGCCCCATGAACCCTAGCATTGTCATCTTGAAATCCATTGATGGAATAACCTGGTCATTCAGTATATTCAGGTAGTCAGCTGACCTCATTCTTTGGACAACATAATGTTGCTGAACCTAGACCTGAGCAACTGCAGCAACCCCAGATCATAGCACTGCCCCCACAGGCTTGTACAGTAGACACTAGGCATGATGGGTGCATCACTTCATCTGCCTCTCTTCTTACCCTGATGCCCCCATCACTCTGGAACAGGGTAAATCTGGACTCATCAGACCACATGACCTTCTTCCATTGCTCCAGAGTCCAATCTTTATGCTCCCTAGCAAATTGAAGCCTTTTTTTCCAGTTAGCCTCACTGATTAGTGGTTTTCTTAAGGCTACACAGCTGTTCAGTCCCAATCCCTTGAGTTCCCTTCTCATTGTACGTGTGGAAATGTTCTTACTGTCACTATTAAACATAGCCCTGAGTTCTACTGTTGTTTTTCTTCCATTTGATTTCACCAAACATTAAAGTGATCACCGATCACGATCAATCAGGATTTTTTTCTGACCACATTTCTTCCTCGAAGACGATGGTTCTCCACTATCCTTCCAGTTTTTAATAATGCTTTGGACAGTTCTTAACCCAGTTTTAGTCATTCCATCATTTGGGGTTAAATAACTTGTTGCCAGCTGAAAGATAATCACCCATGCAGTAATTATCCAATAGGAGGCTCGTACCTATTTGCTTAGTTAAATCCAGGTGGAGACTTTTTGTGTTTGTCCAGGCAGTGTAGATCTTAAATATTAATGTACATATTAACATTAACATTGTTGTTTTATTCATTTGAATGACACCCTTTAAAAGACCCGAGTTGCATCTATCTTCACAGAGAATAACAAAACAGCAAATGTTTATGTCTCCTGTCTTATCCTGTCCTCTAGTCTCGTGGACTGTGCGCTGGATGGTCACCAGCTTGCATCAATGAGGAGCGTCATCCAGAGTTGTCCTTTACTGACAGAGCTGGAGTCAGTATTCTATATTTTATCTTTGAACATAATTCTGTATTAACTCATTCAAGCAAAACTTGTATGTCTTTTTACTCAAGTCGTCTTTCTTTGCAGCTTTTCCAGCAACAGTCTGGACAAAGAGGGAGCTGACTTTCTCTGGTCTATTCTACCTTCGTTGCCAAATCTCACTTCTCTCAGGTTAGAGCCTTTTCACAGTCATCTTTGCTGTCGTAAGGCACAGGTGTCAAACTGATCTGTGAAAGGACCACTGTGGCTGCAGGTTTTCATTCCAACCATGCAGCAGCACACCTGACTTGGCTCAATCAATCAACTGAACTGCCTTCACACAGTCAATTCAGGTGTCCTCTTGCTTGATTGGAACCAAAACTTGCCAGCCACACCCACTGCATGGGTGCTGCATGACCTCTATACGCAGACTCAAGTAAGCCACAGTGGCCCTTTCACGGATCAGTTTGACACCCCTGTCGTAAGGGGAACGGTTCAGGAAATACTTCCTGCCGTTTGCAATAACGCTGCACAACAGCTCACATCTGTGTGACAGAAGAGCAGTTCTGCACTACTGTACTATTGCGCCACAACTTCCACTGCACACTATTGGACCAGTTGCTCAACATACAGTCTCTGCTTATTTATTCACATACTCAATATGTTCATCTATCTGTCTGTCTATCTATCTATTTATATGCAGTATTGGTTCCAAAGAGTCTACATTGGCCGTGGTGGTGGAGAGGGTCACACAGGCTTGTCGGCTGTCTGCAAGCATTCAGGAATTAAAGTGAGCCACACCTTTCTTGACATATCTCAATCATTTTCCTTCCACTTCTTCTCATTGCCCTTACTAAAGTCCAATGCAACAGCTCTCCTCCTCTCCTATTATTTATGTCTACAATGATAGTGCACCGTGTGTAGTTCAGGGTCCACTGGAGATTTGATCCCTTGGCCGGTGCAGCTCTCTTTTGCCTGATTTCCTTGAAAAGTTCATCTCACAGATATTTAGCATTCCAAACAGATGAAATAATCTTAGATCTTTTGTAGCGTTTGTATTTAATTGACTGACTGCTTCCCCCTTCAACTAACCTTGTCCTTTCTCTCTCTGCTAGTCTATCAGGCCACATGATCAGCGACGCAGCAGCTCAGAGTGTGAGCGCACTGTTGCCCCGTCTACGATCTCTCAAGTAAAATTTCCAATCGACTAAATACTGAACTTACATGTGGGCGTCGCATAAAATGTTTTTAACCACTTCATACGGTATACAAACACCAACACCATTTAACTTCTCTTCTGCAGTCTGTCCCATTGTATGTGGAGCGTGGCTGGAGAGCTGCAGCTCACCAAGGCGCTGGGGCAGTGTGTCGGACTGGAGGACCTTTGGTAGGACATGCGTCTGTGCAAAGAAATGAACCAGAAATGTTTGATTTGATTCTGTGCGTTAATGTGCGTTTGTGTGTGCACCCCAAGTTTGGACTGTGTGCATCTGCATGAGGAGAGCAGGACGTGTCTGCAACAAGCTTTAAGGAGAACGACCTCTATACGCAGACTCAAGTAAGAAATAAGGTCTACTGTAACGCTCCTATAAAAGTTTAATGCATCTAACCCAATACATAAGTTAATGGCCTAATTATCACATTAGCCTATAAGGATTCCACTCTTGCAAGCAATTTTGTTGGCTAATAAAGTAAAACCTGACACCGCTTTCTGCGCCTCGTACTCCACGGGACGTATTTATTACATGGAGTTAAGCCAGGGGAACTATCCCTGGCAGACGTCTTTGCTTGTTCAGCTACGGTCGCACTCGGCTCACATGTATCCAGCACCACTCTAATAATCCCGTCTATTTACGACGCCGCGGCCAGGGCTGCCGTTTCACTGCTCACATTGCGGCCGGAGCTGGCGCAGCCCCTCATACCGGCATGTCATCAGTTCTGTAGGAGACCCTGTCAGAAATTAGTAGCCTCTCATCCTAGATTTCCCCCTCCCCCCTGGGGGACATCATCGTTTGTCATTACTTGTTCTCTCATAGTGCTAAGCCGTAAACTGTTACTAACTGGCACGCCGCAAGGTCAGATCATGCACGACATACGCAAACCTTGTTTACATAGTGTAGAAATACATATCATATTTACATAAGTAAAGTTTTATGCCCTGGCTGTCACCTGTAGGATGTAAACTAATACTTTGGTATAAGTGAAACAGTCCTGACTGCTTGATTAAGTGATAAAACTGATTGTGTGTGTGCATTAGACTGAATAAGACTTCCACGGCGATGGGACAACTAGCATCCCACAGTGCGCTGGATCTCCTAGCTGCTACGGAGGGACTTGAACACATAGAGGAGACAGAGCGAACTTTTCTCACATACGCAAAGCACGCGGCGTATGTTGTTAATCTCGTTTGGGTTCCGGCTTAATGAAGGTTGGCATCGTGTTCTTTCTCAGGTTGGACGGTTGGAGGATGGCTGACGAAGGAACAGAACAGCTGACCGGACTCCTTCCTGTCTGGAAAGAACTCAAGAAGATCAGGTGCTGATTTACACCCTATTTGTGTCGTGGTTTCTGTTCTGCCGTTTTTATTTACTCCAATTAGCTTTGAGATGAAGTCTGCGTTCAGTTTAACCCCAGAGTGCCGCATGTCCGGCATGTTATCTCACTTTATTTTATGCAAACGTGCACGCAGTCTGTGTTATTATGGTCCTGCAGATAAACTTATTAACAAGAAGAGCATTGGCTCAGCTGCAGAAAGAGATCCTTAAGCTTTGGTAGTGCGTGATCAGATCATGTGGGGATGTTTTCAAAGCGCCAGAGGTCACCTGGAGCGCTGCCATGAACTGGCAGCTTGAAACTCTCTCCTGGTTTTTGTAAAGCTGGAGATATGACGGGCAGGTGTTGAGTTTCTTTCGATATGCTCGTGGTGGAAGCAGCTGAGAGGAACCAGGACAGAGGTCTGATGTGGATCAAGGTGGAGGCACCAAAGTCAGTTAAAGTAAAAGAATAATTATCAGATCATACAGGTGAAGTTAAGCTAGCTGTTTTTATGTGGTGTATTAAGGCAAAATCAAAAGTATAAGCTCAGATCCCTAAAGGTTCATATCCTCTTAATTTTTCCTGTGTCTCACTTTAACTGTGGTGACACGTTTCTTGTCAATTACCACGTAAAAGTTGAAAAATTATATATTATTATACTGTATATAGCCAATTACATTCACTTTTATAAAGCTAATTCTCCTTCCATTAATATCTTAATATCTAACACATTGGCAGTACAATTGAACTGCACCTTAAGATGTCGCACTCTCTGCCTGGTCAAATACTCGTGTGTGGTGAAAGACGTCCAAGACATGCCAGACATTTTATTGGACTGTCGTTGCTGTTTTTATGGGGCCCAGCTGTCCCCCTGCCGGCAGCAGGTCCGTCCTTCCCGGAGTGTCAAAGTGACCGCCAGCGGAAGGTCGTTTGGCCCTGGAGTCTTGTGATGTTGTGGTGGTGCTACTCGCTCATTACATGTTTAAATGTTGACCTTTGTACTGTCCTTCACCGATTCATAGTCGGTATTGCTGTGTTTAAATTACACTCCTTTCAAAATGCTCATTTCAGATGTCTTGAAGTTGAAACGACTTCTTTTCAGTAGAGGTTGAAACGATCACATATTTTACCAGAAGTCAAAGATTAGAGACACAAGAATGAATACAGGCTTTGTGTGTCGTTACTTTTGTTTTTTTTAATAACCCTCTCGTAAAGCTGAATATAAAAGAGGCCACACTAGCGCCACCTGTAGCCTCTATAAGAGTAAAACACAATTCTCACACACTTATCCTTTAGTGTTAATAATCTAATGATATCAGTCAGAATATTATAATTATATATGAGTCAGAGGAACTAAAGCAATACTTTTAATGTACTTTAACACTTCTAACTTAGCGGTAGTCATTCTTTTTGCTATCATATTTGGCACAGGTTTGTATTTTTGAGCAGAATTTGATATTTCAAACTCAAATCCCACTATACTCCTTTCAATCCACCAAAATCAATGTTGCTGCTAATCACTGACATATCCAAGTCTCTAATAATCTCCCTAAGAAATCTTTTTGGGGTTTTTTTTAACGAAAAAGTTGTGATGCCATTCACAAACACTGAAATTTAAAGGGTAAAAAAAATTGAAATTAATTGAACATTTGGTATTTATGATTAGGACTGAAGTTAATTAAAAGATTTTTGTTAAAAAAAGTTTTTAAAAAAATAACGTGTTATTTTTATGGTATTTTTGAGGAGGACGCTTTTGTCCCTTAATGGTACTTGTAATGGAGTCTTTTTAAACTGTTGTATTTGTACTTTTATTTAAGTTAAATCTAAGTTTGCTGGAGCTAAAAATGCAATTTTCTTGTGGAATTCTATAAAAAAATAATATTAAATTAAAAAAAAAAGGGGGCACTTTAGCGGCACCCAGTGGTAGGATCAAGCATATACACCTTTGCTGCAGGCCATGCTGTACGAGATGCCTCCACACGTTTTATATAGTTGTTGATTTCGTTGTGTGTTTATCTCCCAGTCTTTCAAAGAACCTCATCGGTGACCACTCAGGAGAGAAGCTGCTCAACGCGTTGAAGAGCTGCAGTCACCTGGAGGAGCTCAAGTAAGGAAACGTTTTTATCTGAGGCCCGTCCCTGTACGCGTGCATTTCTGGAGCACCAGTGCAACCGTGCATGGCTAAAGAAGTTTAATGATCACTCAGATCTTTTTCAATTTTAGTCCTCAGACTTGTGACCTTTGCAAGGAAAAGTAGTTTGCACATGCGCCTTGTTCATATTCATGTCAGGACAGAGTTTAAACATTTCTACTCTCTGTTCCAGTCTGTCCAGTAACCATCTTGGCAACCTCACTGCTGCCAGTATGGCCCTTGTTCTTCCATCACTGACACGTCTCTCAGTGTTAGAGTAAGTCTCTCACACTTTTAAACCCTCTCATCGACATGTACTACTTCTATGGGTCGCTCCATGTCCTTTGTGTTTGTCTCATCTAGTATTTCAGAAAACCGTATCGGAGACGAGGGATCTCTCAGTCTGTCCAAAGCAATAATCTCCATGAAGAACCTCAAAAAGATCAAGTAAGACAAGTTTGGTCACTTTTAAGATCGCAGCAGATCTGGGTAACTCAATTTACCGACTGTCTCTTTCCCGTTCAGTCTGACCTCTGTTGGGACGTCAGAGCTGCGTGCTGTCGCTGCCGGTCTCGCCCACTGTCCCCTCGTAAACGATGTGAGGTAAGACGAGGAAAAAGGTCACAATAGATTCAATAAACTGGCAGTAGAATACGTGAAGGTATAGTGGTTAAATCTGCACCGCCGGCAGAGCACAAGAAGTAGATTTTACTTCTCTACCTCGTGTGAACATTCAAACGCACAAATATCTTCACACTAGCATGATCACATTGAATGAATAAACTGTAGACCAGCTGATCAGCGTGATTCTTCCTAGCCTCCTAGAGCTAGTAGCAGCTCTTGCTGTATCCCAGACGAGCTGTTTCCTTTCATGCAGGAACTTTTTGTTCCAGGAGCATTGCATCGTGAGGTGCCGATTTGTCGCTCCTTGCGTGCCGTTCACCTCAAGTTTAATTTAGAGTGTGCTTCAGTTTTAGCTCTGGGTTCAGTTCCAGGTTGCGCCCTCTGCTGCGCGCCGTCCCGTCTCTCTTGCCCCCCTTACTCCCTGTCTCCCTCCACACACGCAACTATGTAATAAAAGCACAAAAGAAAACAGACAATAATAATAATAATCAGTGTCTCATTCTTGACTCTGATCGGACATTTTCAGACGTGATCTCAGAAGTTGTTTGAACACAAATGTCTTCTCTCCCTCTGTCCAGTCTTGGTTGGAATAACTGCGGTGATGAAGTGGCGCTGGAGCTGGCCAGAGTGTTGCCTTTCTGTCTCAAGCTGACCCGGATTGAGTGAGTGCCGTAAAAAAAAAAAAAAAACGTGCATGAACCCACAAGTGTTTCCTCAGTTTCTCAGTTTCATTTCCGAATCCCAGCTGCACCTGGACGCGGTCTCTGCTTGCAGTTCTTTACACTTTGTTTATTTCTCTTAGTCTGGAGTGCAACGGCGTGAGTGTCTCAGGAGCGGAGGCCCTGGTTCGATCCTTACGGTCCTGCCCTGCTCTGCAACTCATCAGGTAAACTGCATGTGCCGTCCGCTGACTCCACGTCGCTTTGTTGCCGTGTAATAAATTCCAACACTGAGAAGATTAAATTGTCTTCCTCTGTGCTTTCAGGCTGTGGAGGAACAAAGTCACCCAGAGCGAAGCGCACGGGCTCATGCTGAGCGACAGGAGGCTGAATTTCTCGTCCACCTAATGTGATCGGTCCTGCTGTAGAAGAGGTGGAGAAGAAGCCTTCCTGCTCAGCGGCGCCTGCAGAGGTGAATCGCAGCATCAGCGGAGTATTACTTCAACCACTAGTCTCACGTCCCCTCCTGCTGAGCACAAGAGTTTTCCTCCATTTTGCTAATTTTCTAAAGAGCTGCTTTCTAACTTTGCATCGAAGTGCACATGTACAGCTTTTGGTTTTTGTTTTTTAAGAGAAGAAAGCTTCTCTCTTTGAGATTACTTGGATGTACGACTATGCACTGGTTTTTTTGACAGTGGTAAGCCGGCGTAATTAACCATCAGCCTTTATGACGGGCCACACCGGGCGTGACCAATCATAAAGTTGGAACGTTGGCATTCAGACTGAATCTGTGACCTTGTGGTTGCACCGCGGGACGCCATGTACACAGAATTCTTCCTGGCTTAAGGCGCCGAACACCGGTGCTTGGCTAATAATTTAGCAGGCGAACGACTCAGGGCTTGATGTAGGGCGCGCAAAGGAAAGAACTGATGAAGGAAGCAGTAGATATTACACGTGTGCCAAAATACCCGAATCAGAAGTCCTTGTTGATATTGCATACAAGGAAGTAAGTGTACACAAGGAGCCACTCAAGAGGTGTTTTTAAGTTGCCATAAAAACCAAAATGATCAAATGGACCAAAATTAAAATATTAGGTTTAAAAGAACAACTTTAAAGTGCGGCATAGTGCAGGAATAGCACCTTTCCTGGTGCTGAACAAATAATTAATTGTAAATTCAGAATGAGGATATCTGCGGGCCAAAAAAAAAAATATCTCAAAAAATGGGAGGTTGTGTTTTTTAGCAGCTCTGTGAACATAAACTTAGTGTCCACGCTCTCTTGAGGTACCGTGACATGCTGAAGTCTTCCACTGGGGGCAGCCAGCGAGCCCTCTCTGCTGTTTTTATTCGTCTGTGCAGCAGAGCAGCCCTCAGACCACATGATGGTGCACAACGGTCGCCCTGCAGAAAGCCTCCAGCAGCTTCCTCCACCAAATTAAAAATTAAGTCAGAAAAAGCATGAATACGATTCAGGCGACAATAAATCAAAACCACTAAAAATCTAATTAAACGAGACGCTAGAAGCCCCAGTACAGATACATTAGGAATTCGACTCGAGCCGGGTTTATCGCCTTGGAGGTTTTTCAGGAAGCGTTTTCTGTGAAAGTGAGTCACTTTGCACAATAATGTGTTTACAATAATTAGAGGCCACATCAGCACAAACACAACAAACCATGAACTCGCAGTAACATTCATTCTAGGTTGTGGCCTCTATCAAGTTTGCGTATTTATTCCTGCTAAGGAGATTAATACAGCTGTTATATATTTTTTATTAAAGCTATTTATTTTTGCTGTAATTCCAAGTGCAGTGTAATGAAGCTGAATGATAAAATGATAACATGTGACTCCATATCATGGCTATTGAGCGTATTTTGTGAATGCAGTACGGTGCATTCATGAAACTGTGTAATTAACGACGCTGTTTTGTTTTCAAATGACTGCACCTTATTTTCTTTTTGTTTTCTGCTCTGCGTCCGTCTCCCATTCACCCAGTTTCCTTGTTATTTTTGCAAAGAAACTGGATTTACGCTCTTTTTTTTTAACAAGTTGCATGCAGTCTAAAAGTTTATTTTTTTAATTCCATTTCGATTTTGCAAAGTCCGCTGTTTGTTTTCATTCTGTTACAATGTGAATTGAAATCAGGTTTTTATTTCTTTTGTCAAATTAAAGACAAACAAAAAAAAATATGAATAAGCCAAGTAAAAGCTGTTTGAAATACGACGTCTTTCTCTTTTTCTTTATTTCTTTTTACATGACGTTGATCTGCCTCTTCTGACAGTGGTGATGAACAGTTGTGGAATAAAGCCACAGCTCCAAATCCACTGAAAACATATGATATACATTACGTTTAGTACATGTAGCTCCCTGTCCTTACTCTAGTTTCATTCTGATTGACACCAGCAGCAGGAGCTGAAATAGCAGCTGGTCCTGTCACTGAGGAATGTTCATGTAGTTTCACCGTAGCTCCCTTTTGTGGTGGTCGCTGGTGCAGCAGCCTCGGCCTGTGCAAAGGTCCAGTCCCATGAATAAAACTGCAATTCTTTTAGTCATACTTGGTAAATCATTCATTCATTCATTCATCTTCGCTTATTCCTGTTAAGGGTCGCGGGGGTCTGCTGGAGCCTATCCCAGCTGTCATCGGGCGAGAGGCGGGGTACACCCAGGACAGGTCGCCAGTCTATCTCAGGGCTAACATAGAGAGACAGACAACCATTCACACGCACACCTACGGCCAATTTAGAATCACCAGTGAACCTAATGAGCATGTCTTTGGACGGTGGGAGGAAGCTGGAGTACCTGGAGAGAACCCATGCAGACACAGGGAGAACATGCAACTTGGTAAATCATTGGTGTAAATAATACAATTAATAATGGTTAATAAGTTGCATTTTAAAGTAATTTTACACATTTTAAATGACGTCTAATTCGCCTGTTTAGAGACAGCTAGAAGCTATGCCTCTGAAACGATCAAGACTAAGATAAGCTTTTTATTTATATTTATTATCAGCCACACCCTCATGAAAATAAATGAATGAATTAAAGTGGCGAAGTTCAGCCTCCTGTCCTTTAAGAGAGGAAATCTGAACGGTCGACAAAGGAAAAATCGAGTAAACTGAGTTAACACCTAAAACCCTCCAAATACTGTGTATTTAAAATGTTTTAAAATGTTTTATTTGGAAGTATAAAGTTGAAATAAATCTTGGTACTTAGGGAAATATAATTTATTTTATAAAGTTACTGCTAATAATAATGTGGTAATGTAAAGTGGTGGAACTTGTTGTTGTTGCTTGTATGAGCCACTAGAGAGCGCTGTTTATTAGTCAACTAAAGAAACTCAGAGAACTGAAAATATGGATTAACAACAAAACCTTCAAACTGATCTGTAGTTGATAAAATGCAACGTAAACGTTATAATACTAATGATGTTTAAGCAGACATACAATTTAAGGTAAAAAAAAAATATATACTAAAGTAAAATGAATAACTATATTTTAGGAAATATATCTACTTCTTTAATCATCTATACTGCTCATAATGTGACAGTAATGTGCCTAAAAACAAAAACTAAAATCTATAAGTGCAATGCAAGTGTTGGAAGATGACTAAAAACAAAAATACTGTTTTTTTTTTTTACTTTAATTTGACAGAAGAAGAATTTAGTTAGTGATATCTGAACAGTCATAGCTCAGTGTAAAGTACTGCAGAAAAGAATCAAATGAAATAATTCCTCCTGAAATAAAAAATAAAGACCTGAACCATGGAAAATGTGATGGAGATGTGCCTGAAAAGACTCATTCTTGGTCGTTGTATGAGCCACGAGAGAGCGCCAGGGGAGGAATTCATTTTATTTTATCAATTAATAATAGGAAATTTACTAGTTAAGAAAAGAAAATCAAGGAAATGTAAATAGAGATACAAAAATGGAGTGCTGTTTAAAAACCTAAAGCATTTCAAATGACTTGAAACTGCAATGGAAACGTTGAAAAATGAATTAGAAAATAAGCTTGAAGAGCAAAACAGTAAGACTGTGGTTTGTGCTGCAGAAGAAGAATTTAGTGAGGGATTAAATTGAGCAGAAATATAAAGTAAAATTTAAAAAAAGAACAACATAATGAAATGAAATAAATAGCTGTAAAACTCATTATACCTGTATTAACTTCTGGAGCAGAGGTGTTGGGGGAAGGAGGAAGAGGAGAAGAAGGTGGAGGAAAAAGAAGAAGATGAAGCAGGAGGAGGGTAAGTAGATGGGAAAGGAGGAGGAGAAGAAGAAGGAAGAGCTGAAGGAGAAGAAGAAGAGGAGGAGAAAAATGAGAAGGAGGAAGAGGAAGAACGTGCAGAAAAAGAAAGTGCACCTCAACTGAAATTGAAAAAAATAAAAATAAATTACATTGTCAATTTTGTGAAATACTATATTAACTTAACAAAAAACAAATTTCACGCAAGTAAAATAAAAAAGTACAACTGGAAAAAGAAAATCAGGCGGAAGTGTTTTGTTCCCGCTTGACACACAAATGCTTTTAATCTGAAAGCAAACTCTCCGTTCTTCCGGTTCGACGCTAATGCTGCAAGCTTGACGGAGCTGCCTCCATCAGTGGCGCTGGGCGCAGAGAGAACAGTCCAGGCAGCGAGGATGATTTACGGCCACACACTGTTGCGCTTTCCCGGATACTCGACTTAAAGATGTCAACTCCGATTTTCTCTCCTTTGTAGAGAGAGAAAGAGGAAAAAAAGACTTTGAGGGTGTTTTGGTTTTTTTTGTTTTTCTTAAATTTTCCACCGTAGTGTGCGCATCAGTTAAAGAAACTGCCAAGTGAGGATCAGCTGGAGAAGTTCATTCGCTGAGGTGAGTCTGTCAGCTTTCACACTGTGTTCCTGGGTGTGAGTCTGTAATAACGGAACTGATCGCTTCCAAAAATAAAAAGAGGTGCAAAATGACAATGTGCAGGTCTGGTTAGAGGGGGTAAACACGGAAGGATGTGGGTAGTAGTGCACAAACAGCCCTGCAAGAGATGTCATGTCCAGTTAATTAGTGCACACGTTTCTCGTGCACTAATTAGACTTAACGACAGTGCGCACACTTCACCTGCCCTACCCCCCTCCCCGCTCCTCTCTCCTCCTGCAGGGGACTCAGGTGTGTGGTGTGACTGGGGTGTGAACGGTCTTCAGCAGGGTCAGCACAACCAGTGTTGGGGTGACTGGGGCTGCACCGCTGCTCCTGTTTGTGTCATGATTGAGTGCTGCATGTGGCCAAAAAGGAAAGGTTGATGCCACCAGGACAATGTGCCATTTGTTTCTGTTTCTAATTGATGCAACTAGAACACATGATGGGTGATGTTGCCATCCCCTGCAAGAGCAATGCCTTTTTTTTTTTCTTGTTCTTTGCAACTGAGGCAAATCCTGAGCATTGCAACATGATGCATGGGTTCATGTTTCATTCATTAAATCTTATAATTATGGCATTCTGCACTGCCTTTTATTTTATTTCTGTCAGTCAAGCCGTGCGAGGGATGCAGCAGGTGTCATGCCACTGTCAGAAATGAACACAGCACTGAGTGGCAGTGAATGAATGAACCCACGAGCGGTGAACGAGTGAGCCAAAGCCAAAGCGCTGCGGCCGGTCCCCTCTGAATGACGAGAGTCAGTGAATGAATGAATGAAAATGTTGGTTTTTATTTATTTATTTATTTTTCCCCAGTGTGACCTCACAGAGCTGAGCGGGAGGAGCACGCTGGTTATGACACATTAGTCTCTTAGCAACAGACAGCATCCTTTTAGCGCGCCGCTGTGAGAGCAGAGCCACCTTTTGTGGACGCGGGAGCTGCTTGTGCCGTTTGTTTGTCCTTAAAGCCAACAGGGAACCTCAAATGTGTCGTCACAGGCCGCGTTGTTCGTGCACCGAGAAGACATGTACTGTACTGTATGTGGGTTTACTCTGAGGATCCTCTGAGGCCCCTGCATGTGTGTGTGTGTGTGTGTGTTTAATACTGGACATTACTGGGCTCTTCAGAGTTCAGCCATGACCCACGCCTTTGGTTGTTTTATTTGTTCTGTTTGCACTCGGCGGGCACGCTCAGCATCATTAGCCCGCTCAAGCCGAGGTCCCGGGGGCCTCCAAACCCCCGGGCGACGTGCAGTAATTGGGATCTATTGATTATTTGGACTTACTTGTGCAGCTTTCTCCTTCCTTTCCTTCAAACATTCAACTGTTGCCTCTTCACGCAGCCCCTGAGAACTCCTTCACCACATCCTTCCTTAGTGGACCACATGGAAGGCGGTGTGGAAAGAGTGCTCTCTGCCTGGCAACAGAGATGTGAACGCGAGCGTCTTATTTTCCCCTCCACAGCAGTGTTTCCAGTAATTTATGATTTTTGTCAGCTGCCAGTGTAAGACGAACATAACACGCGCTCCCTCCCTCCCTCTCCCCCTCTCTGTCTCCTGTAGCTCCTGCGGTTGTGTAAGCTCTCTGACGAGAAGCCGCCTGTTATCCTGGAGGCCGGCCATCAGTGTGTATGTAACAACAACAACCTGTGGTTCATTTACCAGCTTCACTCACATGAAGGAGTGAGGTTTTATCCCGCTCTTTGTTTTGACCGTTTTAGGCTTTAATTGTTAACAGTAGAGTCAGAGCATTTAGTTTTTGTGGGTTTTTAGGTTTGATTGTAGGGCGGCACAGTGGCGTGAAGGTTCCAGGTTCGAATCCAGGCAGACTGGTTCCTTTCTGTGTGGAGTTTGCATGTTCTCCCTGTGTCTGCGTGGGTTCTCTCCAGGTACTCCGGCTTCCTCCCACCGTCCAAAGACATGCTCGTTAGGTTCATTGGTGATTCTGAATTGGCCATAGGTGTGAGTGTCTCTCTGTGTTAGCCCTGCGATAGACTGGAGACCTGTCCAGGGTGTACCCCGCCTCTCGCCCAATGACAGCTGGGATAGGCTCCAGCCGGCCCATGACCCTTCATAGGACAAGAGGTTTACAGAAGCTTAAAAGCAAAAAGTGACAACTATTTGTTGGTTTCAGCCTCTCTAGTATGACGATTCGATTTATAGATGTTACACGGATATTTTAAATGACATTTCTCACTGTGGGCGGCACAGTGGTGTGGTGGTTAGCACTGATGCCTCATAGCAAGAAGGTCCTGGGTTCGAATCCAGGACGACTGGGGCCTTTCTGTGTGGAGTTTGCATGTTCTCCCTGTGTCTGCATGGGTTCTCTCCGGGTACTCCAGCTTCCTCCCACCGTCCAAAGTAATGCTCGTTAGGTTCACTGGTGATTCTAAATCTAAATTGGCCGTAGGTGTGCATGAATGAATGACCAACTAATAAAGAAAGTGCTAAAGTAAAATTTGCAGCACTAAGGCGATTGGTGTCTAATATATAGGAATAAACCTATATTTGGGGGGGGGGGTCCCATCTGCTTGAGGCCGGCCGAGCAGAGAGACAGAAACAAAAGAGGGAGGCGGGGGAGAAGAGAAGGGAGGCGGAGAGAGCGGATGAATTAATGCATGCAGCACATACAGACATGAGCACAAACATGAGCACATGATGTAGGTGATACATGATCTATGGTGGGGTGATAACGGATATAAAGGACGGACTGACAGAGGGAGGCAGCGTTCATACTCTGCGTTCACAATCAATAATGAAAATCAGTTGCAGCCCTTCGTCCCCGGCCGCGGTCAGTCCGCGTCGTTGGGCCGTCCTGTAATATTGCAAGAGCCGCTTGGAGGATAAAGTCCGCTGATTGTTTTTTATTATTACAACACTAATTAAACACTATTAATCCTGTGAAAAGCATAATCCTCGTGTCTTCAGCGTGCCAGAGACGATGCAACTCAGCCTGTAATCCAGAGAGATATTCAGTTCACTGTGATGACGTGAAAAAAGAGAAGCAGCAAATCCCCTCAGCCTAGAGAGCGACGACAATAAGACGCTGTTTTCAGTTTTCTTCACCAGTTTTCTGTTGATTAACCACCTGAAGTTAACGGTTTCAGCTGTTGTGCAGCGAAAATTGGCAAGAGACGAGAATATTATGTGGAAACGTTAGCGTCACATCAACATTACATCACTAATGAATTGCACTGTTGTCTTTCATCCTTTCTTCCTTTTAGATTGTATTGATTGTGTTGTTCTCTCTTACATTTATTATATATTCTCTTGTTTCCTGGATCTGTAGTTGTGTTACTGAGCTTCAGTGCCTAGTTTCACGCCTTTTCATGTACATCACATTTTGGAATGACACATCCTTCCATTGCAACTGGAAAAATACCTGCAAAACTAATGACATTAGCAACGGCTGTGCATGCACCTACAGCGTAGCACACTGAAGAACCATTGTCCCAACAGAGCTACTAATATTTATAAAGTTTGCCATTTGTCTTGGCTTGTTCTTTATTAATTAACTATCAATTTCTTTTGCAAGAGTTTTGCCTCCAGTAGTCCTAATTTGCAAAATGTGTTTTTTCCAGGAGTCAGCCAGGAAGCAGTCAGCGTGGGATGATGCGTGGGTGCTCCTGAAACTAAAGTTCACTCTGCTCGTTTCTCGCTGTTGTTTCTTTCCTGCAGGGTGATTGGTTTTGACCTCGGATCATGGCCTACACGCTCGGCTCGGGCGCCGACGGCCAGGCGCGCAGCGTCGGACCGCACTGCGTGACCCGGGTGGAGCTGTCCGTCACCGCCGCGAACCTGCTGGACCGAGACGTGGCCTCCAAGTCGGACCCGTTCTGCGTTCTCTTCCACGAAGTGGATGGAAACTGGGTGGAGGTACGGTGAAGGTGGAGGGCTGATGGATGGTGGAGCAGGTGGAGGAGGGTGGAGAGCTAGTGAAGAATGGAATGGCGGAGAGTTAATGTGCCACTGTTCCAGATCATAAGTGCTCACATTTCTGACGCTGCGTGTTTTAACTCCGGAGAGGTAGAGAGAACAGGATAAAAGGGATGCTGAAATGAAAAGAGAGAGACAGAGTGGTGGCTGGAAGATTTGATTAAGTGTTAGAAGTGTTGCTTTGAAGGTCTCGTCCACCACGCTGGCTCCTCCGGCAAAAGAATAGACCTGAGTGTATGTTACTCTACAGGCAGCAGCCTATACGTAGGTCGCGAGCCAGATCCCAACTCACGATGTCTTGACCATCTGGCATCAGCCACGTCGTGCTGAGCCCGAATGAATACTGCAAGATTTATGAGCATTATTCCAGTGTTACATATACTGCAGACCTCATTAATGCCAGTACTGGGACCGCAAAGTCTGATAATCTATTCTCTCTAATCTAATTTTATTGACGGTGTTTAAATTTTGTCATGTGAAGGTTGTGACTGGACACAAGCAGAGTTAGACTAAAATCTGAATAAATAAACGCCTCATGTCACCACCTCAGTCAGAACAGACTGATATGATCTGAAGGAGCGTTTTAATCAGACTGAGATCAAATCAGATCAACTGTATTTGCCATGCATACGCCGATCAGCCACAACATTATGACCGACAGGAGAAGTAAATAACATCGACCATCTTGTGACAATTCAGTGTTCTGCTGGGAAACTTTTGGACCTGACATTCATTCATGTGGATTTTACTTAGACATGTAGCACCCACCCAGACCAGACCAGGCACCCCCACCCCATAGCAATGACACTCCTTGATGGCAGCAGCCATCCCCAGCAGGATGCAGCCTGACACAGGCACACAAACAAAAACACTTTAGGAACAACTAAAAAAAACATGAAGAACAGCACAAGGTGTTGACCTGGCCTCCAAATTCACTAGATCCCAAAGTGATCAAGTGTCTGTGGGATGATCCACAGAGGCCCCTCCCCTTAAAGGCCCCCACTAACAACATTGTGTTGTCAGACACCACAGGACACCCTCAGAAGGCCCATGTCCATTCTCTGATGAGCCACAACTGTTTTAAAGGCACAAGGGAGACCTAGACAATATTAGGAAGGTGGTCATAATGTTATGCCTGATCGGTGTATACTGTGTGTGCACACATGCCCTGCATTTTACCCATCCAAGTGAGCTATAAAGGATAAGGTGCTTGCTCAAGGCACCTCATTTATTGCCGCAGAGAGGATTGAACCAGTGATCTCACAATCCTAAAGCAGCCCGGAGCAGTGGTCACCACCTGTGTGGGGCCCGGGGAGTGGTGTTGGGGGTTCAGAGCTTGCTCAAGGCACAGAACTTTAGCTCAGCACTGTTCAGTTCGGCCAACATCCTGCAAACCCCCAAAGAATCCGAGTCTCTTCAGGAGATGGAGGAGACTCTGGCCCTCCCTGCCTATTAAATGTTAGTTTATCAGAATATCTGTGACTTCTTTCCAGTTTTCATTGTTCATCAGAGATCACTGTATTATGAAAACTTCTGGTACTACAGTATTATATCTTTCCAATAGACTCACAAAATTATTTGTTAGGACAGGGGTGTCAAACATAAGGCACACGGGCCAAAAACGGCCCACCGGCGAGTCTCATCTGGCCCGCACGAGCATTTTTTGCATGGAAGACCTTAAGACCTGCAATTATTATTAATGAAAGTAGCCGCTATTCCTAATTTGTCCACTATTATAGTCAGAGCAGATGGAATGCAACACGTGGAACTAAACGGCAGATAGCAGTGTGCCAGTTTTCATGATGTACTTCTTTGCACGACAACAAAGGGAAATATTTGGGTTTTACGTAACTGGTCCGGCCTGCTTGAGATTAAAGACCCGCTGTGTTGGGAACTGGAAAAACAATCAGTGCAGATGGGTTTAAAAACCAAACTGATTACATTTAATTGACCTCCGATTTCAGACGGAGCTTGGTGGAGCCATCAGTCAGCCCCGACGTTTGCTGGATTCTTCTGCCTTGCTTCAGTTACGTGAACAATCCATGCTGTGAAAAAACAAAACACAGGAGCTGAAGGTGCTGCAGAGGGGCACGGTGATGGAGTTTTGGTTGTTGTGTGTGTGTGTGTGTGTGTGTGTGTGTGTGTAGGCTGGAGCTTCAAGGCTTTTCTGCAGCGAAACAGCTGGTCAACAGGGCAACCTGGCTCGCGTGTGTGTGTAGGCGAGTGCCTCGGGTTGCAGCTAGCTGTCGGTCAGCAGGGCACGTTGCTCCGATGTGAAATTGCCAACAGTTACCATGGCGACGGGATGAGAAACAAAAAGCTTAGCGCTCCTGGAGCGAGGGGGGTTGGGGCGATGGAGGAGGCAAAAACGAGGCCCAAACCTTTCTCTCGGATATCGTTCCTTCTCCCGTTTGCTCTCCCCCCTTTTTTTCTGCGATTGTCTCCCTCGTTCCTGTCGCCCGCATTCCCCTCTTCATCTCTCTCTCTCTTTCTCTCTCTCTCGCAATTTCTGTCTATCTTGGTCTGTCGTGTGAGATAGAGGTGCGAGAAGCAGCTGGGTCCATCGGACGGGTGTGTGCGTAGGGGGGAGGGAGTGGGGAGAAAAAGGGAGGGAGGGTAAGGGAGGATGAAAGTGTGAGAGCGAGGAGGTGCGAGAGAGGGAGACGAGAAGTGGGGTGAAGCAGAGGACGAGGGGAAAATTAGCCGGAGAACGAGAAGAGGAGAAGAGGAGGACAGAGAGGCGACAGAGAGAGAGAGAGAGAGGGGAAGGTGAAAGGAAGTCAATGAATGGAAAAGTATGATAGCAGCCGAAACTGGTGTCAGGGAGGCTTTGAGGAACACGATAGGTCTGTGGCTGTGTAAATGACGTGGCACCCAGTTAGCCGACTAGTGGGGCTATTTCCTAAATCCTCGCTCTCTCTCCCCACACTCCCAAATCCTAATTCTAATCTCAACACAGATATAAGCTTGTAACCCCACATATGAGAGCTCATACGCAGAGGAGTGTTCAGATCAGCAGGGGGTTTAAAATCACACATCAAGTGCAGCATTATGCACAGTGGATATAAAAAAAAAGTCTGTGAACTCCTGTTAAAACGGCAAAGAAACTTTTATAGCATATAGCTATATACGGACATAACATTATGACCACCTTCCTAATATTGTGTAGGTGCCACCAAGACAGTTGGGACTCATCAGAGAATGGACATGGGCCTTCTGAGGGTGTCCTGTGGTGTCTGGCAACAGGATGTTGTTAGTGTGGGGGCCTTTGAGGGGACGGGCCTCTGTAGATCATCCCACAGATACTTGATCAGTTTGGGATCTAGTGAATTTGGAGGCCAGGTCAACACCTTGTGTTGTTCTTCATGTTTTTTTGTTGTTGTTGTTTTTAAAGTGTTTTTGTGTGTGTCTGTGTCAGGCTGCATCCTGCTGGGGATGGCTGCTGCCATCAAGGAGTGTCATTGCTATGGGGTGGGGGTGCCTGGTCTGGTCTAGGTGGGCGCTACATGTCTAAGTAACATCCACACCAATGAATGCCAGGTCCAGAAGTTTCCCAGCAGAACACTGAATTGTCACAAGATGGTCAATGTTATTTACTTCTCCTGTCTGTGGTCATAATGTTATGCCTGATCGGAATATTCCGTTCGCACTTAAGCTTGATTTTTACTCTCTCAAGGCATAATAATAATAATAATAATAATACATTTTATTTATAGGCACCTTTCACGACACTCAAGGTCACCGTACAAATTGTTTAAAATAAAACACAATTCAGTACACGAAATAGTTAAAATAAAACACAATAAAAGTACACACAAGCATAATATAGAACATAGAATGACAGATAGAATGGGAGATAGAAGTGAGACTATGGAATGGAGTAGGCCTGTCTGAATAAATAAGTTTTGAGCTGAGATTTGAAGGTGTTGACTGAGTCTGAATTTTTTAAGTGTTCCGGGAGGGCGTTCCACAGGCAGGGGGCTGAATGGGAGAAAGCTCTGAACCCCATGGTGGTCAAGCGAGCAGGTGGGATGGTGAGTTGTTGTGATGAGGATGACCTAAGAGTGCGGGCAGGAATGTTTATTTGGAGCAGGTTAGTGAGGTAGTGAGGGGCGAGGTTGGCATGAACACAGAGCCTCTGTTGTGGCAGGCTTCGTCGAAGTAAGCATTCATACCTGAGTGCTGGTTCTGTTATCACGCTAATGAAACACTGGTCAGCCGTGATGAGTTTCTCTGAGGACTTCAAATAACGGCAACTGGAAGTGTGCGGCTCATGTTGCAGCTGAAATTAATAAATGTTGCACAACAGATGCTTTTACCGAAATCGCTGCAACACAGTAAAGAGAGAGGACTTCTTACAGTATTAGATGGTTTGTGGAGGCAGAAGGAGAGGAAAACGCAGAACCATAACTCTGGCTTTATGCACTTCTTGTAAATAAATGTAAAAAAGCTCTAATATTGCTGAATTTCAACATTTTAAATCAACCATCCAAGGAAATTCAGCTGAGTGTAGCATCCTCTTTCAGCCTGGATGCCAACCCGTCTTCCTGCACCCACAAAATGTTTGCGGCTGACCGTTGGTCTGGATCAGCTCCGTTGGGAACTGATTATACTCCAGCAAGCATCTGCTGGGCCAATCAGATTGTTTGGGCAGGCTTCATGTGGCGTGGTGATGGACAGAACAGTAACAGACATGTTCTGATAAGAATTTAGTCTCCAGGCAAGCGTCCTTCACCAAAACTCAGTGTTTGTCACCTTTCTTAGTTTAGTTTTTGGTTTGGGAACATGAATTAGTTTAAATCAGAGACAGCTTATTCCAGCAATACATCAGTACCGGTGTAAAAATTGGCTAATAAATGTCAAATACCATTTTTTTATTTTTAAATTCCCTGAAATCAATGATAGTATTTCCCTGAAAATCCCATATCAACGCTCTAATCAGTATCTTTATATTCAGAATGGATGATAATCTTTCTCATAGCGGTGCATCTAGCAGCTAAAGATGAAGGCATTTCCCTCAGGAGTCGATGGTAAACAAGCATGGTGGACACGGACAAGACTCCACAACGAATCCCAGGTTGCTCCGTATCTATTTGATGTGTGTATATTAAGGCAGCTGTATATTCTCAGTTTGAGCTGACGGACTGTTTTAATGATGATGTTTGAGCCGTTGAAACCACTTGGGATGGTCTCATTGATTCCGCAGTGAGCCATGTGGCTCCTGAGAGTACACAAACTATACTCTCCTTTTATTCACACCATTCATTAACATACTGTTTTAATTCCCAAGTGCACGCTCGGCTCTAACGCGCATAGATCGGCCTCAGAAAGGTCTTTTCAATCGATGTAAATGAAGCTGCAGGACCATAAAAGTCACATCTCTGCCTCTCTTGCACAGCTGGAATAACTGTGCGCTCATGAAGGATGTTTTACAGCGTGGGATGTTGTTGAAGCTTACTCGATATTCAGCGGTGAACACTAACCATCGCTCTGTAGTGCGCAGCAGAGGTCGTATTGTTGCATCCAGCTGTTCATAATGTCGTGAGAGCATCGTTTGTACCACGGAGGACCGTTTCTCTGTCTGAACTGATTTCAGTGACCTTTTTTAAAAAAATAAATCCTGTCTCATTTGTTCTCATGATAGTAAATGTGGATGGATGAAAAAAAAAAAGAGAGAAAGTGGATGAAGCGCTGTGAGGGGCTCTGATTCATTTCCGCAGCCCAGTGAGCCAGGTTCAAATTCACAGTGACGCAAGCCCGAGATGTGTACTTCTAGGCCGCCGGGGCTGCCATGATGTCCCAGTAATTTCAGTTTTGAAGCCCCAAAGTGGAGCCCTCTTCCTCCTCCTCCTCCTCTCCTCAGACAGATGGATAAGAGCTGTAAGCGCTGGTTGCAGGCTGCAGGCTGTTAAAACTCATTTCCTCCTTTTACTAAGAACATCATCTACAGTCAGAGAAAAGCAAGACATTTTGGATGAAAGCATTCTTAGTGGTATGTAAAACGTGCATTAGTCCTAGTCACCTTATACCTGCGCCATCGTTTGATTATCCTGTAGAAGGAATCGTGTCAAACAGTGGAGAATGTCAGCTACCTCGGGGCACATTAATCAGGACAAAGTGAAACTAATTTCCACTTGGCATGATGAAAACACTCTAGCTGTCAAACCAAAGAAAATAAAAAGATAATGAATGTAAGAAAAAAAGAGAGTGTAATCATTAGAGGAACAGGTAAATAAAAGAGTTAATGTTCTCTGAAGGGTTAATGAACTGCAGGTTTTTTTTTTCTTATTAGAAAATGCTTCAGGATTATTCTGTTGAAATTAAAATTCTACATTATGCTGCAAAATCCTCCACGAGTGCCTCCAATAAAAGTGAATTAAAGCCTTAGCACCCAGAGAAGTGGCATTAAAGAAGACTCTACATCCCTGAGTATCTTAAGCCCCAGATTCACCAAACTGACATGAAAGAACTAGCGGCTACCAACGCCAACTGTGACGTTGCCTCATGGACCAAAACGTTGCACTTGAACGCGCCACAAAGACTATTTTGTACATCTGTCCTGCGCCTTAGAGAGAGGAAGTAACTCAGCAAACAAAACGGGAAGCGCTGCCATTAGCTGGGAGGCTTGGACGCTACGAAGAGCTGCTAGCCGTCCCACAGAGCTGACCTGTCCTGACTCTTGTTGTTGTGTAGTGTCATGGCTTCCTGTTCTTGTGCACTGGTTCGTTAAGAGTGATCTCCCTCACTGGTGCGCTCTACCTCCAGCTCTGCATTATGAAAAAGACACCAACAGGTCGACTGGAAGTACAAAATCTTAACACCAGCCAACGGCCGACTGCCAACGGCACAACAGAGAATAACACCACCTCACTCGTTTTCGATGGATATTGTAAGATAATCCGATCTTAAATGAGCTAAATTTCCTCCCCTGGAGACTCTTAAAGGCTTTTCTTATCGTGTATTCTCCTAGGCCGTGTAAGTGTGCGCCATGCAACTGTATTATGTCCAATAAATAGGGCTGTAAGAGTTAATATTGTGCCGAGAGGGTAGCTCATACCTTGAATATCCAACAAAGGTTCAAAAAAGGCAACTGGACTTGTAGAGTTTTTTGGGAAGACGTTTCACCACTCATCCGAGTAGCTTCTTCAGTTCAGATGAGTGGTGAAACGTCTTCTCAAAAAACTCTACAAGTCCAGTTGCCTTTTTTGAACCTTTGTTGGATATACCTTGACCTGGATGACTGAGAACCTTCACAGACATACTCATAGCCCGACCCAATCCCGTCATTTAAAAAAAAGCCTGGATCGGCCCCTGATACAGATCGGGTCAGCCCTAGGCTCATCTTTAGGCTAATATAATCTTTACTTTTAACAGTCTTTGCTAATTCTCATCAAAAATATGGATTTAAAAGCATAATTTCCTCACGTGGAGATCCAGAAGGTGTTGAATTTACCTACCCACAGATAACACCACCATCCTTCGAGCTGCAGCCATTAACAGTTTTGGCTAAAATGGACCGATAGGAGTAGGGATCATCACCAACCTCTGGACCAACAGTAGTTGTACTTCCTGTTATGTCAAAATGAGCTTAATTAATCCCTTAAACCCCCCACAATGGTGAATTATTAAACCCTGATGTTATTAAACCTGTGCTACGACTATTTTAGCCTCTTCACTGAATGTCCCACGCTTCTAGAAAGGGTGTTGGGTTTTAATGTCTGACTCTCGTCCCGTACATGGTCCTCTGGGAGCCTCTGTATCATTATGTTCTGTAATAAACCGTGACCCCTCACACTGTAAATGATTTTGTCTGGTACCTGTGCCTGTGAAAAAGCAGGAGGACAGATGTAATTCAGTCCCAGGGTCTGGACATTTCACGGCTGCCGTCTCCGTTCCGTCAGCGCAGTGACCGTTACAGACGGCTTTTATGATCACAGTTAATTGAGAAGTGGCGACAGGCTGAACATGCACCGGCCTGGTCTAACCGTGGATCAACACACTAAGTGTCCTGGGTGAGTCAGACTGGAGAGTAGCACGGCCGCTGAGCATTAGTCATCTAACCACCTGGTTTAGAAGAGTCAGAGTAAAGAACAGGCTTCTCGCCGTGCTCTTAGAGACACCCACACTCCGATTTGTCTGTTTGCTGTCTGGGCTACAGTTTGGGGACTTGAGAGCCACATTGGAAAACACTGAAACAAATGACAAATGTAAAGTGAAGGGACTCTGGCATTGGATAAAGAATCGTTAGACAACTCTGCAAGTTTACTCAGCCTTTAGGCTTTTTTTTAGGTCTCTGTTTTGGTCTTGGGTGACTTTAATGATGTGGTGAGGTGCAGCAGGCCGTTGTTCCGTTGGTCTGTTTCCTGCAGGAAAGCTCAAACAAACCTGCTGCACATCACTAACCCTCCACCAGTGACGCACAGGCAAAGTGAAGTGATATTTTTAGCTGGTCTTGTGGCATGGCGGCAGAGATGGCAGGTCGGTGCTTTGGTGGTATACAGCAACCAGCGACCAGCGAATGGATCGGCATGTGAAATTTAGCACGTTCATTATGACATGAGATTTAAAATTGACTTGGATTTAAAACTTGTAAAACTTGACCAACTTTATGATGTGGAAAAACTTTAATACTTTTAACTGAATTACCACGCCATGTGGAAAAAACAGAGATACTCATTTCCTTTTCCTGAGACTTCCGTTGAAAATGTTGGCTTCCAGAATGCTTTATCTTTTGCAGACACCAACTGATATTTCTATCATATTATATTCCAATATTTTCTTTTCTTTTATTCTTGGCTCACTTCAAAAATCTGAAAATAATAAATGGTTGCTACACCTCTAATGTGGATTTGAACACCGTCAAATTAAACCTAGAGTCTGGACTCTCTCCCTGCACATGTGGGTCATACAGATATGAACAAATTGTTAAGGATTCAGGGTTCTGAAGAGTTGTGATATAATCCGTCTAAATAAGTCAATTTTACGCTTTTGCAAAAAGATTATCCACCTATTAACCTTTATTTCTTGAGGCGTTAGAGATGACACCACAAGTGCTAATAGCAAACAGCATTTCAAAGGTTTAAACAAGAGGTTCTTATCAATGCCGAATAATCTGGAAGCCCTGATTCATATGTACTGGGTTTGAAAGTGTGATGAATTGTGTAAATACTTCTTGCTTCCTTGTCCAAAACAAATTCCTGTAATGTACTTATCATTTCCCTTTATGACTATGACTGTGTTAACATGTCAGTGTTTCCATGTACGGTGCAGCCTCAAAGACCTGTTTGTCCGGCTGTAGACTCTGGTTTGTCTACAGCCGATGTGAAAAGAAAGTCATTTCTATTCTGAAATCAGAGAAACGCTTGAGTGGCAAACACTGGAAGACTTTGTTTCTTTAACCATGGGGTGGTAAAATCATATTAATCAACTATTTTTAAGGATGATATCTTTAATCCAATCACAACAAACATAAGCAGATTGTGGGTGAAACCTGTCAGATTCACCTACATCCAACTTGGAATCACCAATTAACCAAAGAGCATGTCTTTGGATGGTGGGAGGAAGCCAGAGTACCCGGAGAGAACCCACGCAGACACAGGGAGAACATGCAAACTCCACACAGAAAGGCCCCCCATGGATTAGAACCCAGAACCTTCTTGTTGCAAGGTCTCAGTGCTAAGTCCTCAGTCCTTGGTTCTTGTTTTGCAGCTGGGGCGCACTGAAACAGCCGTGAACAACCTGAACCCGGTGTTTGGAGTCAAGTTTCACGTGGACTACCACTTTGAGGAGATCCAGAAGTTGCGCTTCGCCATGTTCGATGAGGACAAGTGTGCCTCGCAGCTCTACGAACACGACTTCCTGGGAGAATTCATCTGTACACTCGGAGTGGTACTGAATGACTTCTTCCTTCCGATATGTCCTCATATTTTTGAATACGTTTATTATTGTTTTGCAGTATTAATGTCCTGTTTGTCCACTAGATTGTGTCCAATAAGAAACTTCACAGACCGCTGATATTAGCCAATGGGAAGCCAGCTGGCAAAGGATCCATTACGGTAAGAATCAGGACTGTGCCTTAAAGGTACTTTAATATACATCCTAATCTCTTTCTGTCTGTCCTGTCCACTCACACACTTTAAACGTTGCTGGTGTTGATGATGGTGAAGATGTTGTCGAGGTTTCTGCTGCTGCTGCTGCTGCTGCTGACGCTGACGTGAATGTTAATAGTTAACCATGTGCTGTACTGTTATTTTAGATAACAGCGCAGGAGCTGTCTGACAACAGAATCATCACTTTGACCCTGAGTGGGCGTAAACTGGATAAGAAGGTGGGCAGCTAGAACCACACACACACGAGCGCAGAGGATACAAATGCAAACACACACACATTGAGAGTGCGTTTGAGCGTACTACTTTGGGACACGCACAAACAAAGCCCACGCAGAGAACATTTACAGTACATGTGTTCACTCTTCACGTCTTTTTTATTTTACTGAAAAACGTTTACAGTGTCCAGGTTAATGTTACTCAAATGCATTCCTGCTCATGTACCAGGACGCACCTCTCACGGTATTCGCAACCTCTTAAATGGAAATTTGCGATAAGGTTCCCGAGTTGTAACGTGTTCACTGTAAAGTTTTCGGAAATGGTGGAGGTCAATGGTACGTCAGTATATTGTAATTTAGTCCTGTATCTTTTTTATCGTTATTTTATAGCATGTTTGAGGAAAATGTTGCTATCCCCTTTCATTGAGACTTTGCCTTTCCCACATTAAATGACCCAGTTGTTAGCTTGCCAACTGTTAGCCTCAACGGCTTCCTCCTAGCAGCGGCAACGTTACGGTCTGTGTTAGGACATAAATACAAAACGTTTTGTGTAGGGATGCACCGGAAATTTTCGGCCGAAAAAACGAAAATTGCTGCGGTTGTTGCTTGCATCATCACAACATCCTGTTTCGGCCGTGTTGTTTCGGCCGTGTTGTTTCGGCGATAAATTTTCGGCCGAAAATGGCCCAAAAGTGCATTTTCGGTTTTCGGCCAAAATTTTTCGGACTTTTATCGCCGAAACAACACATGCAAGCAACATCCCTTCGGTGCATCCCTAGTTTTGTGTACACAACTTTTCATGTCGTAACCACAAGCTCACATGTTCTATGTGGAGGCAGTAGAAAAATAAAAATCCAGTTGGAAACAGCTCTAACCTGAGAACCAATGACATCACTGGTTCACAAAAGAAGACACAGGAAACATTTAAAAGACAAATAAAATAGTAGTCTTTCACAGTAATGCCCCTACTGGGATTAATAACATTAGGATTAATAATTTACAAAGACTTTTTTAAAGATTTTTTTTATTGATTTGATCGATGTTTTCATAAAGTAGTTAGGAGTGAATTGAATTAGAACTGAGCAAGTGGGTTAGAAACATCATAGCTTGTGGTTTAGCGTATCCTATCTGTAATATAAATAACCACCAGTGTTGCAGTGGTCACATTTTTGTAGATGTGTTGCAGACTGGTTAAGGAATCGGAGAAAAGAGGTGACGTCTGTGTTCTGTGCAGGACTTCTTCGGTAAGTCCGACCCCTACCTGGAGTTCCACAAACAGGGAGAAGACGGTAAATGGATGCTGGTGCACAGGACAGAGGTGAGTCATTGGCAGGGATTAAAAGCTCCTTCCTCTGACTGTCATTATTGTCAACCATGAGCTGTCATTGTCAGCTAAAGGAGGCGTTACGGAGGATGATAGTCTAATTTTGATTACAGATTGAGGTTTGCGTAATTCTACTGTGGCTGCACAGTCATTTAATGATAATGTGCCTGTTTCTGTGGCTTCAGGTCATAAAGAACACTTTAGATCCAGCGTGGAAATCTTTCACTGTGCCTCTCATCTCTCTCTGCAATGGAGATGTGGACAGAAACATCAAGGTTAGTCGTTGGCTCATATGCTGGAAAACTTTTTTTCTGTATTTCTTCTGAACTGGATGTTACAGCGCGTATGTGAAGTGGAAAGAAACGCCGTTAAGACCACAACTGTGATTTCTATCTGACAAAAACATACTATATTTTCTCTTACAGTATTATAATGTGAAACCTTGAGGAGAAACATACCAGAGAAATAATCGTTTTCAGAATCAGGAATCTATATAAGCTTTTACCATCAATGGAAACATGATGTATGGTGCGATGTGCTCTAAACGATGACAGGTCCTGTGTTATGACTATGATAATGATGGAGGCCACGACTTCATCGGAGAGTTTCAGACCACGGTGGCCAAGATGAGTGAAGCCCAGAACTCAGTGGAGGTAAAACACGTTCGACATTATTGTAAATGACTGTGTGTTTCCTGTAGATTTCTACTTATCTATTCTTTTGATTTTAAGGGTAGTTATGTAAAATATGTGGTTACAGTGTAACCTTGGGTTCTCTGAAACCTCAGTGACTGATCAAATCTCACTTTTGGCGCCTTCAACAGAAACCCCAAAACCAAATGGCCAGTAGCCTCAGCTCAACTTTAAAATGGCACATCACACGCTTAATTGCATGTTATACTTACAATACATGCAGTTTACACCGATCAGCCACAACATTATGACCACTGACAGTAGAAGTAAATAACATTGACCATCTTGTGACAATTCAGTGTTCTGCTGGGAAACTTTTGGACCTGGCATTCATTGGTGTGGATGTTACTTAGACATGTAGCACCCACCAGGCACCCCCACCCCATAGCAATGACACTCCTTGATGGCAACGGCCATCCCCAGCAGGATGCAGCCTGACACAGGCACACATACAAAAACGCTTTAGGAACAACTAAAAAAAACCATGAAGAACAGCACAAGGTGTTGACCTGGCCTCTAAACATCAGTAGGCTACAGAGCGAGGTCTGGACAGGATTACTCCTGTGATTGTCGGAAAGGGTGATGGTCGGGGGATAAATAATTCTAAAACTTCTGCAGTCTGAGCCCAGCTGAAGGTGGTCATTAGACACCACCATCAGACCAAACCTTGAAATGTTCCACACTAGTGATGAGCATCAGATACACTTTATTCTAGTTTCCTTAAAGCTGTAACTTCATATATCTTTAAAATATATATATATATGTATTTCATCACTATTAGCACACATTGTTGTGCAAAATAGCTGCACCCGTGGGTAGAGATCCTGTTTTATCTTTGCGCTCTACTGGACTGACCACTTAATCGGGAGTTAAAATGCATTTAGTCGCATGTGTCAACAATGAAGCTGAGATAATCATGCACACATTAGCATTTTTCACACACTGCTGAGATTTATTCTTTTCACTTTTGGACGCCGGGTCCGCTAAAGACGTAAAGATGCAGGGATCAGAACTCGGCTCAGTCATTAGTATTAGCTCTGTGCGTGTGTGTTTGCTCGTGAAACTACACATGTGCATGTGCCAGAGCAGCCTTCATGACTTGTTCTCCCACTGAGTCTCTTCATGTGTGGTAATGATGTAGTGGTGGGAGGGGGGGGGGCAAAATAACAAGCAAATAGAGACAAAGGCAGAGAAAGTGTGAGAGAGAGATATATATAGAGAGACAGAGTGTGTAAAACGAAGGATGAGGAAATGAGAGGTGCTTTTGAGACGTAAAACCGCCTTTAGCTGAGTGCTAGTAACACGACAAGGCAGTTAGAGCTACCTGTCATATGAATCACCGAATGACTTAAGGCATGTGTCTGTGCAGAGTGTGTGTGTGCAAATGTCCCTTTTGATCAACCATATTGCTATCTAAAGTGTGTGTGTGGAACTCACTGCATTAGAAGCAATCTTCTTCTACATCAGTAGACAAATGTAAAGTGAGGCTACATCAGTGCGTTACATTTATCTTATAGTACATCTCCAGGCTTGAGAGTCATGTTTAAGTTATTTGCAGGCGGCGTGTGAAAACATGCAGATCCAAGTCTCTCAGTTGTCCTTTTCCTCATCTCGCCGCTCCTCCTTCCAGCTCTATTGTTGTTTTCTTTTTAACCTTTTCATTCCCCGTCCACCGCTCTGCCTCTTCAGGTGGAGTTTGACTGCATCAACCCCAAGAAACAGAAGAAGAAGAAGAACTATAAGAACTCTGGAATTATCATTGTCAAGTCCTGTAAGGTGAGGATGGATGGATGGATGATGAATGAATGGATGAATACATTAATGGACGGATACATGGATGGATGGATGGATGGATGGATGGATGGATGGATGCACAGATGGATGGATGGATGGATGGATGATGAATGAATGGATGAATACATTCATGGATGGATACATGGATGGATGGATGGATGGATACATTGATGGATGGATGGATGGATGGATGGATGGTTGGATACATGGATGGATGGATGGATGGATGGTTGGATACATGGATGGATGGTTGGATACATGGATGGATGGATGAATACATTAATGAATGGATACACTGATGGATGGATGGATGGATGCACAGATAGATGATGGATGGATGGATACATTGACAGATGGATGGATGGACGGACGGATGCATGAATGAATCAATTAAAACATGGATAGATTATGGATGGATGGATGCATGAATGAATGAATACGTGAATGAGGGACGGATGCATGATTGGATGGATGGATGGATGAATGGATGGATGATAGATGGATCAATTAATACATGGATAGATGGATAAATGGATGGATGGATGCATGAATGAATGAATACATGCATGATGGATGGATACATGGATGAATGATGGATGGCTGGACACATGGACAGATGGATGGATGGACGGATGCATGAATGAATGGATGAATACATGGATGGATGGATGGATGGATGGATGGATGCATGAATGAATGAATACATGAATGAGGGACGGATGCATGATTGGATGGATGGATGGATGGATGGATATATGGATGGATATATGGATAGATTAGCAGTGTTACTGTTTAGACAAATAGTGCTGACCTATAATTGGCCACTATAAAACTGTTGAACCACATATAAAGCATCGCCCCCCACACCTCAAATCAATTACATTTTTAGATCTCCTTGCATATTTCCCCATGGAGTGTATTTCCTCATTGCCTTAGTATCATTTAGGAAATTAAGCTTGCAGCAGATAATGACACAACTTTGTTTAACAAGATAATTGGAGCTGAGAAAAAACAGAAAAACATAAAAATGACACCTTTGCATAATCTGCAGTTGATGTATTACATCTATTAATGTGTCATTTGTGTTGAGGATTTACTGATATTTTAATGAGTAGATGGTAAAAAATGTTCTCCCTGCTACAAAGTAAAAACAAAGAGCTAAAAGAGGCTAAAAGCTGCACCAGAACTTGATCAACGTCATTAATGTCAAACGTATCACTTAGGGCTGTTTTATTTAAGAATTGTGCGAACAAAAATAACTCAAATCAAACAAACCGCTCAGTTTCTCGCCACGTCTCACTGACCCATCTCGAGGCCGTGAATTGTGGTTTTGATCACCTGGCGGCTCCTCTAACTCAACGTCCTTTTGAGTAGCTAATTAGCGCCTTACCTCGGAGCCCCCACGGAGGACACACCGAGCCTGGACGTCTTCAGAAGCCTGTTGGAAAGACATTAAAGCTGCGCGGTGACCAGCTTTCATAACTGATTTCTTTTTTTTTTTCTGTCTTCCTCGCTTTTTTTTTCATACGCACAATCACATACAAGCCCTTTTGTGCGAACACATGCAGCGTATGAACAAAATTACTAATATAGTAATTATATTTGTTGGCTGCCGGCGGGGATTAGACTAATGACAGTAAAATCCATGCTAAATGTTCATTGTAACCGGCGCGCAAATTATGCTCAAACAAGATAATAAGCGGTGCTCTGTTGGTGGCACGTAATATCAAAGAAACACGTTTTATTACAAATTTTAGGGCTTGGCTTATGAATATAGTTAATTGAATTATTTTCACAAGCCGCTGTGTTCAGTAAAGGATTGTTTACTGCCTATTTAGCCAATAAAAGAGTGTGTGCCTTCATTTTTTCTTGTTTTCTAACCTTACGACCCTTGCATCTCCAGATTACAAGGGACTACACTTTTCTGGACTACATCCTGGGAGGATGCCAGCTCATGTTTACAGTGAGTGTGACATTAGCATTGTATTTTATTTCCCTGTCTCTGCAATGATGCGATAATGAGATACATGCTCGTGCGTTCTCTGCCTGCAGAAAAAAAAAGAAAAAGAAAAGAAAATGGTCGGAAAAACATTCAGATTTTCTATTTTCATCTCCCAGGGTTACAGCTGGATTGCAGTCATTTACATACAAAAAGAGAAAAGCAGGAAGGACGGGGAGAAAGTACGAGGGGAGTAATGGGGGTATTGTGAAATGCCGAAAAGAGCAGAAGGGAGGGGAAAAAAACAATCTAATGCAAGAAAACGATATTTTGAAATGGTGAGTATAATAATTGGGCAGAGGAAGGGAAACAGGTACGCAAGCAAATGGTAGAGATGGATATTTTGCCAGAGGGAGGGAGGGAGGGAGGGAGAGAAAGAGAGGCGTCATGGTCTATTTTTGTCTCTTGTTAGGAGAAACTCTTGTGCCTCCCTGATTATGTCACACCTTTTTGTGTAACTCTGAGTGCGAGGCCTCTCCTATAATAGACAGCCACACACGCTAAACAGTTATTATTATTATCCTGCGTGCAGCACACACTGTTTGGTGAGAGAAAATACATGCGCTGCGTCTCTCCTGCAATTTCCCAGCTCTGTGAACCCGAACCAGGCTCCAGATGTGGCTGCGTATGTGTTAAAGTTGTCGCTTACGTGCTTGACTTTGTGGCATTTCCCGTCGAAGCGTCTTCTCCAGGAAAATATGTCCCCGAACGCAAGACAAAGGAGGCAGATTAGCAGAGCAGAAAGCAAGCTTTACTCACGGAAAGTACAAATGTCCAGGCACCAGGAAACACAAGGGATGTCAATATAGATAGTTTGGCAAATGAGTAGTTACATATCCACAGGCGGGTGGAAAAACCCCCCCCCGTACTAATTACATTGATTTGTGCACTACTGTGTGCTTTTATTGTAGGTTTTATTGTGTAAAGCTGCTTTAGTTTTTACTTTTTATTGCTTCCAAACCAGAGAGCTGCTAAACTGTAGGCTCATTTAGAGTACTACGGGACAGACGGCGTAACCTACGCACATAGCCTACACCAGTGCAAGACATTTATACTTCTGCACTCATCAGTCTGGCTCGCTCTGTAACAACGCCACCCAAACGCTAGTCGCCTTTGTGTCTTTTTTGCCAGTCGGGTTAATTTTTGTTTCTACTTCCTGCTTCATTTTCAGCAATGGTGAGACTTTCTGGCCATTAGTTAGTTGTTAAGAGAACTATTAATAGTGCATAGAAGAAGACACCAACCTGGTTAATCTGCACAACATCCTCTAATTCAGAGATCAACAGGAACTTTGAGCTTCAGGTGGGCACCACCTACAAATGTTCTAAAATAAAAACCTGAACTCGGAGCACCTGTATATCTCACTTGGTTGAGTGGGTGCGACTCTATACTCTTAACAAGTCTTTTAGACCTTAAGAAACCTCTTGGATAAGAGGTGAAATGTACTCAAGAAAATGAGTCCAGATGCCATCATTGAACCCTTTTATTTTTTGGATAAAGAAAAAGTGAATAAAACTGATTTCAAAATAAAACAGGGAACGTGCAAAACCCCAAAATACAGTGTGACACAACTATACAGCACATTGTATTGACTCATGGCATACAAATACAAATAGGGAAGGCAGTTTAAATGTGGAGCTTTATACACCTTGGTTAGATCTTATGTAAGTACTTAGGTTGACGTGAAGACTTTTCTCTAAAATGCTGTAAATGCTCAGTTTAACTTTCTCTCAAGGGGCCGAAATTACCTGTCGTTCACACCAGCAGCGTCTCTCCCGGTGATTTCAGCACAATCTCTGTTTTCTACAGCACCAGCACCGTCCTGTCCTCGTCTACCCCTGATGGACAGTCAGCAAAACTTTCTTTAGATTAATTATTCCTCCTCACATTACACTCTACTCTAAAGTAGAAGGCTGCCGACGCTGTTAATGTAAAATGTCTGAGATAAGTGTCGAGTTTCATTAATTGTTACTAAACATCTTCTGGGAGAAAAGCTACGGGGCTGCTGTACTCTTGTAGAAATAAGTGTTGCAGAAATGGACTTTAATTTTCAAGACAACAGGTAAATATAAAGGAGGTTATGAGGTTATGACTTGTACAGATTTTTTAACTTATTTATTCAACTCCATTCTATATATATCCAAAAAGAGTTTTAAAAAAAGGCAACAGGACTTGTAGAGTTTTTGAGAAGATGTTTCACCACGTCTTCAGTAGCTTCTTCAGTTCTATGTGGTACGTTTGAGGTTTAAAAAGGAAACTCTGAGGGTAACCCATCAGAAACTTGCTAGACTTGTTTCTGTAAACAACTAGAAACTGGTGCAGCTAATTTCCATTAACGGTTAGGTACTTATGTGTCGTTCTGTCCCCAAGAAGTTTCAACCCCATTAGCTGCACCAGTTTCTGGTTGTTTTCAGAAACAAGTCAAGCAAGTTTTTGATGAGTTGCCCACAGAGTTTCCTATTTAAATTCCCACCGGTCCCCTAGAACTGAAGAAGCTACTCGGATGGGTGGCGAAACGTCTTCTCAAAAAAACTCTACATGTCCAGTGGCCTTTTTTAAACACTTTTTGGATATACCATAACCTGGATGACTGAGCACCTTCACAGACTCCATTCTGGAGACTCTGACTGACAAAGGGTTGTTAGAGCACCACTCATAGGGCAAGAGGACAAGGAAAAACACCCCCACCCCTCCCCCCACCCCCTGGTTGTTTACAGAAATAAGTCACGCAAGTTTCTGATGGGTTACCCACAGAGTTTCCTATTTAAACCTCAAACTCAGACTCCATTCTATATATGCTATGTGAGTTCAGTGGACAGGAAGCTGTTTTGTCTCAAGGCCTCGATGCTTTTAACAGGGACACAGAGTTTAGTTTAATCTGCATGTCTAAATACGTGGCCATGTTTATGTCAGTAGTTAATGTGGATGGTTTACTTACGAGCGATTAAGACAGAAAACGCAGTTTGAGCTTTAAATTGCATTTGCAGAAGATAATTGAATCCCTCAAACCAAATATGAAACTATAAATTCTGCATTTTATTAATAAATGTGGAACTAAGTGTAGTAAGTGCTCTTAATTTGTGATTCTTTTTTCTTTTTTTTTTTTTTTTACCTTTGATGCTTTTAAGTATTTATGTATGGATGTGTGTATGTGTATGTGGGAGTGAATGTGTGAGTACGGCTATTGTTTTAGAGACGACACAAGCAAATTTCATTGTGCTGCTTTTGCTGTGCAATTACAATAAAGGTAACTCTATTCTATTTCTATTCTATTCTAAACAATACGATTATCTCAGAATTATCCAGCGCAGAAACACAAGTTTCACTGAAGTGCCCTTTAAGTGTCACTTGCCTCCTGCACATTGCATCCGTGCCCCTCTTGTTCCTCTAGAAGGTGATGTTGTCATAGCGTGTGAGGATTTTTTTTTTTCTGGCTCAAGGTCTCAGTCAAGTATAGCAGAGTTATTGACTCGCAGGGGTGACTTGTTGTTGCAGAGATGCTGTCGGTGTCAGAGGACGTGTTCTGCATGGGTGCAACACACACACACGGACAGCGACAACTTCCACCGTCAGCCCGGTTATTTTCGCCCTTGTCTTATTGCTGGAAGTGAGGCTTCAGAGCAAAAAGGGATAGTTGTTGTTGCCATAGTGACGCTTTGCGCTGTTGATGATGTCTGTGACGTGATGCATGAGTGAGGTTGAAAAATATGAAGAAGAAGAGCACAGTGTTATAGTTGTGTTTCTGTGCATGGTTATTTTTAAGTTTTATTTAAATGGACTAATCTATTTTTAGTCTTTAAATTAGTGATCAGACTAAAGCTGAGTTTTGGATCGCTCTGCATGTACACCAGTGGACATGGTGCTATAGATAGAGCAAAACACAGTATTTAAAGAGTTTGGGGGTTGTGTCTTTTTTTTTTTGTGGCTAAGGTCCATGACGCACCAGACCCTAGTTTTTTTGTAACGTGTCCCGCACTGTTGGCACTAGTTTTACCTCTGTCGTTGGCATTTCTAGAGCCCAGCTCTGTACGACAGTTTGTTATCTCTACTAGCTTCCTAGCCTCCCAGCTAATAGTGGCTCTTTTGGTTTCCTGTTGAATGACGATCACAGACTACTGCCACCAACTGGTGTGAAGAGTTACACTATATTACCAAAAGTATTCGCTCACCTGCCTTTACTCATTCTATGAACTGAAGTGCCATCCCATTCCTAACTCATAGAATTCAATATGATGTCGGTCCACCTTTTGCAGCTATTACAGCTTCAACTCTTCTGGGAAGACTGTCCACAAGGTTGAGGAGAGTGTTTATAGGAATTTTTGACCATTCTTCCAAAAGCGCATTGGTGAGGTCACACACTGATGTTGGTCGAGAAGGCCTGGCTCTCAGTCTCCGCTCTAATTCATCCCAAAGGTGTTCTATCGGGTTCAGGTCAGGACTCTGTGCAGGCCAGTCAAGTTCATCCACACCAGACTCTGTCATCCACGTCTTTATGGACCTTGCTTTGTGCACTGGTGCACAGTCATGTTGGAAGAGGAAGGGGCCCGCTCCAAACTGTTCCCACAAGGTTGGGAGCATGGAATTGTCCAAAATGTTTTGGTATCCTGAAGCATTCAATGTTCCTTTCACTGGAACTAAGGGGCCAAGCCCAGCTCCTGAAAAACAACCCCATACCATAATTCCTCCTCCACCAAATTTCACAGTTGGCACAATGCAATCTGAAATGTACCGTTCTCCTGGCAACCTCCAAACCCAGACTCGTCCATCAGATTGCCAGATGGAAAAGCGTGATTCATCACTCCAGAGAACGCGTCTCCACTGCTCTAGAGGCCAGTGGCGGCGTGCTTTACACCATTGCATCCGACGCCTTGCATTGCACTTGGTGATGTGTGGCTTGGCTGCAGCTGCTCGGCCATGGTAACCCATTCCATGAAGCTCTCTGCGTACTGTACTTGGGCTAATCTGAAGGTCACATGAAGTTTGTAGCTCTGTAGCAATTGACTGTGCAGAAAGTCGGCGACCTCTTTGCACTATGCGCTTCAGCATCCGCTGACCCCTCTCCGTCACTTTACGTGGCCTACCACTTCGTGGCTGAGTTGCTGTTTTTCCCAAACGCTTCCATTTTGTTATAATAGAGCTGACAGTTGACTGTGGAATATTTAGGAGCGAGGAAATTTCATGACTGGATTTGTTGCACAAGTGGCATCCTATGACAGTTCCACGCTGGAATTCACTGAGCTCCTGAGAGCGGCCCATTCTTTCACAAATGTCTTGTTTCACAGTCTGCATGCCTGAGTGCTTGAATTTATACACCTGGGGCCAGGCCAAGTGATTAGAACACCTGATTCTGATCATTTGAATGGGTGAGCGAATACTTTTGGTAATATAGTGTATGTGCCAGTTGTAGTCTTTGTGGTGTGTTCAAGTGCAAATTTTTTGGTTCAGGCACAGGCAAGGTGAGCCTTTGATGTCTGCTGTGTTATCCTCTCTTCAAACTCATGATTACGTCGTGTAAATGAAATGCTGGGGGATCAAGAGGTTGCTGCCTTCAGGAGGGGTGGTGTTTACTGTGTGTACAAGAAAGATAAAATCAGAAATCCTTTCCCTGAACGTCCTATAACAGTGGTACCACTTCACCGTAGAGTATCTAATAATCTTAGTGTTTACTGAATGACAAAATAGTTTTAGTTGCAAGCAGGTCCTCTTGACGACCTGTTAAAACCGGAACGAGTTTATCCAGCTGCGCTGAGCTTTGAAGTTGACACCCAGGACTCTCTGCATCCACCCTGCTCTCTTTTGGACGACTGAGGTGAATAATAAACCCTCTCCACCCTGTCATCAGCCGGCAAGTCGAGTGCCTCAGAAAAAGGTTGGCCGGCGTTGGACATGCTCTCAGCTGTGGAAATATTTCTCTGCCGGCTGAGTGTGTATCAGGATGTTCCTAAAAATGCAAACATCCAAAACAGGGTTTTAAAATAGAAATGCCACAGTCAGGCTGCTGGTAGTTTTTGCCTGTTGACAGGCTTTATACACATGTTTTTGACACTGTTTTTATAAAAGAAAATTTGGCATACCATGTAACAAGCGAGGTTCAAGCGAGGATCTGCAAACAGCTAACATTAGCACATAATCTGGGCCGAACCTTGGATTAGAGTGAAGTCAAAATTAGCGAATACACCTAAATAATTCTAAAAACTCAAGGTAAATTAACCGAACTTGATAACTATAGGAGGCGGCGCTGTGGTTGTGGTGGTTAGCACTTGTGCCTCGCAGCAAGAAGGTTCCGGGTTTGAATCTAGGCTGATTGGGACCTTTCTGTGTGGAGTTTGCATGTTCTCCCTGTGTCTATGTGGGTTCTCTCTGGGTACTTCCAGCTGCTTCTCCATCTCCAGCCAGACTGACGAGCGCACAAGTATAAATGGCTCACACTGGCACAGGCTACGTGCATAAGTTATGTCTATTTTCCGCAGTACCCTAAATAAGCCTTTACATCTTCCATAATTATAAACTAGCATCTTCATCTGATCAGTCACTGCAGAATCACGCTTTTCAATATGAAGCCAACTCTGTTGCTCAGTAAATTCGTGTCTCTTGAACTAAAGGAACCGTAATTTTTGTCTAAACCTTTCATTTGACAGAAGTGGTCTATAGCCAAGGTTACCGGGTTTTCAGAAGGTTCTGAAGGGGTTGAATTGTAAATGGCTGTGTCTTAGACAAACTGAAGAGCTATAGATGTGTTTTAAGGCTTCCTGCCACTGTTCCTCTGTAATATCTGTCCCTGATTTCCAGTCTTCCATGTTTATCTCGTTTCTCCTGCTGTTCTCTTCTCTCTCTTTTCTGTCTCTACCAGGCCAGCTTTAGGCAGATGGGTCCCTCCATATGAGCTTAAGGTTCTGCTCAAGGTTTCTTCCTGTTAAAAGGGATTTTTTCCTTGCCACCGTTGCCTTCAGACTTGCTCTGGGGGTTTCAGGCTGGGTTTCAGACCGGATGTTGTAAATGAATTGAATTGAATTCCATAGTTGTTGTGCATGTCAGTTAAAGCGCCTGACTGGTCTTAGGGTTAGGGTTAGTTTGTTCAACAAAGATCAGTACGTGCAGATATTTTTTCAAAACTTGTATGTATGAATAAATCTTCATGCCAGCACGTAGCTGTTGTCCATATTCATTGGTCAGCACTGGAAACCGGAAGAGCTAATGTTAGCTGTGACGCTAGGAAGCTAGAAGGAGCTGCAAACTGTTGTTCAAAGCTGATTGGAAAACCAACACAGACGCCCACGGATTGCTCGACCGCCACGATCTTGTGTTTTGGTACCCTTTCCTTATCCAGTTTGGTTTCCTGCTTTATTTTGTAATTGGTTTTCTCGTTGCGTTTAACTTTCACTTCCTGTCTTTGTCTGTTCCCGCCCCTTGTGATTCCACTCACCTGTCTTGTCTTGTGTCTTTTGTCTGAGTGCTCCTCCCCTAATTGGTTTCACCTGTGTCTTGTTATTTCTTCAGCCCCTTTGTGTGTGTCTATATATATATATATATATATATCTATATCTATATATATATATATATATATATATATATAACCTTGCGTTTCCCTTTGTCAGGTTATCTGTGAAGTAACCCCAGTGCTGTTATCTCTGTGGAGTTACCGCTGTTTATGTTTTTGGATACCCTGCAGTGTTTTTTGTTCCTTACTTTGTCTGTTTTTATTAAAGTTATTTTCTTTCCTGCTCCTGCCTTCCCCCTTATGTCCTGCTTTTGAGTTCTTTCTCACCACTCATAACACATAATATCAACGCTGGAAAACGGATGGCTGCCGGCTCTACGTGTCGCGGTCCTTAAGTGAGTGCGCAAGGGAAGGACTTTCAGTTGAGGACTTTGGAGAGAACCTGTCTGCCATCCATGAAAGTTCCTGACTTGCGAGCGTATATTACGCGTACGCGAGACCGTCTAATGATTCAGGAGATGCGGTAGTAAGGATGGAAGAGAGGGGGAGGGAGGTCAACACGATCTGTCTATAATTAGCTACGGTGGAGTTTGGTTACGTAGCCACTAGGACATCATCTCTAGATCACTGGCACAAAAATACTGTCGGTAGTGTGCTGCTGATTTGGGTTTCTGTAAGAACATCTTCCTGATTCAAGGTATTTTTTAAATTATTTCCTCACTCTGCTTATTTGCAGTTTTAATTTTAGTGCAAAGGGAACATTTGCCTGTTCCAGTGCTAATGAAACGAACAAATTTAAGGCAGAGCGGTAACTCTTCAAATCCTCGCTGCTCCCTCCTAATCTTTTTGCCTTTTGTCACAGACCTGCAGCTTCTTCACTGATGCACTCGCGCACACACACACACACACACACACACACACACACACACCTAATGCTGTCTTAACACAGATACTTCCTTTCTTCTGCTTACGAGCTCATTTACATACACACACGTCATGTGAGTGCAAACATATAATATCCTCCTCACGCTCTCTTTCCTGCTTTCACGCTGCGATCGATTTACATGCAAACTCCAAAACCGGTGTTGGGCACACAAACACACACACTCACACTCTGTCTTCTTCAAACACATGCTCTGAAGAAGACCCACAACCACAGGTGTGATGGTCCAACGTGCACATCGCCTGCTCGTGCACGCTGACTGATGTAGACGTGCATAGTCTCACGCAATCAGAGGAGACATCTTCTCACGCACACGCTGACACTTATATCCACACACACACACACCGAGAGAAGAGGCCGTGTACAAAAACACACGCGAAGGCGCACACGCATGCAGAAGGAGCAGCTCTGCGGTGTTCAATCAGACTTAGTACGGCTCTAATCCTAATCTCCAGGAAGGAAAAGTCTCTCCTCACGGCTGTGGGAGCTGCAGGAGAGAGCAACATTTTCTCTGTTGCACACTCCAGCACAAAGACACAGCCCGCTACTGCTGATGGGCTGTTTGTGAACGACGAATTATGCTATTATTCGTATCTTATGATACAATTCAGAGCTGTGCAGGCCACAACTGGTCTCAGTGGATTCTGGCGAGTGGAGTCTTTTTGAATGTATAGAAAGCATGCAGAGGCTACAGTATGCAGACCACTTCCAAAGGTGTAAGCTAATGATAGTAGCAAAAGAGTTTCCTCTGTAATGGTCAAATGCATCGGCTTCAAGGGGGGGAGAACACATCGAGCAACGGGGCTTCAGAACTGCGCTTTAAGGATAATTCGGGTATATTCCTGCAGTCGCCCTATGGGTCATGCTAATTTTTATCTCTCCATGTTAGCGATACACGATAATGAGAAGTGCCTCCAAACTGCATGTTAATAGAGTGTATTAAGGCAACTAGCACAGGCTCCCTGCAGCTTTATTTTCTATATGAATAATTTGTAATGGCTGATTCCAAGGAATCTGCAACCAGCAATGGACATTTTACTAACAGCCTCTTGGATCAGCACCAGGGGAGACTGACATAATGGACCTCCATTAAGCCGGCAGTGCACATTAGTTTGTGTGCATTTACATTTATCGCAGTGGAGGAGAGGGAGTAGGAAATGAGATGTCGCGCACATAAAACTTTACTTTTCACTTACAGTCTTGCAACTTTGGTCTTGCCATGTTGCTCTTGAGTTAATTTTGTAGAAGTAAACACCATTTCCAGGACGGCACTGTGTATCAAAGTTTATCATGGTTGTAGGATTACTCTTATCCATGGCAACATGCAGACTTTACTTTAAGTCTGGCGTCAACAGGCTCACAGCACAGAACTTTTTCAATATTTCTATTTTCATTTATTTTATTTCATTTTTTATATATATTTTTATATTTATTACCCATTATACCTTGGCAATAACTTGTAAATATATAATCCCTGTAACTACTTTACTGTTTACATTTTCACTTTACTCATACAGTCCATTTACTTTCCCCATTGACATTTTGGATAGTGAAAACATTTATGGCATGGTAACTCGTATATACTTTGAATTTGTTCTATTTTTGGTTCTTGCTCCTCAAAATGTCTCTACTTGCACCTTTTGCTGCTCACCTGTGCCTTAAATTGCCCCCCGGGGACAAATAAAGTTTTCTGAATCTGAATAAAATACACTGACTTGGGAAAAGAAAACAAGCCCTTCCCTTCTTGACTCGACACAGGAGAGTTGGCTCTTCAGGTCAGCGCTCAGTGGTCCGCCTGCACCTGGAGGACAAAGAACACTATTGAAGGCCCAAAAACGGGAGGTCACCTATCAGCCGCTTAAGGCTGTTACATACTCTGCGAGAAATTTGTTCTTCATACCATCGCTTGGGAGTTCTCGCGGCTTGCACACCTTTTTTCTCGTGTGGTGTCTGGTTACTGTTCTGTGATTGGTCAGAAATTGGAAGTGGGCGTTGCGGAAAAAACTGAAACGCTAGTGGCCACTCTGTGATTTCCCAGATGCTAATATTCGCTGTGTGACGGCTAATCTCTCCTGGCTGCATGCTGAATAAAACGACTGGCCGTTGTCCAAAAATAATAAGAAAAGTGCCTCTCGCCGTCCGTCTCCCACAATGCTTAGCACATGTGACATATACTGCAGTGGGAGGGCCCTATTAGGACTCCCCCGGAGTTTGGCACTTAAGTGTCTCAGGAATTGTAAATGAAACGGCTGAAACTAACATGTTCTTGCCTTGAACAAATTTCTCGCTTCTTGTGGAGTACGTAACAAGCGTTACAACCCAGTCTTAACATTGTCCCCAAAAATGCTTCATCCCCTTGCACACCTTGAATGAGTGTCTGAAGATTAAGTGGTCATCAGAGTGCCACTAATGGTGAAAAAGCAGGACACCACCTACGTTAATCAGAGCAACCTCCTCCAACTGCAGGAGAGTACTGTTTTTTTATTTTAGCTATTTTAGCTTTAATTAACTATAATATTCATACAGACATACAGTATTTTTGCATGGCCTTATACCAGATGTCTTACAATTCTGCCCAAATTTGCAGTCAGTTTGGATGGAACCCAAGAACCCAAAACACAGAGGCCTCTCACAGAAATATGATAACTCACTGAAAAGTGATGATAATACAGCTGTAAATGTATGACGGTCAGTTTAGTTTTTAAAACTAAAATGAATTTTGACCAAAGCAGACTCTGGTAGTGGACAGCAGCTTCTGGTCATCAGTGAGCCTCTATCACCTCAGAGTGAGAAAGAATAACTCCAGAAAAATGTTCACAGAAGCTCTAACACCTTCACCCATCCAACCACACCTCAGTGCATCCATCTCTCCTCTTGCTGTTTAAGGCGTCCTGGCTAGAGACTCGAGACTTGAGAAAACTCCAGCGTGAACGTTGGCACGTTTGGCACTGTTTGACAGTAATTTGCCTGTCTGTCTTGGAATCCGTCTATTTAATGCGGTCACAGACGTTTTCTGCCACGTCGCGGCTCTGAAACACACATTAATGAGATGCTGCTCAGCCCCCCTTCCCTCCCTGCCTCCCTCCATCCCTCCTGTTCGTTTTAATTCGCCGTACTCGCTCGTCGAGGCTGTGTGTTTTTTTTTTTCGTGTTGTGTCTTAGTCTACTCGTGTGTTCGCAAATTACTAATAGCTGGAGGGGAGGAATGAGTTGGAAGCAGAATGGTGTCATCCCCCACTGTCATCAGATTCGCAGCCATCAAATTAATAACGTCTGTCAAGGGGAGAGGACACTGGAGGAAAAACGCTGGGGTAGTTTTGAGGAAGATGATCGTGTGCCGTCAAACGTCAGTTTGGGCGTACATATTTTAGGCTTCATAGTAAGACAAAAATGAACGCATAGCAGAGGAGAAAATGAACATCACTGACATACAGTAGACCACGGGGACGGATTAAAAATGATCCTGTCCTCCTCAGCAGTTATCACAAGCCATAGTAATAAAACAGTGTAAAACATGAGTATCATCTTTAGCAGAACAAATAGTGAAGAGAAGATACACCGGTCAGCCACAACATTAAAACCACTGACAGGAGAAGCAAATAACATTGACTTTTAATTTTATGGGTAGTTATGTAAAATATGTAGTTACAGTGTAACCCTGAGTTCTCTGAAACCTCACTGATCAAATCTCACTTTTGGCACCTTCAACAGAAGCCCCAAGACCAAACTGCCAAGTAGCCTCAGCTCAACTTTAAAGCTGCACATCACACGTTTAACTTTAGCATGTTATACTTACAATACATGCAGTTTACACCGATCAGCCACAACATTATGACCACTGACAGGAGAAGTAAATAACATTGACCATATTGTGACAGTTCAATGTTCTGCTGGGAAACTTTTGGACCTGGCATTCATTGGTGTAGATGTTACTTAGACATGTAGCACCCACCTAGACCAAACCAGGCACCCCCACCCCATAGCAATGACACTTCTTGATGGCAGCAGCCATCCCCAGCAGGATGTAGTCTGACACAGGTACAAAAACGCTTTAGGAACAACTCAAAAAACAAAACATGAAGAACAGCACAAGGTGTTGACCTGGCCTCCAAATTCACTAGATCCCAAACTGATCAAGTATCTGTGGGATGATCCACAGAGGACTCTCCCTTCAACCCATAGGACCCACTACCAATACCACAGGACACCCTCAGAAGGCCCATGTCCATTCTCTGATAAATCCCAACTGTTTTGGAGGAGACCTACACAATATTAGGAAGCTCTTCATAATGTTATGCCTGATCGGTGTATGCGTTCACATGCCCCGAATAGAACTTTTTTGACTAAGTGGTGTTTCTTTCTGTGGGGCGTCAAATCCAGTGGAAATATAACAAAAAATTAAAAATGTTTTTAACGTCGCTGCCCACAACGATTTCAGATTGGTTCGTCTTTTTCAAACACTTGTTTCAACAACTTTTTGTTTCGCTTCCTCTGTTTTTTCTGTCCCTCCTGGAAATTCGTCCATGGCGGGAAAACATGCACAGAAAGAATGTTTTTATTCCAACCAGAAAGAAAGTGTTTACATGGTAAATAGGAGCCAATACTTTCATATTGAACACATTATCAAAGGTTTACACACCGCTCCATCTCAAATCTGGTTGAAAATTGGGCATGTCCGTTCTGACTGTGGTCAATACGTGAGACATTTTTACTCGGATTGGTCTGTTAATCTGATTATAAGTTGAATTCTAGCATCCTACGAGTATGCTGTGACTCTGCGATGTTGAGTTTGGATTTTGTCAGGGCCAAATTATTTGTTTCCTTTGATGCTTCTGTAGCAGAATTCATTTGGACAGCTTCACATCTGTGGCTAAAACTTTTGCACAGCACCATATGTTGTTGCAGGACTAACACACATGCACACACCCTTTCAAAATACTCAACAGTACCCTAATTCTGTCACCATGCATCTCTGTCTGTCACTCCTGCTGCTCTGCATACTGTGTCCTCTTTACCTCAGTTTCCCAGTTTTCTCTCACATTTACCAAAATTTCTTCCTGCCCTGTTTTTCCTCTTCTCTGTCCTTACTGAACCGCGACATTGTTGTTTTATAACACTCCTATTGAGAAAGAATGAGAAGGTTTAGAGCATCTTTAAGCTGATAGGAGGAGGGCCGGAAACTGTGGGTCAGGTTCTTGTCGGCACAGAGACCGTTATTCTCCGCCTGAGGAAAAGCTTGTCACTCTTAATCTTATATCATGTTGGGCTGTGTCTCTTTGCGTGCGTGTTTGTCTACCTCATGCGTGTTGGCTGCATGTGTTGGGAGCATCTGTGTGTGTGCTCCTATCTGTAACACTGTACGTCATCACAGTGTCACCCTGTGGTCATCTGGGTTAAAAATACACCTTTTTTATGTTTTCAGGGTCATTGTGTCTTTAATGGAAACGGCTGCGCTACAGTATTTTTTTTAGTTTTACTCAAAGAACTACATTTTCTTGTTAACAAAAATTATATTTGCATTCACTTTGTGTGTATCCTTGAGGCCTACAATTTCAATATGTAAGATTTAAGGTTATCTTTTAGTAAAAAAAAAAAAAAATGGATTTGCAATCAGTCGAGGCACCAACGGAGGGGGAAAGAAAGATTTTTCTTTTAACCATTCAAACACTGTGCTTGGGTAATCCAATCAGTCATAATCCATGGTCCGATCCTATTGGGCCGATTTCAGCAAACTGCAAATTGCCCAAATTGTTTAACTGCTGTACCTGCAATGAGGTCAGAATGACTTTTGAGTTGGCTTCCACTGAATGATAACATCATCGTATGTAAGGTGTTTTGATCGTTGGAACAACTAGTTAGCTTTCAGTCGAGACATTTCTGTGAAACACAATGCGTTTTATTTACATTCAAAAGTGCTGAACCATAGACTGTATATAAATATGGACAGTGCGTTCCCCCTCCCTCGCATTAGCCACACTGATACTAGTTTCCGGGCGGTGGCATCTTGCAAGTTACCTGCCAGAGTCTGCGCAGGGGTATTTGTGTTTTGATTCCGAAGTGGGGGGATTCTCTTACACAATTTCCAAAGTATTTAGTTAGATGCAATCAGCAATGTCACCACTAGATGGCACTGAGTCATATACAGTGGTCCTTTAACAAATGTGATGAATGCACTTCTTACTTTCCTCTTGTATATAACATTAAACGGTATAAAACATGAGAGCTACAACCACTTATTTTAAATATTTTGGGATACACGCAAAACCACAACGTGCAACAGGCTGAAAAATTTATCTACTTAATCATATCAGTTGGCTACGTGTGCAGGGTACACTGCAGGACTACAGCAGATCTTTTTAAAAATCAGGCTGTCAGTCTTAGATAATGAGATGTTCCAGCTCAGACACTGTTTTCAAAACTCCGGCAGCAACTTTTTTTACCTCTGCACTTCATGTAAAAAGACACTAAAAGGCAGGAATAACACTAAAACAGTTTTCGTCTAGGTTGTTGAAAAGCTTCTGTGTTAGTTTCATACTGAAACACATCATTACAACCCTAACAGGCAATTTAGAGTAAGTTTTCAGTGACTCTTTTAATGTGAAAGCAACCAGTGTGAAGAAGCTACCATGCATAAAAGTGCGTAGTCTGTGTCAATTTTTAGCTTTAGAAAAGATATTGATCAATCCAGCGAATGCGTATGTAACTACCATGTGTTTTAATCTTTTATTGCTTTCGAATGCAGGTTACGTACTAATAGATACCGTGCTTGAATGCCTCTAACAGTATCTAGACACAGACGGAGCGCCAGAGTTTGCCTCTGCTGCTCCGCTAATGTGCTGCTCACGCTACACCCCCCCTGTGAAGACACTGTTTTACACAACAGGGAATTTCCTGCTTACTCAGAAGTTAACTTTCTAAAACTAGAAATTAATTTGGGCAATAAATAAATAAATAAGTAAAAGGCAGATAGGTTGCAGCCTGACTTTATGAATCTGGGATTTTAACAAACCTAAACCTGTCAAGCTCTTAGTGACTCCAGCCAAGGCGTTAATGAGAGCAGCATGTGTCACACTGGGAGATAACATTAAATTCCTCATCCCACATCTACATGACATACAGCAGAATTGAACGGAATAACTAATAACATATTAAAACGCACAGCCTGTGTGGTTGCCAGATGAATGCGCCTGTCTTCTGGGTTTCTACAGTGTCAGAAGAGGGGAACAATAACACTGCACTCCTACCGTGGTTCCTCCTGTTCCTAGTTGCCTGTTTTTAGTTTATGTCAAAGAAGATTCAAGCATTTCTGATGTTTGGTTTTTTGCTGTTATGCTACATATACCTCCCTTCCCTTCAGTGGTGAAGGCAGCCCATTAAAACACCACTACTGTTAAAGCATGACACCTCAAAGGTGGGTCTGGAGCCTATCCCAGCTGTCATTGGGTGAGAGACGGGGTACACCCTGGACTTTGGCTATTTGCACAATTTGAACTGAGAAGTTTAGACCATAACTGTCTTGTACCTGTATCTGTAAATATGTTTATTTCTATTGTACAGCTGGACATTTTAACCTTGGCTCATTTTCATAGCCAGCCTCAAGTGGTCATTTGAAGAACTGCAGTTATTTCCACTTAGCACCAAAGGGGAATTACCGTTTTTTACAACCTGGACCTTATTTCTGGCATAAAATACGGTCGTTTACTCACCCATATGACTTTGGTGTTATTTGGAGTCGTTCAGAAGATATTTAGATCCAGCGGAGCGCCGCGTATATCCATATAGTGGGAGGGACTGGGGCACCCAAAACGCAGCCTCTAAAGAACAACAAACCGCTGCACGTCGGCGAATAGACAACAGGTAACTCAACGGGGAATAGCACTAGCGTATCATAACAAAATATTGGTGAAATGAACCAGTTTCGCGGCAGATAATGCGTTTAGAAGCTGTGTTTCGGTGCCCCAGTCACTCCCACTATATGGATATACGCGGATCTAATTATCTTCCGAACGACTCCAAACGGCACCAAAGTTATATGGGTGAGTAAATGATGGTATTTTATGCCAGAAATAAGGTCCAGGTTGTAAAAAACGGTAATTCCCCTTAACTTCACTTTTCAGACTTGGAGGTTGATGCTTGCTCAGCAACACTCATTCTACGATCACTTCAAATCTCTCACTTCTCTGTATTTCAATAGGTCGGGATAGATTTCACTGCGTCTAATGGGAATCCCAGAGAGCCGTCCTCCCTCCACTACATCAACCCTCTGGGCAGCAATGAGTATCTGGCTGCCATTTTAGCTGTGGGGCAAATTATACAGGACTACGATACGTGAGTATTTAACTTGGTCGTTGCATTGCTTTTAGTCTGTTACAACAATGCAATGATGTGGATTTTTATGGTTTCTGAGATTCTCCATAAACACAACAGACAAATATTTCTCAGATATTTCATACTGGAGTTTTGCAGGATGGCAGTCACTATGGGCTTTGTAGAAAGACCTGAACTGGTTTATCAGTTCCCTAATATCCGTCTTAATCCCATCACCTAGCAAAGCACCACTGCACAGAGCTTTAGCACTAACACACAACTGACACAGCTATTTTGTACTGTTTAAGTTTGTAAACTGAAAATAGACACTGAGAACAGACTGACACCAGCAGACTGTTTTTTAAAAAAAAAAAAATCATTTAAAATCCTGACTTTAGGTCTTTAAGTAAGAAAATTCTTCTTAGTTAGGAGCAGTTTTACAACATTGCTTCATTTTTTCAGCTCTTGGCTCTATTTTCTGTTTCTGAATGTGTTTCTATGTGAACAAGGTAACAGGATTTCCTCTGCTGTCTAAATCCAGCTTGTTGAATTTGTATGCAAAAAAAAAAAAGGTTTAAACTAACGTTCCAATCTGTTGTCATGGTTTCCTTCTCAGCGACAAAATGTTTCCTGCTCTGGGATTTGGAGCCCAGCTCCCACCGGACTGGAAGGTATGAGTGTGTTAATTATGTTGTGTTGTGTGTCTCCGCTCGTGCATGTGTGTTGCATGCATGTGGCGCGCAGGAGAGAAGATTGGGTTGTCATCCGCAAACTTGCAGTCAAAGCGAGGCCGCTTTACACATGCGTCTCACACACAAACATACACAGATAAAACTGTACGCCTCATACATGCATATTCAGATGATTACGCAACTGTCAACCCATCTGTGTTGCCATGGCACTGAGCTGATGAAAAGGACAAAGAAGATAGAGAGCAGTGCACGGAGAGATGGAGAGCGGGTGGGAGGGAGAAGGTGTGGGAGAAATGGACGCTATGCCTCAACAATATTTTACAGAGTAGTTGAAGGATGAGCATTGAATTTAAATTTTTTTTTGTCTCCACAGGTGTCACACGAATTCGCCATCAACTTTGACCCCACCAATCCCTTCTGTTCAGGTGAGCTGTTGCTGTACGGATGTCACCAGTTGCACCTTTGAACATTATACACAAAAAAATGCTTCTATTTATTTTTTATTTTTTACAATTGTTTTACTCATTATATCAGACTGACCAATAATGGATATTTAGGGTCTTTTTGCACTTAAACCTTACGGCAAGAATAAACAAGTCATAGGCTAGTGGACAATTGTTTCTTAGACCCAACTGAACTTATTCACATGGACACTAAATAAAATGATAAACGTTATATGCACTTACATGCAATCAACTTTTTTGGCATGAGCAAATTGGTGCTGCAGAGTGTGTTTAATTAAGTCTTATTGACAACGCTGAATTTATGCAATAGAAGAAGATGACACAAATAAAGCCACAATTTCAACGTTGCCCCCTCACATTGATTCCAGCTTTGATCATCTTTGCTACCTCCATGTTTACCTGATGTTTAAGTCACATGGGACAAACATGCACTGAATAAAACAAGATAAATCAACATGGTTATTAGGCGCTAACATTTTTTTCCATTGAAAATCCCATTCTCATTGAGCTTTCATTCTGATTATTAGCGGAACACTAGTCTATATAAATGTGACGCCTACTTACGTACTGAACTGCAAGCTAATTTCAGCTATTGGCCAACATAACGAAATAACATTGCCCAACAATATGAGAATGTAAGCCCATTGCAACATTTTACATTATCTGCACCAACAACAACTTGAACCTTTTGTCTTCTGGGTTCGAATCCATCACTCTCCTTGTCCGGGTACTGCGGCTTCCTCCCACCGTCCAAAGACATGCTCGTTAGGTTCATTGGTGATTCTAAATTGGCCGTAGGTGTGAGTGTGAATGGTGGTCTGTGTCTCTGTGTTAGCCCTGAGATAGACTGGTGACCTGTACCACGCCTCTCGCCCAGTGACAGCTGGAATAGGCTCCAGCCCCCCCACGACCCTCCAGAGGACAAGCGGTTACAGAAAATGAATGAACGAATGTATTCCTTGGACCAAAAACACTGTTGCTAAACTCTGCTTAAAGGTTGTTGTCTTCTTTGTGGCCTGGACCTGTGTTATTCAGCTTTGCATTAAGAAGATGTAAAACAATATGTGGTCCAGTGTTCACCACAGATTTAGAGACAGATACTAAGGCTGCATTGAAATGAGAGAAGAAGGCGTCGGTGTCATTGTGACTTTCGCGGAAATAAACGGCGCACCGCGAAACAAACAGAGACGGCATTCTTCTTAAGTTTAACAGGAACGCAAGAAAAAAATAAACATGTCATCTCCAGATCATGTGACAGCAGCAGGTGCTCTGCGCTCCTCTCCGAGCGCCCCGCTGAGTCTGAGTAAATAACTCCTTAACACATCTCCAACACTTGCTACTTTGGACATTTGTTCTAAATTAGCGGCATGATCACACACCATGACACCAAACAGTTCCTCGTGACAATTCAGACCCGTGCAAGATCCATTACTTCTTCACCCTTCATGTTCAATTATTGATTGCATCTAAGTCTGAGCAAAAAGCTTTACAGATTAGATTTTACAACACACTTTTGAGCTGCACTTTGTGATTTGTCCTGATTGGTGAACAGGTTAAACATTTAAATTTAACGTCAGCGTGTTGCAATGTTATCGTCAGCATATTAGCATACCATTAGTTTGGGATCTAGTGAATCTGAAGGCCAGGTCAACACCTTGTGCTGTCCATGTTTTTTGAGTTGTTCCTAAAGGGCGGCAAGGAGTGTCATTGCTATGGGGTGGGGGTGACTGGTCTGGTCTAGGTGGGTGCTACATGTCTAAGTAACATCCGCACGAATGAATGCCAGGTCCAAAAGTTTCCCAGCAGAACACTGAATAGTCACAAGATGGAGAGGAGTTCATCTTTATATACACTCAAACACAAAGTAACTTGCAACATGTGGCACTGAACCAGTTAATTTTTGTTCTGGTCCACATGAGCGTGTGAATCAGCACAATAATATCATGACAGACCATTGTGATGTTGTCAATCTAACAACAAACTTCAAAGGAATAAGACATTCCCACTGCACGAGGATATTACCACTATTAGAACATAAAGGCAGCTTTAACTAAAGGAGATCAGAGTCAAAAGAAAAGATCAGCTGGGAAGAGATGACTACTGGTGTGT